>NC_139217.1:372253934-373453934 GCF_055691185.1 Crinia signifera
ACCTGTTGGAAGAATGAATATGGTGAAGTCAGTCCTGAAATATTATACGTATAAATATATGGTTAAAATATATTTATGGTGTGTACACACGGTACAATTTACCATTCGATTTTTACTATATAGGCCAAATCGAATCGGCATCGAACATGTTTTTAACCTTTCGATCCCAATTCGATGCCGATGCGCACTCCCATTCAGCTGAAATGCAATAGCAAAATAGACAGCGCAGCAATGACTATATAGTACAGATCTGTACTATATAGTCAAATTTGAATGCATGCGTTTTGGCTTGCACATGCACATAGATCCAGCTCGAATAGCAAGGCTATCGCACCATGCGTACACACAATTAGACCACCTTGTCTTTGGAATTTGGAGACATTCCAACGCACTCCATTTTAATCAAAATAGGTAAGAGGGAGGGTATAGAGATACATAGATATACACAAACAAAACCAACCAAATCAAGGTGCCACATTTTTGCCTCTAGTATGGTCTTGTGAACTTACCATAAGGATCTTTTCCTACTCAACAAGTAATTTTCAAATATGATTCCACCAATGGTTCTTCCCTTCCCAACTCCTGCACCATCACCAATTAAGAATCCAGCCCTCTCCCCATTAGGAAGGTAGGTTTCATGTTGCTAGAATAAGATCACATTGTCAGTCACATGCAAACAAAAGAATACAACATAGAAGTTTATCTTGTAGCATTTACAAAAATACTACATGCATTGAACAAACATTTCAAATGGGATCATTTTTATGCTGAGGACATGCTGGAATGAACATTTCAGATGGGATCTTTTATACAAATAATATACTTAAAGGATAAATCTTAACTACATTGTAAAACTGAAAACCAACCTGTGCAGCATAAGTGACTGCTTCTAATTGCAAAGCCGACAGCCAGCCATTGTCAATGGTCTCTTCAGGGATAGAGGTCTGAAACCAAACATCTGGAGGGGTCACACTGGACAAGGAGCTGGTTTCTACCACAGGATCAGGATGCCGCAGCCCAACTTTAACTAATGAGATAATGACGCATTGAATATGCAAATTCCAGCAGAATTTAATTAGAAATTCTACAATTATTTCTCAGAGGTTAGCAAAATTATATTCTTACCTAGTCCTAAAACATCTTTCAATAAAATTTAAAATTGCGCACCTATCCAGTATAGTGGGAACTAAAGCATAAGCCTTTTTAACTTAGTCTCCCTGGCTGTCATACCATGGCGCTTCTCCCCCCATTGAATTATTGTCTCTGATTCTCATACTCTATTTAAACTTGATACTTGGTCTCATCAAACCTGAATAAATGTGATTATAGGCACGGCATATAATAGGTTTTCGATATGAATGATGCTTATTTTGTACCTGTACGATTGTTGCCGTTTCCCTCTTCCCCTCCCTACCCTTTTTCTACTTCTGTCCTTCCCATCCCTCCTTCCAATAGTAGTTTAGCCCATACAAACGGCCCTTGGCACAAAAAAGTTTGCCACCCCTGCCATAGAGGGTATATGGCATTTTAAAAACCAGAGGAGCTTGCAACTTCCAATCACAAGTTTTGTTTACATACGTTTTATTGGCATATATTCAGCATAAGTCTCTGCATGGCCCATTTCTTCTTCATCCTCCTCCTCTGGTTCATCCTCCTCTTTCACTTTCTGTAAGAATTACAAAATATTATTTGAAATACTTTAAAATAATGGTACTTGTTTCCTAGCACAGCCACAACGATCATGATCGTGGGCATCGTGAGGAAAAATCGGGGGCATCGCAAGCACTAAAAAAATCGGGTGCGATGGTCGCGACGCCCGCGATTTCCCCATAGGGAACAATGTTAAATGCCTCAATTTAGCCGCGATGCCCCCGATTTTCCATAGGAAACAATGTGAAATGGGTCAATTTACCCAAATCATCATAGGGAACAATGTTAAATGGGCCATGAACCCCCCAAAACACCCCTGAGCAGTGAAATGTCCCCCAAAAGTATTTTACGCCACCCCACGATGAACGCGAACCCGAAGCGTGGCGAGCGCAGCGGTACGCGTCCTCCGACCTTTTCATACCCCCACTATCCACGTCGGCGTGGAGTTGAGAATAGAATAGTGTGGCGAGCGCAGCGAGCCACCGAGCCCGAAGCGTGGCGAGCCCCGCGAGGGTACGCGGATACCTGTGAAGCCCGCGAAGGGACGCGTTTACCGGTGAAGGTATCCGCGTCCCCTCGCCACGCTTCGGGCTCGCCACACTATTCTATTCTCAACTCCACGCCGACGTGGATAGTGGGGGTATGAAAAGGTTGGAGGACGCGTACCGCCGCCCCTCGAGGGCTCGCTGCGCTCGCCACGCTTCGGGTTCGCGTTGATCGTGGGGTGGCGTAAACTACTTTTGGGGGGACATTTTCTGTTCTGGGTTTTTTTGGGGGCTTTCTGGCCCATTTACCATTGTTCCCTATGATGATTTGGTGAAATTGAGGTATTTAACATTGTTCCCTATGAGAAATCGGGGGCATCGCGGGTACATTGAGCCATTTAACATTGTTTCCTATGGGGAAATCGTGGGCATCGCGTCTGGACCATTTAAGCCTTTTTTAGCCGCATACGACGCGACCGACGCGATTTTGACTTTTTTCTATGCATTTCAATGGGAAAATCGGGGGCATCGCGTCGGTCGCGTCGTATACCACTAAAAATGACACCCGATGCCCGCGATTGTGGCCGTGCTAGGAAACAAGTACCAAAATAATAAATTTTATGTTAGAAAATGCCACAAAAAAACCCCCCAGAAATCTTAGAAAAGAGATGTCCCACATCTAGAGTCACTATTCCCAAGCAGATTCCTTAAAATTTTCTGCTAAAGAAATAAAAAAAGGTCAGCCCAAGGGGGTGCTGGAACCAATGCCGTCAACAGGTCGCTTGCTCCGTACACCTCACCACCCATGCAAATACTAGCACAGGGAAAATACACAGCGTTCTAAAATAGATTTTTCAGTTTCCTATCTGACCTGGCTTGAAGAAACGTACACAATGCTCACTGAGGAGAAGCAGAACCTCACAGATGAAAATAAATAAATAAATAAATAAAATGTATACTAATACGAGTAGACTAATTCACAGACCCCTGTATAAGGAGAAGTGTAGACTGACACTTGTGATATGGCTGTGCTTCAGCTTGCTGTTCAGGAAGGGATGGATCTGGCCCTCCTCCGGCATGTCCGACAAACTGGCCAGCATCCAATGAAGCAAAAAAGAATCCCTCCGCACATAGAAGTTGCCATATTGAAACAACTGTTTTCGCTCTCACCTAGGTATGAAAGTCAACAAATTCAAAATGGTGCAGCGCAAAATGCCTTGACTATTCACCATATTTAAATGGTTGCTCAAGGTTTTA
The DNA here is from genome assembly GCF_055691185.1 of Crinia signifera. Taxonomy (NCBI): domain Eukaryota; kingdom Metazoa; phylum Chordata; class Amphibia; order Anura; family Myobatrachidae; genus Crinia; species Crinia signifera. Next base: position 372,257,327 of record NC_139217.1, read on the forward strand.
ACACATGGTCAGAGCAGGCTGCAGTGCCCAAGGCCATGCATTTATCATGTTATAGGATTATGGTTTAACTGTGCATATTAATATGTTCAGGCGTTGTGCCGAGTAAAGTTAAACCATAACCATAGAACATGATAAATTAACATGAAACTGTACACACTTACTGAGCGTTAGGGAGGGATCGCTGTCCATCCTGGTGACACAGCGATCCCTCCCTTACGCTCAGTAAGGGCAGTATTCAATGAGAAAATTCTCCGTGTTTTATGGAGAATTTTTGCTTTTTTCGCCTTGGACGGAGCATTTTGCTCTCCAAAAGCGAGCAACCCTATTCAATGTAAAATAATCTCCGTCTTTCTAAGTGATTTTCTCCGTGTCTCTCCGTGTAGCAATTCTCCATCCTTTGATGGGGAGCTGGAATGTGAACTTTTAAACTAAAAGGTTTTTTCTTTTAATTTTGGTGTCAAAAAAAAAAAAATAATCAGGATTTTTTTTCTGTGAAGGGGCATGTTATTTTTATTCATGTGCTTATAGCACATAAATATTATATTTAATTTAAAAAATATATTTTTTTTAATTTTTTTTTTTTTTTACACAGTGCAGCCAGCAGGGGGCCGGAGCGCTCGAGCCGCTCATTAGATATTCATATATTCACTGCACCCAATCGTTAATATGCACGATCGGGTGCACTGAATACTGGGTCCCCCGCTGGCTATAGAGGGGGGAAGCCTGTGCTGCCTGGGTCCTGGGGAGCCCCCCTCCCCACCACATTCCTCTGGAGCAGCCAGGGAGACTTTAATCTCTCTGGCTGCTTCCGTCCCCCGGCTTCCTGAAAGCTCCCTGCCGCGGATGCTCGTCCGCTGCAGGGGTTAAGACACGCCGCGAGTGGCGGCAAGCATCAGCCACATTGAATAGTGGATAAAGTGCTGTGACGGAGAATCTCCAAACATGGAGAATCTCCGCAAAAACACGGAGAGTGCATGGAGAGCGAAATAAAACGCTCTCCATGCACGGAGAATTTTCTCATTGAATACTGCCCTAAGTGTGTACAGTTTCATGTTAATTTATCATGTTATATGGTTATGGTTTAACTGTGCATATTAATATGTTCAGGCGTTGTGCTGAGTAATGTATCCTAGTGTGCTTTAGAAGTTGAACTGAGGAATGCAGAAGGGAGGAGCCTGCCTCTCAAAAATTTTAGCATAGGTGCCTGGCTCATGTGGACCCTCCTACCAAGGTCAAGTTGTGTCACCAGGATGGACTCTGAGAAAGGGATTCAAATGGTAAGTTTTGACAAAAATCCCTTTTCTCTTTCGTCCATCCTGGTGACACAGCTTGACCTTGGGATGTTCAAGAGCCGGTCCTTTGGGAGGGTACGCTCAGGTTTGCAGTTCTCATCACTGCTCGCCCAAATGAAGAGTCCTGCGACGCAAACTCATGGAACCTGTAAAATTTGGTAACGGTATGAACAGAGGATCAGGTAGCGGCCCTGCATAACTGCTCCGCTGTAGGCCTGTGATGCACAGCCCGAGAGGAAGCAACCGACCTTGTGGTATGGGCATTAATCCTTTAGGGAACCGATCTGCAAACTTTATTGTAGGCAAAAGCAATAACGGACAGTAACCATCTAGTGATGGCCAGCTTAGAAGCTGGGCAGCCTCTCTTATGTGCATCATAAAGTACAAATAACAAATCCGTTTTGCAAAAATCCTTCACCCTGTCTACATAAATGCGCGAACCAAGTCCAATTTCTTAAGTTTGTCCCTATTTATTGCCTCCTCCATAGGACAGAAAACGGGAAGTATGATCTCCTGGTTCAAATGAAAATTTTGACACCTTCGGCAAAAATGTTGGTACCGTCCCCTAAATGGCCCTGTCTTTATGAAACACAAGAAACGTAACCTTACAAAATAAAGAGAGGTGATTGCCATAAGAAAAGCCAGTTTCCAAGAAAGAATTTTAGGTCAACCGACCGTAAGGGCTCAAAAAGGGGGTTTCTGAAGAACAGACAGCACAAGTGATTGATCCCACGGTGCTACCGGCTGTCTGTACAGACGTTTCAGATGTATAAACTACCTGGAGAAAAGTCTGAAACTCTGGCAACAAATCCACTCTTTAGAAAAAAGATACACAAGGCAGACAACTGTACTTTCAAAGATTGAAGGCTCAAACCCATGGAAAAGCCATCTTGAATAAAATCCAGAAGCCTACTCACTTTAAATCTCAAGGAGTAAACCCTCTATCACACCAATCGATATAGGTTTTCCAAACTCTATGATAATATGCTGCAGATACAGGCTTGCGAGCATTGGGCATGGTTGGAATAACTGAATCAGATAGACCATTCTCCTTCAACAAAGCGGTCTCAAAAGCCGGGCTGTCAAATGGAGACTGTCTTGGTGTAGGAACGGACCTGGTCTGAGTAGATCCGGGCGTTGAGGAAGACGCCACAAAGCTGTTGACAATCTCGGAATATCCGAAAACCAAGACCTTCTGGGCCAATCTGGAGAAATCATGATCATTCCCGACCGTGGCAACCTCACCCTTTTGAGGACCCGAGCGATCATGGGAAAGGATTGGACAACATATGCAAGGTCGAAACACCACGGGACCGTCATGGCATCCACCGCCCACGCCCTCTGATCCCTGGTCTGGAAGCAGAACTTGGGCACTTGACAATTGTGTCTGGACGCCATCAAATCCACTTCTGGGAGCCCCCAAAGGGATACAATCTCCTGGAACACCTCCGGGTGCAAGGCCCATTCTCCCTCATGCAGATCCGATCTGCTGAGAAAGTCCGCTTCCATATTCCGGATCCCCAGGATGATTACAGCCAACAAGACTGGAACATTCAATTCCGCCCATTGAAAAATTTGAGATACCTCTTTCATCACCATACTGCCACGAGTGCCTCCCTGATGGTTGAGGTATGCCACGGCTGTGGCATTGTCCATCTGTATCCGAATAGGAGACCCCTTTCTGAAGCTCTTGCGCCTGCTGAAGTGTTCTCCAGACTGCCCAAAGCTCCAAAATATTGATCGGAAAAGCAGATTCCTCTCTGGTCCACAACCCCTGCAACCGGTGATGCAGTGCAACAGCTCCCCAACCCCTGAGACTGGCATCGGTTGTCACCACCAACTAATCCCAGGTTTGAAGAGAGCGACCCAGCTTTAGAGTCTCCAGATCAGTCCACCAGCTCAGCGAATCCCTTGCTTCCTGAGACAGGATCAGATTTTCCCGTTTCATGGTCTTAGGATTTCCTGACCAAGTGGAGAGGATGTTCCATTGGAAAATCCTTGAATGAAACCTCGCATACTGTAGGGTTTCGAAAGTGGCTACCATTTTGCTCAGAAGCTTCATACACTTCCAAACCGATGGATTTGGTGACTTCAGTATGGCAAGTACCATTAACCGAATATCTCTGGCCTTTGATTTTGGAAGGAATACTCGATGTAGATGTGTCCAGAACCACCCCCAGAAACTGCATTCTCTGAGTGGGAACCAAGTGAGACTTTGGAAGATTTAAAATCAACCCATGGTCTCATAGAAATTTTGATGCTACCGTCAGATTTTCCTGCAATTGGTCCGCTGCTATAGCAGTCATTACTTTCATGAATACTCTCGGAAACATAGCCAGCCCAAACGGGAGGGCCTGGAACTGTAGATGAATGTCGCTTATGGTAAAACACAGCAAAGAGTGATGTTCTGCTCAAATAGGCACGTGCAGATATGCATCTTGAATATCCACCAAAGCTAAAAATTCCTCTGGTTCCATGCTTAGGAGAACCATCCTTAGAGATTCCATTTTGAAGTGATCCACCCATAGATGGAGGTTCAACGCCTTCAGGTTCAGAATAGGTCTGAAAGACCCGTCTGATTTGGGGACCAAGAAAAGGATGGAATAAAAACATTTCTTAATGTCTTCCCGTGGAACCGGGATCACCACACGCTTCTCTAGGAGTGACGTCGTCGCCCCTAAAAGGGCTTTCCGTAAGCGAGCTTTCCCTGGTAATGGAGTATGTAGAAATCTCTTTGGAGGAGCTCCTCTGAGATTGATTCTGTAACGCTTGAAAACCCCTTCCTGAACCCAAGCATCCTGAGTGGAGAGTACCCAAGAGTCCCGATAATGCAGTAGGCGACCCCCCACTCTGCTCCCAGAACGGGGAGCCTCCAATCAGTCATGCGGAGGGCTTCTCCTCACTTTTGGAGGATTGTTTCTTTGCAAAGGCGCCAAAACAGGTTCTGGGTGCCCTGCCTTTGGTGGCGTAAGCAAACGTACTACTACTACTAGGGGAATTTGCCTCTGCCAGATTGTCCTCTATTGGCCGCACCACCTCGAAAGGAGGAACGAACACCAAACTTGGATATTGTATTCTTTGTAGCAGGAGTGGGAAGAAAAGTACTCCCACCCACAGTGCACAGATTCACAAGCAGGACATAAATCCCCGTGGTCCATCTGTTCAGAAGTTAATTTTACCCTGCAAAACTTGCAGTCTATAAACAAGGCAGACGCTCCCTCCCCCACCAAAGCAGTGTTACACCTTTCTGTCATGATAAACACATAGTGGAAAATGGCAGGCATCTGTACAGAACAATGTATCAGTGTACTTATCTGTCTGCTGTAATGGACTCAGCTGTCTCCAGGGGAAGCGCTGCACAGAAGAAACTAACTCGTGTGGGAAGAGACCAAGTCTCCGCTTCAGCACGGAGGGAAGCCTTTTTAGCGCCATCCCCTCATAGCCGCTCCCATCAAGTGTTTACTCTCCCTTCCAGTGACTCCTCAGAAGAGGATCACTTGGAAGCACCCAGCAGTGCTGGGCTCCTGTAACAAGCATTAATTCCATAATGGATTTCTGCCTATAAACCCACAAAATGGCAGCGCCATTGCAGGGGTCCGTCTCCCAAGATCCCCCTAAACGGAGACCCCCTTCAAGGGGGCCAAAGCGCTGTGCAGAGGGACCAGACAGAATCTCTCCGCACACAGAGAGCTGACAGGATGTGATTCTGTCAGCCTCTGCTGAGCTATCAGTGTGAAGAAACTTCCCCTGGAAGTTTCACACTGCACCTGCCACTAACTAGGTATAGGTAACTATGTATAATATTAATTAAAAAATAAATAAATAAAAAACCAGAGCTACTCTAAAAGAATGGATGCAGCCCACTCCGGTGGGCACCTAATACAAACTGAGGAATGCTGGGATCTCAAAAATGTTCGCATAGGTGCCCGACTCCTGTGGACCCTCCTACATCACAAGGTCAAGCTGTGTCACCAGGATGGACGAAAGAGAAAAAAAATGCCTGCATTATTTTGAATGATCATGGACTCAGCTTACAAAAAAGGTACAAAGACCATGTCAGCCACTGTAGTTTTGTTGTTTAATATAGCAGTTTGGTTCTCATGATAAAAGGTGTCTGTCTACTCAAATAAAACCTAAGGCACCAATGGACATTTCTTAATAAAGAATTAAATAAGTGAATTTGAACAGTAAGATATACCACATGTTATTCAGGAAAAGATGCACAAGCAGATGTGAGATATAGATTAGATAGATAGGCGATTAAAAGTGTTAATTTAAGCATAACGAACAACTTAATCTAAAAATCTAATTTGACTTACATTCGTTGGAGAAAAACTTCTCATTTTAATATCATCATTAATCCATATTCTTGTCACTTCCTTATTAGAAATATCTTTCTTTGTACCGTTCAGTAGATCAGCTAGAAATATAACAAATTAATAAAACATTAGATCTGAAGCATAGATAAGTGTAGAGTAAGACACAAGTCCATATACCTTTGCAAGTTTACCAATGGGTACAATTAAAACAGGATTTTTGTGCTTATTAGTAAAAAAAAAAAAAAAAAACACTGCTGGGGTGTAGTCAGAGGAGCGTGGAGCCTCGCATCTTAAAACTGAATATGTTTGAAAAATTGCCAGTCCCTTACTATAGCCAACCACACCCAGTTGCATTGTAACCAAGCCCAAACAGAGAGGAGGAAGACAACAGAACAGAGCAAGTAGGGTGTTCAGAGTCCCCTTGGAATTGAGGAAATAGATTTTACTAGTATAGGTTGGGTATCCCTTATCCGGATGTCTGAAAACAGAAATATTCAACCTGCAAGTACAAAAATACTATTTCCACCTTAATCCAATGGGGCACCTTGGAGTTACACTGGGGACATACAAAAAGCAGTCCTCACAGGAGGTATTGCACTGTAACTGCAAAGATAGTGTGGCGAACCCCGCGTATTACTTCACGTGTATTCCACGTCCCCACGCGGTGCTCGCCACGCTATCTAAAAATCAACTCCACGCCGACATGGAAAGTGGGGGTATGAAAAGGTCGGAAGACGCGTACTGCCACCCCCTGCACTTGCCACGCTTCAGGTTGGCGTTGATAGTGGGGTGGCGTTAACAATGGTCGGCCATTTAACATAGTAATCACCCTTCAGGGTGGGTGGACAATCAAAAATCGGGTCTGGGGGGCATTTAACATAGGAATCAGGCATCTGGGTGCCTGTACAATTAAAAAATCGGGTCAAATCGCGTCGCATGCGATATGATTGTATGCGATGCAACGTGATTTTTAACATGCGATGAAAAAAACCGGGCACCCAGATAATACACAAGTACCGCTAATATAATAACCACTGAGCTACCAACTGCTTCAAAGCCAGCAAAACTAATCTTATGGGTATCAAAAATGACAAAAACAAGTCACCCGTCTCTAGTAAAGAAGTAGTCCAGGCCACAAACACTGAAATGTTCACACTATAACAGAGGAAGAAACCAAACTAAAATTGGTTAATCTATGTAAAACTTACAAAGTACATTAAGGAAAAATAAAGACTTGGTATGCAGCTCTACCTGGTCATCATGGAAGATCAGATAGAACTTTGTGTCTTGTCGTTCTCCTTGACAGACACCTGGTGGAGGCTACTGCAAGCACGTCATCTTGACTGAGTCTACTGGTTCTCATAAAACAGTGTAAAAATCCCTAGACAAAGATTCAAGTCCCAAAGAGCAATGGGAGCGGAAAAATAAGAAAGGGGAAAAAAAAAAAAAAAAAGTGTACATTTTACTGACACTGTAGGCTAAATGTAATAACCTCTGAGTTGGGTGGCCGTACAGGAACGTGGAGGTAAAATCAATTCCAAGGCATAGTTTGGCCTTGTAAATGGCTACCCCTTTGAAAAACGGAGGTTATCACATTTGGCCACTAGGCTGTGTGCTCCAACAGTTTTGGAAAATCCCAAACATTAAGCAGCTTTGTTTATTTATTTTAATTCCGCGCCATATTGAATTTGCATACGTCCCCTTAAAAAGGAGGATGAAGGTCACCAGAATAAATCACAGGAAATATGGGCAGATTATCAAGAATGCATACACGTTGCATGACCGATCTTTTATATGATATTTTCTGTCAAGCCCAACTAACCAGATAATCAAAGCATAGAATAACTTGCCATTTTATAAACCACTTTATTAGTGTTTGACCAAAGGGCTCATCTCTACACAATCCACCCAAAAGAACTCTGTTCATCAGATTACCAACAAATGGGCACAATAACTGAATAGGGAGTAGCTTGCTTAAGTTTGGATTTAGCAGTATGCCCTCTTAACAGGTTATTAGCCGAGTGTTAGGTTATTCAAATATATTCAGATTAAAAAGACACACTCCATTTACCACTGACTTTAACCCCAGTGTAAATCTAGTGTCCCCAGTGGGTGAAGGAGAAAAAGCTCTTCTGGGTAATAAATGTATCCTTTACGGATTTTTTTTTTTTTTTTTTTAATTATGTGCAACAGGCGTAAATGCATGTAGATACATAAAATTCACATATTACTTCTTTCAAACTTAATACACATGTGGCAGACAGGTACCAAATGTAGAACAATCATATGTAGCCCAATAGTTTCTGTGTTTCAGCATACAGCAATAAAATAAAACAGAAGCAGAATAAAATGTGGGAATATTCTGCTTTGCCATACGCCCTTTTGCAGCAGAATTAGGTATAGGAAGGCCCACTCAAACCTATTTACTTTAGCCACTTTGAAGAAGAAAGTGAATAAAAATTGCCACAGAGAACACCAGAACAGTCATGTGACTAGAAAGTTGATTGCACAACGTGAAACCCCAATACCAAAAAATTCCCTTACCTGATGTGGTGGCACTTACCACCTTTGGAGAAAATATTACAATTTCTGAAACAAATATGATATATTTGGGAAGGTAGCAGAAATACTTTGATCGATCATTTAAACATAATATCCGTGACTGGAGAGCTTAAAGTTATTACTCTTGAATATATAAATCTCCTCAGTTAACAACATAAATCATGTATTAGTCATCAATTCAACAGAAGCAAACTCATTTCTGATAAAACTATTGAATGAAGACATTGTCAGTAAGTTTAAAAGCCGATTACAAACAGTTACAACCACTCTGCTGATTGGGTCAATGATCCAGATCAGAGCAATGTGCCCCCAGCTTGACCCCCTGTCACCCCCTCACAAACCCATACATACAGTAGTAAGGGCATTACTGGACAAAACCATGTGCACTGCAAGTGGGGCAAATGTAATATAAGCAGATAGTTAGATTTGGGTGACTTATGCTGTTTCTGTGCAGGGTAAACACTGGTTGCTTTATTTTTACACTGCAATTTAGATTTCAGTTAGAACATACCCCACCCAAATCTAAATGTCTCTGTAATACCCCTTTTACACCAAAATCCCTGGTCAGACCCTGGTCTTTGAACTCGGGAGTTTCCATGGTTGGACCCAGCTTCATACCCCATTTGTGACCCAGGTCTGCGCCGTTTACACTGAACCTGGGTCAGCCCTGCTTTTCCCTATGGATGACATTAAAAAATGTCCATTTTAGGACTGATAAACTGCCATCCAACCTTCCCTCAATGATTTAAAATAAAAAATTAAGACATGACTAGTTAGTATTGAAAAATGTTGGTTTGTTTATTTTGTAAAATATTTTATATAAAAGTGCAGCATCACCCATGTGCTCTCCCCAGCCCCTTCCCCTGCAGCAGCAGACCGAATCTCCCATGTGCTCCCCCCAGCCCCCCCAAATAATATAAATTATACTGCATTCAATTATCTAATTATTTCTGTGTGCACTGCCCGTATCCTTCCTGGCTGCTGTCTTTTGCCACTGCAGCGCACTGTGGAAAGGCGTCCAGCACTTCTGGTATCTTTTCAGCACTACCCGGATGTCCCAACCTGGGTTGGGACCATTTACACCGCCCACGACCCCGATCCAACCAGTGTTCAACCCTGGTCAGGCCCCTTTTACACCAACGTTGACCTGGGTCCAACCATGGTTATACCTTGGTGTAAAAGGGGTATAAGTTACATTTGCCCCACATGCAGTGCAACATGATTGTGTCCATTAGAGAAAAAAAATGCTCTCTGAATCATGCCCTAAAACAGCTGAGTGCACCTGGACTTATAGGTAATCGGGAGGTTGGCCCACAAACATTAAACAGTACACAATAAGCAACCTAATGATACCATCCACTGCAGGAGCTTTCAAGAAAGTTTATAGGCTAATACTGTACAGGGAAAACGGGATGACAGTTTTAAAAAGGTGGCAACGTTGAATGGACACAAGATATAGATTTTGCTTAAGCTACAAACACACTGGGCGATTTTGCCCAGCGTATATGGACAGTGATGAAAGCGGTCATCGCTGGGGGGAAAGCCGCTCTGGCCCTTATTTAGATCTGATCACAGTACAAATTTGTTCTCAAAATGGGGAAACCATGTGCACTGCAGGTGGCGCAGATGTAACATGTATAGAGAGAGATTTGTGTGAGTTATTTTGTTTCTGTGCAGAGTAAATACTGGCTGCATTATTTTTACACTGCAATTTAGATTTCAGGTTCAACACACCCCACCCAGATTTAGCTCCCTGCACGTTACATCTGCCCCACCTGCAGTACACATGATTTTGCCCATTTTGAGAACAAATTTGTACTGCGATCAGTTCTGAATAAGGGTCTCAGTGCTATGCAAATCCATCAATCTGCTGGGAATACAAGCAGATGAATGGCTTTCCTGGGGATGATGCAGGAGCACACATCGCTGGGCCGTATACACTGGGTGGCTTCGAGCTGAAAGCCGCTCAAAACACCAAGTTTGATTGTCTTTCAGCTCAAAACCGTCCAGTGTGTATGAGCCTTTAGAAATAAAAATTGATCTGTATCTGCAGAACACAGGCATATTTGACAAATTAAGCCATTCAATACATACTTGCAGCAGTAGCAACTGGCTGTGCGATGTTCGGCGGTGGTTTTAACTTCATTAACTTATTTAAACTGCTGTTCTTGAGCAGATCTTTTAGCTGAATTTGTTCTTTTGCCGGGACAGCAGACACAGTGGTTTTAACTAATGGTGCGGTGGTGGATGGTCTTGTTGTAGCAGTGGTCTGGAGAAACTTTGTTACTGTGATAGTTTGGCGAGTGGTAGTAACAGGAGGCGTTTTTGTCATCACTATTGTATTACCAAGTGTTGGCAACTGGTTAATTTGATTCAGCACAAATGTTGTAGTGGATGGAGGCTGCAAAGAAAATACCAAAACATTATTTTACAACCTTTAAAAGTTGCTTAACTTCTATAATTATCTATATATGACAATTACAGTTAAGGTGCGTACACACGGGGGCGATTTTGTCCAAAATCGTGGGAAATATGGTCGCTGAGCGACCATATTGCCCGCAATGGGAGTGTGCACCGGCGATATATCGCTGGGTGCGCGCTCCCATTTTTGCCCCTGTGGTGATCGCTGGTCGCAGGAACATGCTCCTGCGACCAACTGATTACCACTGCCGGGCTCCCCCGGGCAGTTTCTTTCTCATCAGCGACCATCTCTGGTCGCTGATGAACAGGAGAAACTAAGCAATATATTGCTTAGCCATATATTGCTCAGCAATATATCTCCCCCCTGTGTACACAGCATTAGAGATTTTCTTTTTGTGCTCAAACCTCTATGGTACAACAAGGGTTAGCTTAAACAGATTTGTTTAGTATTAATGCAAGGTTTCAAAGGATATTACTTATTTTATACAAAGTTTAAAAAATAAATTTGATATACACACAAGTCAGAGGTTAATAAATTCTGTATCGGATTTAAACTGTATTTTAGTTATGTCTGGACAGATCAAGTGAACCCATACATTAAGAAAATCTCTGCCTTGCATTTATGGTATGACCATCAGTAATCCCATTACAGTGGTGGAACAAGGAGTCACTGGTTGCCTTGCCCTGATCTGAAATAGAGAGATCCATGTAAAATGGATCTGTATTACAATGTACTTCACAGAGAATGTATTTACCAGTTAATGAACACACTTGAATGCATAGACAGATACAATTTTGTAGCACCCATTCTGCAAAAGTATAATGAAAGTGAGTATATTCTGCCATGGTTTAATACAGGCTATTCTAACATGGCATTTTAAAAGTCTGGTAAGATAAGCCTTTCTTCTTTAGTATGTTCCTATTAAGCAGATAATGCTCCTTACCCTGACATTTAATAGTGCTGGGGACACAGACACTGGTTCATGCTTCACAGAAACTGATGCTTCACTTTCTTTACTTCCTCCTAATACACTGATTGGCACAGCCTAGCAGAAGAACAGAAAAACCATATAATACACAATAAGCACATATATGGAAGCCTGTTACAAGATATGTACTTAAACTTCTGCGCAGCCTTTTTAAATACTATATTGGGACGTATTACCTACAAAAAAAATAAACAAACAATGGCAGTCATTTAAATCCCCAGCCTGGGTGTCCAGTGTACACTGTGCGGCATCTATTATAAACGGACTTGCCTGCACAGTCTATGTGGCGGGCAGTTAGTGTCACCGTGCATCGCTATCGCCCGCAGTGTACACATGGGGCAATTCTGGATAGCCTTTTAGGCAATTTTAACTATCTAGTAGAAATCGCCTGGCTGAATCGCCATATGTGCACACAGCTTAAGGTCGCTGGATCAGTTCCCACCTTGGGAAGGATGCGATGTGGTGCATGTCCTGAGGGCTGCCAAACTCAGTAGTTTATATTTTTTTTTAAAGGGGCAGTCGTTCAAAAGACAAAACCATGTCCGTGCTCCAGGATCAGTGACAAGTGGGGAGTTTGACTGGGCGGTACACCTGTCAAACTGCAATGCAGGTATCCTAAAGTGAGCTCAGGGAGACCTGAAACATCCCATGGAGCAGAAGAGCAAGAAATACAAAAGCCATGCATTGCAAAGGACTACTCCTCTATAAAAGCCAACATCTGAAGTAGTCTGGCATCCCACTTGGCCGCCAGACTCACAGCCCATTACAAGGCTTTGTGTGGAGTTGGTATATTCTACAAGCAATTGTGGTGGGAACTTTCATTTTCTCCCACAATTCAAATGAACATATTGGTATGTTACCTGTATTTGGACAGCTAATAAGCTTCAGCATGTACATACATGTGGAAGGGTATACAGATTGTTATGCTGGCCACACATCAGACCAACTTTTTGTTCAACCATCCAACTAGTGGGTTGGATGGAATAAAAACCTGGTACTGTATAGGAGCAAATGTAATTTGTAATCAAGTCATTTGTTTACCAATTCGGAAAATGGACAACTGTCACTCAGACAATGTACTGTAGTTGGACCTATTTGATTTAAACAATTTCACTGAATGTTTTTGTCCATTTTCCTGGCATTACTTACTGGCATTTGCCCCCCATACAGGACCAGATTTTCAATAAAACCAACCAACTAGTTGGCTGGTTGGAGGAAAGTTGGTCTGATGTGTGGCCAGCATAAGCCTCACTGGGACAGGAACTGATATGGATGACCTAATGATCTCTGTACAATGCTGCAGAAAGTTTCCACATCACAAATAAATCACAATGGGGTATATTCAATTCAAAGTGATGTTAATAGCACTGGACTTTATTCAATTGGCTGCGATATTAAGAACGACAAGAGGATTTCTTCTTGCACCCCTCCTGCGGTATGATTCCAGATTTGACTATACTAGTGCCTTTAATTAAGCCCAGCGCAAACAAAATTGTGGCAGGCATTTAATTCAGAGAATGCCGGCTCTCATCATTGAGTACTGCACCATGGAAAACAAATGGGTATAGTCACTAGGTCAACCCTATTTAGATCGACGTGTATTGGGTCGACCACTGAAGGTTGACAGGGCTTAGGTTGAAACCCGAAATCGGTTAACATAGCTAAGGTCGACAGGGTTGGAAGGTCGACAAAAGCATTAGGTCAACAATGGCAAGGTCGACATGTTTTTCCAGTTTTCTTTGAGCCGACAGGTGGCATTTCATGCCCTCCCATCTACCAGGGAGAATAGTGTGCCGAGCATGGCGAGGCAATGTGTCCTAAGCGAGCCATGCAAGGGGACACAGTACATGTAGATGGTGTTCAAGTCGACATTCGGGATGAAAACATGAAAAGCTTATGTCGACCTTGCCATTGTGGACCTAATGCTTGTGTCAACCTTCCAACTTAGCCATATCCACCTAAGTCCTGTTAACCTTCAGTGGAGGACCCAGAGCATGTCAACCTAAATAGGGTTGACTGATAGCCAACAAATGAGTTCACCGTCACCAGCCACTTAATCTCTTGCTCCATAACAGCCACTATCAAGCGGTATAGAATGGTTATGCCGAGCTCATGCAGAAAAATAAATTCCATTAAATAACTAGCTAAAGCAAATTGGGAACTCTAAACACAACACACTGGTAAATAATTTAGTTTAAACTCAGGGGTTCTCAACTCCAGTCCTCAAGTATCCGGAAAAAAAAATTCCCGTTGTGTGGATTGCTTTAATCATGCTTAGCTTGCTGGGTCAATAATTATTCCACAGATATAAATCCTTAAAAAAGGACCTGGTGGAAAGCTTGAGGGTTGAGAACCATTGGTTTAACTTATGGAATGCCTTCAAAGACTGCCATGCTTTAACTTGCCATTTCACTGCTTAAAATACTCAGGAAATATTTTGCCTAAAATGGATCGAAGTAAAACCGTGACTTTTTAACACTGGTGACTAATGGCCTCATGTGTGAAGCAAACGTAAGAGTCTCTGCCACTTTAAAGGTAAAAAGTAGATATTCTCTATCTTTTGAGAAGTACCATCTAAGCATGCACCAAGAAGTCATTAGTTAACCATACTCCTACAACCTTTATCGCTTTTTCAATACCGAATACGGAGGGCTACTAAATATTGCTGCATATAACAAGGTCATCTTTTGCCATGTCATGTGATAACACAGAAAGGGAGGAGAGAGAAAAACACAAATAAAAGACTGCCAAAAGCCTAATTACAATGGTTAAAGTAACAATACCATGAAAATGAGTCTATTAATGATTTTTTTCACACTGCCATTTTGTTGACAAAACTTTTTTTTTTCTTTTCTGGCATGAGAAAAAAAAACCAACAAATTTCACCTATCAAACAAGTCATTTCAGATAATACTTTTAAACCGAAAGGTACTTTAAAACACTAAAAGAGGGTTGCTACATAATCCAAAGAGTAAGAAATAATAAAAAACAAGTTAAGGTAAACATTGTAATAATTGAATAGCATCTTAAAAAAAAAAATACTCATGCAAGTTAAGTTTCTTTTCCAGAAATAACATACATCTAGTTCTAAAGGTGCCCGTATGGAGCATATTACTCCGTGTATGGGCACCTTCAAAGTTTAAATCTGCTTTAACTGTGGACTTCATTCGCTGTAATTGTTCTTTTATTTAAGGGTAACTGCTTTCATACACTGGGGGGAATTCAATTAGAAGCAAGGGAGTGTAGCTCCCGGGATGAGTGGCTGTAGTTATTTAATCATGCTGTAAATCATAGAGAATTTTTATTTGTACCCTCCTGAGATGCGAGCATAAATAAGCACTTAACAGTGCCTCGGGGTTAGTCGCTGCATCACCCCGAGCAGTAGCAGCATTGTATCCAGCACTTATGTCAGAAAATGCTGCTTACTGCATCTATGCACCCAGCTAAGGCATGGTCAACTGCATCTACTGGCTTAAGTGCCAGATGCAAAGCAGTCAATTGAATAGATCTGGGCAATCACTTGGGGTGCTAAATCACTTTGCTTCAATGACAACCCCCAAAAACTCTGCTGCTTGCAAAAAAAAACATATATATCCTTCAACTTGGTTTGCCAACTAGAATCTGTGGGAGAAGCAGTAGGAAGACAGTTTTTAAGTCCTATAAAAACAAGTAATACATTTGTGCTCAAGATACCATGAGTTGTCCTAAATCCCTTAAAGAGCCATATACTAGAAAGAACAGAATATAATAAACATGTTTTGAACAATAATCTTAATCGTGCTTTTAAAAATGTAGAATAACTGATATCTTCTTACTTGCTGGTTGACTGGGACCGGCCCTGGAGCAATGACACCTATATCCAAGGAATCGCCATCAAAAAGATCATTGGGGCTGATGCCACACTCACTCAGAGCAGCAAGCAACAAATCTTGCCCTGGATCCATCATCTTTAAACATAGAACAAACAACATTTAAATGTTTAGTTTCATCAGCTTTGGAACAGGTGCTATAAAACTGTAAAAAAGTAAAGGCTGGTCACCTTTCTTACAATAGCTGTCAGTTATATGAGTAGAGTTCATTGTGAAGGAAATCAAAGAAATTAGCCATTTTTAAGTCAAGAAAAGTTTTTCCAAGTAAAGCTAAATTTGCAACTGCCACAGCAGGGGGGCATCGGATCTCACTCTACATCACTGCAAATAAGTCATATAAGATAGAACTTCACAAACTTATGATATTGAACTTTACATTATAACTATGTTTAGCATATCATATTGCTTAAAAGGAAGCCACAGAATCAAGCAAGCATTTACATTATTATTACTACATTTTATTTATAAGGTGCCAGAAGTAGTTTTAATGGTGCCCACACACGCACCAATCCCGGCGGTGCGATGCTATGCGATGGGGTGCGCGCTCCCGCGGCACCTCATCGTACAGTACAAAAAGTATGTGCTGCACATACTTTTTGTACTAGCTTTTTATCGCATAGCATTGCATCGCATGCACATCGCATGCACAAGGCATACGATGCAATGCTATGTGTGCTAGTTAAGCACAGAACGCACGCCGGGATCGATGCTTCTGTGGGCACCTTAAGGCCCACACGTTAGAACAATACAGGGTACACAGAACTAAACATAACAGCAACTGAAGAACTAAAAAAAAAAAAGAGCACCACAATTCTCAGTACACAATACATCTGAGATGTAGGGAAGCAGAGTAGTTGTCCAAATGCTACCAGGGCAGGTTATCATTGGTAGAGATGAATGATTACAAGGGAGAAGAGATGCAGGTATAGATGGTAGGGGAGCTGTAACTGAAATTCAAGAAGAGGGCTGTGAGAACAGGAAGGAAGACGGCCCTGCTCCAAGGAGCTTACAGTTTAGACTACAGGGAGGGAGCGACAGACAGTTTGACACAAGGTGCAGGCAAGGTGTAAGCATGGCAGGGATGACCAGGTCTTGGTACTAGGTTATGCAGGAGAGTACACTTTGGTGAACATTTGGGATTTCAATGAACATTTGAAGCATCGAAGGGTCTTGGAGAGTATAATAAAGAGGAAATTCATTCCAGTGAAAGGGGGCAGAGTGGACAAAATCTTGGATATGTGCATGGGATGCAGTGACCAGGGTAGAAGAGAGGCGATAGTCATTGTCCGACAGGTGAGCGTGCGTGTAGTGAAGTTAAGGTGGCCATACACACGCAGATTTATCTGCAGATCTGTCTGGTTGGAATAAAAACCTGGTTATGGATGAGAGCAAATGACAGTTGACCATTTGCTTGGATATGCTGGAAAACTGACAAACTGTCACTCATCCATAACCATGTTTTTTTTCCAACCAGCCAGATCTGCAGATATATCTTACTAGTGTATGGACACCTTAAGGCTTGAGATGTAGGAAGGGGCTTGTATGCGAGGTTGAGGAGTTTGAAGATAATTATGTAGGGGTATGGAAGCCAGTGTATTTTCTTAATGGAGCTGGTCAGAAGTGAAGTGGCAGGAGAAGAAGATAAGTCTGGTTTCAGACAGACTGGAGGGGAGCAAGCTGGTGGCACAGGAGGTCCGTGAGGAGACTATTGCAGTTGTTGTATCATGAGATGACCAGTGAGTGAACAAGTTAAGTTGCACTCTGGGAGAGAAACTGCCTGATGCAAGCAATGTTGCCTAGCTAAAACTGACAGGAGCGACGAGCAAAGGAGAGGTGTAAGTCAAGAGTGACACACAGGCAGCAGACCTGAGGACCGCTGTCTGGGTGTCACTTTAGGGGAAGAGTCAAAATCGAAGCCAGAAGGAGAAATGCCAAATAAGCCATGCAGGCTTCTATTCAAACATATTACACACAATTTTCTGAAGAGGGCATTACTACTAATAACTGACCTGGTAATTTATGTCAAAAAATTGATTCTGAAAAATCTGAAACATACTATACCATTCTATTTTCTTTTATGAAACAGTCCAAGTAAAAAATAAGTCCTGTGCTATAACGGCCACACAAAAGGCATACTGCACTGTAACAAAATACTCACAGCAAGATAGTACTTTATACCAAAAGCACTTTGGCCCCATGAGCTAATAATTATATTTTATAAAAAGACTGCAATTTGCATAATACTATTGATAATTATCAAAGTGCAGTCACTATATATCATTAAACTACGTGAATGCATTATATGTCAGTCTGCAAGAGACAACAACTCGATTATTTTGCAGAGGAGGCTAAGAATTGTACACCAAGTAAAGAGAACGTGGGGTGTCATGTAGTGTATAGAATAAGCCTCCATGGGCCACCCCTGGCCATTGTGAGCAGTTAAACACGTGTTAGCCATACCTCATGCTGCTGCAGACGAGCATTACTAACTAGTAGGGATCATATGAAAGTCAGAGACAGCAGTAGGTGCACCTTTGCTCATACCCAAAGTAGAGGTCAGCAGTACAGAATCACCCCAACTCTCCAGCCTCACTCTTACCACGTGTTACCAACATAAACTTCCGGGTTGGGCCAGAATGACTAATCCAATGTCCAGGGAGGAGAGATCCCGGTACTGAGCGGACAGTGATTGCCGACCCGGGGATCACACCCAAATCCCGAATGCGGAACTGCCACTGTGCACGCATAGCGGATCTCCCACCGTGCTCAGAAGGAGAGGAGACCAGCTGCGGGGGGCACCTGGAGCTTGGACGTACTGCTAGCCGGGCACCAGTGATAGGGAGTCGATGTAATAGCGACAGAGTACTACATACATACACGGTTGGTGGATATGTATGACGCACATATGCGGCTCCTGGGGACGTGGCTGGGAAGGGTGAGCTTTACCCGGTACCATTAGGGCCTGTCGGGGCCTCTGCGATCTCATCACCAGCCCGGCATAAATAACCCTCCCCTTCTCCTCCTCCATGGTTACCTTCCTCCCCACCCACCAGCGGAGCATCTCGCCGCCCTCTTCGATCACTCACCGTGCTGCTCCCGGCGCCGGGCTCCCTCACTCGCTGCCGTAGCACGGAACTGCCGCTGTTACTCCGAGCCGCCGCTTTCTACCTCACAGCCGCCATCTTTACCGGGGAAACACTACAGCGCAGCACCACGTGACCAGCGCAGACCGAGGCCTCTCCACACGCCCCCAGCCAGCCTGCTCCCCGCGGTATTCGGCCGGCCTTCTCTCTCCCAGACTCTTCCCTGTGGCCCGGGCGTCACCAGGCGGCAGCTCCGCGATTATTTTAATTTTCATTATTAATATTTTGATAGGTTTGATGAGGCAGAAGGCGGTTGGAAGTCACGTGACCAAGTCCCTCCTTCTTGGAAGTGACGTTGGTGGGCGGTTAGGGGAGGGGTCTTGGTGTCAGAAGGATGCCATATTGAGAAGGTCAAGTGGTTAGATATTGTTGTTTTGTGGGCTAGGTGACTGGAAGTACGATGAGTACGTCAGTCTCGCGTTAGTATGCTAAGTGAGTGACACAGGCTGCTGCAGGGTATACTGTATGTTAGCTATGGGACGTCAAAAGAAAACATGTTACAATGTATAGTTTTATAAAATTGAGACTGATGGTAATTAAATGTTTCTGTTTAATTTCATTTTATTGTATAAACTGACTACCTAATAAATGTAATGCATTAAGAAACTTCTGACATCATCTTCCTATATAATGCACTAATAAACTTCTGACATCATCTTTCTCAGAGTTGCCTACCCTCCTGCATTCTGCAGGAGACTCCCTGAAATAACAGCAATCTCCCTCTCTCCCTCATTAGTCTACCAATCTCCCTGATTTCACCCAGCCCACATTACACTGTTACATTTTTTTTGGGGGGGGGAAGGAAAGAGAGAGAGATATATTTACATTGAATCATCAGCACCATTTCCCAGCATTTAACCAAGTATAGTAGCTCTTACTAACTGCTCTGGGGCTCATCTACATTTGGGTATAAGTTATTTTAAAAGATTCCTCTCAGACGTAGCAGTACACACCCACGCTTCTAGGTGCCACATTCACAATCTCTTTTCACAATTTCTCCATATATGGAACTAGACACGCCCTTTGGGAGGAGCATGACACGTCCCCTCATTGTGGTGCTTTACAACATTCTATTACCAACTATAATCTCCCTGAAACTAGTTTTCAAAAGTAGGCAAGTATGATCTTTCTATTATGTTTATCTTGATGGAGGCTCAATATTTAATATACAATATATCTCTCCACTGGCCTCCAAACGTTCAAGTGTTCCCTGAAAACTCACCTCTTCAGGCAAGCCTATCATATTTAAGATCTACATGCATAACCCTCTGAGGCACTTATGTATTATATAGCTTCCCTTTTGGACTTGTAACTTGGTGGGACTGCTGTGCTATTACTGATGCCTGTCCTTGGCCCTTATTCTGGTTGGTGCGGTAATATCCGCGTGCGTTCGTGCCGCCGATGTTTTGTGTCTGCGCATATGCAGAGGCGTCTCTGCGCATGTGCGAGCGGGGCGTACGGCCAAATTCCGCATGAAATGTGAACACTCCGAACAGGGGGGTGGAGAGGGGCGTGAAGGGCTATTTGGGCTCATTACCATATGCGTACGCCCCGCGTTTCATGGGCGTTCCCATGCGAACGCTGGGCGTACGTATGGTAATGTCAGCTGCCCGCCCAGATCCCTGCTTTTGCACGGAGAAATGTCCGTGTGGTCTGAGGTTGCGGGAGCTGGTGGACCACTCGGTCCTGCATTCGATGTTCTGCGACCATCGAATGATGGGGGAGGTTCCCTGAGATGGAGAAGGCGTATTTCATGAAAAATACACGTGCGGTCCGTTCGGACAGCTTCTTACCGCGTACGGACGGAGTTGGCGATCCGTATGGAAGGCGGGGTTTCGCATGCACGGTCCTGGCCGCATATTCGGATCCGGCCGCACCGATCAGAATAAGGGCCCTTGTGTTTCCCTCCTATATCCCTATAGATTGTAAGCTTACAGCAGGGCCCTCTAACCTCTAAGTCTGTCTGTCGTTACCCAGTTTGTTTTACCATTGTAAAGCACAACGGAATCTGCTGCGATATATAAGAAACTGTAA
The DNA here is from genome assembly GCF_055691185.1 of Crinia signifera. NCBI lineage: Eukaryota > Metazoa > Chordata > Amphibia > Anura > Myobatrachidae > Crinia > Crinia signifera. The sequence continues at coordinate 372,277,956 of NC_139217.1, forward strand.
ATAAATCTAGACATAGACAGATATTAGTAAGCCCAGGATTCTTAGGTTCTAACCTATTCTAATCCTTTGCCAATACACTTAACATTTTAATTTCCTTTTATGGTTTACGTACCAGGAAACACATACTTACTTTTTACAGGACCTATAATGACCTAATCTAGGTGTTCGTACCTAACATTACCTATTTTCACTATTAGAACCTACAAATACCTAATTCTGTTACTTAAGTTGAAACTAAATACATTTACTGTGGAAATGTGTGCAATGTAATTCATATATACAGCTGTTTCCTTTTGCAGCCTAGCAGCACAAGCAAGCACAATCCATTTGCCTCTATAGGAAAGCTGCGGTTGCAGCCTCGTGTGGCATAGTGCTCCCACAATGCATACGTATCACAGCAGCACATAATGTTTCAGTGTAGGAGATGGTACTGCAGATATACAATCTCTAGGGTCAGCCAGCAGTCAGAGTTAAGGCATTGGGACAAGTCGGACCTGATTTTCCCCGGCAGCTCCCCGGGAGGGAAACACACGATTAGGCACTTGATGTGCCAAGTTTTGCATATGATAAATCGGCATGCGATTTAATATGCAACTCCCGGGGAGCTGCAGTGGGAGATGCGGGCAGGGGGAGAGCCGGGCAGAGTCAGCGGCGGCAGATGCTGGGGACCTGCAGGAGGGGGAGCCGGGCATGGTAAGCTGTCAAATAGGCAGCGGGCGCTGGAGAGCCGGGCAGGGGACACAGAGGCAGCGTGCGGGGGTATGCCGGTGAACCGACGAGGGAGCTGGGCAGGAGGATCGGGAACTCACTCTGCAAGGGAGGAAAAATAAAAAACCATTACAAATGAATGGGAAGCCATCTTATGTGCAACCGGTCCGACTGCCCGACTCCGATCCGATGCGCACGGGACCGCGCATTGGATCGGAGGGGATGTTTAAACATGCGATTTGGGCCAATTTCATGGTGAATCGGGTGAAATCGCGCCCAAATCGCATAGTGTATGGGGGCCTTTACAGAAAGAGGAGATCTGTACACTTACCGCTTTCAGTCTGCACATGCCAGGTCGCATCCCAGGAGCGACACGGCATTTACGGTCTGAAAGTTTTGCATCCGAACTGGCTTATTGTGTCATCGGGGGGCTGGGGAGGAGGCTGCCCTTGGAGCCGACAGCGCTGCCTCTTCTATACAGGAGCGACACGGCATTTGCGGTCTGAAAGTTTTGCATCCGAACTGGCTTATTGTGTCATCGGGGGGCTGGGGAGGAGGCTGCCCTTGGAGCCGACAGCGCTGCCTCTTCTATACTGAGAAAGGGACCCGGGTTTCTTGTTCCAAGCTACATGTTCACACTGCACCTGATAGGGGTCAGAGCCGTGTTCAACCCTGGTCGTGACCAGGGTTGAACTTCTATGTTGCTTGACCGGAGGTGGCCCTTTCAGACCGCACCTCTACCCGTGTTGGTGTTGTGGTCTGAAAGCGGTATCATGCACCTCCCATGTAGCCACACCCATCCCGTGAAGCCACAATAACCTTTAGTGTCCGTCACACCACAAGCCTAATTCTGGTTCACTCACAAAAGCAAATTCTCTCTCTAGTGGACAAAATAATGTGCACTGCAATGTGCAGAGAGAGTTACATTTGTGGGGCTTGTACTTAAAACTGATATCTATATTGAAGTGTGAAAAATAAAGCAGACAGTCTTTACCCTGCACAGAAACAAAATAACAACCCCAAATCAAACTCTCTGCACATGTTACATCTGCCCCACCTGCAGTGCACATGGTTTTGTCCATTAGAGAGAAAATGTACTTTGCAAGTGAACCAGAATCAGGCTCCAGGTATGGAAGGGGTACGTTACACCACAGCACATCTGTATTAAAGGCGCAATGTTTCACATATAATTATTTGTTGCATGGTTGTTTTATTTTCATACAATGCATACATTTCTAGACGGAAATTGAAATTGTAAGAACCTATAAAGCTACATGAATCAGGCCCTTTGCACTATGATCATTGGGTCTCATTAGATCTGAATCAGGCCCACAATCAGTTTATTTTACAGGGACTTTTGAAAACCATGGAAGTTGAAGAATGGCCTTACCAGTATCCTTTCCCCATTATGGAATCTCATAACCCCAAACTGCTTTTGGTATACCTGAGAAGTCTTTTGTAAATAATACCAAAGAAAACAATTAACTGAAGTTAAAACCGAGCGCTTGTGTCAGAATTGCCTTCTTAAAGCTGCAGCTTTTTAGGGGAGTGGTCAATCCATTGAAAGTAAACAAAACAAAGGGAAGAATAAAGCAGTGCTCTCAATGAAGAACAACCATGTGAATCAATAAAGTTAAAAATAAATAAAATATATAATAAAATTTCCAATTTCCTGTGCGAGAATGGTATTTTTGGACCAAAAACTATTAGTAACCTGCACAGTCCCAATAAGGTGGAGTCCAAGAGGCAAAGCAGAGTTCAGAGTGTCGCTGGAGGGATCGGTTGTGGATGATGGTAGTCAGGACTAATCTGCCACCACCCAACCCCTCTCTATCCCTTCTCATCCAGGGATGACTGCCTCTGCACCTACTCTGTTCCAGTCACACATAAGCCTTATCTTGGCATTCACATAGGCCGTAATAGTGCCTATTCTTCTATTTAGCACTCTGAAAATGACAGTGTATCCGTTGTCTCATTTCCCACCTCACATGCTCACTTCCTGACCCTTCTAGGTGACAAGGCTTGTGGTTGAGTGTCAGGAGCTTGCTTGACAGGTGTGGTAGCAACAGGATTATCACACTGGTTCATGGAGAAAAGCAGATAACTTAAAGACAAAAAGTAAAATGTCCTGTCAATTTGGATTTTTTTATAGCAACATCTACTTTTGCCAAATTCCTTCAACAACAGAGGGATGGCTGGCTCTTGCCCATTATTCTAAAGACTGACTTTCTCCAGCTGTGAATTGTAAGCAAGTGTTTCCTTTTTCTACAAGTACAAGGGATATTTCAGCATTATCCTGAAGACAACTACCTATGCCAATCATTCATTTGTTGATGTAGTGAACAAAGCTACAATCTCTGGTAGTGTGACTTTGGAGCAGATGGACTTCCATGAATGATAACACTCTATATTGACCCTCGTTACTAAATATAGACTATAGTCCATGACATACCTCCCAACTGTCTCGTTTTCACGGGAACGGTCCGATAGCAATTTATATCCGCCCTCTCATGCAAGATTTGACCTTAATTTTTATATTTGCAGACACCTGCTCGGGATTGCCCCACTTTCGTATGCTGTACTCTGCATTGGGCTGGATATAGTCGTATTATCACTGTGGAACTTATCTTGATATCCCTCTTGCTGTTGGCGAGGACCCTGTTCCAATGACCTCTTCTTTTCCTGATTATGAAGAATGGCCGGACTAGCACTGTGTACTAAATTAGAATTTGTGCTATCCCTTCCTGTTTTCTTTTTTCCTTAGTATATCTCGACTCTCTTGTTCACTGCCAGTAAGATGTCAATTATCCTATATGCTCTTTAGCCTATAACTCTGTGAGAGGCATTTGGCCTCACCTACTTCATAAGCTACTATATATCTGCATTAACATGCACAGTATATAATATTTATGCCATTGCCCCAACATATCCGTGTTCCAATATCCTGAGACTGGGGGGGGGTTGCTTAGATTAGTTTAGCTTTGGGAAGGTGTAGGGGGTAGTTAATGGGATCCAAGTACGCCTTAGTTGGGGGTGGGTTGTACAGGGTGCAGGGTTATCTGGGAGGTATACTTTGGGTTTTTGGGTGGTTTATTTTAGTAGAGATAGAGGGGTTAGGATAGAGTTTCCTTTTTTCTCCATTTTTCTTTTGTTGTTTCTGACAGATGACCATTTTATATTATATCTCTCTTTTATGGGGTTGAGGTATTAATCAAGATCACTATTCTGTACATGTGCTCCATTATCTCCTGCTCTTATGCTTGCCCGGATGGCGTCTTCAGGCTAAAGCATCTCATTTATAGTGGTCAAACGGAGTCAGTACTGATTAATTTCTTTATATGCGCATATTATCCTGTATACACTAATGATGAAGGTTATCCCCATAAGCCACTTGTTCAGTTTGTCTTTGTCGGATCACGTATGTTTTCTTATAAGAAATGTAAAAACTTTCAATAAGTATTTGTGTACAGGGTACACAAATAAACATAACAGCCACAGAACTAAAGTGCACAAGTAACAATTAGCAGCACAAATCATTGTACACAATACAGATGAGCTGTAGGGAAGCGACTGAGAACAGATGTGGGTATAGATCAGGGCTGGGCAACACCGGCTCTCCAGATGTTAATGAACTACACATCCCAGGATGCTTTGCATTAAGGCCCCCATACACTAGCCGATTTTGGTCAGATTTCGGCCAGATCAGTCGGATCTGGGCGAAATCGGACCAAAATCGGCTAGTTTTGATGTCCCCTCAGATCCGATGCGCGGTCCCGTGCGCATCGGATCTGCGTCGGGTGGTCGGACCTGCTGCACGTCTGACCACCCGACTTGGGACCTAGTGGGGCGGCGGTGGAGGGAGCGGGGGACGCTGCGGGACGCTGGGTACGCAGCGGCTGGGGACGCTGCGGGACGCTGGGGTGACACAGGCGGCATAGAGCCGTGGGTGACACAGGCGGCATAGAGCCGGGATGCTGGGGTGACACAGCGGGATGCTGGGGTGACACAGCGGGACGCTGCGGGACGCTGGGGTGACACAGCAGGATGCTGGGGACACTGGGGTGACACAGGCGGCATAGAGCTGTGGGTGACACAGGCGGCATAGAGCCGTGCAGGGGGAGCCGGGAGCTGTCAGCACTGAATAAAAAAAAAAAGCCCATACAATGAATGGGCGGCCTGTGATTGGCTGAGCGCTCTCTCAGCCAGTCAGCAATTGGCTGAGAGTGCGCTCAGCCAATCACAGGCTGCCCATTCATTGTATAGGCTTTTTTTCTAGCACTGACAGCTCCCGGCTCCCTCTGCCCGGCTCTATGTGCCGCCTGTGTCTCTATGTGCCGCCTGTGTCCCGCGCAGCGTCCCCAGCCCCCCCTGCTCCCACCAGCAGCCCTGCTCTGAAGCCCCCCCCCCCCTGCTCCCCGGGTTTTTTACATGTGATAAATCGAAACGATTTATCACATGTAAAAATGGCACATCAAGTGCCAATCTAATCAAGCTCCCCCGGGGAGCAGCCGGGGAAGCTCAGGGAGAAGTCAGGGGCGACTTGTCCTAAGGACAAGTCGCCCTAGTGTATGGGGGCCTTTAGTTTTGCTATGTGGCCATGCCGAAACTGATGCAGGGCATGCTGGGATGTGTAGTTCATTAACATCTGGAGGGCCGGTGTTGCCCAGCCCTGGTATAGATGGTAGGTGAGTAAGCGAGCTGTAAAGCAGCCCATACACACGGCGATCCCGGCGGGTCCGATGTGTGCTTTGAGGTGCGTGCTCCGCAGCAACTCATCGCACAGTACAAAAAGTATGTGCTTGCACATACTTTTTGTACTTAGTTTTCATCACATTGCATCGCATTGCATGCACAACGGATGCACAGGCAATGCGATGTGATGCGTGCTAGTTAAGCACGGAACGCACGCCCGCATCGGGACGTGTATGGGCGGCATAATTGAAATGCAAGAAGAGTGCAGTGAGAACAGAAGGGATGAGGTAATGATGAGACGCTGTCAAACGAAGGGGAGTTGCAACGTTTCAGATGTGGATTGAGTTGCTATTGCTGCTTATACGGAAGCAGCAGCGTTTCCTCCCAACTGGCCTGATTTCAGCGGGACAGTCCCACTATTTGGAGACTGACCCTCCCATGGCTGTAAATGTCCCACGAGCAGGGGGGCAGTTAGGGGGATCCGGAGATCACCACTGCTCTGCAAGCGTACGGCATCTCTTCAATGCAGGGAGGGAGGGCATGGAGGGAGCCAGGGGCTGCCAAGTCATTAGGGGAGAACAGGGCATGCCCCCACGGTGCTAGGCCATGCCCCTTTAACCTTCGGTGCAGCAGGTCCAGATTGGGGGAATCAGAAAGATGGGAGGTATGTAGCACTGATATGGTTATGCAGCAGGGCACAGTATTGGATCTTCCCTGTCAACATTGGCTGGTTGCATGTGCCAGCCACCACAAATCCTACATGGTATGCGAACATTAGGTCGATAGTGTCTAGGTCAACATGCATTAGGGCATGTTTATTTAGGACAACCTATGTCAAAATAGTCACCAATAAAAAATGTCAACCTAATGTATCATGACTTTTTTAATCTGTCAACCTTCTGCCTGTCGACCAATAGTGGTTGACCTATTGACTACCAACCTTATGCTTGTTAACCTAATAATCCACACCCATCCTACACATAAGGCCAAGAAAACACTGTCCTCTGGCCTCTGGAGATACAGTCCTCTCCTCTGGAGATACTGGCCTCTACCCTCCCCTGCAACAGCATCCACATGTCTCCGTTTGGAGAAACGAAGGCCGTCGCTGCCGTCCTCAAACAGATTCAGACTGTCAATCCATGACAGTCTGATACTGATCAGCATCTGTCATTGCAGGACCCATTTGCACATGTACGGAAACCTCTGTGCAAGAGACAACTACAACCACAGAACCGCAAGAAGAGGATGACTGAAATGTCAATCTGTACAACTGGGCTTTTTCTTTTTTTTACATATAAATACTGCACAATGCAGAAAGAGAATGAAACATAGGATCCTATACCCATGCATGCATCAGCATGAAATCATCTAAAACACTGGGAAAATTAAATGTACAGGAAATACATTTCAGGGGATAGTTAATATTTCATCTAACTGTCCACAACAGCTGGAAATAGCCCAGAATATTGTTTGATAAATGGGCCTTCCTCCTTTGCCCCCCTATCCCTAATGTTCCAAACTGGCAGTGTACATTATTGTTGTTGCCAGTGGTTGAGGTGAACTTATTGGAAAATAATCTACAGCAGTAGTGTTAAACTCAAAGGCCAACAGCTACTGTGGAACTACACATCCCAGCATGCCCTGACACAGATTTTATATAATGGATTGCTAAAACTGTGGCAGGGCATGCTGGGATGTGTAGTTCCATAACAGCTGGAGGGACATGAGTTTGACATCACTGATCTACAGGAATTAATGATGTCCTTGTCAGAAGCATAAATTCACGTGTATCGGCCCAAATGAGGATGGAATGAAGACATGGCGCAAAGAAGTTTCAAGATGTTTTCTTCATTGTTCAGCCGAGAGATGTTTTCTTCATTTTTCAGCCGAGAGATGTTTTCTTCATTGTTCATGCATAATGCCCCCACCTCAGTTTGTCAGAGGTCAGACATACTCCGACAGTGCCAGTTACAGTGGCTGAGAGCTGCCTTTAATTCACAGGCAGAAGTGAATCAGAAAAATGTACTGCTGTCTGTTAATTAGAGGCAGCATATGACTGATCATTAGCGCTCATGGTGGCAGGGTTATGGATCATAGGATAGACAGATATTGGGGGAAATTTACTAAGATGTGTATTCTACTTCACAAGTGATGTTACTATAGGCAACCAATATTCTAGAGGAGGCTTTCCCAACCAAGGTCCTCAAGGCACACCAACAGTGCAGGTTTTGTAGATATCCAGGCTTGAGCACAGGTGACTTAATTAGTACCTGAGTGATTCTGATTAAACCATCTGTGCTGAAGCCTGGATATCACTAAAACCTGCACTGTTGGTGTGCCTTGAGGACCGTGGTTGGGAATGCCTGTTCTAGAGCATGCTAAATAAATAATAAGTAGGTCCTGATTGCCCATAGCAGCATCACATGTGAAGTAGAATACACATCTAAAGCTGCATTCTCATTGCCGCCCCTGCAAAAACCCGGGTTTTTCTTGCCTTATTTTTGGCGGGGCACAGAGCTTTTCAACTAAACAGACCCCCTTCATACTGCCCCATTCACACTGCTTTCCATGGTCTGCCTTCCAAGAAGTGTGTGGAATTTGATTGGGAAATTTGTACAAATTGCTGTGATTGTCTGTTTAAAAACCAGCTTTTATTGGTTGGCTGGCACATATCACATGATTACATCCCCCAATGAACTTGCTTTTTTGCATTTTGTGAGAAAAACCCAGGTCTGTGCTGTTCACACTGCCATACACCCGTGTATTACCCAGGAAAAACCCTGCAAAAAAAGTGTCTAATTCCCAGGGCATAACACCCAGGAATTTCACAAAGACCCTTTCACACTGAGACAGGACATGGGAAATTACTGCTTGCCCTGGCAAATACCCAGGTTTTTGCGACAGTGAGAACAGGGTATTAGTAAACCCCAATAGGTCTACAAGCATTTGGTCGACCATTGAAGGGTGACATGCATGAAGGTCGACATGGGTTAGGTTGACATGGTCATTTGTGGGTGTCATTCTGTGCAAATCTCCGGAGCTACAGTGCTTCTATGGGCTGCTGTCTGTGCAGCCCAGAAGCAATTCCTCTGCAGTGAGCATGCCCAGACTTCAGTGTGATGCAGCTGAAGAAAAGTCTGCATTGCACCAGAGAGGTGCTTGGAAGTTTATTTTATTTTAATAGTGTAGATCTTTATTAAGAGTATCATTTTGTGTACTTTAAATAATATTAAAGTTATTAAAAGTGTGTATTTTGCTCTGTACCTGTGTTTGTGTGCATCGGAGCACATCATTTATTTACAGTAATTGCATACAAACACTGGTACAGAGCAAATCAAACTAATAACCTGAAAATAATTAATGACTGTTTGCAACGAGCAGTACCCAGGAAATTGCAGCCCCCCTTCAGTCTATAGGCAGGAGCCGGCACTGGTTGGGCCATTAGCATATGGGAAGGGCCAGCATTTCATTGGCGTTCCCATGAGAATGCTGTGCATTCTTATGCTAATGAGACCATTCACTTGGTGGACACATCAACCAAAATAACCTCCATTGACCCAAAAGACTGATATTTTGCTGCTAATATATCTTTATATTAAATGCATTGATGCCAATCCCATATTCATACAAAATATTGCTATGGCCCTGCGATTAGCCATTCTAGGTAGCATGTGCCATGTCCCCTTATGGAGTGCTCTATGCTTTCCCAGACATATGCCACCATCAGACACCTTGCTAAAAACACCCCTTCTATGAAGGGATCTCCTCAACAGGCCACACCTCCTATTTTTACTGGGATTGGTACAAATGTTCTGATCTATGGGGCAAATTGGGAGGTATGGATATGGTGGGTGGTAAATGTTATCCCTTAAGGTGCGTACACACGGCAGCAATATATCGCTGAGCGATATATCGCTCAGTATCCCGTTTGCATCAGCAATGGTCGCTGATGAAAAAGAAACTGCCGGGGGAGCCCGGCAGTGGAAATCAGCTGGTCGCAGGAGCATGTTCCTACAACCAGCGATCACTACGGGGGAAAAAACGCGCCGGTGCACACTCCCATCGCGGGCAATATGGTTGCTCAGCGACCATATTGCCCACGATATTAGCAAAAATCGCCCCCACCACCATCACATAAAGAGGGCCTGATTCAGAGCCGTTCACTGGGCAGTGTATAGGGGGAAGCTGTTTTGTGCTGCTGGCGCTGGGGACCTGGGGACCAGGAGCAGAAGACCCAGCGCCAGTGAAAGGGATCCCTCAGCCAGCCGAACTGCGATACCGGGGAGCCCTTATACAGCCGCGCTGCGATGCCGGGGAGTAGGAGGTTTGAACTGCTGGGAAACATTGGTGAAGACCCAGCGCCAGAGATGGGAGCCCTGTGATGCCGGGGACAAGCAGTTTTGCGCTGCTGGTGCCGGGGATCAGAAGCTGAAAACCCGGTACCCGGAGATGGGAGCCCTGTGCTGCTAGAGGTACATGTCCTGCTACTTGGACTGTGGACAGAGCCTCCCTGTCCTCTACCACCCCCTCTCATCATCTACCCCCCTTTCATCCTCTACCCCTCCTGCCATCCTCTACTCCCCTTCTACACTCTCCTCACACTCTCATCCTCTACCCCCCCCCTTGTCCTTTACCCTCCTCAATACTTTACTACCTTCCCCCCTCATCCTCTACCCCCCCTCATCCTTAACCCTATACACCCTCCCCCTCACATCTTCTCCCCCCCCCCCTCCCCAGACTCTGTCACTCCCTGACAACCTCTACTCCCCCTTTCTCTCCTTGGCACCCTCTCTAACTCCCTGGCTCCCTCTCTCTCCCCCTTTCTCTCCCTGGTAGTATCTCTCACTCCGTCTACACCCCTTTCTCTCCTTGTTACCCTCTTTTACTCTCTATCTCTCCCCCTTTCTATCATTAACACCCTATTTCTCCCCCTCTCTCCTCCTTTCTCTCCCTGAAATCCTCTCTCACTACCTCTCTCTCTTCGCTTTCTCTACCTGGCACCCTCTCGCACTACCTCTCTCTCTCTTCGCTTTCTCTCCCTGGCACCCTCTCTCACTCCTTGTCTCTCCCTGGGAACCTCTCGTCTCAGTCCATGTCTCTTCTCTGTCTGACACTCACTCTTCCTCTTCTTTCTCTCTCTCTCTCTCTCTCTCTCTCTCTCCATCATTCTTTGCACCGTGAGAGACATCCCTGTGGCTATTCAAATCAAGGGGATGCTATGTCCTAACTTGAGGATTTCTGCTTGCATGCCACGAAAAATGTGAGCAGAAATATGAAAAAACTATCTCAGCTGCTTTTTGCCCTAGTGCGTTGTAAACAACATTGCGCAGGGTGCATTAGTCGACTAGAGAATGCCAGTACTTGTGACTAAACATCCGTGAGTACTGTCATTCTCTGACATAACAGCATGCTGATTTGACTAGCCATAGGAGCGCCCTCCTGATTCTATTCATAGTGTGCTGAAATAAATTGTCCCCCCAAAAAGCATTGTAGTGGCAATGGTGGGGGGGCCCCTTTCAAAATTTTGCTATGGGGCCCCCAATGTACTAGTTACGCCTCTGGCACCAGGGATATATCATATCTCAGGGCAGTCAATGTGATCACATGCGATAGATCGTATGCAAAATGACCCAATATAAGGCTGTCTGTGATACCTTAGCCAGGGCCGGATTATAATGGAGGCACAAGGGGTCAGTGCCCCTGGGCCCCCCTCTAGCTAGGGGCCCCCTGCGGTTGGCATGTATTTTTCAAAAAAAAAAATTATTTTTTTTTTTTTTTTTTTAGCTAAAGGTTTTGTGCATGGGAGTGGGGTAGTGCTGCAGCTTCACCTACAAAATCTGCCAATGTGACAATGATTAATGGCGCTGAGCATCGGGAGCCAAGGCACACTGACTGCACAAGTGTGCTGTGCATTACTGGGAGTTGACTAAGTCCCATGACACTTTGCACCAGAGGGCAGAAGCTGAGAGGTTTGTGCTGAGCTCTGATTGGTGGAGCTCATTACATGCTTCTCAGGCCCATGGAGAACAGCAGCAGCAGCAGCTTAGTCATGGGAGGGTTTTTAATCAGAGGCAGCACTAGGACTGTGAGGTCTCCTACAGAGTAAGGTGCAGAAGGACAAACACAGGCTTTTTATGTGGTGTGTGAGTGTGTGTGTGTGTGTGTGTGTGTGTCTCAGTGTCTCATATATATATATATATATATATATACTGCTCCAAATCTGCCGGCACTCGAATCCCAACAAAGACAACTTGCTCCAGGTGCCAGAGAATAATACACATACATCCAAGTATCCCCGCAGGGAAAGAACGGCACTCAGGAGACAGACAGACATATATATCCCCTGCAGTTAACCATTGACCAAGTTTATACTGCCTTTACTCTGTGTTTTGACAGTGTAATATTCTCCCATACAGTTTGCGGCCAGTAATGACAAGTGCAAGGGGGCCCCCCTGTCTAAAGTACCCCGGGCCCCCCGAAGGCTTAATCTGGCACTGACCTTAGCTTAATGTATTGGGGCCTCTAGAAGCAGCTTAGAGATGGCCAACGATCATTGATGATTCAAACTCATTGATGGTTTATGACCAATGAAGAATAATTATGCCATCGATGAGGGAGAACCAGATAGTTTCCCTCAATCGATGTCAAATCATAACCAAATAAGTTTTATTTTTTTTCTCACCCTAGGGTCCAGGACACAGAGCATAGCTCCGCCCCAAACACTCATAAAGCCAAGCTTCCAGGTTCTGATTGGCCCACAGACCAGTCAGTCAAATAAAAGGGATGGCCATCGATAGTAATACATAACATAGTATGCAACCATAAATGGCTATTTGCACAATCACCATCGATGGCAATAGTGTCAATGGCCATCCTAGCTGAGCTCAGATATGTTAATTCAGCAAGAGGCATCTGATAGGAGTAGAGGCCTCCTACATGCATCAGTGATCTAGTACTGCTACTAGAAAGCAGTTTGATATCAGCAATATCCTGCAGATCCAACGGGAACACCGGTTTAATTGATTTAGATCAGGCATGTCCAACGTTGGCCCTCCAGATGTTTTGAAACTACACATCCCAGCATGCTTTGCAATAGTTTTAGCATTCTTTAATAGCAAAACTGTGGCAAAGCATGCTGGGATGTGTAGTTTCACAACATCTGGAGGGCCAACATTGGACATGCCTGATTTAGATCATACAAAACTTCTAGAGCAGGGGATCTCAAACTCGGTCCTCAGGACCCCACACAGTTCACGTTTTCCAGGTCACCCGGCTAGTGCACAGTTGTACTCATTACTCATTGACATATTTGAAAAGATCCACAGGTGGAGCTAATTATTTCACTTGTGATTCTGTGAGGAGACCTGCACATCATGCACTATGTGGGGTCCTATGGACTGATTTTGAGAACCTGTGTTTTAGAGGTCTCCACTTTGTGGTAACTTACTATAAAGCAATTGGTTTGGATAAAAAATATATTAAACAAATTACCTAACCACGAAAAATATATATAAAAAAGAAGTGTCATAAATAACACCACACTGCACAGCTAGCCGTACAATAACTACAGACAGACCACATAAATACACGCATTGCCGTACACGCTACTCTCCAGCCAGCGTAGCGTTATACTCGTCTGATCATCTTGCACGTTATTCATTTCGGCCAATTAGGTTTCAGATGCAGTTTTCTTTCAGCCAATCAACATCTGTAAAGTGAAATTTAAAAAATCGGTGCGTGTGTAATGGGCGGGACAAACAGGTGGGCGTGAACAAAGGGGCGGCAATTTGTGACCAACAGAAACATCACATTTTGTTAATAAACTGCGTTTTGAGCAATCAGCAGTGACGTGGGCGGGGATTTGCGGCAGGACGTCCATGTGGAAGCAGATCGTGTCCGGCGATTTAAACTTTTATTGTTTTGAACCGTAGTCCTGCTGCACCGGTTTCCCGTGTGACTGCGATCAGTCTCAGCTGTGCAAACGCTGATTCTCTGCCGGGCATCCTTAATCGTCTTCGAAGACACCATGGCGAGAGGTAATGCTTGTGTGGCTGTTGCACCGTTTGCAGTAATGGAATAAGGGTGTTTTTGTCCCTGTTGGTGCTAAGTTTTTATCGAGTCCTGTTATTGTCGTTGAAATCTATGTTTTCAGTCAACACTGTGTATAACTCGTGCACTCTCAGCAGTTGTTGCAATATAGGTTCCCAAATTACAATAAAACCATGTTATCACTCCCCAGTAACTGACTTTACATGCAATAGTGTATTTTGTAAATCCGCAGTACAACTTAAGTGGTACAATTTATATATTAATCTTGGAAGCGGTGTCTTCTATTGTGTGGCTAGAGGCACCACTTTTGACTATACCAAAATGACCTGCTGTTGGAACATATACCGCCTTCACATAACATTTGCCCTGTTGGACCTGGGAGCTCAATCCCAGGTCTGGCACTTTTGCATTAAACCCGGGTCACCCATTAGACACGGGGTGACCCGGGTTTAACCCTTTTTCTATCCTGGGTAGGGTTCCCAGGTTGGTTGACCCAGGATATAAGGCTTGGGGGCGCATTTATCATTACAGGGTGATACCGGTGCGGTGACATCGCATTGTGGTATCGTGCATTACCACCAGGATTTATTTATTTACAGTTTCATATATAGCGCAGCAGATTCCGTTGCGCTTTACAATAGTAGACAGTGATAAAACAAACTGGGTAACAGACAGAATTGGGGGTTAGAGGGCCCTGCTGCAAGCTTACAATGATTTATCATTGAAAGGAGCCCCCCCCTCCCCCGCGCGAAGCCCTGACCCAGAAGCCGGGGGGGGGGGTTTGCGCATGCCGCTTGGGGAGTGTGATGTGCAGCCATAGGCTACAATGGGCTATCGCATATCAGAATGGCGGTAGCCCAGGGGTGCGAAGCCGGGCTGCCCAATGTTGATACATCGGGCAGCTTTGCATTCCCCATAGAAACCTATGGGGGATGCAGCATGGATCGGAGATTCCTGCTGCAGACCCCCTTAAATACATTTGGGGGATACTTAATAATTGTGGTTAACCCCCAAAAACTGGTGTTTTCTGGAATTTAGCTGCAAATATTACTTGATAAATGCGGCCCGTGGTGTTTTCATATCGACCTGGCAATAACCCGGGTTTGAGGTGCGGTGCGAAAGGGTTAATGCTTGGTTCCCATTGTTGGCTAGTTGCAGAGGAGGGGATGCAGTGCAGTCTAAAATTCTAATCTACACTAACTGCCATTGATTCCCTGCTGATGATATTTGGTGTAGGGATGGCCATTGACCATCGATGATTCAAAATCATCAATGGTTCATGGCTAATGTTGAATACTCCTGCCATCGATGGGGGAGAACCAGATGGTTTCCCTCCATCGATGGAACAACGTTTTGCTTTTATTTTTGTTGAAAGTGCCGGGCCACAGAGCATAGGTGCGCCCCCGCGAAGCCCTGTCCCCAGTGTTTTGATTTGCCCACAGGCCAATCAATCAAACACAATGGATGACCATCGATACGTAAAAATATCGATGGTCATCCATTGCATAGTTTAGCGCTATTGATGGCCAGCTGCAGAATTGCCATCGATGGCAACGTTGACCATCCCTAATTTGGTGTCACCCTATTATTCAATTGGCTGTTCTGCAGTCCCACCTTGTGATGCCACCACTACCTTTACCCCTTTCACATCGCAAATTCCAGGCTCGCACCCGGGATTTGGATATGGGTCTGTCCCGGGAGTGACGTGGGATTTGCGATACAAGGTCCCCCACAGCAACCCTGCAATAAGTCAGCGACTGTCATCGGGAGTAAGAGGCAGCACTTCAGCAGCCCATACACGCTGCGATCCCGGCGGGTCCGATGTGTGCTTTGAGGTGCGCACTCCCGCGGCACCTCATCGCGCAGTACAAAAAGTATGTGCTTGCTTATACTTTTTGTACTTAGTTTTCATCGCATTGCATGCACAGGCAATGCAATGCGATGTGATCCGTGCTAGTTAAGCATGGAACGCACGCCTGTATCGGGACGTGTATGGGCGGAATTAGAGCTGACGCTGCCTCTTCCCTATAGTCCTTAACGGGACCTGGGTCGTTCGTCTCCAGGTTACCCATTGAGGTTGAGGATCATTCTTAACTGGAACCCTAATCAATCTAGTTTGCGTCATAGGCTGCATCACCGACCAAGTATTCAGGGGGAGATCGCTAGGCATACATCTACATCAGTGCTTCCCAACCCTGGTCCTCAAGCACCCCTAACAGTGCACGTTATACAGATCACCCAGCAGGTGCACTCATTATTCAGGCACATTTGAAAAGATCCACAGGTGGAGCTAATTATAGCACTTTTGATTCTGTGTGGAGACCTGCAAAACATGCACTGTTGGGGGTACCTGAGGACCAGGGTTGGGAACTACTGATCTACATATATGTAATATAATTGCTAGACCAATTCCCGCAGGGATCGCCAGAGCTGAGGAAATCTGGAGTCCAGGGGGCAGACTTAAAAATGCATAAATGATTTCTGCAGATTCCTGGGCACCTGCAGTGCCCAATGCAGATTACACACACCACTTGATCAGTGCAGTCTATAACAGTGGAGCACAGGGATCCTAATGCCAATAACGCTATTCCTTTCAATTGAACAGCTAATATCACTGGACTATAGCCCATTGTCTACTAGCGATAGGTCTGTTAATGACATCAGTCACAGATGTAGCATGGCGGACTATATCTAAAGATCTATTGCATGATTCTGTGTTTATGGGCAATTCGCAAACCTCATGTACACTCTCCACAAAATACAATGGTGATTGTAAGTGGATGGGCACATGTAAATGCCTGCACAGTTGTGACATCAGTCACAAATGATCTCATGCCGCCCAACATTACCCTCTCCAGGAGGGACACATGCTCTGTTTCTGGACTTCTCTCTTAATGTATGATTGCCATCACCTATTTCACTACGGTTAATTGATCAGAAAGGTGCTTCAACACAGGTAATGGCAATCATTTAATTAAGGGAGAAATTCAGAAACCAAGCAATGTGTCCCTCCTGGAGAGGGTCATGTCGGGAGGTACATGATCTGGCAGTGTGTATGCAGAACACACTACCTAATCTGTCTGCAGATCTGCACTGTAAAGTGGGTACACACACGAAGGGAATATGGACGTTTTGTCGACCCGACTTTGGTCGACAGTCATTAAGTCGACACCATTGGGTCAACAGGGTTCTAGGTCGACAGGTGTCTGGGTCGACATGGGTTTTTTCACTGGTTTTGATGGTTATTGAGGTGGTATTTCATGCCCTAGTGGATGGCAGGGCATGAAATACCGCCTGTTGGCACATGTCGGCTCAAAAACGAGTGAAAAAAAAACCATGTTGACCTTGTCCCCTATCGACTTAAGTCGGGTCGACCATACGATCAACACCCCCCTGAAGATATTTCTACTAGATGCTGTACACATGTGGTGGTCATTATTTCATCACTTGTGATTCTGAGGAGATCTGTATAACATGCTGTGCTAGTGGTCCCTAAGATCTGGAGTTGGGAAAAAGCATACACACTAGAAGATTCTTTCCAATCTGGTTGGAATGAAAATCCGGAAATTTCAGGGAACAAATTACAATCAACCATTTGCTCCCAAACCCTGGAAAATGGACAAAAGCAGTCATCTGCATAAATTGATTTAACCAATTTGTCTGTAGGACCAATTTTTGTCTGTTTTCGATGTTTAGGAGCAAATTGTCATTTGCTCCCGAAAACTTCCAGATTTTCATTCCAACCAGCCAGAGTGGAGACATAATCTTCTAGTGTGTATGGGCCTTTTTTTGTCTACCTTTTTTTTTACAGTCTACTTTTGTGTACATTCTTGTCTAGAGCAGTGGTTCCCAAATTGTGTGCCGTGTTTTGTGTTTTTTTTTTTTCCATGTAAATCCAGTTGAATGGCCTGCATAGAAAAGTTACTTTTCAGTTATTTTTATTTTCCATCATCTACAGCAGTGGTTCCCAACCCTGGTCCTCAAGTACCCCCCAGCAGTGCACGTTTTCCAGGTCCCCCGGCAGGTGCACTCATTATTCAGGCACATTTGAAAAGATGGTACTTGTTTCCTATCTGGGCGCCCACGATTTTAATCGCGGGCATCGGGGGTAAAATCGGGGCCATCGCGGGCATCGCGGCCGATAAAAAATCGGGTGCGATGTGCCAGACGCGATGCCCGCGATTTTCCCATAGAGAACAATGTTAAATGCCTCAATTTACCCGCGATGACCGCAATTTACCATAGGAAACAATGTTAAATGGATCAATTTCCCCAAATTATCATAGGGAACAATGGGAAATGGGGCAAAAACACCCCTGAACATAAAAATGTCCCCCCAAAAGTAGTTGACGCCACCCCGCCATCAACGTGAACCCGAAGCGTGGCGAGCGCAGCGAGCCCGCGAGGGGCGGCGGTACGCGTCCTCCGACCTTTTCATGCCCTACTATCCACTAGGGCGTGGAGTGAGAATAGAATAGTGTGGCGAGCCACCGAGCCCGAAGCGTGGCGAGCGCACGCGGATACCTTCACAGGTAAACGCGTCCCTTCGTGGACTTCACAGGTGTCCGCGTGGCCACGGACACCTGTGAAGCCCGCGAGGGGACGCGTTTACCTGTGAAGGTATCCGCGTCCCCTCGCGGGGCTCGCTGCGCTCGCCACGCTTCGGGCTCGCTGCGCTCGCCACACTATTCTATTCTCAACTCCACGCCGACGTGGATAGTAGGGCATGAAAAGGTCGGAGGACGCGTACCACCGCCCCTCGCGGGCTCGCTGCGCTCGCCACGCTTCGGGTTGGCGTGGATCGTGGGGTGGCGTTAAAAATTTGGGGGGACATTTAAGGGTTAATTGTGCCTATTTGGGCTCTGTAGCCCATTTAACATTGATTCCTATGGCCACATCGGGTCCATTGAGGCATTTAACAGTAAAATCGCGTCGGTCGGGCCATTTAACATTGATTCCTATGGGAAATCGGGTGCATCGCGTCGTGGGCATCGCGGGTACATTTATGGCCGGCCGCGACGCGACCGACGCGATTTCCATGTTTAACATGGGTTTCAATGGGAAATCGTGGGCATCGCGTCGGTCGCGTTGCGGGCAGCCATAAATGTACCCGCGATCACCACGACGGGCGCCCAGATAGGAAACAAGTACCGAAAAGATCCACAGGTGGAGCTAATTATAGCACTTGTGATTCTGTGTAGAGACCTGCAAAGCATGCACTGTTGAGGGTATTTGAGGACCAGGGTTGGGAACCACTGACCTACAGCACTGTTGCATACATAGTAGTGTTTAGTAACTCCTGTATGCATATAGATTTAAGCAAGCAAGACTGATTATCCAATAAGTTGTCCTTTGCCTTGCTGGGACTGCCATGTTTATGACGTGACAGTCCTTCTGCGTTGAATCTTATGGTCCAAGTTTCCAAATTCTGCCTGTGACCAGGGACAGAATAAAGCCTACCTGTATGGTCTGGGCATGTAGCAAAAACTGGAACGGACACTACAAGCTCTGGAATGCAGAGTTTGATGTCCGGGGTTCCGAGGTCTTTTCCGGGTCCGGTTTTTACTTGGGCACATACAACGTGGGTTACAGTTAGAAACCTAGTGTATGCATTGCAAAAGTCGGTAGGCATGTAAAGCGTGTTGCAAATGCTGGGACTTCGTTTATATAATGTATGCTCTCAGATTACAGCAGTGCTAAATGCTTTTGTTTACATCACAAAGGTGCTTAATATAACAATTTATAAATGTTATAAAGCAAAACCCAATCATGTTAAGTTCGGTAGTTTCCAAAATGTATAATTTATCCTTCATTTTGGGGTCACTGGAGAGCGCGCTGGGTGGGGTACGCTTAGTGGTGTAAAAATTATGTAAATAGTTTTTATCCGTATCAGAGAAAAGAAATAATAGCGGCTCTGTGGGCGAAGTCTGTCAGAGCAGCGTGTGTGTCAGTCAGTGACGGGGGCCGGCCCTAGGAAGGCTGGGGCTACAGCAGCGTCTGCTCTGAGCTGTCTGTCCCTTTAAAGATGGCGTCGATCGGCACAAGTACAGTATGCTGACCTCCCGCATTAAACCAAATACCAACAAACCCACCCTGTCTGTCTCTTAGGGAAGAAAATGTCTAAGCCCGGAAGAAGTGGGGACGCACCGGAAACCTGTCGAACCAGTGGAACTAACGAGAACAAGCCGAAAATGAACGGGGTCGGTAGTCTCGCTTGATTTACTTATTTTATCTAGCAAAGGGAGAAGTTCAGATCTGGACCACCTTGTTTATCGCCCCCTACTTGTACTCTGTCATAATACTAGCTGGTATTGGTATACTGTCTTGCGGTTGCAGTGCATGAAACCAGGTCTCCAGTTGACTGTTTTCGAGCATGTGCAATGACTTTGAGAGTATGTTTTTATAGATATAGTGTGTGTTTCCTTATCTGTGCTTAGTAACCGGTCAGACAATTGTTCATGTTAGATTATTGCATTTTAACATTCATGGCACTGCATTAAGCAGTGTAGTCGCCACTCTTCATAAAGCATTAGGGAAGGTATTTATATTTAGATCTGCAATATGGGGTTTGTTTATTTCAGAGCTATGAGGTCATCCTATCATCCTTGAGACCTAATGCATGCATTGCTTAAGGGTGATTAGAAGTTTACACCTTTTTAGTTGAGGTATGGGCGAAGCCTCAATATTATTTTGAAAGCATCACAACGTCATGCCTCCTCTCTCCCATATTTCTCTCTGCTGTGCATTAAAGGGAGATATTACTTTTAACTAGTAAAGAATTGTCAGGTGGTCTTAATTTTTATCATTTGCTCTGTTTGCAGGATCTGTGTCAGTTAAAGATAGACTCTTTTGTGAGCCCTAATAAATCGTCCTGTGCACGCCCTCCTCTGCAAGAAGAGAACTCGACACTGCACCATGAGGGCAAATGTCTGGGGAAAACCCCTTCAGATGCTCCCAAGAAAACTGAAGGTAAGGGCCCATTGATTTATGCATATAAATGGTAGTATCTGAGAACATGGTCGGCATTCGTACTTGTAAATGACGCTTCACTTGTTGACAATAGAATGTTAACATGTTGAAACTGTTGGCATGATTGGTAGTTACCATGAGAAAGGTAGACATTCTGAAGTTACTTCCGGATGGGTGCCCCTGGGAGGCATCAAGGAGGTGCGTTCTAGGGATAGTGGAGAAATAAAAAACAACAACCTGCCAGTCCCTCAGATTTGACCATTAGTACCTGCAAACTATGCTGGAGTGCATAAGTAAATGATGGGGTAGGAGTTCCTACCTTCAGGCAGGCTGTGACATGGGCATTCTCATGTGGCAGTAGTCTGGTGTTTGCTACGGCTGGGTACACACCATCTTCACTCCACTATAGAGTGTGGCGGGATAAAAAGATCACATTTTCTGTCCAGTCTTGTCTTTAGAGTTGGGGGTTACAGTACTAAGGTTGGTGCTAGGGTTAGGTAAGGATATTAGGAATGGTAGTATAGATGGGTGGGAAAATAGGAAGTAATGAGATTTTCATATTAGCACTTCTTGCCCAGTTGTGTTAGGGTTATGTGGTCATGTCCCCATGAGATTGCAGCATTTGGCAACTGTTGCTAATGTTTTTGCATGCTATGGATACAGTGGCAGGTGGGGAGTTTGACTTGGGCGGTACACATGTCAAACTGTAACGCAGAGGTCCTAAGGCCGAGCTCAGGGAGGACCGAAACATCCCGTGGCGCAGAAGGGCAGATAAGGCTCACCATTCAGATGGGTAGCATGGCCCTGGAGAAGGGAAGCGGAGTGGGGGGCAGAATGGTGTCATAGGGGTCTGGTGGCAGACAAAGATGGCAGGAGATATCCGGTCCATGCGCTCTCTCCTCTAGGCTCCAACAAGCAGATCTATATGTTCTGATATGAGAGGCAGGGGTTTCCTACTTCTGTATTTATGGCTGTTTCTGTTCTCTCAGGAGGGTCTTGATGGGGAGTTTAAGGGTTATTCAGAGCTGATAGCTGTGTGAATTTGCATGGCGATAGATTATCCGACAGCTGCACATGTATTCCAGATTGCAGTGCGCATGCGCGAGGCCAAACCTAGCCAAAAGTCAGCGATTATTTTTTCTCTCTCCCTTCACAACTTGACTGACAGGTAGCTGCCATTTGTGAGTGTCACCCGGCCATTTTGTGGGAGTGTCCAGAGCCTTTTAAGGGAGGGGGGTGTGATGTCCACTCCAGCCTTGATCAGCCTGTCTCAATCAGAGTTGTGGTAGGGTCCGGGTTACGCACACTTGCACAGACTACGGAAATCGTTTGATGGCGAGTTGTGTATGGATGTGCAGCTGGCCGGCGATCAGATATATTCTGCTAATTATTTGCAGACTTGCACTGGGCGGGTTTTCATTTGGTCTGGGGGTGGTGACTTATCTGATCACAGGCCTTTGCAAATTGGCATAGCAGTGATCAGGTCTGAATCAGGCCCTTTGTTTCTAAGGATCTGATTTAAGATCGTTCAGTACCCACCACAAATGCCAACATATCTAGCAGTCCTTAATGAACTAGGAGATAGCTGGTATAAAAACTAAATAAAATTTAGTGTAGATTTGTTTAAAATAACCATGCCATCAAGAAAATAAATTGATATGGTTTGACAGATGCTGGAGGGCTATTGGTTTTTGTATGTTCTCCTATTAAAAAAAAAAAAAAAATTTACTTTGAAAGGGATATACATAAACCAGATTCTAGGTCTGTTTGACCCGGTTTTGACATACTGGTGGCAGCCAGAGTTTCAGAGGCAGATGTACTAAGCTGTAGAGCAGGGGTGGCCAAACCTGTCCTCAAGATCTACCAACGGAGCATTTTTTTTTTTTTCAGGCAACCTGTGGATCTATAGTAAAAATGAATGCAGCATGTTTGAAAATGTGACAGTTAGTATTGACTGCAGCTGTGCAGCAGCTAGGTAATGTGGACCGTTGGTAGATCTCGAGGACCGGTTTGGCCACCCCTGCTGTAGAGCCAGAGATGCCCAAACAACCAATTAGCTCCTAACTACCAAGCTACATGTTTTAATTATGACAAGATTAATAGTCAGTTTATTTCCAAGACTTGGTAAATCTAACCACCAGTGTTCAGGCATTGTACTGTTTAGCCAACTTGCCACTACGTTATCTTTTTTTTTCTGCTCATGACATAATTAGGTTATTTACACTTTTTTGTTTTTCCATTTCTAATGCACATCATGGGACATATTTGATAACATTACCAGTACTGTGCATATGCTTTATTAACCCTATAAACTATTACTAACACAAAGGACTCTTCCATTAATCTGCATGATAATCATTAATGGAACGTGTTCATCTATATTCATATCCGTATTCATCCTCATCCATTAATTGAAAACTTTATTTTTTATCTTCAAACTTCATCTGTTCTTTTATACATTCAAAGTGAAGTCAGTCTTGGATATTTTTCCCATCTTTAGGAATAAGCATTTTTCTGGAATCTCCCTCTTATAGTCACACCGCTAATTTGCTTGTATTTTAATCTAGTGTGGATTCACATTGCTTTTTTTAGGAATATTGTTTGATATATTTTTTCTGTACCTGTAATTTTTTTTTTTTTTGTTCATTTTACTGTATCTCTAGCTCTCTAGTTTTGAAGTTACCACATCTGACTGCTGCTCAAATAGGTTAAAATGCACCATATGTTTTGGGAGCCTTCTGATCTGTAGCATACAGACAACATTTTTTTTCCTCCATTTTAATAGCTGGCTCATCTAATTATGACTTCCCTTTGTGAAATATAAGTAAAACATGGACTTCTCATTTATGTTCAAATACAAAGATGTCATGTTCTCTGTTTGCTGTATGTTATTACTTTTATATCAGTGGTTTTGGTTGCTATGGTTTAGCTGACATGATCTATAGGAATAGTTTATCTATTATTATTATTATTATTAAAATTATATATATATATATATATATATAGATAGATAGATAGATAGATAGATTTTATATATAGATATGTTTAAGAAGGCACTCCGAAATAAGTAGTAACATTGGTGGTGGTGCAGGGTCCATAGACAATTGATAATAACTCACCCAACCTCACAGGTTTCTTTGAAAAAAAAGGTTGTATTGCGATTTCACAGCATGACCAGGTACAAGCAGGCTGACCCAACAGCCGTTTCCACTGGATACCTAACCAGTCTTCATCAGGGGAATATTTTTTTTTTTATTATTATTATTAATAATTTTTTATTTTTTTATATACAGCAACTGGTCCTAACCAGAAAGCTGCGGGGACAAAAACACAAAAGAAGTTGCCTGCCACTACCGGCACCCCGGAGCCTCAGAAGGTGGGCAAAACAAAGCGTCACAGAAGAAAGTGAGTACTTTATACAATGGTTACAAATATGAACTTTTTTTATTCGGTCTTCATAAATGGGATTATTGCCATTATTCATCCTCTGTGTTCTATCAACTACAAAAAGCACCATTATAGTGGCTAAAGAAATTATATTGCGTTCCCTTAAACATAATGACTTATTTGAATTGACAGTGACCAGTTTGCATTTCTGGTTTAAAACGGTCACCATTGTTTTGTCATTGAAATCCTGCAAAGAATTGGCCAGTAAGAACCTCCATTTTTCTCCAGTCGTCTGTTACTACAGAACCTTGTGAATACTGTTCTGCTCTCTCAGGCTGGTTTCTTCTGTACCTTGCCTTTACGGGCAGCACTCAATTATAGGCTCTGCTGGGTGTGTCTCGTGGATTACACTGGTTCCAAATAGACTGCAAATCTGTAATTATTGGCTCAGCCCACATTGCTGCTTCTAGTAGCTGGCACAAATGTTTAGTTAGTCACAGCAATGCTTGGTTTGTTTACCCTGCATTCATTCATTCTAGAAATAAAACTGTGGCTCCAAGAAAAAATAAAATTCTTCCCTTTTTTTTTTTTTTTTTTTTTTTTTTATGTATAACCATTCTAGTATGTGTGTGTTATCTTCCACAGAGTACAAGGAACAAAATCTCCTAACAGAAAGGTTACAGATTATTTCCCTGTTAGACGAAGCTGTAGAAAATGCAAAAAGGATCTGGAGGTACCCAGCAACGGGGGAATATTCATAAGTACATGAATACTTAAGGGTAAATGTGCTGACCACTTTCCAATACTTTTTCAGTCTGAAGAAAAGCAGAGAATAGATGACCTGATTAAAAGCGGCAAAGAAGATGGATTGGAGGTAATTTGGGGAGTTTTGCTTTCCCTGCTTTCACCAGTAACTGTTGGTTCTCGTTTATGATCATAGCAGCCCTGTCTAACTGGCCTGGCTTCTAGTGAATGCATAAAGGCATTGACATAGACTTCATGTTCTAATTGACCTAGCAATTGTTGAATAATTATATACAGCATGCTGGATATTAATCGGTATGGGCCAGTGTTCTCACCTGACACATTGCTGTGTGATCTAGCATGGCTCAGAAGGCTCAGCAAATCTTCCTGTGTGAAGGCCCTATAAGCCTAGGGCCAAACTGAATGGTGGTGCAACTTGGTGATGATATCACATTGCTACACACTACATGATCTGTCAAACACCAAAACCTTATATTGTCACATGTTAACTGTAACAACACTGTATCCTTTGTGCAGAAGATAGAATGGTACAATGCAATGAGCGACAAGTGTAAACAGATTGGGTCTGAACTACAATGGTTGTGAAGATTGATCAAAAGGACCAAGATTGCAAGGTGCACTGTATATTGTTACCTTCCGTTTAGGAGGTGATGTACATCATCATTAACTTTAAATTGTCCTGTAGGTGTTAAATGTCTGCACAGGCATCTAAAACCCAATGAGTTGTAAGTGTCTAGAGTAGTCCGTATCTTACAGTTGGTCCTCAGGACACCACACAGTGCATATTTTGCAGGTCTCCTTACAGAAACAAGTGAAATAATTGGCTTCACCTGTGAATTTTTTACAAATGTGTCAGTCAGTAATGAGAGCATCTGTCAGGTGACCTGAAAAACTTGACCTTTGTGGGGGTCCTGAGGACAGAGTTGGAGAACCACTGATTTAAGTGACTAGCGGCTTCAGAAGCACTAGATCGGTTCAGCGTTCAGAAGCCTGATGGCGGAAGCTTAGGATCACATTCATTCACTGAAATGTGCTAGTGTCCTGCACTATTGGGGCTGAGGATTTTTTTTTTTTTTTATTCAGCAGTGAGTCTCGTTTGTTAAGCTGGGTACACATTTTTTTTTTCACAATTATTATAATAACTTCATAACTGCATAACAAGGCTAACAAACCACTTCAAAGCTCCTGCAACTGTCTGATTGGAAGGTTGGTATTTTTAGTCCTGCTTTAAAAAATGGCAATGCCTGGCTACAGATCTCCTCCTTGATGAAAGGACACACAAGCTCAAAGATAGCTTGATAGACCCACAGAGCAATTATCTGTAAAGTGTGTGTGTGTGTACCCAGCTGTACTTGTCTACTCTGCGTGTATAATAACTAAATCCAATTCTTTCTGTTCAGGTTGAAATGATTCCTGGCAAAGGTAGAGGGGTCTTTGCAACTCGGAATTTCATGCGTGGGGAGTTTGTGGTAGAATACCATGGGGACCTTCTAGAGATCACAACTGCTAAAGAACGAGAAGTATCCTATGCTGAGGAGTCCTCCATTGGCTGCTACATGTACTATTTTCAGTTCCTAAACAAAACCTACTGGTGAGTGTTTCATTAGAACAAATGGACCTAAAGCTAAAATCAGAATAAAGCAAGAGGTAGAGACCCAGGCATTACTTTTAGATAACCACACTGGTATCTTAGCTATGCTGTATTGATGCCATTGTCATGAAGAGTTGGATGCACTGTGGGCCTAATTCAGACCTCACAAGCTTGTTCTCAATATGGGCAAAACCATGTGCACTGCAGGTGGGTCAGATATAAAATGTGCATAGGGTTAGATTTGGGTGAGATATGTTCAAACGGGCATCTAAATTGCAGTGTAAAAATAAAGCAGCCAGTATTTACCCTGCACAGAAACAAAAAACTCCCCCAAATCTAACTCTGCACACGTTACATGTGCCCCCCTGCAGTGCACATGGTTTTGTCTATTTTGTCCTGCGGTCATGTCTGCCAGCATGGAGTTTTTGATATATGTAAATATTGCAGACCCTTAGGGCGGGATGTACTAAAGGGAAAATGCGGTAAAACAGGGTTTTTACCGCATTTTCCTATGTACCATTACCCGTCCACCCCGTTTCCGCATGACAGGGTATCGCCACCCTCTGGGTGGCGATACCCTATGGGCTTCTATCGCCGTCCGCACGCCCCCCCCCCCTTCCCGTCCTCCTTTGATCTCCTCCTGTCACAGCCGGGAGGACATCCGGCTGCAGGGGGGGGGGGGGAGGAGACGCAGGGGGACACTGCCAGCCGCCGGGATGTGACGGAGACCCCCGCAGACCACATCACAGGTATTGCGGGGGTCTCCGTCACCGCAACCCGATGCTAGCCGCATATGTTAGTACATATGCGGCAGCATCGCGACGGCTGGCAGGCGAAGGGCGGCGATGTATATTAATACATCCCGCCCTTAGTGATATGAAATATTAACATGCAAGTCAGACTAGTGACAATATGGAGGTAATTGACTATACAGATACACAAGTAAGTTACCAGCCTATCTGAGCACTTCACGGTGAGCTTTATTATAATATCATTTCTGTTGCATGAATTGCCCTGAATACAGTTAATATAATGAAGTTGGAAACCTAAAACAAAGGAGTTCCTGTGGTGGATATTACTGATCTTGCCCAAGACAAGAATGTCAACAATATTTCTCTCAATCCCATAACAATTTCTGGGTGAAATTTAATCGGATGAGAGATTTGGTAAGATTTCTCCATTTTTTTTTTTTTAAGCAGCAATCCATTTGTACTTCAAAATCAAACTGGTTTTGCAGTGTAAATGATTGCTGCTTAAAAAAAAAAAAAAAAAAGAAAACCTGGAGATTTCTTACCAAATCGCTCTTTCTGAAACTCTCATCCTGTTACATTTCACCCCCTGTATCTCACTCCTGATCGTGGTTTGCTGCTGTACTGGTTTTACTTTTGTTTGATATCTTGATATTGACCTCCAAACTTTTTTTTTTTTTGTATTGTTTTTTTTTTCTTTAGTGTTGATGCCACAAAAGAAAGCAAACGTCTTGGAAGGCTTATAAATCATAGCAAGGCTGGAAATTGCCATACAAAACTTCACAGTATTAACGATGTACCTCACTTAATATTGATTGCATCAAGGGACATAGAAGCAGGGGAAGAACTGTTGTATGACTATGGGGATCGAAGCAAGTCTTCCATTGAAGCGCATCCATGGCTGAAACACTGACTGTCAAATGGATTTATTGAATTTACAACTTTCCATGTGAACTAACTTTGGTTTTAAAACCTCCGTCACCTGGTTTCCTTCCATTAGCACACGCACAGATCACTTGAATTCAAATGTAGGCAATTTTTATATTCCATACTTCTGTGTTTTTACATAGAGGCAAGTCTATGCTTCCAAAGTATCTAGCAGGATTGTAAGGCATTTTATCCTATCCTTCCCCCTCAGTACTACAGTATCTATTGACTGGCTTACCAAAGCAATACGGTTCTTCCAGAATAGGTAACGTTGTTAGATCACCAATGGGGAACATTTGGCCCTCCAGCTATTGTTGAACGACGCATGCCCTGCAACAGCGTTAGCATTGCCAAAACTGGCAAAACTGTAGCAGGGCATGCTGGGATGCGTAGTTCAGCAACAGCTGGAGGGCCAAAGGTTCTCCATCCCTGCCATAGATCATATTTGTAAGTATTTGGTGATGCAGCTGTATGAAATGTATGACCATGACCCTGTTTACAGGTACTTATGGTCGTATATTGGACACAATTTTTTTTTATTCTTGCCACATATTTGTATATAATGGAGAAGGAAAAGTTTTCACTATTCATAGCGATTAGTCACCCCTGCTGAATAAGGTGCAGACACCCTGTGACTTAATGTCTAGAGCTGTAGTTTGTCAACATGTTAAAACTATCTCTGAGCCCAGGCTTAAGTCCTAGATTGCATTCCCGTATATTATGTGGCATTTTGTCGATTTGATATGCGATTTTGTACCGGTTCATAACCCCACTATCCACTATTACATAGAGTTGATATTATATAGTGCAGCGAGGCATCGAGCCCCGCGGATTACTCTACATGTATTCCGTGGTGAACGGACGCGGAATACATGTAAAGTAATCAGTCCCCTCGCGGGGCTCGACACGCTTCGGACTCGGTGGCTCTCTGCGCTCGCCACACTATATAATATCAACTCTATGCCGTAATGGATAGTGGGGTTATGAACAGGTAGTAAATGGCATTGTATGCGTTATCTGCCGCCGTGAAACTAAACAAGTACCGTTCATTGTTTGTGCTATGGAATCGAAGTTTTGCCATCTGTTAGAATGGACCATAATGTTTCCCCCCACCCCTGTGGTCTGTATAGCAGTAACTGTGAGAACATAGTACCTTTTTAGCATAATATAAATTTTAAATACCATTCTGTTGCTAAGGCAGTTCCTGTCAAAAAATGTAATGTATAACTAGTGTTGAACTAGATAAACAAACATAGTCCAAAATGAAATACAGGTTGTTATTGTAAAAGTCCAGATTGATATAGTGAGGCTTTTTTATGCAGTGAGTGTAAAATACATCATGTGAATTTGTTTTTTGTTTTTTTTATATATATATTGAAAGATGAGGATTCTGTGGAATAAATATTTATTAGAAAAAAAAATTGAAAGTAATTTCTTATCTGTGTTCCTATATGGTCTTGCAACTCATTAGAAGCAGTCACTTGGTTCTGTGTAACATGCTGGCTGCAAAAGCGATTAGGGGATTTATAGATCTTGCAAAGAGAGACAGGGCTAAATGTAATATCCATGTTCCAGAGATATGGGAATTTTGGGAAACCTACAACTGCCGGCACTCCATAGCGGCGAGGGCACAAGGCCATGCTGGACGTCGGGGCCTTCCCAGAAATGTGACTGCAAGATTACATTGTTGTTGTTTTTTTTTTAAACGGTTTTTAATTTACATATTATAATACAAGCACAACATTTGCACAGTGTAGATGGGCATATATATCAGTTGGTATGTTTACTTTAACATTCCCTACACAATCTCCAAATCAATTTTTAATCTAATTTCTATTCCAAACCATATCTCTAGTATGTAATCGTAAATTCACAAGACAACATGAGGAAAAGCAGGGGGGGGTTATAGTAGTATCAATATCTGGTTTCGCGTCTCAGTCTCCAATAGTGGTTTTCCACCCGCGGGGCAGCGGTCTGGGCTACATTGCTCAACTGGCTAGTTGTCTTAGTTGGTACCAGGGGGTAGATTCAAAAAGCTTTTGGATGCGCTCCTGTGTTGTCTGGTCTAGGGTCATTATGTACATTTCCCATTTTTTATAGAATCGTGGGGCTCCCTTTTCTAGGTCAGCTATCGTAGCCTGTCTTTCATAAAATAATACATTAAGTAATGCTTTTTTAAGTTCTAATATAGAGGGGGCTCTTCTATGTATCCAATGCAGGAGTATTAGTTTCTTGGCAAGGGTTAGGATGATCGTAAGGATCGGTATTATCTTTACTTTATTGGGGCCTAGGTCCCATATATGGAAAAGCAAGAATAGGCAAGCCGATGGGGTTTTTCTGCAGTTTCATGGAGTAAGTGTGATTGATAAACCCCATTAGCTTATCCCAGAAATTCCTGATCTTTCCGCACTCCCAGAAATTGTGGAAATATGATGCTTTTGATTTTTTACATTTATAACAGGCCCCCGTGTCTTCAGGGACAAAGTGGGCTCTCTGAACTGGGGCTATATATGCCCTATTTATAAACTTTATATGAGTTTCCTGTAAGGATACAGAGTGTAGATGCTTCATTGTAAATGAAAGTTTGCTAAATAATCTGGGAGGGGCAGGAAGATCAGGGACATCCACCGTCCACTTTTCATGTAGTTGGGTATGATGGTACAATATTCCGGTAGCCATCAGCAAGGAATAGAGGTACCTTATTCTGTATCCCAATACGCATTCTGGTCTCAGTAGGTTCTCTATGGGGTCAGTGGTTTCTTTTTTATCCATGGGGTGTTCTTGAGACTGTACAAAATGTCTAGCCTGCAAGTACATGTAGAATTGTCTATTTGGTAGGTGAAATTTCTCAGCCAATTTTGAAAACGGCATTATGGTGCCCCCTGGGTCAAAAATCTTACGGATGCTGGTAATTCCTTTATCTCTCCATCCCTTAAATTCCACATTTTCCATGCTAGGGACAAATAGGGGGTTGCCCCATAGGGTGGTAAAAGGTGAGTAAGCAGGGTTTCTGTGTAATAGTTTGTTTGTTTTCTTCCACGATCTATATGTGTCTCCAAACAGCACTGAGTCCCTAATCTGCTTAGGTATCATCTTCACCGGAGCATGAATCAATGCTGCCGGGGAGTGAGGTTGAAATATCTAAAACAGAAAAACACATATAATGCGCTAGAAACAATGTATAAATATATAAATTTATTAAATAAAAATTACACTGGCCAGTGTTAAAAGATCAGATTGTTACAAACAATTTCATTAGAATATAAAAAATGGAGAAAGACTAAAAAATGGGGGGGGGGGGGGGTTTAGTCCGCCATCAAGAAAATGTTTTATATTGTTTTCCCACAGTCTTGTATGGAGATTGAGAGGTTTATTTGGTTTCAATCATAGGTTCTCCTTGTGAGATAGGTGGAGGATATCTGTATTCCTCTATACATGAAACCTTCTCACACTATATTTGTCTGGCCTGACATAAAATTCAATGTATGGAGAAAAAATCAAATCAAATATAAATAAAAAATAGGGTAGGTATCCTCCCTGTACCTGCACTGGAAGTCCCAGGTTTGCGTGCTTTTTATATTTTGTTAGCAATGGTGCCTTTGTATTGATGGTACAGTACTTTCCTGGGAACCCGGGCTCCTTCTTCTAGGAGAGATCACAGTATCAACCGGTAATGTAGCACTTTATGCAGGTATCACGGGCAGGTCCGCCTGTATTTCAGGATGAAAAAGTAATAGCTCAATAACGCGTTTCCCCGCCTCCGTGGGGACTCAGCGGCTTCCTCAGATTTTTGAGCTGATGGGAGGTCTGTAGCGCTGTGTTTATATGGGATGATTACAGCTGTTTCGTATTGACAATCGGCTCATTTCCGGGTACAAAGCCCGGTGTGGGTATCCGCCCACTTGTCATTTGCGACCAATGAGTATGGTGCGCATCATCGTCCTCAATTGTTCTGAATACAGTGCCTGGATTCGATATACGCCCCCTTGTTGGTTGCGGCCAATGAATGAGGTGGGCGTTATTCAGCTACGTATTGGGCAGATTTTTTCTGCCTTCCAAACCTCGTTTCCAGTCGTGGGTTGGTGAGTGGAAGGTGTATCAGGCGCAGCCTCGTTCTGGGTCTCTTATGTCCCTCAATCAACAATGTCAGCTTTATTTGTAGTTAACAGATATACATCGCACAGTCTCAGATTCATCTCTGTGGCATCAATATACTTTAATTTATCTCTCTGGTGCTTTATCCCGATGATTTTCAGGACGGACCCAAGGGTTAATAGGGATTTAGAGGAAAAATATATACAGAAAGTCACCACTATGGATTTTCCAATGTGTCCCCGTGTTCTTACTCTCCGGCACTCTGTATATATAGATCGAGGCTTAGGTGGCCATGTTGTTTATGGGCAAATTGCCCTTTTTGGCAGAATTTCAGAAACAGCAGCAAAAGATTTATATTTTCATTCAATATAAATAAACATGTGTTCATATGTATATGCGTTCATCCCACATTACTACAGCCTTTAGTTCCTACACTGGTTAAAAATATATATATTTTAGCACCGATATATATCAAAAAATGGCTATTTAAAAAAATAAAAAATTTTAAATTAAAAAATGAGAAATGAAAGAGATTTTATTATTGACAGAGAAATAGTTAGTTGATATAAAATATTAAATATTTAGACATGGTCCTTTTCTTACTTTCTTTTACCTTGTCGAAAGAAGGAAAGACTAGATTTGGAAAAAAATGAATAGAGAAGGGAGGAGTTGGGAATAAGTTCAGGGGCAGCAGAGAAAAAAATAAAAATAAAAAATTATATATATATATATATATATGGGACCAAAACTTCTCTACAACAGATTAATCGGTCTATGTCTATACACTATATATTGTTATTTTTGACTTTCTTTCTAGCTTTATGTCACTTGTGATTCCCAGATGGATCTCTGGTGAGCCACAATTGGTCAGCCAGCTAGTGGTGTTATGAAGTCGTCTGTCGAGCTTGAAAATATGAAAAGAGAGAATGGGGACCCCCTAGCATTCGCAATCTGTGGAACCCAGATGGACCTCTGGTGAACCACTGCTAGTGCTTAGTGTGGGGCTCCATCAGTACTTCTCAGATTAGATGTTAAGTTCTATTGTGTCATTCAGACCATTTGGTACTAAAGATCCTAGCCGAAATATCTAGTATGCCTCTCGTCTATTTAGTTGTCCATCTGTCACCACCTCGTTTGGTGATTTTGATGTGCTCAATGCCGATTGCCGACATTCCCTCTAGTGTGCCTTTTTGGCATTGGTGACAGTGTTTGGACAGGGGATGTGTGCGAATTCCACTCAGTACATTTCGCCTATGCTCCATTATTCTGACATGTAGGGTACGTGTAGTGCGGCCCACGTATTGTTTGCCGCATTTACATGTAATGAGGTAAACTACAAAGGTTGTTTTGCAGTTAATAAATTCTTTAATATTAAAGGTTTCTTCTGTTGTATTTGAACAAAATGACACTGTTTTTTTAGGGCACAGTTGACACACCAGGCACTTCACATTGCCACATCTGTGGTATCCCTCTGGTTTAGTTGGTAACCAGCTCCTTTGAGCAGTGTCTGTTTTATTGCTAAAGTGACTCTGTGTCAATTTATTTCTTAGATTATCGGATTTTCGAAAAATTACATTTTCTGTTATCTGTAAACCTTGATTGAGAATATTATCTTGTTTTAATATATCTGAGTTTCTTTTTATTATATTTTTAATCTCGTTCGCACAGCTATTGTATTGAGTGGTAAATACGCATGTTCTATTGATGTTACTGTTATCAATAGTTTGGGCTTTCCGGTTGTCTTGTAACAAGCAGTGTCTAGGAATCTTCTTAACTTCACTAAAAGCCTTTGTTAGAGTTTGCAGTGGATATCACTGTTCTTCAAAAGATTCAATTAGTGTCTCTGCCTGTCTAAGAAAAGCTTCTTCTGTAGAGCAATTCCGCTTTATGCGGATAAGTTGGCTTTTTGGTATGTTCGACACCCAGGGTCTTGCGTGGGAGCTTTGGAAGTTCAGGTATCTATTTTGATCAACAGGCTTTGTATATGTTTCCGTTATTATTGTTCCATTTTTAATTCTTAGTGCAACATCGAGAAAACTTATAGACTCCGTGCTATGTGTGGAAGTGAGTGTAAGGCTAAACCGATTATTATTAAGGTTTTCCGTGAATATCTTCAGTGTACTTATTTCCCCATCCCAAATCATAAAGAGGTCATCAATAAATCGACCGTAGAGAACCAGGCTCGCCCCACACTCCGCACCCCAAACATGTTCATCTTCAAAGATGCCCATGTAGAGGTTTGCGAAGCTAGGGGCGAACCTGGTTCCCATAGCGGTCCCCCGTGTTTGTAAATAATATTGAGTGTCAAAAAGAAAATAATTGTGCTTTAAAATAAAACTAATAGAATCTAAAATGAAAGAACGGAGAGGTTGAGAGATCTCGTCATCTTCAGATAGATATTTATCAATCACTGTAAGTCCCAATTCATGCGGTATATTTGAATAGAGTGCTTCAACGTCACATGTTAGTAATATGTGGCCCTCCTTCCATTTTACATTCTCAATCATATTTAAGAAATGTTTAGTGTCTTTTATATGTGATTTTAATTTGAAAACATATTTTTGAAGGTGAAAATCAACAAAGGCAGATAAATTGCTAGTGAGGGAACCCACACCAGAGATTATAGGACGACCCGGGGGAGTGCTCAGTGATTTGTGAATTTTGGGTAAAAAGTGGGGATGACAGGGTGTGTAATATATAAAAAAGACGAGGTTTCTCTCGATATTGCACCGCCTTCAACTGCGGAGTCTAGGAGAGCCTTTAATTTATTTTGGAAAAGGGTGGTGGGATTGCTCTCAAGCTGTGTGTAGAATTTCCTGTCATTGAGCTGTCGCATTGCTTCAGCTACATAATCGGCAGTATTTAGTAGAACGATCCCACCACCCTTGTCAGCTGGTTTGATGACAATTTTATTGTCATCATGCAGATTTTTTAGGGCTCTTCTCTCTCTCCCTGTGTAAGATTGTCTCTGATCTGTTTCTTGTCTACTCTTTCACACAATTGTTTGAATTGGTTCATAGTCTTTGTGTAAAAATACTCGATAAACGGACCCTTGTATTGCAAGGGATAAAAATTTGATTTATTTCTGAAGATTTTTTCTTTATTAATATCAAAAATTTTTATTGTCTCTGTTTCTATGGATTCCTCTCTCAAGGACTCCAAGATTGATAATGCTGCCTCTTCCTCCTCATCAAGATCTGGGTCTAAATTAATGTTATTTACTGTTATGTCTTTTATTTCTTTAGCTGAAAAAAATCTCTGTCTGCTCAGAGACCTAACGTACCTATTCAAATCTACAAACAATTTAAAAATATTTGGTTTGCTTGCAGGAGCAAAGTTTAGTCCCTTTTCTAGAAGTTTAATTTCTTCTTTTGTTAGTGATTTTGAAGATAGGTTGTAAATGCCCTTCCCTGTGTTGGTTATCTCACATATATGATTTTCTTTGGTCTTGTGTCTGGCCCTTCCTCCTCTGCACCCTCTCCTTCTCTTATTCTTTTTAGAGGTCCTTTTTGTATTTCGTTTATTGGACGTTTGAATGTGGTTCTCCCCCCTAAAAAAGCCTGACTTCTGGGTGAGGCCTCATATTCTTCCTCGGTTTCGGAGGTATTACTATAGATTCTGTTTGGCCTTTTATTATAGAATCTTTGGGGGGATTCATATTCTCTAAGATTTTCAAATCTATTTGGATGAACAAAATTTTTCCTAATTTGTGTAGGTTGCTGTTTCCAGCCTCTCTTTGGCGAGGAGAATTGGGGGCGGGAATTATTGGAAGGATGTTTGCTATAACGTTCAGTTTTGTATGATCTTTGTGTTAGAGGTTCTCTTTGGGTTGGATTGCCATTCTTATAAATGCCTCTTGGTGGGTTGGGATTTTTCCTATAAGTATATACTTCTCCTCTATCATAATCTTGTAGGTCTCTGTCTATTTTGTGTTCTTTTCTAGTGATAAGTTGTTCAAATTTTTCCAAGTTTGTGTTAACTTGTCGGTCTCTTTCTACAAATCCGTCTTTATTTTCAAACTCCTTTAGTGTAGTATGTACTTTTTCAATTTGTGTCTGTATCTCTTTAACCTTATCCTCTCTATATTTAATCAAGAGTCTCATTAGGTTTTTAGAGCAGGCATCTAAGGTGTTATTCCAATTTTGTGTAAATTCACAGTCATCCTTAAAAGTGGATGGTTTAATTATTCTGAGGCCTCAAGGGATCATGTCTCCATCCAGATATTTCTGCAGGGAGACCTGGTCCCACCAATGTCTAGTTTCTGCC
Source organism: Crinia signifera (assembly GCF_055691185.1). Classification (NCBI taxonomy): domain Eukaryota; kingdom Metazoa; phylum Chordata; class Amphibia; order Anura; family Myobatrachidae; genus Crinia; species Crinia signifera. The sequence continues at coordinate 372,314,154 of NC_139217.1, forward strand.
AGGCAGAGGCTCTCTAGTTCATTGAAGGTACTGTGCATGTCAGAGTTCTTAATGAACTCTCCTTTTGTGACACAGGCAGTACCCTTTAGATAGGAACTTCTTCTTTCCATCCTTTCTGAAATACATTTTAACGTCGACATTTTGTGTGTCTAAAGAGAAGCTACCAGATATATAAAGGCACAAGATAGTCAAACAAACACAGAAAATGATATCGGCGCTAAACTCAATAAACCACTATCTTGGTTGAATATGTTTGGGGTATAGACCCAAATACACCACTGTGTACAAGTACCCAATAAATATATTGGTATATGTGCGCAGTGGGTTCCAGCCGCATAGAGTGAGGGAATTGCCTATTCCCTAGGTATGCAAGAACAAAACAGAAAAACACATATAATGCGCTAGAAACAATGTATAAATATATAAATTTATTAAATAAAAATTACACTGGCCAGTGTTAAAAGATCAGATTGTTACAAACAATTTGTAATTCTGTTTTGTTCTTGCATACCTAGGGAATAGGCAATTCCCTCACTCTATGCGGCTGGAACCCACTGCGCACATATACCAATATATTTATTGGGTACTTGTACACAGTGGTGTATTTGGGTCTATACCCCAAACATATTCAACCAAGATAGTGGTTTATTGAGTTTAGCGCCGATATCATTTTCTGTGTTTGTCAGGTTGAAATATCTGTCCTTCCAGAGTGGGGGCCGTATATTCTGAACCACCAAGAAACCAATCTGTAATGTACCTAAAATGGGAGGCTAGTGAAAAGGCCTGTATATCTGGCATGGCAAGCCCTCCATCTTGTTTAGTGAGCCTGAGGCGGTCAAAGGGGATATGCGGCTTTTTGCCCGCCCAGGCAAATTTTATAAATAGAGTCCTGAATTTTTGTAGATCAGCTTTCTTCAGCTGTAGTGGTAACATCTGTAGTAAATAGGAGAGTTTGGGGAATGCAACCGATTTTATGACCGATATTCTACCTGCCAAAGAGAGCGGGAGTTTCATCCAGCCTGTAAGCTGCTTTTCTACTACTGTATATAAGGGGGGGAAGTTAGCCATGTAGAGGTCTTCTAGTTTGTTGGGGATCAGAACTCCTAAGTATTTTAGAGTGGGGTGGCATATCGTGAATTGAGAAGTGACCGGGGGAGAGGAAAAGTAGGCTCGGGAGGAATGAAAGGGAAGTAGGCGGGACTTATCATAGTTTACTCTGAACCCCGAAAACTGGGAGAAGTGAGATATAACTCCCTGAATTGCAGGAATTGAAGTGCTGGGGTCAGCGATAAATAATAGAATGTCATCCGCAAATAAACTTATTTTAACTGTCGATGTGTGCACCTTTATACCCTGAAAGTCTTGGGTAGCTCTCAGGGTTATTGCTAGGGGCTCAATTGCTAGTGCAAAGAGTAGTGGTGACATGGGGCATCCCTGTCTAGTCCCCCTAGATATCGGTAGGGAGACTGACAGGTAATTATTTGTTAGTATTTGGGAGGTGGAGTTATTATATAATAATTGAATCGTGCGGGTGAAGTCGGTCGGGATCCCGAACCGCTCCATTGTATGGAACAGGTGGTCCCAGGTGACTAGATCAAACGCCTTTTCCGCGTCCAGCGAGAGCAAGGCATATGGGTCCGTCGTCCCGGCCGACTCCACCCATTGCATAACTGTGAGTGCCTTTCGCACATTGAGCACCGAGTGGCGTCCCCATACAAATCCCGTCTGGTCTAGGTGGATCAGGGAGGGGAGTTTAAGTCTGTCGGCTAACAGTTTTGTGAAAATCTTATAGTCCGTGTTTAGAAGGGAAATAGGTCTATATGAGCTTGGGAGAAGGGGGTCTCTACCTGGTTTGTGGATAATCTTTAGTATAGCTGAATTAAAGTATAATGGAGGGGGGGTGCCTTTTAATATTGCATTGTAAAGTGAGCACAAGGGCTTAACTAATTTAGGGGCCAGGAGCTTGTAATATTCGTTCGATAACCCATCGGGACCCGGGGATTTTCCCGTTTTCAGGGTTTTGATTGTGGCTAAGACCTCTTCCTCAGTTATCGGGGCAGTTAGTGTATGTGAGGAATCCCCGTTTAGCGTCGGATGTTCTAAAGATTCCCAAAATTTCTCTTTCTCCTGTGTGTTTATTTGAGGTTGGGAATATAGGTTCTCATAGAAGGTGTGTAGGGTTTCTGCTATTTGGGAGCCTGAGTGTACCACTGTACCATCTGTTTTTTTGTAGGGCCTGTATGGTGGATGGGGGGTGTTGGCCTCTTAGCAGGTTTGACATAAGTCTACTCACTCTATTGCCATGTTTGTGGAATCTGGCCTGGGAAAGGAATGTGAGTTTGGATTCTATTTTAGATAATACTATATCAAAGAGGGTTTTCTGCTCTTCATATTGAGCTCTGTTTATCCTTGTGTTTTTTTTTTTTTTGAATAATTGGTATGCTTCAGTAAGCTTAGCTTGGGATTCTAGATACAGTTTTTGGGCTTCCTTTTTATGTTTCGCTGAATATGATATGATTGAGCCTCTAATTACCGGTTTTGAGGCCTGCCAAAATAGGAGGGGGGTGTCCTGTTCTGCCTGCATATTAGTATGTTTGTAATCCATCCAGGATGCCTCCAGCATATTGCGAAAGTTTTCTGAGTCTGACAAATGGGATGGGAAACGCCACTGTCTTACAGGGCCCTTATCTATGTGTGTCGCGAGCGCCACCCAACTGACCCCATGGTCGGATACGGTTATGGGTTCCAGCGCTGAGTCCTGCACCCTTGGAAATAGGGATGTGGACATGAGCACATAGTCGATCCTGGAGAGGGAGCCATGCGCCGCCGATAGGCACGTCTACTCCCGGTCAACTTCAAGATTACATTGTTATTGCAAGTGAAGGGTACCCCCTGGCTGCACAGCCTAGCTGAGAAGCTAGTTGCAGGGGCCTCCATCTTTGGTTTGCAGTGGTTACATGTAATGTCACGTTGCCACAGTCCAGACAAGCCCGGGTTGTCTGGGCTGCAAGGCCTAGTCGCCGGCTCTTACCCGTGGTCGTGGTTTTCGTAATGTGACTGCAGATTCAGGGCTTACATGTGCACCGATTTGCTGATATTCTCAGCGCAAGCTGAATAAGTGCCATAGATACCTAGGGTCTCCAACATTTTGAAGACTTGTTAATTACTAATATTAAACTAAATTAATAAAGTATTTTTGGCCAACCTTTTTATACTTGACTCATTAGGAAGTCCTTCATTAGGAAAGTTTATTTTTGAACAGCAACAGTGAGTGTTTTATTTTTGCAGGAATATTTATCTGCGTACCTGCATCCAATGGTAAATGACACTCAATTTTGCCTGCACAGCACAAATCAGACTATATAAAAATTGTATGATGAGGATGCCATTACATACCCTTAAAGCAGCAAACGGGTGTATGAAACCAGTTTTAATAAAGAATTAAAATTTCCATTTAAATTTTTTTTTATTTATTTTTTTATCTCTCATGCAGTAAAATGTCCTACATAATTTATCACTTTCTCAAACTCCTTTAGAGCATGAGCACAAATGGACAGCATTATTGATTTACCCTAATCAATTATTTAGTTTCTCATATGGTGCCACAAATTCTATTGCTCTAATAATAATGATCTTCTTGCAGTATGTGTCTAATCCTTCCTATGGACCAGATGCACTAAGCTTCAAGAGTGATAAGCAGCCAGCCAATCAGCTCCTACCTGCCATGTTACAGACTGGGTTTGAAATATGACAGGTTGGAGCTGGTTGTTTATCACGCTCCATTTTATCACTTTTGAAGCTTAGTGCATCTGGTCCCGTCTGATAAATGGTAGCTACATGCAGTTGCATTTATTATTATATTCAGAGTATGTAATCCATCCCTGCAGAATGGGGATTGTATTCTAAATTCCTTAACATACACAGACACCCTAATTTGCTATGTGCCAGTGAACTAATCAGTATGTTGATGGAAGGGGAGGAAACCTACACATGCAGATGTAAGATGAAGGGTAGAGCAAGCCCTGCTGATCACAGGGCCTGCCCCTCTATAACCTATCCCCAACTCAGGCATACCTGGATCCTGAAACATCTTACCCCTACCCAACTATCTATACTAGCTAACTTAACCCCACCCACCCAAAGGCCCCATCATAAGAAATGGGGGCAAACGACTAATGGCCTAAGCTGGGTGGACCCGAGCTCTCCCACAATGGACAATTCAATAGAACCCTCAATATTAAATAGTAGTTATCATGTATATTAGAGTATATTTCTGTCCAGATTATTAGACAGTGTATATATATATATATATATGTGTGTGTGTGTATATATATATATATTATAATACAAGGATGGGAACAAGACAATCATGAGGGTCCTACAGAAATAGATTTGATATCCTTTATCCTACCTTTACTCCTTCCCTTCAAACAAAGGATAACATGATATGTGGCTGACAAAACTATTAGCTAAGATCCCTTAGCTAAACCAGACCCTACTCTCCCACAGTAATCCTATATAAAGAAGCTTGCACATATGAAACTTCGTGATATAGTGAAAATACACTAAGAATATAAAAACAGGTTATTGAGAATATAGTTAGCATAGCTAGCCCCAGAGGCCAATAAGGGACGTATGGCTGTACCGTAGCAGGAATGAGGTATTCTGATATGGAAAATAAGGAGCCGCAGGTTTGGATGAGATCTCGGTAAAGTATACATCCGGGATGTGAGCAAATGAAGGAGCCGCAGGCACTGCAGAATCATCAGGTATAGGCAAAGCCCCCTCAGTCTCCTGGACATTCCGCTCAGGTATAATTGAGGAGAAAAAAAAAGAGATGTTCCACTAAGGATCAGCAGTAGTATAATAGAGCCCATCTGTAGGGGCATTGGGCGAATGACTAGAAAGGAGCACAGCATCCATTGGTATATCAGACATTTTGGCTATAAGCCTCTGTGATAAGGCATATATAGCTTGGAGAAGCTCTGTGACATTCATAGTTCCAGGGATATGCACAGGGTGGTAAAGAAAATAAGCCTGTCTCTGTAAAGAGACACAAAGATGAATGGTGGTGGCTAGCACATCGCCAATCATTCACCAAATGGCAGGTCAGTCAAAGACAGTAGAGCCAGGAGACCGCAGCAGATACACAGTTCCGGAGACACCACACACCCAGCAGGCACCAGTAAAAGCCTCAGAGGAGCAGCAGATGACCAGCAGGGAAAAGCACCCTACCAACTCAGTTCCAGGCAGCCAGAGACTGGCGTCAACACACCGCACTGAAGGATCCCACTGCAGAGCACACCGGGCCAGCGGTAAGAGTAGCCAGCAGACCAGGACTGGCGGACCAGTACAGGATATGCCAAAAAGTCTGCCCCATTTGTAGAACCAACTTGGAGAGGGTTCTATGTCCAAAAACGGTTATTTAGCAGGCACGTCTCACTCCCAGTCGCTCAGGCCACGCCCCTCAAAGGGGGTTTATTTACCATAATGGGAGTAACCATCGGAATCTACTGATCACCTGGCATACTGTACTCTATCTTCACAGACCTCTAACAATTCATATTTTCCAAACCACCTCAGGATCACGTGAATTCACCTGTGCATCAGCCTGGAAACATGAACAGTTAGAGTTTTTTGAGGATCATGTAGGGCATTCATATGGCTATGTTGATTTCAACTAGCCTTTGTGGGTTGATCAGAGGTAATTATGAATATATATATATATATATATATATATATATATATTATATAATTTAGTTATAGTGGCAGCTTCTCAATCAGTTTAGTGTTCTTATTCAGGTGCATGAAAGGGTGGGATAGTATTGAGTAAGAGAACAATACATAGTTTCCCCCCAGCACACTGAGTGATACCAGTAACCAGATTTAAATACTACTTGGTAATAGATAAAAGAGATCTTGTTTACATATATTTGTGCAAATATGTGAATAAGCCCCCAAGCAGTCTTCAAAAGGTGATGCAATAATAATAATAATGAGTAATTAATATGTTAAAGAAATCATTAGTGAAGAGGTGTCGGTGTTAGATAGAATGTGTTCCCTTCCTCACCACCTAGTGGTGATAGAGAAACGCATGAGTGTTGTCCTGCCCTCCCTTCCCACTAGCTGTCTGTTAGGACACATCCTTCCCCTGTAACAGGAAGGCCTGCCCCCTTTCAGCTCCCGGGGAATGCCCCAAATCGGGCTCTCACATCCACCAACCAACTATTTTTGTCGGAGAAGTAGGTTGAACCAGGAGTGGCAGGACTCCAGGAACCAGCAACACAGGATACGAGAGATCCTGATACCGCAGACCTTGAGAGTCTGACCACCAAAGCAATTCACGGTAACAAAAATGTTGCAAATTCACAGATAGTAAATATTGTTATACAGTTTGAAAAATTCCAGTTTTATTGGCAGTAGAGGAATCATTTAAGGCACAGTAATAACATTTTATGAAAAATTAATGGCTGGCTGCATATGAAAGCAAAGGTATCTAAAATATAGATTAGCTGATAAATTAATATACATATAGATAGTTATATTAAGGGGGCATTCAATCTGTGCTGGATTAGGGTGAAAAACTTGTGGATTGTCAAATTTGCCATGGATCCACTTTTTACTTAAATCACGTCCTTTTTCACCCATGCCAATTAAAAAAAAAAAAAAGGTGAAAACTTACTAAAAACCGGACTAAAATGCATGTGATTGAATTGAATACTGATTGGCAAATCATTTACTTTTTTTTGCCTGATGAAAAAAACACCAGCGATTGAATACTACCCCCTAAATCAGACATGTCCAAACTATGGCGCTCCAGCTGTTGTGAAACTACAAGTCCCATTATGCCTTGCCACAGTTTTGCTATTAGGGAATGCTAAAACTATGGCAGAGCATGCTGGGACGTGTAGTTTCACAACAGCTGGAGGGCCACAGTTTGGATATGCCTATCCTAAATGTTCTAGACAGCTTTACCAAAATATCAATTTCCAAGTCACATTAATTTACTTCAGCATTAACACTATTAAACACTGTAGGTATAACTGTCACATACATGTTTTAAAACTGTAATTAAATATTTGGTACTTGTGTAGTTTCACGGCGCCGTGCTACTTCCGGGTTTCTACGCTCTGCAAACTATCTAAAATTAAGTCACTTAACTCCATGCCAACATCGATAGTTCATACCCCCACTATCCACGTTGGCATGGAGTTGATTTTGGATAGTGTGGCGAGCGTAGCGAGCCACCGAGCCCGCAGCGTGGGCGAGCGAAGCGAGCCCAGCAAGGCGTGAAACTACACAAGTGCCAAATATTCATTGCCACTGTAAATATATACCTACATGCTGTGCATAGCGACTAATCCAAACCGGTTCTCAGAAATGTGCAGTTGGTCCACTTTTGGTAACAAAAATAACATATACTTGCACACTTGGCCTGATTCACACCCATTTGGCCAGGTCCAAATTCAGATGCTGGCCGATGGTTGCGCTACTGTGCGTAGGCTGCAATGTGCATGTGTGAGGCATGACTGCGAGCAGCTCGGGATTTTTTGTTTGTTTGCAAGCCGCTTGCGGCCTGTTTGACAGGAAGTGGGCACGTGGGGGTGGATCACAGGCGTTTAATGTCCGTGCCCGCAAAAATTCAATGGGTGAGGTCAATGAAACGCTGGGAGTGTCCGGCCAGGCGCAGGCTTGTTTATGCCTGCTAGGGGTGGCCACATGAAGTCGGCACCCGCCCGGAAGCGGCTGTTTTGCTCGCAGCCACCAAGTGATTCCAAGGCTCTGCGGCGGCTGCGAGCACCAGGGACAAGAGAAAAAAATAATTTGATGTTAAGTGAAAAATCTAATGATTTTTTCCTCTTGCAAGTGAACGGATGTGTACCCATACACATTCATCCACATCTCCTGCAAACCCCTTCGGAAGGCAGGTTTGTGTGGGGCAAGGGGGCAGCAGCTAACTTCTAGCTAGGCTTCAAACTCTCGCAGCCCAGCGAGCAAGTCTGAATCGGGTCAACTGGATAGTTTATCAGGAGCTGGTAAAACAAACTAGCACCTGTGCTACATCTGTCACATTTGGTCTGATGTCTGGTTACAATCTTCTGCCATACACAGGTCTATCGTGTAAAAAACAAAACACTTCTTCCAATGTTAGTGATATCTTCTCACCAGCTTCACACTGCAGAATTTCTATACATGTAAATATATTCTATATAAAGCTTCTGTAGATCCAAAGTAAAATCCCGTATCCGGAATCATCTCAATTGGAGAAATCACAAATATTTTACATTGATGACTAAATGTCATGTAAAGCAAATGAATGTGCTTCTTACACTGGTCTAAAGGAAAACCTGTTCGGAGAAGAAGAGAAAAAAAAAAAAAAGGAGCACAATTAAAACAGAGATAAGACAAACGTGGCACAATCTCTGGTTATTACTGTAACCAGGGTCTTACAGTATATGTTATTTGACCACAATAACTGGACATTGCAGGTAAGTGGCTTCATGATATTTTGCTATATGATCTCATTTGCTGGGCATCCCAGTTGGCATCCCAAAGGAAGCCATGCCAACCATCACAATTTCAGCAATGAAATCCCAACAGGGGGGGAGGGTTAGAATACCAAATTGTATCAGTATTCTGACCATAGGCATACTTACAGTCGAGATCCATAACCCAACCTAATTTTCTGTATTCTATATTTGTAAGGTGTAATTGTTTGGTTATGATAACTCATAAGGGTTTGCTTAATCGGTGCACAGATTATCTGGCTAGAATGGCATAGACCAGGGCAGCCATAGTAGTTCTGTAGATAGGGCTGCATTTCTGTTATATCTCAGGAATGGTGATAAAACAAACAGATGTCTTTAATCAGACTCATAGGGTAATGCTCTGAGAACTGTGTATGGGGAATACAGAGAGGGGAAACAGATTACAGATAAGTGAATTCAGCGATTTCGTGATACTCTATAGATTGTAAGCTTGCGAGCAGGGCCCTCATACCTTTGACTGGGGGTGAACTGCGATATGTCTATTCTTTTTTAATCAAGTATTTTTACTAATGCTTTTCAAAACACAAAAACATAACAAAACACAATAAAAGAAAGAAATCTAAATTCTTGCATTACCTAAAGTACAGTAAATTGGTTTTAGATGGCAAATAGTGGTTCAAGCAGAATGCAATATGTCTATTCTAATTGTGCCTCTGTCCACCCACCCAACTGCAGCAATTATGAAGAACGCAGCCTGGCAGGTGGTCTGGCTTCCACCCACTATGCACAGTCCTCCGTTGCGGACTGTGCATCCCGTAGGCACAGTATATATCAAAATGCTTCCTGGTGCCTGGCCCAACTCTACAGTGAGTAGTAGTACTATGAATTGGGCACTAAGTAGCTAGGGAGAAATGAATAGTGGACTCACTTTGTCACTCCAAAGTCTAGTCTACAGAGCAACCAGCTCGGGCCTGGTTTTCTTCAATTTGAAGTTAATAAATTAATATTATTATTTTATGATATTATATGCATTGTGCAGGCAGAGGAGGGTAATTGATAAAAACTACCTCCAGCAAGACACATTCTGCATGCACTCTGCACTGTGGATGGAATTACATTGTTTTACTAGATGGCGCCACACGGAGCAATTCAATTGTTGTTCGGTAAGGCATCCAGAAATAAAAGTAAAGTTACGTATTTTGAGTAGCATCCTGCACTTTGGGTTTGGGCATTATACACAGCCAACCCTGGGCTGTCTGGACATGACCAGAAAAAAAAAAAAAAAAAAAAAAACACATTTGAAATCCACCAGGGCTGATACTGGCACATAAAGTTACAGGAGCACGGCTGAGGACTGATACTAGCGTTAGCAAAAAAAAATTTGAAAGCAATTGTGGCAGCATGCAATAGAAAATTGACTCTAATATCCTAGGACAAATGATTCATAACTGAAACCAGGTCCTTTAGAAGTCTTCCATGCTTGTCACTTCTCCAACTGTGTAAGCAGGAATAAATGAGAAGGAGGAAACCTAGTGTTTTATCAGACAGCAGCGCTGCTAGTGGGAGCGGAGCACTGGCCATATCGCAGCTGCAGGATGGCCATCGTTAAGGAGGATCTCCCTCATCTGAACAAGCAGGACCAGGGAGGGGGTTCTTAATGAAGCGTGCATTCTTAAAGATATTAAGTGTACACACTAGATGATATTGTGAACAATATCGCTCAGAAAGCCCTTTTGTGAACAATGTCACCTAATGTGTATGGGGTTAAGAGTATTCCGTTGAAATGTTCACTTTTCAGTAAAATAATGTTTTAATATTTGTTTATCCTCTTCTGCTATAGTATATGCAATATCTGGTGTAATAAATATAAAGATAAAGATACTTACAGGCTTTTTATTGTTGACTTTTCTTTACTGCTTTCGCTTGACCGTGGAGAGCTGGTGATTATGGCTTCATCTTCCAATGTTACAATATGATCCTCTGTTGAAGGAATTACACCACTGTTGGAGAGAAGGTTTGCTATTAGTAGTAATCAGCAGTGTTTTCCCACCGATATACTGCTAGTATCTACTTTACATCAGCGTCCCTGTCCTGATTTTACTCCATTTAAATTACCAAGAATTCAGTTTTTATTTGTATGAAAATATACTGGCAAATCAGGGGGACTCCACGCTTTTTGTTTCTGTCTTTTTTTCACAGGATATTTGACAGTAGGAATGCAGTGGGCAGGACCATGGCTGTAACTATAGTGGGTGCAACGGGTACCACTGCACAGATGCTTAAGGGGCCCCGGAATAGGTTATAAAGTTGCATACCAATTTCCCAAACTTGCCTGCTAAACAATTGGGTCTGATACATTTCTCAGCCTGAATTGTGTGACATTACATTTTCAGTGAGGACTGGATGGTAAAAGGGGTTTTGTGGCATAATTTGAACTGAGGGTATTCTGATGTGTCATATTCTGCTCATTGTAATGTGGAGGGCACTATTATGTTATAAAAAAAATATGGAGCACTTTAATGTGGTACAGTATGAAATGGAGTAACTATACTGGTTCATAATATGAACTGGCACACTAACATGGCATAATTTGATCTGAGGGGCACTCAAATGTGGCAAAGTATGGACAGGAGCACATTAATAAATCTGGACACTACTATGGGGAATAATATTAACTAGGGCACTACTGTGGGGCATAAAATGAATAATGGCAGCAGAGCAGTATCTCTCAAGAAGTAATGGGACATGTTTCTATGGGGCCCACACATTTCTGGTTATGCCTATGGGCAGGGCTGTAATGGTGCACCCCTCAGGATATTGACAAACTGCCACAGAGCCACCTTTTAGCCCTTTAGTCCTTAGGGCACTTAGCCAACATGCCGCTGTGGAAATTTACCCCCAGAATTTATTATTCTTACTAAAAATCTCTTTGCAATTGCATGGAACACCTTCAGCTCTAATTTTTATTTGATAAAGGCAAGTGTGGAGAATTACCTTTTATAGCACTGCAACTCATCTTGTGCAACCAAAAGCTGAACCTTCAGTTTGTTCCTCTCCTGTAGCACATCCCTTAGCTCCTGCAGGGTAAACCGTGGACGATTTGGGTCCTTTAGATCTATAATCATTTTATCAGGTCCTAAGTCTGCCTGGAAAAATTTAATATAGTGCATTACTTTATGTATAGATTCCATAGTGCTTAATCCAAATTAGACCGGGCCTGAATTCAGTGGGTAAAGAACAAGGAGGCACAACCAGTCAGATAGAAGGATTTCTTCTACCTGACCACATAAGCCTTTCACTTTCGTTATCACTATGAAGCACAATATATATTAGTTACTTGCTGACCCGCCCGGCGTTGCCCGGGAAACCCTTGGGGTTTCTTTATTTCCAAAATTGCTGAAAAATGTCATCTTACAATATGCTGTGCCAAAGACCTAAGATTGTAATTTGTTATAGATTCCACCATAATGTTAGAATGTGTTTGCATTGATACTCAATGACGGCAATGAAATCAGGTGTGGTGTTGTTGTTTGAAACACAACTTGTATGTGTTGATGAATTCCACATCCACTCCTGAGATTTAGCACCTACTGTACGACATATCCTCCAACATCTGAGGGTCAGAAATCGGTACAAAATCAGAAAGAGACGTGGCCACACCTCCATTTCTATACTTTCAAATTGTACAGTTTCTAGGGTGTGTATTTACAGGCGCTGAGTGCGAAGGGACCGGGGTGGGCATTACTTAGCCCGCCATAATTCATTAAAAATTCACTGCTCCCTGCCACTGCCACTCCCCTCACCAAACCTGCAGCAGTCTCTGAGGTCTGGGGATCTGTAAAGCACATGCACCGGGCATCTCTACCAAACAGTGGGGCAGCCCCTGAGTGTGGGAGCAGGTCCATGGGCCTGGCCACATGATGTCATGACGCGACGCACGCTACCCGCACCACTGTAATGCCCCACTGGGAATGTGTGCAATGGGCCAAATTCTTCCCTACACCCGCCGAGCCAATCCACTGATCCAGCCATCACAATCATCAATGGGTGCATTGATAAGGTTTGAGTGTAAGAAGTTGAAGAATAAGACTGAGAAAAAGAATTGCCATGTTACAAAGTGTACAATTTACTCAATAAATTGTGAAAAAAATGTAAGTGTACATAGAAGTACAATCAAGAAATGAAAGTAGGATTAAAAAATAAGTTCTGATTCAAACTGATAATTGTTTGGATGGGGTGGGTTGTGAAACAAATCTATAGGTGGGGGTATGGATATTGTGGGCATAATTGGGGCCCTCAATTGATGGGATTTTCACTACAGTGTCACGGTCACATTGTCACCATAGGGGGATTCCCAATTGGGGTCCAGGTGGTCTTTTAGGGACCCTTTACAATCCTGTAGGTCTCTTCTCCTTGAGCTTACAGTCTCCCTTAATGATAGTCAATCACTGATGGAGACCATAGGCTCCAGGAGAAGAGACCAACGGAATTGTAAAGGGGTCCCTAAAATACCACCTGAACCCCAATTGGAAATCCCCCTACGGTGACACTGTAGTGAAAATTTCTCATCATCTGGGTACCCCCTGTAGGTATACCAGACACCAATTATGCCCACAATATCCATACCCCCTCCACCTATAGATTTGTTTCGCAACCCACCGCCATCCAAACAATTATCAGTTTGAATCTTAATTTAATTTTTTAATCCTACTTTCATTTATTGATTGTACTTCTATGTACACATATTTTTTTCACGATTTATTAAGTAAATTGTACACTATAACATGACAAATCTTCATCTCAGTCTTATTCTTCAACTTCTTACACTCATAACATTCAAACAAATGCATGCAGCACTCATGCCCATCGACCAAACATTATCTATGAACCAAAAGAGTCTGGGAAACCCTTAAGGCAGAGCAGTGCCTGATATCCAACTGACTAACAGGGTGAGTGCAGTGTACCCACTTTGTATTGATCAATGGGTACATTGGCCAGGACAAAGATTTCTCAGTGCAACTGGAGGACTGGAGAGACGGATATGGGGAACAAAGTAGAAATGGTACATTAGGTACAGTTTTTATTTGCCGGTACAGACTGTTAAATAAACGGCAAATTATTTTTTTTTGTGTTCTGTGTGTTTGTGTGTGTTGTACTGTTTTTGTGTGTGTGTTGTAATGTATGTGGTTTTGTGTGTTATATTGTATGTATCTGTCCAATGCGTAAGTGTGTGAGGTGTGCTATGTATATACAGTATGTGTGTGTTGTGTCTTTGTGTATCTGTGCAAAGTTTAAATGTGTGTTTTGTACTGTTTTTTGTGTGTGTGTGTGGTGAATGTGGGTGTGTGTTGTGCTGTTAGAGGTATGTTATGTGTGTGTATCTGCGCAATGTTTAAGTGTGTGTTCTGTGTATTGTACTGTTTTTGGGTGTGTGTTGTAGTGAATGTTGGTGTGTGTTGTACTGTGAGTTGTGTGTTATGTGTGTGTGTGTTGTGTGTATATCTGCCGAATGTGTAAGTTTGTGAGGTGCGCTACGTATATATGTGTGTGTAGTGTGCTGTGCTTATCCTGGCAATGTTTAAGTGTGTGTTCTCAGTGGCGTAGCTTGGTTTGGGGTGCCCCCGCCGTTAATGGGGGGGCGCCTCCCCCCCTCCCCGCCGGCCTCCCCACCCCCGCCGTTAATGGGGGGTCGCCTCCCCCCCTCCCCACCCCGGCCGCCGGTGCCACCCCCCCCCCCCCCCCATCGGCGCAGGCTTACCTGTCTGCGCGTCCCGACTCCCCTCCTGGCTTCAATTAATAATTCTATGCAGACGGACCACGATAAAATGGCCGCCCCCATACCGCAAACAGTTTCAGAGAACTGTCTGCTTTATGGGGCAGCCATTTTATCGTGGTCCGTCTCCATAGAATTGATTGAAGCCAGGAGTTGTGTGTTTGTTGTACTGTTTTTGGGTGTGTGTTGTAGTGTGTATGGATTTGTATTGTACTGCATGCGGTGTGTTTCCAGCAATTTCAGCCCCTATCTCCCCCGTGTGTACACAGCTTAAGTGTGTGAGGTGCTCTACGTATAAATGTGTGTGTTGTGTGCTATGTGTGCGTATGTGGTGTACTGTGTGTGTGTGCGTGTACAATGTGTACGTGTGTGTGTGTGTTATGTGTGGTCTATGTATATCCTCAATTATTTCCTAATTGTTTAAAGCCTTCACCATAATGTTAGAATGTGTCTGTCATACTTAATGACAGCAATGAAATCAGGTGTGGAGTTGTTCCTTCGACCACGGTTTCCCAGATCGTCGATCTTTTCCCCAGATCATCAATGAAGGAAAATTAAAACTTGGTGTTTTTTAAAATTCTAAGTGAAATTTCCCAAAAACGGCTTCGAGGTGCACACCACCGGGTCCAGAGGTATCTTGTTGCCAAATTTGGTGTCTCTGAGTGCCACGGTGTGTCCGCAATGCGTTGGACACGCACACACGCACACAGACTCTTCAACTTATTATATAGATGTATTTGAAATGCAACAGGATACATTTCTACCACAGTTTAAAAAGAAATCCAATTGGCACTACTGTACCTAATACAACTGGCAAATGTAAACGTTTCAATGTCTGAAACAAAAATGAGAAGGCAGGAACAATACAACATGGGAAACACTTGCTATAGCGTTCTCTCAATGAGGAGTGTTTTGAGTATGTATGAGTTAAACACTAATGCTCCCACATACATGAATAGTATCAGTCATCAAGTCAATCAGCCAGTTAAGCTTAATCCTTCGCTATTGATGCGGTGTCTGCTACTTAAAATCTGATGGGGCCCAGGCACCTGCCGTCTATCGATGCAATCCTCCGATCCCCTGATTATCATGCTGGGGGATTGGGGATTTTAATCATACTTAAAAATCCCAATTCCCCGCTCCTGGAAGGGATTGTCAAATCAGGAATTTTTTTTTGCATGCTTAATATCCTTGATCTGCCAACAGATTGGCGATCATCTATGCCCGCAATCAGTCGACGGAATGGGCATAACCCAGCTGATTTACATTTAGGGTTATATTTACCAAAGATCAATGGCATGTATTCAATGCCGGTGCGAGTGGGTTACACTGTGAGGATCACAGAAAACCAGTGATCCTCGCAGTTTAACCCCCGCGCCGGCCGCTCGCACTATGCAACGTTCCGGGGGAATCCTCGCAGTCACAGAACGGCGAGGATTCCCCTAAACTGCGAGAGCCGAGGCTAGTGCAGCAAACTCGCTGTAATTAGCCTCGGCTCTCGCAGCTTTTGAAAGCACATTCGCAAATTCCCCCTCGCTCAAAAAACGGAGTGAGGGGGAATTTGCGTATGAGGGGGGTCAGTTGAATACTGACAGGGTGAGCGTTGACTGCGAGCAAAAAGTCCTGCTCGCAGTCACCGCTCGCCCACGGCATTGAATATATGCCAATGTTGGCCACTTTAAAAGATCTTAATTGATGTTGGGCTTCCACGGCTAAAATAAACATTTACTGTCATATGAATTTTTAAGCCCAACATCGATTAAGACTTTGATTTTAAATCAATTAATATTGACCAACATCAACCTTTAGAAAATATACCTCTTAATGTAATCTCTTAAACCAGAGGTTTTTGATTTACTTTAATAATTAAGTTACAAAGGATATTGCCATTATTGGAAGTACTTTTGATTAGATTTGAGGTTTTATGGAAGCCTAAATGTTTCCCCCTAATTCAGTAAAATTGGAACACACACTGCATTTCCCAGGATGGGGTAGATGTATTAAGCCTGGAGAAGTGATATCGCAGCAGCCAATCAGCTCTCAACAAGAATGTGCCCACAAGATAAAAGTAAAACTGCTATTTCTAGAAGAACAAAATAACTCCTAGGGTACCTGACAAGCTGGGGGACTTTCTCTCATTAGCCTTTCAACCTCTGTCTTTAGGTTATCCCGTTCCATCTTCAGTTCCTCAGTGACAAGACTTGACTGATTCACCAAAGTCTCCAGAACCTCCAGAACACGAACAATCTTAAACTGAAGATCAGCAACAATGTCTGATACCCCACGGCCCTCTCTGCTGATCTTCAGAAGATGTTTGCCTATTACATGTGAAATATCATACACATCCTCCACTGTCATTTGGAAAGGGTCCTTATCCAAAGCCGTGTCTGGAGACATGTCCTCTGGTTCAATGTCCATGTTTTCTGTGCTTTACACACTCCCTAACAAAAGACACAAACTAAATACTAGTCAAATCTTGTGATTAATAACTAATTCTAAATAGCATAAAATAAAATGCTAAATATCTAAATTATTTTGTAGGTTTTGTAGAATTTAATGGGAAAGAGAACAACAACGCCCTCTAGGGGGTGGTGGTGGCGCTTGACTGGGTTAGCTTCAATGAGCTGCTGCTATGTAGGTATAGTCAATCCCTGGAAGACTGGGGTAAAGCAAGAAAAGGTATAAAAATGGTAGCGCTAAAGTGTATGAAAGATATTCTAAAAACCAAATTGGACAGGTTTTACAATTAAAAAACTATTTATTAAACATGGTGTGACCAAGAAATTGGATAAAACATTGTAAATAAATTACTTCTGGAATGAGATAAAAGATATATGCTGGGGCGCTAGTGCACTAGACTTAACCAATTAGGATATGTCCATTCCTATGAGGCCCTTTGAATCCTTCCCAAAATATAAATAAGGGGGTGTTGTTACAGTCCACCATGTGGGGCACACATGGTCCACAGTCCACCATGTGGGGCACACATGGTCCACCTGCCCAGGTTTGCCTCCTGGGCAGGTGTATTGGCTGGTCCAAATGGGGGTCCAGTTCACCATGGAGGATAGCTGGCGGTGAGGGCTTGATGGAAAAAGCTCCTGTGCTGAAGTCGGTGGAGATATGATGTTTAGGGCTGATTCGGACAGGTCCAGATGAAGAATGATGAATCGTAGAATTGATACCAGGATTTGGTGGGATTTGGATAAAGCTTCTGACGTGTTTCGCTGTTTCGAACAGCTTTATCCTTGGATAAAGCTGGTTTACACAGCGAAACACGTCAAGGGCATTATCCAGATCCCACTAAATCCTGGAAATAAAAAAAAGTAACAAAAGTTACAGAACATGCTGGGTGTATTAGTGTTAGGGTGCTAAGATTTCAGAATTGACATAAATACCAGTGAAAGTAACTAGTAACAGTGTGTTGAGATAAGCAGACCCATGTGTCAGTAGTCTTCGGGCACATATGGGTTATTTCTAGCTTGTTTAACATATTTCAGATATTAAATACATTAAAACAGTGACAAAATTTTAGGCATGATCCTATAGGTTATGAACAGCGCAACAAACTATACTTCATTTGGTACTTGTTTCCTAGCACGGCACCCATCGCATACCGTACTTGTGGTATGAGATGCATGCGATGCGATATTCCCGTTAAATTAACAGGAGTGCTTGTACAATGAAATATCGCATAGCATCGCATGCCAGCAAATGGCATGCGATGCAATGCGATTTTTAATTGTACAAGCACCCTGATGGGTGCTTACAATGTTAAATGCACCCCCATTATCAACGACCCCCCCCCCCACTATCAACGCCAAGCGTGGCGAGCGGCAGCGTTACGCGTCCTCCGACCTTTTCATACCCCCCACTATCCACGTTGGCGTGGAGTTGATTTTAGATAGTGTGGTGAGCGCAGCGAGCCACCGAGCCCGAAGTGTGGCGATCGCAGCGTGCCCCACGAGGGGACACGGAAGAGGAGCCCGATGGTGATAAATACATTTAAAACATATTACTTAGACTGTAAAGATGGGCCCCCTTCAGCTCAGCCATATTACTTAGACTGTAAAGATGCAACCCTTGCACCTATGGTAGTTATGCCCTTGAGTACATGGTATACAAACATTGCTGCATCAGCGGAAAAGACACTAAAATAAAGCATCAGGGTGGATACACAAACGATAGAGTGCATACACACTGAATAAAATCTTTAACAATATTCTTCAGCTAACAAATATAGGAGCATGCTGTCAGTGAGTCAGAATGTTACTGCATGTAGAGTGGACAGGGAGGTCATTAATGACCCGCCGGAGTGTGTATAGTTAGCGATATAGTGCGTACACACTAAACGATATGCTCAATATAATCGTTATCGTGCATATCGTTAATAATTATCATATAGTGTGGAGAGGGTAACGCATATGAGTGGAGAGGGCCCTGCTCCTGAGAGCTTACATTCCAAAGGAGAGGAGCAGGTCTGGCTATGCCATTAGCAGCTGCCTAGCAGCCCGGGATCTGTGGGGGGTTCTACCGAGTCTGCTGTTCACAAAATTAAGGATGTCTATGAGGAAGACATCCTTCTTGTACCCAATGCAGGTTGCAGCTGTGGAACTTCAAAGATGCCACTGCCACACATTCACTTGAGGGTGAGGGTACTGGTGGAAGTGTGGGGTTTGCAAGTAAGTCAGTAGTAAGAATCTTGCCTAGGGTGATGAGAAGCCTTACACTGGCCCTGGTAGGGGGCAGACACAGATCGGGTAGACATCAGCTCTAATAATATAACAGAATACCACTAATGCGGGTGGATGGCGATCTTCGATCCATTTACATATTGCACAAGGCATTTTTTCTTCCTGTCTGGGTTGCGGCTTTCTACTCACAGTCAACTGAAACATCTCTATTAGTGATCCATACTGAATAAGGTCCATTGTTAGGTTTTCTTCTTCTGCTGCTGCTGCTGCAGCAGCAATGTTTTTTTAATTTTTTATTATGGATGCTTGTTAACCCAAATAAAATGCAAAATTAAAACAAACAATTATATAATAAATTCACTTGGATACCATGGCAAATATACAAAATAATATTAATAATAATAATAATAATAATAAAAGGTTTAACCAGGACATAGCCAGTTTTGTAAAAGTAGCCATACCATTATGAAGTAAACTTAATAACTACAGAATAATAGAAATAGTGAACAATTAGAGAATTTGTTGTTTTCATCACACATGGACTTATGTTAATGTGGGTAAACAGTTTAGCACCAGAAGCAGTAGTTCCCCGCCTTAATTTATGTAAAGAAAGTGGTCTAAAAACTCAGCAAGGCCTTTGTACAGTAGTTTATATATATTCAGATGAAGATAGTAAGAAGCTGGTTGAATAAGAAGCTAACTTCAGCTTCATAAAGCACACTTTGGTAATTACATATGATAGATAGGTGCCTGAGACACAGACCAGGGGCCAAATGTACTAAGCTTGAAAAGTGATCAAATGGAAAGAGATAAACCACCAGCCAATCAGCTCCTATCTGCCATGTCACAGGCTGGGTTTGAAAAATAAGAGGTAGGCGCTGATTGGTTGGAGGTTTATCACTCTCCATTTTATCACTTTTCAGGGTTTAGTACATCTCGCCCCAGAACTTAGTGTAGATCAAAATGTGTATATTTGGACAGTATCCAATTATGTGTACCAGTGCTAGCATATATAAGAGTTGGGTAGGCTCTAGTTACTACATAGGTGGGTATTATTCTAAAAGAGGGACAGAAGACATAACGCCCCACTGATCATAGTTATTATATACTGCACCGCTACATACTATGAGCAGAAATCCCTAGTATAGTGGATTTCTTACACGAATGTCTCTCACCAAAAAATGTCGCCGCCGAGGCGTCTGCGTTGTCCCCAGTCACTTCCTTAAGTCACCAAATTGTAGTTACTCTACAGGAGACTCTTCGGGCAGTTTCCATGGAGACGACATTCCTCTCACGTGAGCACTTTCCAGGTGAACAGCCAATCACCATCCGCGCATGATCAGACGTCATGAGTGCCAAGCCTCAACATGAGCTATCCAATAGGGGTGTCGTTTGATGTAAAAGTCAGATGTTGATTGGTTAATACATTGCTTGAGCGACACGTTACTTTGTTACTTTGTTAACCCTTTTTTAGCTTCCTCCTTGCTTAACTTGGTTCCCTTCCCCCTATAACAAAGCCGGAAGTGTGAGTCGCTAATCGTCGAATGTATGTATCCCAATAACTAGCATGGTAACCTAATGGGTAGTAGACCAGCGTAACTGTTGCGGCACTGGCAGTGTCGCGGTTACTCCTAGCCGAGGATGACAAATGATAAAAGTCTGTGCAAACTGGTAAAAGATTCTCAGCAGCTACTGGCAGCCTCCGCATTGTATTTAGGGCGAGTTGTAAGCCTGGGAGAGTGAGAATGAACCAGTCAACCATCTCCTGTAATTTTCAAGTCCGGCGGTTTTGTCCTGGTCCGGTTTTCACCCATACCCGTGATATCCTTTGAACTTACCGGTGTCTATATAGCATACTTGCCTACCTGACCCTCTCCTTCAGGGAGAAAATGCTCTGTTCCTGGACTTCCCTGGTAATGTAGGTTTTCCAGTATCTGTGAAGAGCTAGGTAATTGATAAGAAAGGTGTTTTACCACAGGTGCTGGCAATCCCACATTATCAGGGAAGTCCAGGAACAGAGCATTTTCTCCCTGTAGGAGAGGGTCAGGTAGGCAACCCTGCTATATAGCCCTATACACATGTTGAAATGTGTGCTAAGCGATCTGTGCAAACTAATGTTGCATTTGCTAGGCCATCTGACTAGATTTTCACTGCACGCACTAGATTTGAGCTGGTGATGCGTGGCCATCACTATTTGTGCTCATTTTCTAAG
The DNA here is from genome assembly GCF_055691185.1 of Crinia signifera. Classification (NCBI taxonomy): domain Eukaryota; kingdom Metazoa; phylum Chordata; class Amphibia; order Anura; family Myobatrachidae; genus Crinia; species Crinia signifera. The sequence continues at coordinate 372,335,319 of NC_139217.1, forward strand.
GGATCTTGCTCAGCAAATATGCAAAAATCTCCCCATGTTTAGTACATCTGTCCTTCACCATTGTGTATATGTGTGACTTACCACCTTGTGGTTTCAGTGTCTTCCAGGTCCCGGCAGTCACGTGGAGAGGAAATCAGGCACAGGAGTTTGGGGAGCAGCATTCGAGTTAGTATTCGGTATGTATTCCTAACCCTTGCCCTTGTGCCTACCCTACAAACCCCCTCCCCCTGCAGCCTAACCCTAATTATCAAAATCCTCACAATGTCACATTCCACATGGCAACATCTCAAATATTGACATTGTAAATATATCAATAGTCTGAGGATCAAGTCCATAACTAGAGCGGTTAGCTGCAGTGTTGTGGAGGTCAATGTAGTTTAAGCCAGGGGTGATTGCGGATGCCAAGTGCAGTTTACAAAGATTGGAGCGATACGGTGCAGGGCAGTATGGGCCCTCTCCCTGGGAATAATTTGGAATTTCAGGAGATGGAACTCTAGACCCCAGGAAAGAGCCCCGGCACGTCCACATGGGTCAGCAGCCAGATGCCGCAAACGTGTTGACTGCTACATTGTAAATTATTAATTGGGCTGCAACTAAAATTGTATCTTGGACCTTATTCAGGTCCATTTGCTCCCCTGAGAGTTCGCACAGGGGAACAATGGTGTGCGACTGCGCATACATATGTATGCGCATGTGCAGCCGCTTGGTGCGAGCGGGCACGGTCAACTGCTTGTTCGCTGTCCCATTCGCACCTAGCAGTGGGGGCGTGGGGTGGCATTGAAGGGTCGCGCCCATGGAATTACCCAGCATTTTATTCCCATGGTAATTCGGTGATGACGTAGGTGCTGAGGGTGGGCAGCTGATGTCAGCGGATGTCAGCTGCCCGCCCTCTTCCCATACAGGGAGCACACAGATCTGAGACACCAGAGTGTCTTAGATTTGTATGCACCTTAGAAATTATTTGATGGTCGGCGACCATCGAATGATTTCCTCCCCACAGCATTTAAAGCACACGCAAAGCTGTGAACTTCATTAATCATATATGGATGTTCATGCTAATGTACTTGATTCTCTATGAATTACGCTTGTCTTATGAAGGCTTCTAGAAGTGATCTGCATAGAATTGTAGCAGTAGGAGTATAGCACAGGATATAAGTATAATGCCCTATAAACGGAACCGCCCGCATCCATCCACAATCCCTTTTACTTATGTGCACTGCCGCCAGCTGATGTGTACTGCCTGCTGCAATGTAGAATAATAATAGCAGTGTGCTTGGGTCCTTCTCTGCCGTGTACACTGTGTCCATTACACATTGCAGCAGGCTGGGCTGTATCTGCTTACCCCTTTCGGGCCACCTCCACTGGTCACAGCTGTGGTGTCTCTTTGGACTGGAAGTGACATAACGTCTCCCACAGAATTGAAAAGCTTTGATAGCCAATCAGCCAGTCAGTAAGGCAGCGGCCGGGTGAGTCACCCAGAACAGGTTGTGTGTGTGTGGGGTGTTACTACTGTGTTGCTTACTGTGCGTAAGGGGTGTACTACTGTGTGGCATATTGTGTATTAGTGTGTGCGGCATACCATGTGTATGGATTACTACTGTTGCGAATGTGTATAAGGGGTACTAATGGGTGGCCTAACATGAAAAAAGTTACACTACTTTGTAGAGTAATTTAAATGAGGGGTTACTATTGTGTGACAATGCCCCTTTCCTATGAGACCATGTCCAAATCTTGGATGCATGCCTCCACATTGACCTTATTCTGGTTCACTCGCAAAGGCAAATTCCTTCTCAAATGGACAAAACCATGTGCACTGCAGGGGGGGGGGGGTAGATGCAACATGTGCAGAGAGAATTAGATTTGTGGGAGTTACTTTGTTTCTGTGTAGGGAAAATACTGCTCTATTTTTACACTGCAATATAGCTCTATTGTGAAGTAAAACCCCCACCTAAATCTAATTCTCTCTGCACATTTTACATCTGACCCACCTGCAGTGCAAATGGTTTTGTCCATTTGAGTAGGAATTTGCCTTTGCGAGTGAACCAGAATAAAGGCCACTGTCCATGTTCAACATATTGGGAGTAGGGAGCTCATTCTTGCACAGGGCATGGTGACATATTGGGGCAGATGTATGAACCAGCGTTAAGTGCAGAAATGCACTTAACGCTGGTTAACTGGGGGGGATTACGATTTTCCTATTGACAGCCCTGCAATCCACCCCCCAATCTATTGTCCCCTGCAATCCACCCCCCAGTGTTTAGCGGCCGGGGCGATGTATTAACAGCCGCCCAGGCATTAATTCGCCCCTGCCACTTCGCCAGCTCAGGGCTAGCGTTGTCCTGTCCCCCACTGCGGGGACAACGCTAGCCCTGCTTCTGGCTCGGGCTGCGCAGGAGATCTCGCGCATGCCCATTAGAGCCGGACAGGGGGGGGAAGCGCACTGAGCATGCGCGGGACGCCGGGGGAGCCGATAAGGAGAGCCGTTAATGCTGGGCGTCACGGCTCTCCTTATCGGCTTGCAGGGGGTTAATACATTAGCAAATAACGGGTGCCTGCTTCTCCTCGTTATGCAGGAGAAGCGGGACCCGTTATTTGAGAAGCGCTAAGGGGGGTTAGTACATCTGCCCCATTGTACCATGTCAGCATTTAACATTGTATTCACAACATTATGAATGTCAACCATCTGAGCACATACCGTTTGATATGTCTTCTACACGTCTACCAGGAAGAGGGTGAAAGCTTGATGTGTTCTAGGTATCCTGGAAAAACAAGATCTATACTGTATGCATAGACTATAGAATAAATGTATCCCCACTTAAGTCAAACAAACACACACGCCTCCTCCATATCCCCAATAGTTATTTGAAAACATACATGTATCGCATGCATACCCACTCCCCGCCGCCTGGAGGGCGGCCAAGTCAAAGGTCAGACAGGCAGCAGGTCCGACCTCCAGCTCAGGTCCAATGTCGATCACATCCGATTTTGAGCCCTCCTGCGCTATGCACACTTCCTATCATTAATCCCAATGCTTTGCAAACCATCCGTCTCTTTTAGCAGAAAATGGTTAGCAAAAGTGGATACATTACATGCAACTGCTGTGAATTTACATATATTGTCAATCATTTCCATTTTTTTTGTAAAGATTATAGGACTTTTACACACAATCACACATACTGTATATATATATGTGTGTGTGTGTATAGATAGATATAGAGGCAGTGGTGTAGCTTGTGTAAGGCAGCCCCCGCGGCCACTTGGGGGAACGAGCGGTAGCGGGGGCTGCGTGGGCGCCAGAATGGGACACTGACTGACAATCATCACATTCATCACTGCTGCCGCAGTGTGCCGCCTGCCGCTACCCGCTGCGTCTCTCTGTCTCAGCTGAGTGTGTAAGGTGAGCTTAAGTTCACAGCCCCGGGCTGTCTGTGCAGGTCCTGCGGCAGCCAATAAAAATCCTCAGCGCCACAGTCCCTAACCAATCACTGCAGGCAGCAGCTTCAGCCATACGCTGCCTGAGACCTCTTCACTTCGTTCCCTGGCTGCGTCATCCTGACAGGCACCGAGTCCCGAGTCGCCGCTCTTGCTGCTGACCGACGCTACAGCGACATGGAGCCTGTAATAGCAGCTACATACTTCTCATACAGGGGTCTTTCCCCCGGCCCTGCAGCCACACCTACAGTCGCAGCCCTGAATCATACAGATCCCTGTGACTTTGCAAGCCCTGGATGATGTACTGTAAGTCCAGGCTGAAAACAGATGACAGGTGTATATACACACACCTATACAACACATACACATCCCAATATTAATACCCCACCCCCACAACCTTATCCCTATACTACAGGACACAGATCACAGCACATGTCTCAAAATAGATCGAAAATTTAACATACATCCCTGTATGCAGTACATACATTCCAACTTACAGATAGATCCCTATAGATATTAGGGAGATATATATAGCAGTCCCCTACATACAGTACATACTTCCCGATGTACAGCATGTAGAGTCCTATATAAAGCAGGTATAAACAGAATGTACATTCCTAAAAATAGCAAGTATATACAGCACAAACAATATATAATATACACATACACCTACATAGGATCTCGAACACATATGACACGTATACAGTATACAGCAATAATATCATAAAATATCTTTACCACATACAGCATACACAGCACATAGGATCCCTATATGTGTACAGCACACAGGATAATATATATATATATATATATATATATATATATATATATATATAATGTCAGGTTGTAGACCGCACTCTCACTGAGGAAGAAATACGTCAGCGGTGGGGTGTCCTGTGATGGGGTGCAGAGTGTACTCCGAACTCCGATTAATAGAAAGTGGTTTCTCTAAGGTAGAGACACAGGCACTCGCCACTTTATCCAAAAATAACTCAGATTTTTGGTAAAAATAAATAAAGTTTATTACTCAAATGAGTCAGCAAGTCAAAGAGGTTAGACACATCACCAAACTCCGACGTTTCGGTCCGTCAATAATGGACCTTTATCAAGGAGCCTAATAGAGCACAGAAAACAATGTAAACAGCAAATAAAAGCTTCCACATGTTTAAGTCCTCATAAGTGATGTAACATAATACAGAAATGCATAGATGAACTTACGTTATTAGGTGTGATAGAGGGTACAGCAAAGCCATCAAGGAGCTGCATGCAAACCAGCATGGAGCAGCGGTGGTAAACACTATGAAGTGCTGGTTTGGTTTAAATAGCCCCAGAACGGAAGTGAGCAGCGCTGGGTCCCGCCTGACACCACGCGGATGTCACTTCCTGTGTGACGTTACCAGGGAGATAGACTGGTGAAGCGCAAGAATGGCCGGAAGGCGGAAGTAACGTTTCCGCTGGTTGGAACGCATCGCGAGGTATGCGTTCCACCTAGTGGTAGGGGATGGGCTCAAGCCTGTGATGCCTGTAGCGCATCGCAGGAGAGACTAAGTGGATGTGTCCATGCGGCGCTGTGTGTTAAATCCAGCACCCGGCGCCATTGTCTGGGTGAAGTGTGGCTATGTGGGCGGGGGATATCGCGGCGGCGACGTCACTGCCCTGTTGGAACGCATTACCCGGAAGTATGCGTTCCAGGGCACAATGACAGGGAGATGAAGCGGAGTAATATGCCTAATAGGAACGCAACACATTATAGTGTGCGTTCCGGGACATGGCGCCTATGGGCGCATGTGGGGTTACCACCAGTATTGGTCTGTAATGTTACGGACGTCGATGCCAAATTGAAATGCAACTTACTTAGGTATGCATTTCAGGTATAGCGCAGATGAGCGCATCGGTGGGCATACAGGGTTGATTGTGGAGGTCAATGCCTCAATAGTGTTCAAATAAAACATGTTCCGTTCTTGTTGGGGAAGAATTAGATAAACCAAAACCAGTATGATAGATAAAATGACTATTTGAAAAGTGACTATTTGAAAAATATGTAGTGTGTAGAGTCATAATAACACCACTGTGCAATTTAACATTTACACACCGGTGGATAAATCGTGCCGACTATGGACAAAAGGAGAGTGACAATAAGGGGTAAATGAACCCCAAGGTGGAGTGTAAGAACACCCTCTGGTAAAGAGGACAAAGAGCAGAGCAGTAGAGAACATACAGATAACGAAAAGAGAAGAAGCAGAGTAAGAACCTAAAATGTGACAATACAAATGATACATTTATTTCAGGAAGATATTAAGGGGATTATTTTCATTGAGGCCCCTAGGGGCCAATGTCCCAAGTTCAAATATCCATCGGCTCTCCTTTTTTAATAAGAGTCCACGATCACCTCCCCGCGGAGGAGGAGGGACCCAGTCAATCAGTCGACATCGTAGGCTGGCAACCTGATGTCCTGCAGAGAGAAAATGTCTCGGGATAGGTAAGTCTGTTTTGCCAGTTTCCAACTGGCAAAACAGACTTACCTATCCCGAGACATTTTCTCTCTGCAGGACATCAGGTTGCCAGCCTACGATGTCGACTGATTGACTGGGTCCCTCCTCCTCCGCGGGGAGGTGATCGTGGACTCTTATTAAAAAAGAAGGAGAGCCGATGGATATTTGAACTTGGGACATTGGCCCCTAGGGGCCTCAATGAAAATAATCCCCTTAATATCTTCCTGAAATAAATGTATCATTTGTATTGTCACATTTTAGGTTCTTACTCTGCTTCTTCTCTTTTCGTTATCTGTATGTTCTCTACTGCTCTGCTCTTTGTCCTCTTTACCAGAGGGTGTTCTTACACTCCACCTTGGGGTTCATTTACCCCTTATTGTCACTCTCCTTTTGTCCATAGTCGGCACGATTTATCCACCGGTGTGTAAATGTTAAATTGCACAGTGGTGTTATTATGACTCTACACACTACATATTTTTCAAATAGTCACTTTTCAAATAGTCATTTTATCTATCATACTGGTTTTGGTTTATCTAATTCTTCCCCAACAAGAACGGAACATGTTTTATTTGAACACTATTGAGGCATTGACCTCCACAATCAACCCTGTATGCCCACCGATGCGCTCATCTGCGCTATACCTGAAATGCATACCTAAGTAAGTTGCATTTCAATTTGGCATCGACGTCCGTAACATTACAGACCAATACTGGTGGTAACCCCACATGCGCCCATAGGCGCCATGCCCCGGAACGCACACTATAATGTGTTGCGTTCCTATTAGGCATATTACTCCGCTTCATCTCCCTGTCATTGTGCCCTGGAACGCATACTTCCGGGTAATGCGTTCCAACAGGGCAGTGACGTCGCCGCCGCGATATCCCCCGCCCACATAGCCACACTTCACCCAGACAATGGCGCCGGGTGCTGGATTTAACACACAGCGCCGCATGGACACATCCACTTAGTCTCTCCTGCGATGCGCTACAGGCATCACAGGCTTGAGCCCATCCCCTACCACTAGGTGGAACGCATACCTCGCGATGCGTTCCAACCAGCGGAAACGTTACTTCCGCCTTCCGGCCATTCTTGCGCTTCACCACTCTATCTCCCTGGTAACGTCACACAGGAAGTGACGTCCGCGTGGTGTCAGGCGGGACCCAGCGCTGCTCACTTCCGTTCTGGGGCTATTTAAACCAAACCAGCACTTCATAGTGTTTACCACCGCTGCTCCATGCTGGTTTGCATGCAGCTCCTTGATGGCTTTGCTGTACCCTCTATCACACCTAATAACGTAAGTTCATCTATGCATTTCTGTATTATGTTACATCACTTATGAGGACTTAAACATGTGGAAGCTTTTATTTGCTGTTTACATTGTTTTCTGTGCTCTATTAGGCTCCTTGATAAAGGTCCATTATTGACGGACCGAAACGTCGGAGTTTGGTGATGTGTCTAACCTCTTTGACTTGCTGACTCATTTGAGTAATAAACTTTATTTATTTTTACCAAAAATCTGAGTTATTTTTGGATAAAGTGGCGAGTGCCTGTGTCTCTACCTTAGAGAAACCACTTTCTATATATATATACATACATACCACACAGGATCCCTACAAACATACAGCATTATGGTGTGTGGTATATTATGTAATAGGTATTACGGCACTTGGCATAATGCAAAATGGGCATTACAGTGTGGCATAACATGTAATGGGCATTATAGCATGTGGAATAATATGTAATGGGTGTGTGACATGTAGTAGGCATTACGGTGTATATTTTTGGTGCACTTCCCTTATTTTTAGATTGTCTGGCTCCCACACTTTCATCCTGGCTCCTGGATTTTACAAAAATGTGTCGAGCCCTGCCTTACAATATATTTTGTAGTGCCATTGTGATATTCACATATATGTATGTATATGTGTGTGTTTCACCAAAAATGGAGGGGGCACCATAATTTTTTTTGGCTCGGGGGAGCAACATTTCTGGTTACGCCACTGTATAGAGGATATTCAGACTGGCACTCTCCTTGAATAAGAAGTATAGCCTGGGTGCCTCCTGGAAAGTTGATGTAGGTGAAAACTTGCAGAAGCATGCAGCGGCACTCGGCAGGTCTTAAACAAACAGGCAATTTTAATGTAGGTTTTGAAACGTTGGTTCACTAACGCTGCTCCTCACCTCTGTTTTGCTGTTGCCGGCCACTGAAGGGCAGTGCTCCATTTCACTGCAGCACTGCTAGCCTCTACCTACATGGTACTGTGGTTTTTTGCTTAATAATATGTCTTTTTTTTATCTAGACAATGAATGAATGGACACCCATAGCAAAGAAATATGATCCACTTAAAGCTGGGAGTATTGATGGTACAGATGAAGAGCCCCATGATCGTGCGGTCCTTAGGGCAATGTTGGCTCGTTATGTTCCCAACAAAGGTGTTGTTGGAGACCCCCAGTTAACTTTGTTTGTGTCTAGATTAAACCAACAAACCACTGAAGAAAAAGTAAAAGAGGTATTCTCTCGTTACGGAGACATAAAGAGGATCCGTTTGGTTAGAGATTTCATAACTGGATTTTCAAAGGGTTATGCATTCATAGAATACAAACAAGAAAATGCAATAAAAAAAGCATATAGAGATGCTAACAAATTGGTGATTGATCAAAGAGAAATATTTGTAGATTATGAACTGGAAAGAAATCTAAAAGGATGGATCCCACGCAGACTAGGCGGGGGGTTTGGTGGTAAAAAAGAATCTGGCCAGTTAAGGTTTGGAGGCCGGGATAGACCCTTTAGAAAGCCAATCAATTTGCCATTGTGTCAGAGTATGCGCATGGAGGGGTATGGCGAGAAAAGACACAGATCTCGTTCTAGAGAAAGACTTCAGGATTGGAGAACGAAAAATACTGATTACGCAAGGGACAGAGGAAGAGATGGTAGGTGGCAAGAGAAACCGCATGCTCGAAACGACAAAGAACAGACTGAAGAGAGACATTTCAAAGAAGAAAGGAACAGAGATCGGGAAAGAGATGACAAAGACAGACGAAGAAAGGAAAGCAGAAGGGACAGAAGCAAAGAGCGAGATCACCGGAAATGAAGACATGTATTTTATTAATGCAAATATTTTTTATTATAGAACTTGCACTGCACAACCTCACATATTGGGAAAATATGTTAAATTTACTGTGTCCATGATAATTCAAAAATTTGTCTCAGCTACTGTTCCTGTAGCTGAAATTCATTCATTTTGGACTCTGCTCCAAGCCGGGTGTAACCTGGCTTGTGACCCCTTTTAAACCGGCGTCCAGACCCAGCATAATACTGGGCGGGTGACATCAACGGAGGTGGGGCCTGAGCCGGCGCCAGGGAGATGAGAGCATCTCCCAGTGCCGGCTTTCATCATCAGTGAACGGATGCGACACGGGCTGGTGTAAAAGTGGTATTAGAGGTCACGGATAAAAGGTAATAATCAATTCTGGCCATAACATGCTATATATTCAGAGCAGTGACAAGTTCTGCTTACACTTCAACCAATGTGTGGTCATATATAGAACATCTTAATAAATGTCCCACACTGTTTAATACCACAATATTTTATAATAGTGATTGTTGCAGCTGTGAAGCGGCCATCTACTGCCTAAGTAAACACCGTGACCGTGTGAAGTCCAGTCTTTTGTTCCGATACGGAGACCCTGGATCAGATGCACCAGTTTTCAAATAGTGATAAACCACCAGCCAATCCGCTCCTTTCATGTTACCGGCTGGGTTTAAAAAAAAAAAACAGGATCTGATTGTCACTCTCCACTTTATCACTTTTTGACGCTTAGTGGACCTGGCCCCCTTTCAGTATAATACTTTTTACAGTTAAACTTTCAAATAAAAATTCAATTTTTCACCTTCTATATATAGGGGGTTATTCTGGTTCACTTGCAAAGGCACAATCACTCTCTAATGGACAAAACCATGTGCACTGCAGGTGGAGCAGATGTAACATGTGCAGAGTTAGATTTGGGTGTTTTATTGTTTCTGTGCAGGGTAAATACTGGCTGCTTTATTTTTACACTGCAATATAGATATCAGTTTGAAGTACAAACCCCACCTAAATCTAACTCTCTGCACGTGTTACATCTGCCCCACCTGCAGTGCACATGGTTTCATCCATTAGAAAGTGATTGTGCCTCTGCGAGTGAACCAGAATAACCCCATAATGTAACCCCTTCAGTCCTGAGTTGGACTACTTTTGAACACGGCCACCAATATTGTAGAAAGAAAAAACAGTCTGGTGTTTTCATGGTTACAAAAATGGGATAGAATCCCCAGTTCATGATGATATCAGGACGGATAATTGTATAGGACTTTCTCTGTACTTAATAGGAAAAGCAAATGCAGCAATATATTACCTGAGAAGCAGTTTAGATGTTAATGTCCCTTTATTGTTTTTTGTTACCTTGGTGATGATAATTTCCATACAGTAAGAATAAGCCTGGTCACTTGCAGTTCTGAAGAACATAACCGTGCATTTAAATGTTATGTAAAGAAAATAAAAGTCAATAAATAAAATGTCCATTACCAAAATTCTTTATATATTTCTTTTGTATTAACATCCATTCTAGTATCACTTAACACTGTAAAATGTTATGGCAAAATCTAATGTGCTAATACCTGGTATACCTATCTACATACATGAATAGGCACTATAAACATCCTCTTTTCCAGCAATGTAATGTGCTGAGCTCAGGTTCCCAACTGAGCACATTTCCAGACCCTAAAAGAGCTGCAAACAGGAATCCTTGTACAAGACATTACAGGAGCATATAAGCGAAAATTATACAGACCAAAATGATGCATGCACCCTATTGGTCCATTTTGCTCCTAGGGCCCTGAAAACATCCAGGTGTGTGTAACATAATTCTGTTTGAGGAAAACTTCTCTATTCATAGTCTGAAGATAAAGGCACCACTAGATCACACACACAGGCATTTACCTCACACGTGTTAATGGCCTAAAAGAACACTACCAAACTCTTAATGTGCAAAAGGATCACATTGTTGCAGTTTATTCATCTGAGTCTGTGTTTATTGCCTTATTACGGTTGGTGCTGTTTCCATGTACATTTCACCCACCCATTAGAATAACTTGGTAATTGTTAGAACTTAGGGGGTTATTCTGATTCACTCGGAAAGGCACAATCACTCTCTAATGGACAAAACCATATGCACTGCAGGTGGGGCTGATGTAACATGTGCAGAGAGAGATAGATTTGGGTGCGGTTCGTACTTCAAACTGATATCTATATTGCAGTGTAAAAATAAAGCAGTCAGTATTTACCCTGCACAGAAACAATAAAACACCCAAATGTAACTGTCTCTGAACATGTTACATCAGCCGCACCTGCAGTGCATATGGTTTTGTGCATTAGAGAGGGATTGTGCCTTCCAGAGTGAATCAAAATAACCCCCTAAGTATTTCACAGTTCCATTTAAATTGGGTATTGTGTACAATATTAAAATATAAAGGGAGGGAGACACTCAATACGGTTTTATTTCAGCAGTATTTATTTGGAAACGGCAGCACACTTAAAGATCAACATTTCAATCCTATACTTTGCTCTAGTTGGTGCATTTGATAAGAACCTTGATAGTGCTGCTCTTTGCATTTGTTGCTATTTCTAAATAATTATTGCTGGAAATAAGAATAAAACCTTGTTCATTGCTCTTCTTATTACTATGTGATGGCCAAACTTCCAAAGGATGGAGTTTGAGTTCTGCTGAGCACCCCTGCAGTTGTGCAGAAGAAATCATTTGATCAGTATATAAGTTGTGCCCGAATGAAAAGGAGACCTTTGCTGTAGCGGCATATATAATCGCAGTGGGTTAATGTGTTTGCTGATAGATGGTGTGGCGTTTTTCCCACATGTGTAGTGAACGGCTTCAGTCTCTCCATTCCTGGAAAGTTGTGTTGCGCGGTCGGATGCATGATGGATTCCTCCAGAGCAGCACGGAGAGCTGTTATCCAATTTCTTTGCACAGAAAGCAAACATGCTTCAAAAATTTATCGCAGGATGAAGGCGGTGTACGGAGAGCAGTGTCTCACACGGTGCACCATACTCTGGTGGTGCCAGCATTATGAGATGGGTGCGAAAGGACTTGCCATGGCGGCCCGGCTCCCCTTGTCCAAATAAACTCAAACTCTAACCAGAAGGCTGGAAGAGTGATGCTCATCTTTTTGATGAAGAATGACCTCTACTCATCGACTGGCTGGAAAGGGGTGAAACCGAGAACACTGAACAGTACTGCAAGATGTTGCTGGGTCTAAAACAGGCCATCAAAAACAAGTGCAGAGGCAAGCTATTGAAAGGGATAGTGCTGCTCTAGGACAATGCTAGGCCACATGTGGCCAATAAGACCCTCGATCTGGCAAAATTTCAATGGGAGGTCCTGAAACATCCTCCATACAGCCCTGATATCTGCCCATGTGACTCCCATCTCCTCGGCTAGGTCAACAAATTCACCTGTTACAAGGTAGTGTAGAACACCGTGAAAACCTGGATCCGTCAGCAACCCAGGAGTTTCGACACTGTGGCCATCTCTTCCTACGTGCTGGGACCAGTGCATCAATGTCCACTCTGTGTAGCTGTAATGTTACACATGAACTGTAATTAAATATTATTTTATTAAAATATTCTTGACATACAACTGTAGTCTCCTTTTCATTTGGGCAAACCGTGCAGACAAATCTGACTGCATATTCAGTGAGATCCTGGTAATGTCACTGAACGATATTGTTCCGTGTTTTTTTTCTACACAGACTGCTCATTTGGTGCCACATATGGTATAGTGGAAGCGGTACATCTGTCAGAACAGACTTAGGTCTACAGTCATTAGCTCAACCCCGGAAGGTTGACTGTCCCCAAGCTCTACAGGGTTAAAGGTTGACATGGCTCAAGGTCGACATAACTTAAGGTCAACATTGTTTTAGGTCGACAGTCATTAGGTCGACATGAGTTTTTCAGGTTTTTTTTACCCGATTGTCGACACGGTTGACATGGACACAGTTGGAGTTGAACCGCAGCCCCTCGCATTGCTCGCAATGCTTCAGCACACTATTTTATTCTCCCACCACACCCTAGTGGATGGTAGGGCATGAAATACCGCCTGTCGGCACACGTCGGCTCGAAAAACAGTGAAAAACTCATGTCGACCTAAAACCATGTCGACCTTAAGTCATGTTGACCTTTAACCCTGTCGACCTTGGGGACAGTCGACCTTGGGGACAGTCGACCCTTCGGGGTCGACCTAATGACTGTCAACCTAAGTCTGGTCTGACAGATGACCGTTTCCCGGTATAGTGTGTATGGGGTGTTAGCCTTTGTGCTTCTTCACCTCCTTCAATTTGGAGTACCATTATTTAGCTTTTTCAGATGGAGCCTCTCTGGTTGTTTCCGCCAGACCGCAGGTTTCTGGCCGATGGTGATAGGATATGGACGCGTGAGCGTCTCACACGCTTGTGCTTCCATTGCCAAGAATGGGGCGTGTGCGCAGGTCTCAGTCTGGCAGATAGTGCTGCTCCATCTGCATATGCTTATTTCTCTGGCACCGAACACAAATTATTCCTTAAATTGCACACCTTTGTATATATTTATATTCGACACAGTAAATGAGTAATATTTGGCATTTAGCTGAATATGAGATTATTTTACAAAAGATACTGCCAAATACCAAGCTGAACCTGAAAATTGGAATAATAATTCTGTTCTGTGCAATAAAATGACAGAATAATATTGATCCTGCTTAATAAACCCAGATCTGTAAAAACAAATACATGCTCCATTACTCAGCTAGAGCCTATTCCTAGTTCTAGTCAGTGGATATACACTATGCAATGCATCTAAACTGCTCAGATGTGCATGCAGTTTATTTTCTCAAGTGTTTAATAAGCAATTTAGCAAATGTATCTAAAAATGTGTTTTCCACATGGCTTAATAAATGCTTTCAGAGTGCATTTTGTGAACTGACTAGTTATTATCTGGCATTGCTTTAAGAGTTCTCAGAACTTATGGGGCCTACACACATAGCGATAATAAGCCATTTTCTAAGCGATTTGACTTAATTTCTCTAGATCACTTAGAAAGTAAGCATACATCGCTGTGTGTGGAGCCCTTATAGAGCTATCGCCTATAGATGAAGAATGAGCATGTACCACCAGTCTAATCAGATCGCTTAGTAAGAGACCGCATAGAGCCCGTGTTTTGTGTAGCGGGCAATAGCGATCAGCAATAACTTGCTTATTACTGAAATCTCCCATGCTAAGTCACTAAGTAGAATCACTGGTGCACATCGCTAACACTTCTGTGAGCGTTTCTGAGCAATCTACATGCCGGGAAGTTGAAGGGGAATCACCCATGCTGCATCGCTCATGCAAAATCGCTGGCACAAATCGCTATGTGTGTAGGTGCACTCTTCTCTGGACAGTTGAGTCCTCATTGTGTGCATGAGCCCAAAATAGAGCCAAATCTGAACAACCTCTGATCAAGTCTGTTGGGAAACATATGGATAGATGAAGACTGTATGTCATTATGTAGCAAATTGAATTTTAGGTTCAGCCATTCATCACTGCCTACCTCTGCAGTAATGGAACCTATATACTATGGTAGAATCCAAGTGACTATTGTCAGACATTTTCTGACAACTGAATATCTACCACATGTACCATAATCTTCTGCAGCTGGACCATGCGTGAACAGTGAGGTGATTTACGTTGTGTTATAATTACTAATAGTCTTGAAGGTGACTGAGGCACAGTATGACAAGGTAAGGAGTGAATGTGATGATGCCATCTCCTGCTGTTGTCTGTATCAAAATACTATTTGAATTGTGCTTTACTCGCTCACTAAGTATTCTTTGTAGTTATTGGGGGTAGTTTAGTCTCACAGAAATGATGCTATTATTGCTTCTTTTAGATAATGGTTTGCTTTAGGTAGTAAGGCTTAGAAAACAATCCAACATATGCCTATTTCCTTTAGTTTCCACATTTTATAAAAATTGTGTATTAGTCATTTTATTTTTAGGGCACCACAATCTTCTGTAGCACCCCAAGGTAAATACGGGTTACCACACACTAATTCGCATAGTGTCAAGTTACACATTAATGATTAATATCTGCCAGTTGTTGTTTATAGACCATGGCACTAACCTTCTTCTTTGCTGGAACCCCAGTGCCTCAGTTAGATCCCAACTGTAAGCGGGAAATTTAGATGGGATGGGAGTTCTATTTCACATGGGTTGTTGCAACGGGCAACCAATCATATGCTATCCATTATCTTCTAGAAGGTGTTAAATAAAGAAGAAACAGATTCTGGTACCATCTGAAATAGAACTCCCATCTTATGGTGCCCATACACTGTGCGATGGTCGCATGCGGTTTGAACTTTTCAGTTCAAAACGCATCACATGTAGTTCATATCACACAGTGTTTATATGGCGTGCATAGCATATCGCAAAGTACAAAAACTATGTGCAGGCAGTACTTTTTGTACTGGATAACATTGGGGCAGATGTATTAAGCCTTAACAAGAGATAAATGCAAGGGTGATAAAGAGAGATAAATGTCCAGCCAATCAGCTCCTTACTGACTTTTTTTCAAACACATCCTGTAACATGGAAGTTAGGAGCTGATTGGCTGGACGTTTATCTCTCTTTATCACCCTTGCATTTATCTCTTGTTAAGGCTTAATACATCTGCCCCCTTGCCTTTAGTTCAAATCGCATGCTGTTTTAGTGTATCACATGCAAATTAAACTAGATGCGATCTAGTGCAATACACAAACCACACCGTGTGTGGGCACCTTATGTCAATTTCCCCCCTAGTGTTCAATTGTTCAAAGATCTCACACCCAACTGAGACCCATCTACTGCAGCTTCCATACTGACAAGCATATAAAAAGTGCTCCCACTACCAACATACAGTTGAGTTATCACAGATTCTTGCTGGTGGGGGGTTGGTTGTGATTATTCACTAGAAGGAAGTTTAACAAGGACCTAGGTAACACTGAAATCATTAAAATATATGCCAGGATGCATTTCTTTATTCTCGGTTCATCCTAGGAAGGAAGTGCTACAACTGTGGCAGGCACAGGCACTGACTCACCAAGAACTATTGCACTCCAGATTTGTTTTGTGCCACTTTTTCTCACTCTTCTTGTATAAAAGGTACCTCTAAAAAAATATTCTGGGTTATTGGGTTAAATTCCTAAGCAGTTATTTTTCTGCAGCATGCGAAGAGCTAGTTTTCTTCTCTTTTTCCCTGGTAAACATAGATCCTTGCTCAGCGTGTTATGTGTGGTTACTGCAAGGTGAAATGATTGCAGGCATGTAAGGCAAAACAAACATCAGCTGCTGGGAATGCGCAAACATCGCATGTCTCTGGTTCAGTCACATGTGCTGTAAAGCTTCTTGTCCCTGTTCTGTATAACCATCGTCTCTATTGTAATCTGCCCACACACCAAAGGATTCCTGTAAGGTGACGTTTTTCTGCTGCATGGGCATCCGTTTCTTGTCCCTTGAGAAAAAACTAAACCTATGGAAACAGAAGGAACAGTGTCAGATATCCACTACAACAATGACTTTACCACAGGAGTTAGGGTTCTTCGATCAGGGCAAATATATCCTCACCTAATGGGCCCCATACATCAGCAATTAATTGTGACAATCCTCAGATCTGGAGATGATTGTCACAATTAATCTTTAATGTGTGGGCTCCCCCTTTTGGCAATCCCAATCAACAATTAATAGGGATCGCCAATCGATTGCTGAATCAGATTTTTAACCATGTTTAATAATCTGGTATTATCTGCGGTTGTTTTTTATATGTGTGGGCATTCCCGTTTCGTCGTCTTCTTCTATTTACATTATGAAAAGAAGTAACATCTAAAATGACAATCGATTGAGGTGATGTATGGGCACTTTCCAGATATGAAGATGGGAAAAATCTGCCGATCACTGAAATAAATCTGTAATGTGTGGGCAAGTCAAATAGATTGTTGAAACCATTTATCTGGCCAAAAAAATCACTGGATCTGGAAAACCATTAATTGTGATTGCTGATGTATGGGGCCCATAACTCTACATTTATATAGTAATTTAAATATAATGACAGGTCATAAGAGTATTGGTAGATTTGTGTCATGTGGCACACAGTGCTGGCATAGCTTTCAGTCATTTCTATTGTTTTGTGTTGCATATAAACATTTCCTTTAAATAAAAAATAAGAGTATTAGCCAACCATTTATCTGTAGACTAGTTACATATTTGGAATGTCCAAAAAATTGATGAAACTGCAAGGCCAGAGTTGCTACTTGTAACTCCTTTATGCCAATGTTTATGTGACCTCCACAACATATCAGCCCCCTTAGCATAGAGTAATGATGAGGAACATTCTAGAATTTGAACAGTCAATGTACAAATGAAGTTTTTTTTTTTTTTTTTTTTTATCTGCAAATTGCTACTTCTCCTAAGACATAATTCAAGTGCTTTTTAAAAACATGCTGTTAGTGCCGCACTGCATAGTATGAAGGTGTACACAAAGGACCACTGCATTTCAACACAAACAAATGTGTATCTTTGTATGCTTATTATTGTGTGCATATAACAGTATTCTAGTACTATATGTACAGGAATATTACATTCATTATGAACAACTTTTTTTTATTTAACTTTTAAAGGCCCATACACACTGGGCAATTTTGAACTGAACACAGCTCACTATTGCCGTTTGAGCTCAAAAGACACCCATTGTGTATGGGCTGGCGGTCACTGCTCATCTGCTGGTATTACCAGCAGGTGAGCAGCAGGGTGACTGGCTTTCCATGGCGTCCTGCTATGGAAAGCTGTCCACCCCTGCGAAAATCACTTGGATGGGTGAAAATCGCACTGAGCAATTTTGAGCACAGCAATTTTTACCATCATCGTACCTATGTGGAAAGGTGCATATACATACCTATGTATATGCACCTTTCCAAATTCCTGTATCTAATCAAATAATTCCTTTTAATATATTAGTCCCTTTGCACCCAATAAGGGACTAACACCTTTAGAATGTAAGCTCTCACGAGCAGGGCCCTCTTCCCACATCTGCTTTTTATTCTCTTACTTAAACTATCTTTGATGGTTTACTGCCACGCTGATCCTTGTTTCAGTGTCATCCACTGATGCAACTATATTTGTATACCCTGTACTTGTGCTTTTTCATTATTTCCCCATGATGAAGACCTGTACCTACTGCACCACTGATCCTTCTGAAATTATGGTGTATAGATTATAATGGCCATTCTGATTAGCAGCTGGAAGCATATTTTATGTTTAACAATCCCACTATCAGCCAGTCAGAATGCTACCAGCAACACACATGAAAGCACACTGCATGCAAAAATAAAAATAAATAAACGAGCAGCAAAAAAACAAACAGACAATGAAGATGAATCATACAAGAGAGATAAGCCTTCTGATTGGCTGCAAAGTGGGATCATCTGCAATCAACCCAGCTGCTACCATGGGCATTATGGCTGTAAACATCCTAATGGAAAACAAACACAATATATAGCAATAAAGATAAGGAATGTCCATATTTACTAACATTCACTTAAATAATAAAAATTGTGCATTCTATTCTATGAGAAATTATATATGGGGGTGTATTATAAAATCATAATACATACAAAATGGCTTCATGTTTTGTGATATTAATAGAGTGTATTACATTAACAAATACATTATAGCAAAACTTCCACTAATCAATCTTCAGGAGTCAATGATCACAACTGATCTCGGCCATAGTAATTCTGCCTTATGAGAACTCGGCCTTTAACCAGAATGCACTAAAGAAAGAGAATTTACATTTGTGCAATTTAGATGCACATATCAATGACTAAATTGGCCGTGGCTATATTCACTTTGTATGCAGGCTGAACGCCAGGGGCCAAATGTAATATGGTGTGAGAATTAGATAGTGAGAGATTTGGGGGGAGTTAATCCATTTTTTTAAAAGCAGCAATCTTTTAATCAACCTGTTTTTTCAGTGTAAAAAAATGGATTAATTCCCCCAAAATCTCTTGCTTTCTGATTCGAACACCCTATTACATTTGGCCCCAGATCTGCAGTGTATATTTAAGTTTCATTACAGTATAATATATTTACATATATTCTCAAGAATGCATAACATTATTAAAATAGGAGGTTGTTTGGAGACTAAAATTACTGAATACCACCAAAAAAAAGCGGTTGATGATTCCGTTATCAGACCCTTATTAGCAAGACAAATATAATCCTTGGAACTGTGGCAAATATAAACTAACACAGTGGCTTATCAAGGTCACCTCTTGTCGGTAGTCCTGGCCACAGGGATTAAAAGTGCAATAATATTAAATGAAGACAACTTTTTTGATTTGATATTATTGCCAGTTTAAACACTCCACACAGTGTTGGCTTCTAAAGGTGCCCATACACGGTACAATTGCTGGGTGCGATGAGATGCGCGCTCCCGTCACACATCTCATCGCACAGCTCAAAAATTATGTGCTGCACACACTTTTGGTACTAGATCTCATCTCATCGCAAAACCTATGCAATGTGATGAGATACGATATTGTATACAATAAATGTATGGGCACCTTAAGATTGCCTCTTCGTAACTTTTTGAAAAGTTTTGCACAAGAATTTTGACAACATAATAAATATGGTCTAGTTTAGTGTATATTTCCAGTTATGTTTGATAAATTATACCATGTAGAATTTGTAGAATCCATAGCATATTATAACAATAAATACCGTATATACTCGAGTATAGGTCGACCCAAATATAAGCAGAGGCACCTAATTTTACAACAAAAAAACTGGGAAAACGTATTGACTCAAGTGGGACCCTCACTTGAGTATTAGCCGAGGGGGGCTTTTTCAGCATAAAAAATGTTCTGAAAAAGTAGGCTTATACTCGAGTATATATGGTAAATGGTAAATGCTTTATAACAACAATTCTAAAAAATTTGCTTTTTTTTTTAATCCTGACAACATATCTCAGCATACTGCCTCTGTTCCCCTCCATTCCTACTTATCCTTTTGTATTTAGTTCGTCCACCCACCTATTTTTAGTATGTTAACTCTTATGAGTAGGGTCCTCCTTCCTTACGTACTCACCCTACCTCATTACCTCACCTGTGCTCCTGTCCTGTTCTTCCCTTCCTCTACTTCATCTTCAGTCTCCTAGACAATTTCCACACCTACTTCTGAACTGATGCTGATTTTAGTTCTACCAGCTATACCCCTATTTATACTGTATTTTTCAACACACCACCCTGTACGTTACCTTGTAATTTGTTTTTTTTTGTTTGCTATGTACGGCGCTGCGGACACTTTGCGGCGCCTTATAAATAAACGTACTACTACTACTACTACTACTGTGTATGACAAGCTTTTACCACACCCGTTCAGAGGTAAACACTGATTTATCTTCTCCAGAATAGGCCAGCCTCCCTCTCCAGCCATAACTCCTTGAACCTTTATCAGGCTTTTACAGAAGATGTAATAACTCTTACCAAGCCATGTTCAAACACATTTCTGGGGTTTAAACTCATAGGACACACATCTTAGCATATATACCTGCCCTCAACTCAATTTCACTTTTTAACAATGAATGCTATCAATTATGTAGTAAAAGGAATAATAATCTATCGCCTATTGTGAAAAATAAAAATATTAGAAGGGAATTTATTTACTAAGCATCAGCCACATAGAGAGAGATTTATTAAGCAGCAGTTTATAAACTCTACTAAGAATCAGCATCTTGGACTATATATTTAAAAGGGCAACTGTAATAAATGGTTTGTTTTGCATTTACTACAGTTGACAAATCATTGAAAGCCACAGATAAACTGGAGATTAGTAAAATCGACCTCTTAAAATCATGGGCGATATTAGAATTACAGATTTTTCAGACGATTTCCTCTTTTACTATTTAAATTAAAAAATATCCAGGTTTCCTTGTTAATTTAGAAAAATCAAGATTGGCTGACGTCTTAAACTTCTACCAATACTTCGAGAGAACAAAATTTCCTACAACAAAACCCATTGGTAGCTTTTTTGCATATGGCAAATTCCTGCGGACATATCAGATCATCTTCTTATGACCAAGACTAAACAATTTCCCTTTGTTGGGGCCTCAAACCTCATTTTCTCAGGCTCAGCATTATGTAAGCTAACTCAAAACTTATCCCAGCGAAAGATTGGAACAACTCATTAATGGTACCTTCCCCACCAAAGGGAACAAATTTCTTCTTTTTATAAATTCCTTAGAATTTCTTCTTTTCGAACAGGTATAGTGTAATGGTTTCAACTTTTTTTTTTTCTGAAGGGGTATACAATCAGTACAACTTTGACTAGATAGCCAAAATCGCCTGGAAGCTTAGCCAAAACTCGCACATTCATCCGATAACGTTAAGTTAATATTGCATAGCAAATAGCAAAGTATATTCTGAATAGATCATATACTATCATGGTGAACAAAATCTCCAGTGCATACCGTTAAAATTGTTCACTAGAAAAAATTGCAAAGTGTTAACACGCCTTAACTATTGAAGACCTTCTCAAGTTGATGCAGGGCCGGCGCTACCCACTCAGCGAGGGATGCAAAGCAGGGAGGCGCCAGGCTAAAGAGGCGCTGTCAGTCACTCCCCGCTCTGCATCCCCGCTGATTTCTGCTCTGCTCAGTTGTTCTGCTGGTTGCTGCTGCCTGTCAGAGCGTAGGACAGGCAGCCGCAGCAACAGCGCCGGCAGCTAGGAAATCCTCCCACCAGTCTGTCCCACTTATGCATTAGAACGTCAGTGCCGCTGATACCGAAAAGGGGCGGAGCTACACGGGACATAGGGGCGTGGCTAATCGGAAAATGGGCGGAGCTACACGGGAGAGAGTTTCCTGTGTCACACTGGCACTGGCAGCCAAGCAGCTTTATTAAGTAAGTGGGGACATATCAATCAGTGAGAGAATGAGTGTGTGTGTGTGAGTGTGTGTGTGTTGGGCATTATTTATAGAAGTGGTGCAGCTATTGGGAACATTGGGCCTGATTCTGATTGACCCGCAAAGCTGCAAAATTTGCAGCTTTGTGGATCCTCTAAGCACCGTCTGGAACCCGCACTAATGTCTGCCCGCCCTCGCACGCCGAATTTCCCCGCAGGCATGCGAATGGATGTTTTGCATAAACATCCATTCGCAGCCTTGTGTGCGGGAGCAAAAGCATTCGATGGTCGCTGACCATCGAATGATTTTGCTAGTGCTCGCAGATGTAAGACACCTCTCTGGTGTCTTACATCTGCGAGCGCCCTGTTCGGGAAGCGGGTGGGCGGCTGACATCAGCTGCCCACTCCCCGCACCCATTTCATGGGTGAATTTCCATAGGAAGGAAAATGAAACGCAGGGCGTTCCCATGGGCACAACGATGGCCTGCCACCGCCCCTGTGAGTGGCCGGCGAATAATCAATTTGCCGTGCCCGCTCGCTCACAGAGGCTGCATATGCGCATAAATACTTATGCACGTGCGCAATCTCTAAAAATCGCACCTCTGTGCAAACGTGCAGTGGAGCGATTCAACTAGAATTACCCTCATTATGCGTGTAAGCAGTGCTGCTACTATTGACATAATGGGTGTAAATGGAGCGGCTGATATGGGCATCGTGCGTGTATATTGTGCTGATACTAAGGGAATTATGTATGCAAACAGCGCTTCTACTATGGGCATTATGCATGTAAATGACGCTGCTACTATGGGTATTATGTGTGTAAATGACGCTGCTACAATGGGCATTATGTGTGTAAACAGCACTGCTACTGCAGCCAATATGTGTGTTAGTGACACCAATGCTACTAGGGGCATGGTTTGTAAGCAGTGCTGCTCCTGTGGACATTTGGGCCTAATTCTGGTTCATTTGCAAAAGCAAATTCTATTTCTAATGGACAAAACAATGCTGCACTGTATTCATAAGAATCAGGGGCACTACGTGTTTTTTAATGTGAATACATACCTCCCAACAGTCCCGATTACAGCGGGACAGTCCCGATTATCAGGGCCTGTCCCGCTGTCCCTCCCGCGGTTGGCAGTGTCCCGCGGTGAGGAGGGGCTGTTGGGAGTCCCCCCTGTTGGCTGCTAAGCAGCGGGGAATAAACGCTGTGCGCATGCGCACAGCGTCTTTTCCTGCAGCCAGGGGGCTGGGGGCATGGCTAGAGGCTCACAGAGCCTCTGGGTCATGCCCCCATAGCGGGAAAATTTTCAACGCGCCTCCGGCGCGCAGCAGCTGCGTCCCTCATCGGGGACGTCAGAAGTTGGGAGGTATGGAATAAGATTGTGCTACCGTGAGGCATCATTTGTAATGGGGATACTATTGTGTGTCTACATCTATATCTTGTGAGACTACACCCTTTTTTCAGCACGCACCTCTGGTGTGCAGGGAGGGCGCCGAACACCCTAGCACCGGCCCTGAGTTGATGGAATATTCGATTACAAGTTGTCCTATGGCAAAATTTACAGAAATGTATCTTAATATTTGTAATCGATCCTATCTCTCTCCTTCCAGAGGATTTCACATGGGAATTTTTAAAAATCATATTTCCCTAAATGTAACCAGGTCCTGGCAGATTTGTTTCATTGTCTTTGGTCTTGCCCTGTTATTAGGAATTTCTGGAGACAAGTCTGGGATTTTGCTATAGATCATTAGTAATTTATGTCCCATTTACGCCATTTACTTTCTGAAATAAGAATACCCTGAGATTTAAAAAAATAGTTCTTAGTGATTTCATCAGTGGCCGGTAAATCTATATTTCAATTATGGATATAAAATATCCTCCCTCATATAGGTTGGTTGGAGGCATCACTTCAAAAAGAGGCGCACACCAAAACTTTTTGAAACCTGGGAGAGTTTCGCAGAGGTCCTACTACTAATGTTTTAGTAACACCTTGTGGTATGAAGCGCACATATTTCTCAATAATCCCCCAATAACATTAATATTTTGGTATATTACTGATTCTTGACCATTATTATTGCCTTATATGTATTGTGCAGTATTTATGGGATGCTGCTACTGTTTTTCTCAGACATTGTGGTGATGTTGCAGTGGTTCATGGTTGTTTTTAGAATATACTAATTATTAATGTTATCGCTTTTTTTAAAGCTCCAATAAGAGCAATTGAAAAAAAAGGCACAGGCAGCATCATATGTAACAGATATGAGGTTTGGATTAGTTTATCCCCTGCCAAGAACTTTACTTGTCGGTGTCAAATTCAAGAATAATCATAATACACAAATTTGACTGGGCCGTATGATATAATTCAGGGGCTTGGTGAAGTGATAAAGTGTCTGGTTTTTATCACCAACCAATCAGCTCCTACCTGTGAAGTTACAGGTTTGGTTTGCAAAAAT
Source organism: Crinia signifera (assembly GCF_055691185.1). Lineage (NCBI taxonomy): Eukaryota > Metazoa > Chordata > Amphibia > Anura > Myobatrachidae > Crinia > Crinia signifera. Next base: position 372,359,690 of record NC_139217.1, read on the forward strand.
GACAGGTAGGAGCTGATTGGCCGGTGATAAAAACCAGACACTTTATCACTTCACAAGCTTAATAAATCTACCCCTGAATGTGGAAATCAGCACAATTTCCTTATACAAGAGGGCTGTGCATACTTTTTGTACCGTACTATGTGATGCGCGGGAGCGCGCATCGCATAGCACAGAACGGAGCCATACACAACGGACCGTGTATGGGCTCCTTGAAAAAAGGCATTGTCCCTAAATTGAAATTAAGAGAAAATCGTTAAAAGGGAGAAAAGACCTCCACAACAGTGACATATCTTTAACGGTTGCAGGGTGTGCATGGCACATGTTCTTTAATACTTACCTCTCCAAAATTCTGCATCGGCAGAAATCATCTGGGAAAATTGCATAGACAGACATCTCCCCAGTGATTTGCCCATGTGCAATACAAAAACCACCGGGGAAAATGGCCACTGTGCACTTTTCCCAGACACCTGAGAATTAAGACCCTGAAACAGTATAACTCCAAGGTTCTATATGCACCCATTTCGGCTGGCAAGGACATAAGAGAAGTATATAGTGTGGAATCCTCGCCTTTTCCTTGACTTTAGCACAGCACCAGAGTCTACTCACTCACCCTAACAGCTAGAGAGAAGGGGGCAAAACGGAGACTGCACACGGGTCCCTACTCTCTTAATACACCCCTGCTCTATAGTCTATATGACGTACAAGTATTTTAAGAGGATAAATGTTTCTGTATCAGATGTACTTCATCTCATGACTATGTTAATCTGGCTAATATGTCTCAAACAAATGCAATGCAAATGACATCCACTTTTACCAATAACGGTGTAGAGCCGTTATGTGGTAATGACACAAGATATGACACCATACTGATGGTACACATCAGAATCATGCAATGTCATGGTGAGTACATGCTCAGCGAGTATGGACCTTATTGGGGAGGAAAGGCCCTTTTACCTGGAAAACACCAACATGGAGAGGAGACTGAATAGCCATGATGTGAATATGAACAAATAACTGTATGCTGTGTGAAAGTCATCACTACAAGAAATGAAAACATCTTGGTTTATGATCATGGAGCCTCACGGATAGTAGGAAATGAAACATAAAAAGGGGCCCCTTTTTTTATTAATCATGTATAGAAAATGGTAATGGAAAATGTAGACCTAACCCATGTCGACCTTCAGTCATATCGGGTCAAAGGGGTGTACTTAGCGCCACAATACACATGTGCCAATAAATACAATGTACTACTTGATCATTTCAAGGTAAATCTGCTTTATTTTGAAAAAAAAAAATTTGTATAATTTAAAAATCTATAATGGGGGGCATTTACAGTACGATTAGTACGGTGCATTCAGCATCCTGAAGAAGCCGCAAGGTGAAACTAGTTGATGACCTGGACGAGGTTTGGATCCCACTGGAACTGTGCATTATCACGCAGCCCACCTGGGAAGTCTGCCGGCAGACCCTCAAGCCACCCACGGCACCCTGGTAAGCTACCAATATTCGGGTCAATTCCCATCACGATACAGGAGATACCAGTTTACTGACTTATAAAGGGGAAAAGCAATCCCCAAAAAGACTTTACCATCCACTACCTATAAAGGAGGAGCAACTTTGGACTGTTTATATTCATGTTCCCTGTTTGTTTGTCTTGTTTTGTCTAAACCCACCCCAGTGTGTATACCGGTATTAGCATATTGTTTTTTATTGAGCACACCGTACTAATCGTACTGTAAATGCCCCCCATTATAGATTTTTAAATTATACAAAAATTTTTTTTTCAAAATAAAGCAGATTTACTTTGAAATCAATGAGAAAAGATATGTCCAAGAGAGGACATATAGAAGTCTCCCTGTGTGGGGCACAAGCCTTATGAAAAGATATTAATTAAATAAAATTTCACTTTTAATGGATATGTATTAAAAAATTCCTCTAAATAAATGAGGAATATGGTACAATCGACATAGAACATGCAGATAGACGGACATAACGTAGACAACAACAATTATTATTTACAGTATAGTAAGAAAGCGGTGAGAATATTGGGGCTTTCTGAATCTATGGTATCCCAGGATATCCGAATGTGGTTATAACAAATGTTAAATGTTATCCTGGTTAAGATACAGTTCTAACAGTCTGGAATTCAAGTATAAGATTGGTGTGCAGGTCGGCTCATGCAGAGGGGAATCTTACATTAATAATTGCTCTAATAGCCATTTCCCTAGGATACATGAGCAAAACACACAATTTTACAAATCTGTCTGAGTCTTTTTCTGTTAATTTGTAAGCAAAGATATAGGTAAGAAATGGTAGCAAGCAATATAGGATGTCAGATTGATCTTTACTATGTTGCAAAGTGGAGAATTGCAGAGAGAGTTTCTACAATATAACAAATAATGTTGGCAATTTATGCACAGTTATTGACCTCTCTAAGTGGCACTTAATTTTTTAGAGGCAGTGGTGAGTATAGCAGATACTTGAGTTGTATGTGCACCCTGGGTGGCTGCTGCCTACGCATGTGCCCAGATTGGTTCAGTGAATGCGTAGTTGAGCGGACTCAGGATGCGTCACAAGTATAGTAGTTTTGATGTAGTATAGGTTTCTGCTGTTGCCGCTGGTGACCTCCCCTGCTCTGTTGTCGAAAGGCAGAGCAGAGCAAAAAAGGGGGGTGGAAACCGCGGGAATGAGAGAACCTCAGAGAAGAAAAAGGGGGGGGGGAAAGGGGGGGGGGGGAAACGGGGAGAATATAGGAAAGTTGGTTTACTGTGTTCCCTTGTAAAAAATGCTGCTGTCCCCTGTATGCGGTTGGAAGTACTCCTTCGCAGTGAACAGGGGATGAGCGATTTAGCACAGGCAGTGTAACCAGTGAAAATACAGTAGTGGCCTCTGTGGTGATTATCGGTGCCCTTTGATGTCTGTCCTGTTATCTAATTGATATTGCAGGAAAAGCGTATAAGTGGCACTGTAAGATAACACCAATTTTGAGGACAGGTAAAAGATATAGTGGTTAAGGAATATCTGGACAGATGTGAAAGTCCAGTGCCACAAGAGAATAATTAGTTACTAACTGATGTTACAGTTGTTGGATAGACAATCTCAGTGAGTGCTACAGTTTCTCTAGCAAATGACACTGTCTATGCTATAGACATTAGAGCAAATTAGTGCTGATAATTGTTGTAGCTAATGTTCCTTAAGTCCAGTGCCACAAAAGAACAATTAGTTACTTGACTGATGCTACAGTAATTGGATAGACAATCTAAGTGAGTGCTACAGTTTCCCTAGCAAATGACACTGTCTATACTATAGACATTAGAGCAAATTAGTGCTGATAATTGTTGTAGCTAATGTTCCTTTTGCACTGGTGAGTGCTTGTGATTGGTACTAGGATTGACACTATCAGGTTCACTTGTGTTTAAGCAGATTGAATAAAGACAGGTGCTGCTACTCTCGAGAAATACGTGTTAACATGTGCCACAGGCAAGACATATATTGGATTTTTCTATCAGAGATAGTAACAACATATATTCAAGTTTGCTAAACAAGTATATAGAAAGTAGGATAGTGGAGCAGATCCTATCAGGGTACTGCTGACTTACGGACCGGGACTCTGTATAGTCAGTGGCGGGACCCGCTAATGAAAAAGTCTCCTGTCGGCTCTGTGCAAGCTGCACACGGTTGCTGGGGAAGCCGCAATGGGGGATTTTCAGCGTATTCTCCTATGTGGCTAAATCCTTAGCTGGAGGCTGTAAGGTTCCACCGGAGGCAGCAGGTGTATTCTCCACGCCAGTCCTCGAGGTGATTGCTGAACAGAGGGCTCAGGCAGATCATCAGACTGTTAGATGAACGGAACTCCTGCTCGTGCACAGCGGGAGTTAGGTTTATTCCAAGACGTACGTTTCACCAAACGAGGCTTTCTCAATTGGAATCATTCCAATTGAGAAAGCCTCGTTTGGTGAAACGTACGTCTTGGAATAAACCTAACTCCCGCTGTGCACGAGCAGGAGTTCCGTTCATCTAACAGTCTGATGATCTGCCTGAGCCCTCTGTTCAGCAATCACCTCGAGGACTGGCGTGGAGAATACACCTGCTGCCTCCGGTGGAACCTTACAGCCTCCAGCTAAGGATTTAGCCACATAGGAGAATACGCTGAAAATCCCCCATTGCGGCTTCCCCAGCAACCGTGTGCAGCTTGCACAGAGCCGACAGGAGACTTTTTCATTAGCGGGTCCCGCCACTGACTATACAGAGTCCCGGTCCGTAAGTCAGCAGTACCCTGATAGGATCTGCTCCACTATCCTACTTTCTATATACTTGTTTAGCAAACTTGAATATATGTTGTTACTATCTCTGATAGAAAAATCCAATATATGTCTTGCCTGTGGCACATGTTAACACGTATTTCTCGAGAGTAGCAGCACCTGTCTTTATTCAATCTGCTTAAACACAAGTGAACCTGATAGTGTCAATCCTAGTACTAATCACAAGCACTCACCAGTGCAAAAGGAACATTAGCTACAACAATTATCAGCACTAATTTGCTCTAATGTCTATAGTATAGACAGTGTCATTTGCTAGGGAAACTGTAGCACTCACTTAGATTGTCTATCCAATTACTGTAGCATCAGTCAAGTAACTAATTGTTCTTTTGTGGCACTGGACTTAAGGAACATTAGCTACAACAATTATCAGCACTAATTTGCTCTAATGTCTATAGCATAGACAGTGTCATTTGCTAGAGAAACTGTAGCACTCACTGAGATTGTCTATCCAACAACTGTAACATCAGTTAGTAACTAATTATTCTCTTGTGGCACTGGACTTTCACATCTGTCCAGATATTCCTTAACCACTATATCTTTTACCTGTCCTCAAAATTGGTGTTATCTTACAGTGCCACTTATACGCTTTTCCTGCAATATCAATTAGATAACAGGACAGACATCAAAGGGCACCGATAATCACCACAGAGGCCACTACTGTATTTTCACTGGTTACACTGCCTGTGCTAAATCGCTCATCCCCTGTTCACTGCGAAGGAGTACTTCCAACCGCATACAGGGGACAGCAGCATTTTTTACAAGGGAACACAGTAAACCAACTTTCCTATATTCTCCCCGTTTCCCCCCCCCCCCTTTTTCTTCTCTGAGGTTCTCTCATTCCCGCGGTTTCCACCCCCCTTTTTTGCTCTGCTCTGCCTTTCGACAACAGAGCAGGGGAGGTCACCAGCGGCAACAGCAGAAACCTATACTACATCAAAACTACTATACTTGTGACGCATCCTGAGTCCGCTCAACTACGCATTCACTGAACCAATCTGGGCACATGCGTAGGCAGCAGCCACCCAGGGTGCACATACAACTCAAGTATCTGCTATACTCACCACTGCCTCTAAAAAATTAAGTGCCACTTAGAGAGGTCAATAACTGTGCATAAATTGCCAACATTATTTGTTATATTGTAGAAACTCTCTCTGCAATTCTCCACTTTGCAACATAGTAAAGATCAATCTGACATCCTATATTGCTTGCTACCATTTCTTACCTATATCTTTGCTTACAAATTAACAGAAAAAGACTCAGACAGATTTGTAAAATTGTGTGTTTTGCTCATGTATCCTAGGGAAATGGCTATTAGAGCAATTATTAATGTAAGATTCCCCTCTGCATGAGCCGACCTGCACACCAATCTTATACTTGAATTCCAGACTGTTAGAACTGTATCTTAACCAGGATAACATTTAACATTTGTTATAACCACATTCGGATATCCTGGGATACCATAGATTCAGAAAGCCCCAATATTCTCACCGCTTTCTTACTATACTGTAAATAATAATTGTTGTTGTCTACGTTATGTCCGTCTATCTGCATGTTCTATGTCGATTGTACCATATTCCTCATTTATTTAGAGGAATTTTTTAATACATATCCATTAAAAGTGAAATTTTATTTAATTAATATCTTTTCATAAGGCTTGTGCCCCACACAGGGAGACTTCTATATGTCCTCTCTTGGACATATCTTTTCTCATTGTACTTACCCTACTCCCAGGGAGCACCTCCTCGACCATACTATATACTAATTTGTCGTGTGGAGTCAGCCTTTCTTCTATCATTTAGGTCAGACTGTCCAGTGCCCTAGAACCCATCCCCCATTCCCCAATTCCCCTCTTTTTTGTTACTTTGAAATCATCAAGTAGTACATTGTATTTATTGGCACATGTGTATTGTGGCGCAGAGTACAACCCTTTGACCAGATATACCACCACTCCTAAGGTATTTGTAGTATACCCGTACTCAGCAGCAACAACACACATTGGGTTTTAGCGCATACCTCTACCCCCACCTTCTATCCTACTTCAGTCATATCGACCTCCCTGCATGTCGACCTAGTGGTGTCGACCTAGTTGCTGTCTGTCCAATGATCCATACCCAAAAGTAATATGTTTCTCTTATTAAATACAACCATTATGCTCAGAATAAAGTCGATTTTCAATGGTCAATTTAGACTTTTTTATTTCTTTACATATTTTATCTATTTCTAATGTACTAACTACTGTAAGTGGAAGTGCCCATGCATTAGCCGGCTAGCATATATCCCCTTAGACTGGTGTAGGGAAGCAATCATTTTACTCTCACTGTTCCAGGCCACTACAGGTGAGGCAGCTGAATAAGTGCTCATTATTAATGTGTCAGGGCTGGTGTAAGCCTTCTCAGCACCCTAGGCAAAATGTCAAACCACTGCCGCGCCCCCCCCCCCCCCCCCATACTGCCACCAATACCCACTTTCCAATCCCTTAAGGCATACTTGACTAACATTCTGGAATGTCAGAGAGGCTCCAAACATTGTGTGGTCCTCACAGCCCCCCCAGGAAGATGGGCAAGTCCCCTGCTTTCCTTGGAGGCCCTCCACACCCTTCCCTTTGCCACCCAAAAGGAGGAGGTGGCAGCAAAGTAGGGAAGTATGTCTCAAGGGAAAGTATGGAGGTGAGGTCTTACAAGTTCCACAGTCGTCATCTACATTATGTACAACAAGGATCCTCATAGACATCCTTGATTTTTTGATTTGCAAACTTGGTGGTGCCCCCCCCAAATCCCGGCGCCCTAGGCTGCTGCCTAATGGTAGAGCCGGCCCTGTTGTGTGTGTGTGTGTATAAGTACCTCTTTGTAGGTTTTTATTGTTTTGTTTTTAGCACATTTTTGATCTTTAGTCTACATATTCATTGGAACACATACTAAATATCTAACAGAAGCATTGCATATTTGAAGTAATATTAATAGTCATCAAAAATGGATATTAAACATGTACATATGGAAACTGGTATCAAATTTGCATATGACTGAATTTATATATACACTAATCGACAAAATCAGTAAAACTTTGGGGCAGATTTAATAATGAGCAATATTCTGGTTATCACTCCCTACTAATGATAAATAGTACTTCAATCATCTGTCATTTTTAACCCTTTCAAGTCCTAGTCTAGGTCAGGCTCAACAGCCGTGGCGCTAGTAGCAGATTCCATGGTGGGTCACTTTAAAATAAGAACATTAACATCATTCAACATTCAATGTAGACCATTTTTGAATAAAAAAAAATGTACAATTAATTTAAACATTTAAACCAGATTGTTTGAATTGCAAAAGGTTAAAAAGGACAATCAGGAGCTTATTGGTTTGAACACCATTTAAGATGAGTAAAAAGTGAAAGAATATCACTAGTTGTTAAATCTGCCACTTTGTGCAATATCAGACAAGACACTAACTATTCTGCTGGCATTCATTCTAAAATTAAAAATAAAAGCACTTCCAGTTAGTATTTATGCATCATTCATATGTAATGTGTCATTATATTGTAGTTGTGTCAAGAAACTAGGATAGATGTGTCATAAAGGCAAAATTGCAAGGCGCCATACATTTTAGCTGTTTTTTAGATCCAGGTGCCGGATGGCTGACAGACAGTCGGGATTCCAACAGTCATTATACCGATGTCGAAATCCCGACAGCCACCGGCTATTCTCCCTCGTGGGGGTCCACACCCCCACAGAGGAACAATAGAATTGGCTTCGTTGCACTCCCCCCGCTGTCTGGGTCCGGCCAGTCAGGATCCCGACATCTGGCTAATTACCCTTTAGATCCAAACTGTGTGATCTACTATACTTAAGTATAGAGGCTAAAACACAGCATCCATGTAGCAGATTACAAATCCCTAAAGCCCTGTACACATGGGGCAATTTTAGCCAATATCGCTGGCTAAATGATTGCTAAGCGACCAAATCGCTCTGTTTCTCTTTGTACTTGGCTATAAATTGGTAGGAACGCGGTCCCGCAGCCAGCCTTTATTTGTCATTGGTCACAGGAGCATGAGCCTGCGATTATTATAAAAATCGCTGGTCACTGGTGCACAATACACCAGCAAACACTGATTTCTTGTCAAAATAGAATAGAGGTTAAAAAAAAAATAAAAAAAATTAAAAGGACAGAATTGCTTGCCATTTTCAGCCAAAACCACTGGTCGCTGATGAAAACTGTACACTAAGCAATATGATCACGGAGCAATATATCACTGAGAGATATTAAGCCAAAATTTCTCAGCGACCATATTGCTCAGTGTACTGTTTTTATCAGCGACCATCGATTTTGGAAAAAACACAGGCGGCTCCCAGTTCTTAGCAGAGGGAGCACTGACATAAGCAGTGATATCGATCTCCCCAGGGTCATCCCAGCGCTAAATCTAGGCTTCGGCTGTTCACAAGGGGAGGTGGGGGGGGAAATCTATTCGGTGGTCAGTAATTACAAATGGATTTCCCCATATTTGCATGGCTGCAATGCCATATGCAGCTGTGCACAGTGGCGTGAGGTCACTCTGGCGGGGAGGCGACTGATCGCTTGGCTTGATTGGGCTCAATGTGTTACTGTTTTCAGTGCACATAACCCTGTATGTCACCATTGATTACAGTATAACTATATCCCCTTTGATTACAGGTAATGTATAGCTAAATCTGAATATTGCACAGCAATCAAGTTTATGACATGATATTAAGGGATAATGAGATTCGAGTGATATGGCTGTAATTAAGCCGGTTATGTGACACTTGCTCAAAATAACAGAAATGTATTAATGCAATCGTTATTAATCTCCCTCTGACAGCACCATTTGTTACTACAGGTATAACTCTGGCTAGCACTAATAAGAGCTCAACATTTGGAAATAATCCTGTTGCTTCACTAAAGTATGAATACAAAGACAGACAAAACTGTTTGTTATCGGTGCAAGTGGTTGGCTAATCATTAATTGCAGGAGGAGAGCAGACATTACTTACAGCCTCTTGATACCAGATTCCTGGGGATTGGTTGGTTTGGGCGTAATTATTGGAGACGGATTTGGAAGCTTATTTTCTTCATCTGCTTCTTCACTAAAAAAAAAAAAAAGGATCTATTAATTTGAATCAATGCATTATAATTAAACACATTTTGACACTATTCTAGAAATCTTTATATAAAAAGTGAAAATTAAGTTATAGCCCCACCTTTCGCTAACATAATGTTAGCAACCTGTATTGCTTTTATTATTCCTTACAATTTTATGTTGCGTGTGGAACAGCCAGCCTAGCATTTTTTGTTTTCATGCTGCAACTAATGGCTCCAAGTGACAGTTTCTCTTGATTTACTAAGGGAAAACATGTTATAGGGAGCCTTGCTTATGCAACACCGCTCCGATGAGCCACTCACCTGGGTACACAGTTCTAATCTCAGCACTGCAAGCTAGTAACAGGGAAAATAGATTTGGTAATGACCAATAAATGGTGTAATGGGGAGGAGACTAGAGACCTTACTCTGGTCCTTACGCCCCCCTTGGGTGCGATGGTGAGCAACTGTGCATGCGCATGTGCAGCCGCTTGGTGTGAGCAGGCGCGGCAAATTGCTTGTTGGCCATCCTGTTCGCACCTAGCAGTGCGGGCGGGGAGTGTGGGGTGGCGGAGAAGGGACAGGACCATGGGAACACCCACTGTTTCATTGGCATTCCTATGCTAAATGCGTCTGCGATGCAAATGTGAGGGGCAGGCAGCTGACGTCAGCGGATGTCAACTGCCCACCCCCTTCCTGTATAGGTCGCTCGCAGATCTAAGACACCACAGAGACGACCAACTAATGATTTTGTCCCCGCATGCAAGGCTGCGAATCAATGTATATGCAAAACATCCATTCGCGTGCGTGCAGGAAACCCAGGTAACACCCAAGTGTTACCTGGGTTAAATACTCAATTTGTGCTTATGAAGCAGCCAACCTCTACTGCTTTAACTTTTATCAAAAGTCAGAGATTTCAAAATGCAGCACACAAGGTGGAATAGATGAGCAACTGGTAATAGTACAAAAAATAATATAAACATACAACTAAGATTATATGCAGTTTCAAACATGCTTATACAGGTTGAGTATCCCTTCTCCAGATATCTGTTATCCAAATGATTCCGAAAAACCATAGTTTCTGGAATGTACTTTTCTTTTGCTAAAAGCACTACTGGGGACATCTGTTACTGGTAGCACTACTGGGGAAATCTGTTACTGGTAGCACTACTGGGGACATCTGTTACTGGTAGCACTACTGGGGACATCTGTTACTGGTAGCACTACTGGGGACATCTGTTACTGGTAGCACTACTGGGGACATCTGTTACTGGTAGCACTACTGGGGACATCTGTTACTGGAAGCACTACTGGGGACATCTGTTACTGGTAGCACTACTGGGGACATCTGTTACTGGTAGCACTACTGGGGACATCTGTAACTGGTAGCACTACTGGGGACATCTGTAACTGGTAGCACTACTGGGGACATCTGTTACTGGTAGCACTACTGGGGACATCTGTTACTGGTAGCACTACTGGGGACATCTGTTACTGGTAGCACTACTGGGGACATCTGTTACTGGTAGCACTACTGGGGACATCTGTTACTGGTAGCACTACTGGGGACATCTGTTACTGGTAGCACTACTGGGGACATCTGTAACTGGTAGCACTACTGGGGACATCTGTAACTGGTAGCACTACTGGGGACATCTGTAACTGGTAGCACTAAATGTGTGCAAGAAAATTATTGCTTAGCATTCAGTGCCTGAGATAGTACACAAACTTTCTTTAATGTTTTGAAACCTTGTTTCATGCACAAATAAAATATTTGTGTGTACAGTATTTCATATGTTTTATACAACATAACAGTCCCGTCCTCAAGATACCTAATTGAAATATAAAAATGTTCAGAAATACGGAACAATCCATTATCCAAAATGCTTATGGTCCCGAGAAATACTCGAAAGTTTCAGATTTTATTTATTACAATAAATTAGTTGTGTTTAGTGTGTCACAACAACAGTAAAGATGTGGTAGTATGTTAGAAGGCATGTCACAACGCCATTATAGCAGTTTGATAATTATTTAGAACCATACCTTTTTTTTCCCTTCAAATGAGCATGAAAATAAAAGATTAGTGTACTCTATCTGAATTTGTCTATGTAGCAGACCCCACGTGTAAATTCTGTAACAGGAGGAGACTGTGCTCCTTCTGCGGAGCTACACATCCCAGCATGCCCTGCCACAGGTTGCCTACCTCCGGTCTACACTGTCAGTGGTGATCAGGTAAATTAGGACTTCAAGCACAACTACCAAAAGGCAGTGAGTTCTACCTTCTATAATAAGCAATCTCTTCCTGCAGCATGAAGACTTTGGCTTTCAGCTCGTTTCTCTCGTGTAACACGTCGCGCAGTTCTTGTAGCGTAAACCTGGGCCGACTTGAGTCTTTGAGGTCAATGGACATTTTCTCTGAGTCAAAAGTATAATCTTCGTTTATGGCTTCAGTCTAAAGAGATAGGGTGAGAGCCTTCTTAATATATTTACAGCGTTGTATAACTATGACATAGGAAAAGCTTACAATTCTGAACCAGAGAGACCCATGAATATACAGTGGTAACAGAGGCAAGGCTCATGAGTCTAATGGTTACCTTTTCTGTCTTCTCTTCACCATTTTGCAGCTGCTCTCCTTTCAACCTTTCCCTCAGTTTCCCAATTTCTGATCTCATGTTCCCAGACTCCTGTTCCTTGGTTTGCAGGTATGCCTCCAGCTCCACCTTCTGTTCAATCAGCGATTTTCCCTGTGCCTCCACCATTGTAATGCGATGTCGCAGATCATGATTAATCTTCATGAGGCGATTCTGCTGCTGCTGCAACTACAGTGTGTCCAGAAGGATAAGTGACAATGGATTAGAGTAGTCAATCAGCAATGACGCAACTTCATAACATGCGCATGCATTCAGACAGGGTGCGAACACATTAGGAGTTGCGGTTGAGGCCCGAAAAATGTATTGGTCATTCCTGGGGAGTGACAGGGATGACAAAATGTTTGCTTCCAAATTTTAACACCTTTTTTGCAGGGTTAATAATAACCCCTTTGATTGCCAACATCTCCGTGAGAGATGTGCAAAATATCTGCTAAAAATGCCAGCGTTGCTCACATTTGTTATATAAATTCAAATAAAAACGTTGCGTAAAAAAAAGATTATATTTTCATATATATATATAAGGTGAACATTACAGGTTATTTTGCTGAATAAAAATGTTTGCTTGGTACTCTTTACCTAGAACGGCGCCCGCGATTTGCATCGCGGGCGTCGGGGGTAAAAAATCGCGGGCATCGCGGGTACATAAAAAACGGGTGCGACGCGATGCCCGCGATTTTCCCATAGGGATCAATGTTAAAACTGTGATTGGACGCGATTTTACTGTTAAATGCCTCAATGCCCGCGATTTGGCCATAGGAAACAATGTTAAATGGGCCACAGAGCCCTAATAGTGCCCTTGAACTGTGAAATGGCCCCCACAATTGTTAACGCCACCCCACGATCAACGTCAACCCGAAGCGTGGCGAGCGCAGCGAGCCCGCGAGGGGCGGCGGTACGCGTCCTCCGACCTTTTCATACCCCCACTATCCACGTCGGCGTGGAGTTGAGAATAGAATAGTGTGGCGAGCACAGCGAGCCACCGTACCAGCGTGGGGAGCGCAGCGAGCCCCGCGAGGGGACGCGGATACCTTCACAGGTAAACGCGTCCCTTCGCGGGCTTCACAGGTATCCGCGTCCCCTTGCGGGGCTTGCTGCGCTCGCCACGCTTCGGGCTCGGTGGCTCGCTGTGCTCGCCACACTATTCTATTCTCAACTCCACGCCGACGTGGATAGTGGGGGTATGAAAAGGTCGGAGGACGGTTGACGTTGATCGTGGGGTGGAGTTAACAATTGTGGGGGCCATTTCAGACTTCACGGTGACTATTTGGGCTCTGTGACCCATTTAACATTGTTTCCTATGTAAAAATCGCGGGCATTGAGGCATTGAACACTAAAATCGCGTCCAATCTCACTTTTAACATTGGTCCCTATGGGAAATCGCGGCCATCGCGGCAATCGCATCTCACCCGTTTTTTAGTGCATTCGATGGTCGCGATGGGCGCCGTTCTAGGTAAAGAGTACCGTTTGCTTGGCAATATTACTGTTTTGACAAACTCACTTGGCACTCAAAGAGTTAAATCACCTCATCTGACATCATTCCATAGTCAGTCATATACCATAGATCACATTTCTATCCTATGTTGATGTTTGGTCTGAATAACAACAGTTCCTCTTCACCATTGCTGTAAAGAGGTAGTGCCCTTGAAAATACATCACTTATCTGTTATTTTTATGGTCACCTGTACTGTCAGCTTTTGAGGGGATCAATTAGCCGTGGTAAATTACTGCAGATAATTGAATTCCCCCTAAGAAAACAAACTTTAACATGGATAAGAATATGGATTTAATTTTTTTTGCAATTCAAACAGTCTGTTTTAAATGTTTAAATTAACAGTAATTGTATTATTATTATTATTATTATTATTATTATTATAAAAAAATGGTCTACATTGAATGTTGAATGATGTTAATGTTCTTATTTTAAAGTGGCTCACCATTGGCTAGGGCTGTTGAGCCTGACTAGACGTTAAATAACCTTATATTTATTCCAATACTCACTGCTTCAACATCCTCATTTTTAAGTACAAGTTCTCGGTCTTTGGCTCTTATTTCATCTCTTTGCTTATCTACCACCTCCTTCAACTTTTTCATTACTTGCCTTTCTCTTTCTGACATCCCTAGAAATAAAAAAATAAATTAAAAAAAAAAGTTAGTAAGGGACAATACTGGGATACTTCTAGACCCGTATAAGTATTGTCACATGGGCCCTTATTCTGATCGGTGCGGAAATTCCCGCATGCGGACGGACCGCCGATGTTGATCGTCTGCGCATGTGCAGAGGTCACTCTGCGCATGTGCAGGCGATTTCGCCGCACAGATTCTTTATACGCCGCACAGGGGGCGTAGAGGGACGTAGAGGGGCGTGAGGGGCTACTTAGCCTCATTACCCTATGCATACGCCCCGCGTTTCATGGGCGTTCCCATGCAAACGCGGGGCGTATGCATGGTAATGAGGCCGTGACGCGTGGGTACGGGGCGGGCATCTGACATCGCCGGATGTCAGCTGCCCGCCCCCATACATGATTTCACACGGACAAGTGTCCGTGTGGTCTTGTGTTGCGGGACCTGGTGGAGCGTGCGGCCCTGCATTCGATGTTCGGCGACCATCGAATGCAGGGGCTGCTCCCAAGACGGAGGAGGCGTATCCCCGTCCAATTTCATGCGGATCGCCACATATCCGCGTACGGACGGCAGGTGGCGATCCGTATGGAAGGCGGGGATTCGCCTGCACGGTTGCGGACGCATATTCTGATCGGGCCGCACCGATCAGAATAAGGGCCCTGGTTTCAAAGTGTTATAATATAGTTTCCAGGTTTTGGTCATATGCATTTTTGCATCCAGATGGTTAAATCAAATTGACTGGACTTCTAATTAAAGTCACCTGTGCTCAAGCAAGGGCAAAATATTATGTTTGCTGCCCTCACAAAAAAATATTTGACATGGGTGAAAAAAAATAAAAGACTCAAAAGCACACATGTATATTTATTTACAAATGAATGCCTAATACAAACACACACACACACACACACACACACACACACACACTAGATTGATTCCTAATCAAAGGAGAAATACACATATATTATATGAAAGGGCAATCATAGGCACATCTAGAAATATGCTAATGGTTGGTCCTAGATTGGAGGCAGTGAATTTGGGAGTCGTGGCCTAAAAAGGGTTGTGGCCTCATTTTAAGGGTGTGGCTTAACCTTAAAGATTACAGCGGTTTTTTTTTAAATAAAAGCCATTGCTGGGCACTGGGCAGGGCACTGGGAAAGATTACAATGTTTTTTTTTTTAAATAAAAGCCATTGCTGGGCAATGGGCAGGGTACCGGGAAAGATTACAGCGTTTTTTTAAATAAAAGCCATTGCTGGGCTGGCCTGGCACTGGGCAGGGGTCCTACCCAGCAATGGCTTTTATTTAAAAAAAAAAAAAAGGCTGTAATCTTGCCCAGTGCCCTACAGGGCATGTAGGGCACTGGGAAAGATTACAGCCATTTAAAAAAAAAAAAAAAAGTCATTGGGCTGGCACTGGGCAAGAATATAAATCAAAGCCAGGCAGCACTGTCTGCAGCAGTGAGTTTGTCACTCTCACTGCTGCACTTACCAACACTGTCAGAGACCAGGGGCAGGAGCTGAGCCGGAAAGCAGTCTTATGGCTATGCGCTGGGCTGCTGCGCCACACAAGTACACTAGCCCAGCCACAGCAGATGCAGGAGGACGGAGCCGGATAGCGAGGACGGAGGAGAAGGAAGTCAGGGCAGGAGCCGGCGCAGCCCGACGTCATGGCACACACGCTCCGCAAAGGACCATGGGAGGAGCTGCGTGCAGTCGGGCATGCGCGCAGCCCTCCAGGGTCCTGCTGACAAATATATTATGCGAAATCCGGGCAGCGGCGGTGTAAATTAACACTTAAAGGTACAGGCGCCGGGCAGTCTAATGGGTGGCCCGGTGCACCCCCGGACCACCCCTTAGATTCGCCTATGTGGGCAATGTACATAAGAACAATAAAATGGTCTCAATATACAGTGCCTTGCAAAAATATTCACCCCCTTTTTATTAGACAAAAAGGCATCACAGAACAATACACCACAGCACAAATAATATAAGAATGAATAACAAAGACATAGGAAATATCAAGCAAGACATGTAACATTTCCAGTTCAACTAGCATTGCATAGTGGAGTAAAGACATAAATAAAGTATATATCTTCGAATTCCTATGGTGTCTGTTAATTCAATATCACTCAATTTATCTAATACACAAAACCAGAAGAGAGAGAGAAAGAAAGAAAGAAAGAAAGCCATGGGACATATAAAACTTATCTTTCGTGTTGTACTGAGTTATTTACTAGGGCCACCCATTAAGCTAGTGATGGTTCGGAATGGGCCATCCAAGAGCGAGCTATACTGACTTTAGCTAAGCAACAAAGATTAGTAACATACTGAATATCTGAGTTGCTAAGAGGTGCATTCACCTGACCCACAACACACATAATTTAGGAGTAAGGGCCTATTCAGGGATTCCAGTCACCACTATGATGGATTTAACCTGTAGCCAGAAGGAGGAAACTAATGTACAGTCCCAAATGAGATGAAGAAACTCCCTTGCATAGATCGCCACTTAGGGGCTGTACGACCTGCAAACTTGACCAGCTTAACAAGGGTCAGGTATGTCCTGTGTAAAATAAATAATTGGATTTTCTGGAATCTCATGGAAACCGTAGCATGATGTGGAAGTTCTCACTGCATCCCATTCCTCATCACTCAAGAGTCCAACATCACCCTCCCAACAGGCATGCAGTGCAGGCAATGACTCCTTATGAAGATAGAATAACAAAAAGGAGTATGCCAAAGAAATAGACTTAGTTTTTCTTAAATTGCTCAAAAAAAGTTTAGCTGGAGAAAATGCAAAAACGGGGGAATTTTTTTGAATTGACTTTGGAGGGCATGTCATAATTGTAAGTAACGAAAAAAAGTATGTTTGTGAAAGACTAAACTGTTCCCTTAATTGTTGAAATGATTTAAAAGTGTTAGCCCCGTAAAGTTGCCCAATGGATACAATCCCCGGGGACGCCCACAGCCGCCTGCCGGATAGGCGAGATAATTCAGGGAACCACTTGGAGTGCCAGACAGGAGTGTCCGGATCAGAATCTACAAACTATGAATTGCCTGCCAGATTCTTGTAGCCTGCACAATAAGCGGAGGGGAGATTTACCATCAAGCCATAAATGCAGAGGGTATGGTTCGAGCAGATTTGTTGTATACACAGAACTGGGAGTGACAACGGGTTATCCTCTTGAACCCACAACCTAATATGAGATAATTGACTTAAATAGTAGTACAGCCTAAAATGCAGGAGGGCCAGACCGCCATCAACTCTGGTTCTAGTAAGTGTACCAACACCAATTCTAGGGCGTATATTCGCCCATATCGGGGAAGAAAGTAAGCTATTCAAATGTATAAAAAAAGGAGACCAGTGTTTGTTGAAGCACGTACAGAACCTTAGGTTGTACGATCATTTTGACAAGGCTGACCCACCCAATTACACTTAAGGGTAACTTGCCCCACACCTTATAACAGATAGGATTGAGACCAATAGATCATGCGCTATATAGCAGCCCTGGTCACACAACCAATAGAATGAAGAACCACTTCAAAACAATTCATACAATACCAAAAAAAACGTTTTTTGGAGGTTCCCTAGGCGCTATTGAATAGCGATCCAATCTGAAATTCAATAGCGCCTAGGGAACCTCCAAAAAACGTTTTTGGTATTGCCCCACACCTTAGCTTTATCTTTAATGTAAGAAAGTAATGGAGATAGGTTTTAAGGGACAAAATTCATACAATCATTAGTAGTGATTATCCCTAGATATTTTAATTAAGAAACCCAACATAATAGTAAAGAAATAGCTGGTTCAGAGGCAGGGGCATAATGGACGATTAACCCAGTTAATAGTAAGACCAGGGTATGTACCAAATTCCTTCATAACATGCAATGTAGCAAGCATAGAAATTCTATAGTCACGTAGAAACAATAATAAGTCATCAGCGTATAGTGCCACTGTGTCCATCCTCTGCCCCAATCTGAACCACCTTTGGCTTTTTTACCTATTTTGTTACAACACAAACTGTAATTTAAATGTATTTTTTTTTTTTTTATCTGAAGTTTATGTGATGGCTCTGCACAAAATAGTCTAAAGGCGATATTTAATGCCGACCGAGTTCAGCGGCAGTGCGAGATGTCCGCCCAACTCTGACGTTTTTTTAAAGGGGAATTAATTTACAAGGCATGGTTTTGCCTTCATAAGTCACATAATTAGTGAAATTAAGTCTGACTGTGTTCAATCTAAAGGGATGCTTCGATTTTGACAGTTTTTTTTATTCAAATGGAAAATTGAAACAGTATTTAAGTCGCTTTTGATCAGCATTCGATGCATGCTCCCATTTTCTCTATATCAAAAAAAGAAAAATAGATTGTGCAGGCAAGGAAATATTGAATTTGATCCAGCAAATCGAATGTGTACACTGTGCCTTGAATGCACATCTAATTCAATATTGAATGCAAAACTGCAGATCAAATGTGAAATTGAATGGAAAGCAAAGGCCAAATCGAAAGGGGGTGGAATTGGGGAAATCTAAATCAAATCGAATCGGAAGTAAATCTATGTGTGTTTACACACATAAAGTGTCACATGACCTGTCAGTATAAAAGCACCTTTTCTGAAAGGCACCAGAGGCTGCACCACCACTAAGCATGAGGCATCACGCCATGATGTCCAAGGAGCTCTCCAAGTCAGGGACAAAGTTGTTGTTTTTGAAAATTACAAGTCAAGGTTGGGTTTTAAAAAAAATATCCAAATCTTTGATGATCCCCCGGAGAACCATCAAATTCATCATCTTCAAATGGAAAAAAATATGGTACCACAACAAACCTGCCAAGAGAGGGCCGCCCACCAAAACTCACACACCGGGCAAGGAGGGCATTAATCATAGTGGCAGCAAAAGTAACAAAGGTTAACCCTGAAGGAACCACATAGTTCCACAGCAGAGACTGGTGTATCTGCGCATGGGACCACAATAAGCCGTACACTCCATAGAGCTGGGATTTATGGAAGAGTGGCCAGAACAAAGCCATTACATAGTGTACAAAATAAGAAGGCATGTTTTGAGTTTGCCAAAAAGGCACGTGCACGACTCCCCAAATGTATGGAGGAAGGTCAGATGAGACTAAAATTGAACGTTTTGTCCACCAAGGAAAACGCTATAGACACAAACATGGATGATTCCCACACTGGTCTCAGATGATGGTACAGAGGACTCTCATTTCTCCACTAGATGAATATATTAAAGAGATAGTATCCCATGACTTCAATGATGGAGGGGCTAAACACTACTTAATTATAGACCTAAACACCAAAACAAGAAAAAGGAAGTGTGGATGTAGGTACACTGAAAGTCTAATAATGACTCAACATATTTTATGAGTCATTATTAGACTTTCAGTGCACCTAATTCCATACTTACGTTTTCTTGTTTTGGTGGTAAGGAAAATGCTATGTCTGGGCAAACTCAACACATCCCATCAGTGGTGTAGCTAGGTTTTGGGTGGCGCCCCCCCCCCCGCCGTTAATGAGGGGGCGCCTCCCCCCCCCTCCCCGCCGGCCACCCGTGCCCCCCCCCCCATCGCCGCAGGATTACCTGTCTGCGCGTCCCGGCTCCCCTCCTGGCTTCAATTAATTCTATGCAGACGGACTACGATAAAATGGCCACCCCCATACCGCAGACAGTTTCAGAGTCTGCTTTATGGGGCGGCCATTTTATCGTGGTCCGTCTACATAGAATTGATTGAAGCCAGGAGGGGAGCCGGGACGCGCAGACAGGTAAGCCTGCGGGGGATGGGGGGCGGGGGCATTACTATAGCACCGCAGCCCCCCAGCGCCCCCACATGCACAGCACCCCCCCGCGACGGCTGTGGTGCTATAGTTACACCACTGCATCCCATCACCCCAAATATTTTTCAGCAGTAGGGATTGGGAAACTGGTTTGCGTTGAGGAAAGATGGATGGTGCTAAATACAGGGATATTCTTGAGCAAAACTGTTTTAGCCTGCCTGTGATTTAAAACTGGGACGGAGGTTCACCTTCCAGCAGGACAATGACCCAAAGCATATTGCTAAAGCAACACTCAAGTGGTTTAAGGGGAAATGTTTAAATGTGTTGGAATGGCCTACTCAAAGCCCAGATCTCAATCCAATTGAGAATCTGTGGTCAAATTTAAAGATTGCTGTTCACAGGCAGAAATCATCCAACATGAAGGAGCTGGAGCAGTTTTGCTTGAGGAATGGGCAAAAATCCCAGTGGCAAGATGTGGCAAGCTCATAGAGACTTATCCAAAGGGACCGGCAGCTGTAATTGCCGCAAAAGTTGGCTCTACAAAGTACTGACTCTAGGGGGGTAAATAGTTATGCATGCTGAAGTTTTCTGTTATATTGATCTATTTGTTGTTTGCGTCACAATATAAAAAAATGACATCTTCAAAGTTGTAGGCATGTTCTGTGAATGACATTATGCAAACCTTCAAACAATACATTTTTGCAAAGCACTGTATCAGTAATATATATCTCATCCTGTTGTAGGAAATTATGGGTCCGAATCATACCTGATTGCTGCTGTGGGAATTTGCACATGATCAATTATCAATACAATGCGCATGCATCCTGGCCGCAGTGCACGTGCCTTCCAGCAAAGAAATCCTGCAACTTTTTTCCTTCGCTAGCTGTTTGCAAGGTGATTGACAGGAAGCCGGTGTCTGGTGGTGGTAACTGGCTGTTTAATGGGATTGCCAAGAAAAAGGCAGACATGCCTCGGGAAAATGCAGGCATGCCCTAGCATTTTAGGGGAGGGTGTGTGATGTCAGCTCCAGCTTTTATTAGGCTGATTTTGACCGATGGATATATAAATCGATTTTGAATGCAAATCATTCGGTATTTTGAACAATTGTGATCTGATGCGTGACTTAAAAAGAAAAAAAAAAGAGAAGATAAAAAGTAACAGAACTCCTGCTCTAGCAGATGTCGCGCATGTGTACTATGGTTTGTAAACATGTGCAGTCTATGGCATATATTCAATGCCGTGGGCGAGCGGTGACTGCGAGCAGGACTTTTTGCTCGCAGTCACCGCTCACCCTGTCAGTATTCAACTGACCCCCCTCATTCGCAAATTCCCCCTCGCTCCGTTTTTTGAGCGAGGGAGAATTGGCGTTTGTGCCTCCAAAAGCTGCGAGAATCGAGGCTAATTACAGACAGTTTGCTGCACTAGCCTCGGCTCTTGCAGTTTAGGGGAATCCTCGCCGTTCTGTGACTGCGAGGATTCCCCCGGAACGTTGCATAGTGCGAGCGGCCGGCGCGGGGGTTAAACTGCGAGGATCACTGGTTTTCTGTGATCCTCGTAGTTTAACCCCCTCGCCGGCCGCTCGCACCGACATTGAATACTTGCCACTCAATCGACCGATGTGCAACTTTTACCTTACAACTTCAGCTACAAGAATACAGCTGCCCGGTGCAACTGGTCCTTCAAAAAGGTGTCCCTAATTACAGTAATAACAAAAAATTATATTCTTTAGAAAAATTGTGAATCTGGATTCCTAATACACTAATATATTTACAATGACAATGCAATATTCTTAGATCTGCTTTACTGTGTTTTACATTGGAAAGGCGGCACTTAGTAGATTTCCCTTTCTAATCAAAATTCATGACAGTTGCTGTGAGAGGCAATGGCATTTGTAATGGATGTTTTGAGTATCTCGCACAGCAGTGTTGGCACTTAAAGGTTTAATAAAAAAAAAGGTTTGCTGGACAATTTTCACACCTATTTTGATAAACTCCCTTGGCATTTAAAGGGTTAAAAAACGACAGTACTATGCGCACTGAACAGCCATCCTGACCAAGTACATGTACAAAGTCTATTATAAACAAAGCAGCACAATATTTATGTTCTTTTACCTCGGGTTACACTATTTTTATATTCAATTGTCATCTCCGACTCGCCACTCCTTCAGCCCTAAACTCTGGCAATGCTCCAGCCAAGAGCATTGACTCATATGTAATCAGCATCAGCTGAACTTGCTTCACTATTTCCAGACCAAGCTGATCTATTCTAAGTGAACAGACATCAGATTTAGTTTTGTCTGGAACACAGAAATAACCAAAAGAAGCACAGCTATATTTAAATAAGAACAGAGCACTGGACAGGGATGATTCAAAAGTAATACAGGTTGAGTATCCCTTATCCAAATTACAATGTGAAATGGCTCAATTTAGCCAAATTATCATAGGAACAATAGTAAATGGGCCAAAAACACCCCTGAACATTGAAATGTCCCCCCAAAAGTAGTTGACGCCACCCCGCCATCAACGTGAACCCGAAGCGTGGCGAGCGCAGCGAGCCCGCGAGGGGCGGCGGTACGCGTCCTCCGACCTTTTCATGCCCTACTATCCACTAGGGCGTGGAGTGAGAATAGAATAGTGTGGCGAGCGCAGCGAGCCACCGAGCCCGAAGCGTGGCGAGCCCCGCGAGGGGACGCGGATACCTTCACAGTTATACGCGTCCCCTCGCGGGCTTCCCAGGTGTCCATGGCGACGCGGACACCTGGGAAGCCCGCGAAGGGACGCGTTTACCTGTGAAGGTATCCGCGTCCCCTCGAGGGGCTCGCTGCGCTCGCCACGCTTCGGGCTCGGTGGCTCGCTGCGCTCGCCACACTATTCTATTCTCACTCCACGCCCTAGTGAATAGTAGGGCATGAAAAGGTCGGAGGACGCGTACCGCCGCCCCTCGCGGGCTCGCTGCGCTCGCCACGCTTCGGGTTCACATTGATGGCGGGGTGGCGTCAACTACTTTTGGGGGGACATTCCACTGCTCTGTGGGTTTTTTTGGGGTTTCTGGGCCATTTACTATTCTTCCCTATGCTGATTTGGGTAAATTGATCCATTTAACATTGTTTCCTATGGGAAATCGTGGTCATCGCGGGTAAATTGAGGCATTTAACATTGTTCCCTATGGGGAAATCGGGGGCATCGCGTCTGGACCATTTAAGCATTTTTATGTGCACACGACGCGACCGACCCGATTTTTCACTGTTTTCAATGCATTTCAATGGGAAAATCGGGGGCATCGCGTCGGTCGCGTCGCAGGCCACTAAAAATTACCCCCGATGGCCGCGATTGTGGCCGTGCTAGGAAACAAGTACCCTTATTTATTTAGCACCCTCTAGTAGACAGGATCTGATTGGTTGCCCATAGCAACATCACATGATGTAGAATTCACATCTTAGTAAATTTCCCCCTTTAGTGTCTAAGCTGGTACACAAACTTTGTTTCATGTTTTAAAACCTTGTTTCATGCACAAATAAAATATGATTGTGTGTATTTCATGTGTTTATACAACATAAATGCAAGATACCTCAAGATACCTCATTCAAATATAAAAATAATCTGAAATACGGAATAATCCATTATCCAAAATTATTTTGGTCCCGAGGATTTTGGATATGGGATACTCAACCTGTAATTGAGGTTTATTATATAATATATACAGTAGAAGCTGCTTTACTAACAATAACAAGTCTAATGTACAGTAAGTTGCAATAGAAGAAAAAAAAACTATCCATGGATAAAAAAAAAAAGGTAACAGTTGAAAAACACACCAAACTAAATTAAATAATGGAGGTACAATTAAACAACAATAAAGCAGATATAGAAATGTTTTTACTTCATTATCCCCTCACATGTACAGAACTGAACTAAAGTGGCAGAGAGAACCGCTGTCCCATTACAGTGCTAGGTTCTGGAGCTGGACAGTGGCTTCAAATCGCACCGTTGCGATGCAATGCACGCTCCTGCGTAGTAAATATCGCAAGGCAAAATAGTATGCAAATGCCGGTGTTTTTGTACTACATCGCATGTTATTGTACTACATACTAATGTAGTGTAACCCAAATCTGATGTAGTTCAAATTGCATAGCACACATCTTATAGACTCAAATCGCACCTAGCGCACATCTCACTGTGTGAAAATATTATGAATAATAACGACTGTAATATGCAGCAGTAGTAAACCTTTTGGAATTTCTCCTGCATTAGGGTGGTTTTTACATCTTGGGGATACATAAGATTATGTAGAAAGTATATAATTTAACAGTTACAGTAGTTTCTGCAATTCTTTTTATACATAACAAAAAAAAAAAACAGTTTCAAAGATATACCCCCTTTGGATTTGTACCAATTGTAATGAAATGTTTTACTCATGTTTTTAACATTCGTACAGAACATGTAAATGTGTGTGACAACAGAACCCATTAATCCGCAAATAGGAAGCTCATTCATGTTTTAAATTGGGATAAAACATGTTGCACATATTTGAACGCTTCTTGCTTCTTTTGATGAATAGTTTTTGCAAGTTAACACACTGAGGTCAAGGCAGTAAAGAGATTATTTAACAAGGTATCCTAAAGACAGAGAGCCTCAAAGTAAACCGGACATGTAGCAACCCTAGTACAGCCTGTGTCCTTGTCCAACAGCACAAATTGTACATGAATTGAATACAATGTATGTAAAATATCATGCCTCACTCTCTAGAAGCAGGATGGTTTGAGGTATGGTTACTCAAGCACCAGATAATGGGCCGGATGCACTAAGCTTCAAAAGTGATAAAATGGAGAGTGATAAACAACCAACCAATCAGCTCCTGCCTGACATTTTTCAAACACAGCCTGTGACATGGGAAGTAGGAGCTGATTGGCTGGCTGTTTATCACACTCCATTTTATGACTTTTGAAGCTTAGGGCATCTGGCCCAATGTCATGTTGACGAGGCAATTGAAATTCAGGTTTGATGAGTATGGAGAATTACTGATACCCCTTTTAGGCATACTACCCAGGATTTTAGACCCGTTCAATCCTAGGTTTTTTTAAATTCCGGGTCCATTGCAGGTGCGCAGTACCCGGGATTTTAGACAACTAAAATCCCAGGTAGAGCCATTCAGACATACGCTAGTCCTGGGATTGTGCGCGTGCACGTGAAAAATCCCATATGTCTGAAAGGGGTATTATTAAAAAAATACATCTATCTACCTACCATGTCAAGGGTATATCTCTGTGATCTGTCAACCTAGCAGCAGTGACTTACAGGTGGTCGAGCCTGCCAACATTTTCTTTTCCCTCCCCAGCATAAATTCTAGATCATATGTAGTCTAACTACATATTTAATAAGACTTACTACCAGCAATGAACACTCTACATAATTATTATTATTATTATTATTAATAATAATAATACTACAGAATAGAACAGGTATGGGCCCAGATGCACTAAGCTTCACAAAGTGATAAAATGGAGAGTAATAAACAACCAGCCAATCAGCTCCTATCTGTCATTTTTCAAACTCAGCCTGTAACATAGCAAGTAGGAGGTGATTGGCTGGCTGTTTATCACTCTCCATTTTATCACTTTGTGAAGCTTGATACATCTGGCCCATGGTCTTTAGTGGTCAATTGGAGATTAAATCATTCTCAACAATTTTCCTTGAACATCTAATAACATTTTCCAACTTTACATCTGTGCCCAAATAGTGATGAGTTAGCCGCAAGGAGGAAGGGGGGCCACACACAGTAGTGACGACCATATTTCTAGTGTTAGACAGTTCAGCACAGCTGCACTATGTGAACACATACTGTACATATTACAGGCTGTGTTTAAAAAATAACAGCTAGGAGCAGATTGGTTGGTACTTCATCTCTCACCAAGGTGTGATACATATATTACTATTAAGTCCCCTTGCCCAAATTTGATACAGGATTATTTTATTTTGTTTTCCAGTTCCTCCTGTGTTTCGCTCAGGAGACAAGTGTAAATTGATGAAAACACTGATTGCCAGAAAGCCTCTAACATAAGTATCGAACACAATTGAATTCCCCCATATTTGGTTACCTTCATGCTTCTGAAATTCTTCCTCTGTTAAATTGACATCCTTCAGAGACAGATTTGATAGAAGATGTTTGTTTTCCTCCTGTAGTTGGGATATTTGGCCGAGGAGATCCTGAGCCTCCCCTCTCCAAACGTCCTCTACCAGTTCTAGCTCCTGAAAGATCAGCACTTCATTACTGACACATTCATATCACAAAACAGCAGACAGCTCAGTACAACAGACCCATCCTGCGCCACACACACTAGTTCATGTTTTCGGGCCAAATGTTACATGATTCAAATATAAATGTATACAGCTGCTGACCCTGTTGTCAGTATTATACGGTAGGAGGTTTAATCAGAAGAAGCACATGTAAGCTCCAAGGACCACTACTTATGTTCTTTGTTATAATGTACAGTATGTTTCTTTGTTTTGTCTGTGCGGATTTATTTGGCCTATTGTACTGTTAAAGCTCTATAAATATGTTCTTCATCGAGGTCATGCCTATGTGCAGCATTCTGGATGAGGACAGGGGTATAAATATGCCAGCTTTTCAATTTTCTTTAGATTTCATCTGTTTAATATAATCAATTTCATAAATTATTTCCGGGGGTTTCATTGTTTTTAATGCTGTGTACACACGGTGAGATTTGACGTTAGATTTTGACTAAACAGTCAAAATCGCAAGTAGATCGTATGCAGATCGCACAGGATTTTTACCTTGCGGTCCCATTGCGCGCTCCCGTGACAGCACAAATCGAAACCCAGGTAGACAGGGCAGCAATGACTATATAGTGCAGATCTAATGCTGATTGTATGAATTGTATGTAAACAGTACAGAGATAGCAAAGATTGTACAGCACTCGAATGTTAAGTCGAATAGCAAGGGAATCTCACCGTGTGTACACAGCATGAGAGTCCTGTGCCCAATGGGGTAACTCAACTGTTGCTCTGATCAGGTCGCTGACCATCAAATGATCTCTACCCTACTCGCAAATTTAAGTCAGTCTGGGCTGACTTATAGACTTGCGGCGTCCGGGTCCGAGAACTGGTGGGCGGCTGACTTACTGCGACATCAGCTGCACGCCCCCGGCAGGCAGCTGCCCACCTGCGTTTGCAAGGGTATGCCCAGAGTTTTCCTGGGTGTACCCAGCATTTTTGCCAAGGAAACACACCCTGCCCACCTCTATCCCGATCCCCCCCCCCCCAACCCCGTGCGAGCACCATGGAAACTATGGAAATCACCAGAGGCGCCCGCACAGCAGCTCTGCACATGTGCCTATGCAGTAAGAAAACATTGGTCCCCTGTGCGAACATGCTGGGGGCCGGGTCAATTCGTATGAGAGCCTTCATTTGTTAAGGCCCATACACACTTGACGATTTTCAGCTGAAAATCGGTCAAAACAGCCGTTTTGAGCGATTTTCGGCCGAAAATCGCCCAGTGTGTATGCCCCGGAGATTGCCGACTAGCGATGATGCGCGCTCCCGCATCATCGCTAGGAAAGTGGTTCATCTGCTGGTTTTACCAGCAGATGTGGCGATGATGGATGGTTTTTCATCCATCATCGCCATGTGTGTACGCCTGCCGGGCTGAAAGATTAACCACTTTCAGCCCGGCGGACCGCCCCCCGCCCCCTCGCCCCCTCGCCTGTCTGTACTCACCCTGTGCTCCTTCTGGTCCGCCGGCTGGATGCTGCTGCTGCTGCAGAGCCCTGCTCCCCAGCCAGGCTGGCCCCGCCCCCAGCCTTGCTAACTACGGAGCAGACAGCACTGCCCTCTGCTAACACCCTGCTGGCCACCAATGTTTATATTATTCTGCCCACTGCCACCAATGAATTCATTAAATGCACCAATATAATATATATATATATATATATATATATATATATATAAAAATATATATATATATATATATAAAAATATTTATATATATATATATATATATATATTTTTATATATATATATATATATATATATATATTTATATATATAAATATATTATATATATATTATATATATATAAATATAATATACATATATATATATATATATATAAATATAATATAAATATAATATATTATATTATATAATATATTATAATATATTGTTGGTGCATTTAAATGAATACATTGGTGGCAGTGGGCATATAAAAATATAAACATTGGTGGCCAGCTGTGTGCGTCATTATCTGCTGGGGACGGTGTAGGGCACGGGGCGCCCCAGGTGGGGGGGAGGCGGTTGGTTGGTGCTTACCTGCTCCACTGAGGGGGGGGGGTTATGCGGCCAGCGCGGTGCTCCACGGGGGAATTATGCGGCCGAGTCACTCCAGGGGCACACTGGGGGGGGGGGGGGAGATGCGCACCCCGTCTAGTACATGCATGCCATTAAAATAAATACATACGTGGGCAGTTTTCATTTAAGTAAATATACATTTGTGGCAGTGGGCATATAAATATATAAACATTGGTGGGCAGTGTTGGCGCTAACGTATACATTGCTGGTCTGTGCCAGCAATGCATAAATTAGTGCCAACACTGCCCACCAATGTTTATATATTTATATGCCCACTGCCACCAATGCACTGTATATATGGAACCCTTGGAATTCAAACCCAACCCATTTATAATGAAAGATTTTCAGCAAAGTCTTTTGCCTCCTGAAAATCTCTTGCTCTTTAGGGAAAATAGCTCAGTGTGTACGCACTACTTTGGGGAAAGATATATCTATCAAAGATTTTGGCAAAGTCTTTTGAAATTAAAATCTTTAAGTGTGTATGGGCCTTTAGAGGATTTTTGGACTTGCAACCACACTGGTCAGTATCCCTCTCAAACTGTCACCTTAACAGTTAGCCACGTTCTTCTATGACTACATAACAAGTCATTCCGAGTCACAAGTGTAATGTAGCAATATAGTCTGATATGCAGGATCACTCATACATCACAAAAGTGCAACATAGTGGTGAATCATTTTTCTTTAACCATGGGTGCGCAGGAGTTTTATACCCGTCAAAGCCAAATGCATCTCTCACACAAGTGCAAAGCACAAGCACCACATTTGGCCAACTCCCATCATTAATTTAAATATTTTCTGCTTTTGGCTCAATAAAGATCATTCCAACCTCAAACAACTCCAATCAGTAGCAGATGACATCAGGGCTGCCTGCAGTTAGGTACACCGTACAGGTTCAGTATATCCTCGTATAAAAGACCTTACTTGCAGTATATTATCACCCAACGCTATCCAGTTACATTAAGAGGGTTGTATGTATGTTACAGTATTGCTCACAGTGTAATTACTATTTATAAAAATGGAATACAATTTTGACTATCCTATTTTAACTATGCAATTTTTTCTAACTGCACTTGCAATTTTAACAATCTTGCAATTGGGCTCTAGGACAAATACATTCTATAGTCAAAATATACTTTTCTGCACAGTGTATTTTTCCTTGCGATACAGATTCTGCAGGGCCACACATGGGCATCGCAAGCCTTCTAAACACAGTGTGATTTTGGCTAACTTACAATACTATTTCTATCCTATTTGACTATATATATATAGTCATAATTGTAGACAAAATTGCACCATGTGTACACACCATAGTCCCCACAAGAGAAAATAAACAATAATAATAATAATAATAATATAACAACAATTGTCTACCAGCGAAGCATAATACAGGTTGAGTATCCCGTATCCAAAATGCTCGGGACCAGGAGAATTTTGGATAACGGATTATTCCGTATTTCTGAATATTTTAATATTTCAATTATGTATTTTGAAGTATCTTGCATGTTTGCTGTATAAACACATAAAATACACACAAATATATTTTATTACCACATAAAATACACACAAATATATTTTATTTGTTAAAGAAAAAAGGTTTCAAAACATGAAACAAAATTTGTGTACTATCTCAGATATTGAATTTGAATGCCAAGCAATCATTTTCTTGCACATATATAGTGCCAGTTACATATCATGTCACCAGTAGTGCTGTTACAAATGTCCCCAGTGAGTTTTTAGCAAAAAAAAAATATTTTTTTTCACTTTCTGGAATGTATGGTTTTCGGAATAATTCGGATAACGGATACTCGGATACGGGATACTCAACCTGTATATGTTTATACTGTAGACCAGGTGTTCTAAAACAGTGGGTCCTGACCCCAAGTGTGTCGCGACCATCTAAACATTGGTCCGCGACTTCAAGTTGCTGACTGTCTGGATGATAATTTCTCTGATCTCTCAGTCAGTGATCCATGGAGTCTGAAACATCAGTTGAATTGTCTGTTACTTCAGACTTCTTGCATCATTTTGTGCCTCCACAATGTGGCCATGCATGAGGGGTCTGCTGACTACACGTGTGGCGACCATTCTGCGGTAACTTGCAGGGGTCCTGAAAGCAGAGTCCCAGGGCAAAATAGTTTGACAACCCCTGCAGTAGAGGAAGCTTTGACACTGTTTTTGCTTATGGTATTATGTTGCAGAAATAGATACACTGCTTATGTCACATTATTAGGGATGAAAAAAACAAATCTGTCCTGATTCCCTCAGCCATACATGAATAATAAATAAACAGTATGTAAACTCATGACCCAGTAACACACATATAAAAAGCTACACTGGAACTAAGGTGCATCTGGCCTCCTACGGACAATGATTAGACAGCTGGGCACTGCTGCTGGTGGCCTTCACACAGGGCCCTAGTATACTCGTCTGTCACACAGGGCCCTAGTATACTCGTCTGTCACACAGGGCCCTAGTATACTCGTCTGTCATACGAGGCCCTAGTATAATCATCTGTCACACAGGGCCCTAGTATACTCGTCTGTCGTACAGGGCCCTAGTATACTCATCTGTCACACAGGGCACTAGTATACAAATCTGTAAGACAGGGAACTAGTATATACGTCTGTCATATAGGGCATAAATATACACATCTGTCACACAGGGCACTAGTATACACGTGTCACACAGGGAACAAGTATATACATCTGTCACATAGGGCACTAGTATACACGTCCGTCACACAGGCCATTAATATACACATCCGCCACACAGGCCATTAATATACACATGTGTCACATAGGGCACTAATATACACATGTGTCACACAGGGCACTAGTATACACATCTGTCACACAGGGCACTAGTATACACATCTGTCACACAGGACACTAGTATACACATCTGTCACACAGGACACTAGTATACACATCTGTCACACAGGACACTAGTATACACATCTGTCACACAGGACAATAGTATACACATCTGTCACACAGGGCACTAGTATACACATCTGACATACAGGGCACTAGTATACACATCTGACACACAGGGCACTGGTATACACATCTGACACACAGGGCACTGGCATACACATCTGACACACAGGGTACTGGTATACACATCTGTCACACAGGGCACTAGTATATAAATGTGTCACACAGGGTATAAGTATACACATCTATAACACAGGGCACTAGTATATACATTTGTCACATAGGGCACTACTATATACACTTTCCACACAGTGAAAAGTGCCGGCTGGGGGTAGGTACCAGTAGATACATCTGTCACACAGGGCACTAGTATACACATCTGTCATAGAGAGCACTAGTACATCTGTCAGACAGGGCACTATATATATGATATACACTAGTGATAATGGGAGTAATACAGTGATAATAACCTCCTGGCGTCCTTTTATAGCATTTGCACACTCTTCCCCGATCGGAACAGCAGCCTGAGCAGGGCAGAGAGGGAGATGAAGAGATGGGACACACAAGTTTCACAATGGGACACTAGGAGCCGCAGCAGCAGAAAGTGTGGGTTGGAAGTGTAGCACTGTGTATATTTGTATATAGGTCTCCCCTTCCCTCACCTTCTGGTGCTTCTTCTCCTTCTCTATCCTGTCCATCCGCTCTACCCTCAGCCTGTCCAGCTCCAGCCTCAGCTCCTCCATCTCTGGGTTAATGTTGTTCCTGCTGACCAGGACCTCCAGGATCTCCAGCACCCGCACCACTTTGGGCATCAGCCGGCTTATGGCCTCGCAGCCGTACTGGTCTATGACCCTCTCAAACTCCTGCCCCACCGCAGAGGCGATGTCATACACATCCATGACGGTCAGCTCGGCCACATTTTTCTCCAGGGCTGGGGTCCCTTCCATGGCTTCTCCTCTCCTCCTCCTCCTTCCTGCCCTCAGCGCAGCCTGCTCCCGAGAAGTAGCCGGGGGAAGGGCGGTCTCCTCCTGCCGGGAGCTCTTAGGTCATGTAGGATGAGATTTCCGCAGCACCCGGACTACATAGTCTCTCCGGCTGCGGCTAGTCTCGGCCTTCCCTGGTGATCTCCCAGTACTGCGGGAAAGCTGCCAAGCAGCCCCGGGCAGCAACTCTGTACGGCCAGCACGCGATCTAGTTACATGACACCAGAGGGCGCTACTGCGCATGTCCAGCCTGGCATCCTCGTTAACCCATTCACAGATCTATAGGTGCACACTACAGCCTTGTAAACACTAACATATTCACATATTAGGTTTAGAGGTAATACGTCTATTATAGTCAATTTATAAATACTGATTAATCCCATTTTTTATTTTAAAATTATATACTGTATACATAAAAAAATGGTACGTCCTCATCTTTGCGGCGACAGCTTACTCTACGGAACTTATGTACTGTACGGCGAGTGAGCTTGAAGCGTGGTGAGTGAAGCGAACATGCGAGGGGACAATGGCAGGGGCGTAACTACCATAGGTGCAAGTGGGTCAGCTGCTATGGGGCCCAGAGCTGAAGGGGGTCCATCTTTGCTGTCAAACTAATATGTTTTGCATACATTTATCACCATCAGTTGATATATAGGGGGCCCTTACAAACTTTTGCTATGGGGCCCACGAATATCTAGTTACGCCTCTGGTGATGCTAAGCATCTTTGCCGAAAATCCATACGTAGTGGTTAAATAGCGGCTAATATAACTGGCGTAGTGGTGGCCGTAAAGATGAGGAAGTACCAAAAAAATATATTGGTGTGTGTGTACACACGGTGCATTATGGTCGCTGAGTAATTTTGGCTTAATATCTCTCAGCCATATATTGCGCATTGATTTTGGCTAAAAATTGCAAGCTATTCTGTCTCATTCTGACTATAGGTGTGTACACACAGAGCAATATGATTGCTGGCAATATATTGCTCAGCAATCATATTGCTCAGTGTCCCATTTTCATCAGTGACCAGAGATGGTCGCTGATGAAAATGACACACTGCCAGGAGAAGAGGCAGGGGAAGTCACTGGTCGGAGGAGCATGCTCCTCCGACCAGCGACCCTTAGGGGGCTGACAACGGGATCGCAAATCGCCGGTGCACACTCCAATCACTGGCAATATGGTCACTCAGCGATTTATGCCCGTGTGTACACAGGTTATATACCTCATTTTGACTAGAAATCGCTGGTGCAAAGTGCATTGTACACTAGCAAACAGCAATTTTAAGCCATAATCGCAGGAGCATCAGCTCCTAGATATTTATCTCCCACGACACAAAAAAGCACACTGGTGATATGGTTCCTCAGCAACCATCTAGTAGTAGTTCCCATCCGCCGCAGGGACCCTGCTGCACACTGCCCATTCAACAGATGGACCCCGCTGCCTCCCCTAGTTCACATCCGCCGCATCACACCCGGTACTCCTGAGGCCGGACATGGGGGAATCCTCACTGTGCAGATGGGAGCAGCCCCCAGTGCGGGCAGGTGACACTGTCAGCAGGGATCAGTCTGGAGGAGCTGTCACCCTGCATCATTCAATTAACAAACCCTGCTGCCCGGATCCCCGCGGCAGGGTTTCCCTGGGATCCCCTGTGCATGCCAGGTACCAGGGGGGGTGTAGGCCAGGAACCGGGGGGGGGGGGAGGTACCAGGGGAGGTGGAGGATCAGTGGTGCACACAGGGGGGGGGGGGGGGGGGGTTCTGAGTACCCAGAACCCCCCTCTGGAGTCTAAGGGCCCTATGCTGAATGCTGAGGGTCCCCTATTTCCATGGGTACATGAATTTTTAAAAATCAGCCCTTGGGAACCGGAGATATCTGACTTCAAAGCAGTGCATGTGTATGCGAGTGGAAAGTATGCAGTGGCGTCACATGAATGCAGTGCACTGCAGTACTTTAGGACAATAATAGAATGCCCTGGCTTCTTTCCGTTTGTTTCAATGAAATATTTCTTGTGGACAAAGCTAGATTCAGTTCTCTGTTTAGCACAAATCTTGAAAGCATTGGTTTTACAGAGTTAAAATGTCTATTACATTTCTTTACATTGTGTTTGGTGTCCATATTTTTGCTGTCTGTTATATGCCAGCTGCCCATTTAGATAGCTGACACTATGAAGCAGGTGGTTTTGGTCAGTGTAACGTTAGTATGACTGCTGGACAGTGCTAGTAAACCTTCTGAGTAGTGTCAATGTTTTCAACTGATTTTAAGCAGGGATTGCCAGTTGTAATATTTGCGTTGGTCATACATGATAAGGGCAATCATTATACTGTTCTGCTTTTTTTTTTTTGCTGAACCAGGAAAACATTGGCCCTTATTCTGATTGACGCGTACTTTACCGCATACTTTCGGATGGCGTCTTTACGGCGTCTGCGCATGCGTGGAGAACGCAACGCGCATGTCCTAGGCCTTGACTCCGTACCAGTTCGGCCAAATCCCGTCCCAAACTGTTCCCCGCAATCAGTCGGGAAATATGGGCGTATTATGGGCGTCATGCGGAATGACACATGGGCGTAGTTTCAAAGTGGGCAAAACGGGGCGGAAACATGGGCGGACACGGGGGAGTACACTTATGTTGGGGGGCGTACATTCGGATACCACTCCGAATGCACGCGATCAAAAAGGGAAGAAATGTGCGGTGTCCACAAGTGTACTATTGCTTTGCGGACACCACTCGTTCATGCGGTAGGCGAACGTACGCCTAATGACTACAAGCATTAACACCTGAACCCAATAGAATCGACTCCTTTACTCATTACTCACTAATAGGACGCTTGTCAGTGCTTTAATTGAAACCATTGCTGCTTCAATTGCTGTAAGGGTTAATGTGTGCAATGCATGTGTTAGGCATGCTTGTAAGGATATATTGGCATCTAATTGATTCCAATTCCAAATAAGAAGTTTTTTATGAGGATAGGTAATTGAATAAGTGGGTCATGTGATGTATTGCAGAAGATACATAATAGTGGGTTGTTTGGCGTAAATACTCCGCTTACGGGCGGTAGCACCGCTTGGCTCCCGTTCGGATGCGGTATTCCCGAGCATAATCTGTAATACTCTGTAATACCGTGCAGAATCTGAGTGTTTCTCCCGCACACGCATGGTTTGTATGTCGTCCGTAAACACGCCCTGTTCTTAAAGAGTGAGTCCGTCCGAATGCGGAGGACCCGTGGGCGTTTCTACGGACGATGGCCGCACGCGGCAGAACACCGTGGCGTGCGGACCGCTCCGTAAGAATGCGGGAATATCCGCACCGATCAGAATAAGGGCCATTACCTCCAAGTGATGGTGAGCCAGACTTTCATAGGGTTTGAACAGGACCATTGAGTTATCTGTTCATACTGCCCCATAACCCGGGTCCTTCCACAGTGTAAATGGTAGACAATGTCTAATTCAACAGTCCCTAGGTCGACCAGTAATGGTCGACAGTGACTAGGTCAACACCTTAAAATGGTGGACATACTCAAGATCGACTTTGACAAAAGGTCAACACAAGCTTATGGTCGACATAGACATGGTCGATAAGAATAAGGTCGACATATGTCGACATGGACACCATAGAAGTGTACTGCGTTCTCATGCAGGGCTCGCTGTGCTCGCCATGCTTTGGACACGGTGCCTCGCTGCACTTGACACACTATTTTATTACCACTCTATGTCCACTTGGATAGTAAAGTATGAAAACCTCCTTTAAAAAAAAAAACATGAAAAACTCATGTCGACCTTATTCATGTCGACCATAAGCCTGTATCGACCTTTTGTCAATGGTGATCTTAGGTATGTCGACCATTCCAAGGTGTCTCTGTCAACCATTAGTGGTCGATCTAGTGACTGTCAACCTAGCTACTTAATTTGGATTTCATTGGACCTGTTTCGTTTATTTTTTCAGGATCCCTTTCACAAAGACGAAACCTGGGTGGTTAACCCAGCAATAGCCCAGTTTGAAGCGGTGGTGAAAAACAGATTGTTCCAGACAGTTTTTTATTTTGAACAAGATGGCTCCTAAAATGTATTTTTATGTTAATAGTTAATTATTTGAACCTGTTTTCTTTTCTCTTTGAAAAACTGACATTTCTGCTTGCATAATAATTATTAAACCACAGGGGGTTTAGATACCTGTACTGCAAAGTACTGATTATCAGTACTTTGAAACATAGGGGGTTATTCAAGTTTGTTCGGTCCTGCGTGCATTCGCACGCAGCACTGATGTTGCGCGTCGGCGCATGCGCAGGCGGGTTTCCGCGTATGTGCAGACATATGGTGCGTGCACCCACGGCGAACCGAAAGTGTACGCACCCATGTCGCCGTGTGGGGGGGGGCCGGGCTGCCTCATTGCCATATGAGAACACCCAGCCTTCCATGGGCGTTCTTATGGTTATGAGGCCATGATGCAGGAGCGGGCAGATAATATGGTACTTGTGTAGTATCACGGCTCCCATGATGGCCATCGTACAGGGAAAAATCGCATCGCATGAGATCTCATGCGATGCAATGTCATTTTTCACAGAAATTATGGACATGAGTTGAAATCATGTAAAATGCACCCCAAATGTCATTTTTCACACTGTACCACCCTCACTATCAACGCCAACCCTAAGCGTGGCGAGCGGTACGCATCCTACGACCTTTTCATACCCCCACTATCCACGTCGGCGTGGAGTTGAGAATAGAAAGTGTGGCGAGCGCAGCGAGCCACCGAGCCCGAAGCGTGGCGAGCCTCACGAGGGGACACGGATACCTGTGAAGCCCGCGAGGGGACACGGATACCTGTGAAGCCCGCGAGGGGACACGGATACCTGTGAAGGTATCCGCGTCCCCTCGCCACGCTTCGGGCTCGGTGGCTCGCTGCGCTCGCCACACTTTCTATTCTCAACTCGACGTGGATAGTGGGGGTATGAAAAGGTCATAGGATGCGTACCGCCGCCCCTCGCGCGCTCGCTGTGCTCGCCACGCTTCGGGTTGGCGTTGATAGTGGGGGTGGTACAGTGTGAAAAATGACATTTGGGTTGCATTTTACATGATTTTAACTCATGTCCATAATTTCTGTGAAAAAGGACATCGGATCGCATGAGATCGCATGTGATCGCATGTGATCTCATGCGATCACATGCGATCGCATGCGATTTAAAAAAAAATGCATAAAAACACGGAAAAATCGCATCGCATGCCACTACATATGGCATGCGATGGGAGCCGTGATACTACACAAGTACCCATAATATCACCAGATGTCAACTGCCCGCCCATATCTGTGCCAGCATGAACGCATATGTAAGTGACTTAAAAGTCACTTATATATGTTTGTACCTTCCACAAGATGTGTGAGGTTACCCGCAGGCATACAAATGGATGTTTATGCTAAACATCCATTTGCAGCCTGTGCGGGCGAACCCGCGCTGCGAGGGGGGGCAGGGGGGCGTTCATTCACCAGGCGGGGTTTGGTGGATTTGCAAGGCTGTGAATTCGCAGGGTTGCGAATTAACCAGAATAACCCCCCATAAAAACATCGAATTTGACAGCAGATAAGAACCACTTGGCCCATCTACCATATTTTATCCTTATTGCTTTGTAAGTATATCAATATGGCTTTCCAAACATGTTTAAATTGCTCTACTGTATTTGCCTCTACCACCTCTGATGGTAGACTATTCCACTTATCCACTACCCTTTCTGTGAAATAATTCTTCCTCAAATTTCCTCTGAATCTTCCCCCCTCTAGTTTCAGTGCATGTCCTCTTGTTCTGCTGCTCCTCTTCTTGTGAAGAATGTCTCCCACCTGTACCTTGTTAAAACCCTTGATATATTTGAAAGTTTCTATCATGGACCACCTTTCCCTTCTCTTTTCTAAACTATACATATTAAGAAGTTTTAGGGGGAAATTTACTAAGATCGAATGGGTAGGAATGGTCGTATTCGTACCCTGTCGATGTGAAATACGTTCGTATTTCACACATCCTATAATTTACTAAGGCTGAAATGTGTACGGTCCATAGTTTTGCCATTCATATTTTCCAGTGGTTCCAAAAAATACAAATAAATACACCATCGATAGAATACGTCCGTAAATCCCCATTAATTTCAATGGTCTTGGGAAATTTACTAATAATTCGTATTTTCATTCACATACGGATTTTGGTGTTTTCACGTTTGTATTTTTTAGAAAACAGTATATATTATGAATTTCAAGTAGAATGCGTTTTTGATGCGAGTTTTACATGTGACAAATACGAAAGGAAAAAATACGACCAACGACGCCATCAGAAAATACGACACCTTAGTAAATTATGTTTACTCCACCAAGCATGTCCCATCACAAATACGCACAAAGCCATTCAATGTGTGAAAAATACGAATTTCTTTATTTATTTATTGACAGTTTCTTATATAGCGCACCACACATATTCCGCAGCGCTTTACAGAGAATATTTGAGCATTCACATTAGTCCCTGCCCCAGTGGAGTTTACAATCTATAATCACTACCACAAGTAATAATCCCTGCACACACAGACATTCTAGGGTTAATTTGTTGGGAGCCAATTAGCCTACCAGTATATTTTTGGGTTGTGGGAAGAAGCCGGAGCACTCGGAGGAAACCCAATCAAGTACAGGGAGAATATACAAACTCCGCACAGTTAGGGCCATGGTGGGAATCAAACCCATTACTGTACCTCAGTGCTGTGAGGCAGTAATGCTAACCATTACACCATCCATACGAATACGAATGACCTCGCCAAAAATACGAATTGTTAGTAAATTCCCCCTCTAGTCTTTCTGTTTAAGATTTGTGATGTAGTCCATGCACCATTTTAGTTGCCCTTCTTTCTACAGATTTCTCATGCACCATTTTAGTTGCCCTTCTTTGTACAATTCATCTATTGTATATTATATGTATTTATATCCTTCTGGAGATATGGCCTCCAGAAATGAAATAGTACTCTAGATGAGGTTGTCCCAATGACCTATACAGTGGTATTATTAGTTCTTCCTTTCCACTGCTGATTCCTCTCCCTATGGTACCAAGCATCTGACTTGCCTTCTTCATTGCTTTGTTAAATTGCCTACCTGCCTTTAAGTCACTTGAAATAGTGAAACCTAGATCCCTCTACTCCTCAGTGTTTCCATTAAATTGCCATTTATACTATATTTAGTCTTTGGGTTTTTGAGACCCAAGTGCATGATTAAACTGTAGTTGCCATGATCTTGACCATTCCTCTAATCTACCTAGATCATCAATCATGCGTTTTACCCCTCCTGGTGTGTCTACCCTGTTGCATACCTTTGTGACATCTGCAAAAAGGCATATTTTGCTGGTTTTGAGATATTCTACATCTCTTCGTTTTAAGAGTAATTCCATTAATTTCCCTACTACTGATGTAAGGCTCACTGGTCGGTAGTTGCTTACCTCTTCTTTGCTTCCACTTTTGTGCAATGAGACTACATTTGCTATTTTCCAGTCCTCTGGGATTACTCTAGTAGCTAGTGTCTAGCTACTAGTTGAATAATTATGTTAATGGTTTTACCATCTCCCCTTTAAACTCTTTTAGTATCTTTGGATGAATCCCATCTGCCTCCACTGTATTTTTTGTTTCACTATGTTTATTGAATTTTCCAATATTATAGGGTTACAAAGGTACATATACCAACAAAGGATTGTATACACATCGGCATACATAATTTGCACAAACAATTTCAAGATGGATGAGGAGTAAGTTACGAATGATGCTTATAGAGTCATAGACTTGAAATATATCTATTCAAGGGGGGGAGAAGCTAACTATTTGAGTTAGGTGGGGGGGGAGGGGGGGGACATGGGTTATCTCAGTTTATTAAGTTCAAAATGCTAGGCAGAGTCATGTTATTTATTTGTGGGTTATTCCCTTACCAGCACAACATCTATACTATTAATGTAATGAAAATGTGTTATTTCTGTAATTTGTGATTTTATACCAGTATTTCTTTATCTTTCTACAGGACCACATGTTGTGAACAAATGTCGCCGAGTGGAAACCCAACTTCAAGTACTTCCCTGTTTTATTTGGGTCATAGTATCTGCTCTGTTTCTGAGAGACATATGATCTGTAGATCATTTTAATATGTATTTCTTGTAAAATAGATGATTAGAGAATTTTTATAGTTTCTGTGTAGTATTTAAAGATTATTGGGTACTTGTGTAGTTTCACGGCGCCAGGCTAATTCCGGGTTCTACGCTCGCCACAAACTATGTTTAAAAAAGTAACTTAACTGGATAGTTCATACCTCCACTATCCATGTAGGCATGGAGTTGATTTTAAATAGCGTGGCGAGTGTAGTGAGCCACCGAGCCCGCAGCGTGGGGGGAGGGGGGGGGGGCGTTTGGGGGTATGGATTTTTGGGTTGAGTGTAGCTACGCTCCAGGGGAGTAAGGGAAAAATAGTGCTTTATCCACACTCATATATGGGCATCACGGACGGTGTAATGGTTAGCATTACTGCCTCACAGCACTGAGGTCATGGGTTCGATACCCACCATGGCCCTAACTGTGCGGAGTTTGTATATTCTCCCCACGTTTCTGTGGGTTTACTCCGGTTTCCTCCCACAATCCAAAAATATACTGGTAGGATAATTGGCTTCCAACAAAAATTAACCCTAGAATGTCTGTGCGTGTGTATGTGGTAGGGAATATAGATTGTAAGCTCCACTGGGGCAGGGACTGATGTGAATATTCAACTATACTCTGTAAAGCGCTGCGGAATATGTGTGCGCTATATAAGAAACTGGTAGTAATAATAATATAGAGAGTATGTGTCGTCTTCCAGTATCCAGCTCATCTCGTAACGGAATAAGAGGGATCTAGAGTAGCTGTCAGGAAATCCCAAATCCCCCTCGGTTCTTGGGGTCTTCATCTTGGAGAGTTAATTTTTTTTCCCTCACCAGATAAATTTACAGCAGGCCTGTGTTATAATAGTTACGTCTTCGGGTTTCAGTTTTATGGGTAACATTTGAAGCGAGAACATCAGTCTGGGAAAGACAACCGTTTTCACAGCCTCTATTCTCCCAAGCATAGATAAGGGTAAGTCTTTCCAGCCCTCAAGCGTTCTGATAATTTTATTCATAATTTGGGGGTAGTTAATTTTGTATAAATTATTTATATCATTAGGGATTTGGACACCTAGGTATTTCACTTGATGAAGTTGTATTTTAATGGTGTTATAACCTTCTGTTGTGTCAAACACTGGGGGGTTTCCCTTCAGAACCAACAGTTCTGACTAATCTATGTACATATAGGTGGTCCCAATGCACCATGTCGTATGCCGTCTTGGCATCTAATTATAGTATGGCTCTTGCAACATTCGACACAGCACAGCAGGAGTCCCCAATCACCGCCATCACCCGATGTATGTTGATAACAGAATTTCTACCCATTACAAAACCTGTGTGGTCAATATGGATTAATGTGGAAGAATTGTTTTTAATTTGTCTGCGATCATTTTGGTTTGGATTTTATAATCGATATTCAGTAAAGAAGATATATGACCCTGGAAGAGACAGGTCCCTGCCTGGCTTGGGTAAGACTCTACGTGTGGCTAGGTTGAAATGGGGAGAAGAGGCGTTTATGGATAATATAGCATTATACACTGCTGTGAGGGTGGGTATTATTTTATTATTTAGTAATTTGAAATAATCTGTGGTAACACTGTCTGGGCACGGGGCTTTTTCCTATCTTCAATCCTGATATGGCGGATGAGACATCTTGATGTCATTCCAGAATTTTGCAGCATTTTGTTTATTAGTTGGGTTTAGAGTAAAGGTGGGTGTAAAAGTCGTTTAGTATCTGAGCGTTCTGGGAATTATTTTTGGATAGGGTCCCGTCTTTTTGATGTAGGGGGTGTATAGTTGCTGGGGCCCTCTGAGGTCAGGTATCGTTGCTGGGGCCCTTT
Organism: Crinia signifera; assembly: GCF_055691185.1. Taxonomy (NCBI): domain Eukaryota; kingdom Metazoa; phylum Chordata; class Amphibia; order Anura; family Myobatrachidae; genus Crinia; species Crinia signifera. The sequence continues at coordinate 372,401,895 of NC_139217.1, forward strand.
CTTCTGGGTCAGGAATAATCTTTGGGTCTTCTAAATCTTTGTGATTTTTAACTAGGATGGCAACTCCCCTGGCTTTTATATGAGGAGGAGGCTACTACTTTCCATTTAAGCATGTTCAATTTAGCAGTCTCTATGGGGGTCAGATGAGTCTCCTGTATAAAGACTACGTCTAATTTCAATTTGTTCAAATAAATTAAATGTATAATGGGAAGTGTGATAGGTAAAATCCGTATTCACATACAGGACAAAAGGGAAATGTGAAAACATTGCTTTAAGCAAACTTCTATTGGTGAGGGAACGGGTGAAGAGTATCACAACCAACATGTGTGATTTTAACTGCTCTTCCAGCCCGCAGCCCACCAATAATGGTATAAGAAGAGTGTAAACAACATTATCATTATTAACTTTCAATGTATTAGCAACTCTATACTCATCTGCTTCATTCAAGAACCATTATTGCTGCCAGGCGATAAGGTCAGGGCCGGCGCCACCACTAGGCAAGGTTAGGCATTTGCCTAGGGCGCCGGCCACTGGAGGGCGGTAGTGAGCTGGCCTGGCCAGCAGGAGGAAGCTAGTGCTCCTTTGCGGAGCTAGTGAGTTACAACAACTCACTGCTCCATCCTCTGATCCCCGTACACGACGGAGTAGATCCTGTCCGACTTGGCGCTTCCTTCTCTTGTCACTGCTGCTGTCAGGCAGCAGCCAGCAGCCACGCACCCCCATCCTGCCTCCCCTGCTCAGCAGGTGAGCGACGCTGCACTTCCCTGCTGCAGCCTTCACTGGCTGAGAATGATCAGTCAGCCCCTCCCCCTTTCCAGTACTCGGCCTCTCCAGGCCCCAGCGGCGTCAGGAAGACTGGCCTGGCAGCATGAATGACAGCAGAGCTCAGCACATGAGCACACACAGTGCCTGCAGCATGGTCTGGTGAGACACAGACAGAAGAATCTTTCCGGCTGTCTTGTAGGTGAGTGCAACTTTGCTTGGGGGGAGGGGGGATGGGGGAGAAGAGCAGGAGCACGAGCACAGTGTGGGATTGGGAATAGGGTAAAATGCAGTGTGGAAGGGGGGAGTTAGGAGGATGTAGTAAAGTGTGGGAAATGCACAGTGTGTGATGGGGGTGGTATGCACTGTGTGGGGGATTGGGTGGTATGCACTGTGTGGGGGATGGTAGTTAAGATGTACAGTGTCTGGGATGGGGTGGTATGCACTGTGTGGGGGATGGTAGTTAGGATGATGTAGAGTGTGGGGGATGGTATGCACTGTGTGAGGGATGGGGGTGGTATGCACTGTGGGGGATGGTAGTAAGGATGTACAGTGTGTCTGGGATGGGGGTGGTATGCACAGTGTCTGGGATGGGGTGGTATGCACTGTGTGGGGGGATAGTAGTTAGGATGATGTACAGTGTGGGGGATGGGGTGGTATGCACTGTGGGGGATGGTAGTAAGGATGTACAGTGTGTCTGGGATGGGGGTGGTATGCACAGTGTCTGGGATGGGGTGGTATGCACTGTGTGGGGGGATGGTAGTTAGGATGATGTACAGTGTGGGGGATGGTATGCACTGTGTAAGGGATGGGGGTGGTATGCACTGTGGGGGATGGTAGTAAGGATGTACAGTGTGTCTGGGATGGGGGTGGTATGCACAGTGTCTGGGATGGGGGTGGTATGCACAGTGTCTGGGATGGGGTGGTATGCACGGTGTGGGGGGATGGTAGTTAGGATGATGTACAGTGTGGGGGATGGTATGCACTGTGTAAGGGATGGGGGTGGTATGCACTGTGGGGGATGGTAGTAAGGATGTACAGTGTGTCTGGGATGGGGGTGGTATGCACAGTGTCTGGGATGGGGGTGGTATGCACAGTGTCTGGGATGGGGTGGTATGCACTGTGTGGGGGGATGGTAGTTAGGATGATGTACAGTGTGGGGGATGGTATGCACTGTGTGAGGGATGGGGGTGGTATGCACTGTGGGGGATGGTAGTAAGGATGTACAGTGTGTCTGGGATGGGGGTGGTATGTACAGTGTCTGGGATGGGGGTGGTATGCACTGTGTGGGGGATGGGGGTGGTATGCACTGTGTCTGGGATGGGGGTGGTATGCACTGTGTGGGGGATGGGGGTGGTATGCACAGTGTCTGGGATGGGGGTGGTATGCACTGTGTGGGGGATGGGGGTGGTATGCACAGTGTGGGGGATGGGGGTGGTATGCACAGTGTGGGGGAGTTAGGATGTACAGTATGAAGGATGAGGGTGGGATGCACAGTGTGGGGGAGTTAGGATGTACAGGATGGGGGTGGCATGCACATTGTGGGGGATGGGGGTGGAATGCACAGTATAGCCATCCGACAATACGTTCTGCCTCCTAGACCCATAACCGTTAACCTTCCGTTATTATTATTATTATTATTTTAGTTTTTTTGGATGTTTTTTTTGTTTTGTGTAAACTTTGTTTGTTTTGGTTGCCAGGCAGCAGCACCTGAGGTATGCAACTCTCTCCTTCTCTCTCCTTCTCTCTCCTTCTCTCTCCTTCTCTCTCTCCTTCTCTCTCCCTCTTTCTCTCTCTCTCTCTCTCTCTCTCCTTCTCTCGCTCTCTCCTTCTCTCTCTCTCTCTCTCTCCTTCTCTCTCTCTCTTTTATCTGCCCTTAGTGGATTATATTCCATACAGGGTTACTTATAAAATGCCCCTTTCACCTTACTGTCTGGGAGGGGTGAAATATGGGGGGGCTCAATAGACTGAACTTTTGCCTAGGGCGCCACTAAACCTTGCACCGGCCCTGGATAAGGTAATAGTTACGGAGGTCAGACGGAGTCCATCAGCCGCCCCTAAATGAGGCTTCTGAGGTAGTAACCATAATGGTGTGTTTCCGCATCAGTGTTGAACCAGTCATTGGTGTGTATGTGTTAATTAAGAGGGTCCCAGTCTGGTTGAATTCTAGAAGCGTGAAGAGGGGTGACTTTGTGGTAGCAGTTCTGAAGAATCAAGTCAGATCCAATCACCAGGGATGAAGATTCAGAAAGGCGTGCCGTGTGGGCAGTGCAGAGTGTCAATGTCAAAGAGGGCTGTTATTTATATGTCCTGCCGAAGGTGTCATTCACAATCCGACATTTGGTTTTGGGTTTGGTGTGGCCTTTTTTCCTCAGACAAAAAGCATTCAGCATCTCTTGCGGACATTAAATCTTTGAAGGAAGTTTCATCGTAGATTCTTAGTTTCGCTGGGTAAAGTAGCGCAAACTTGCATTCCATTTTGATCAACCGGGAGCAAACCTGGGAAAATTATTTTCTCTGTTTCGTGAGCTCAGCCGAATAGTCTTGGAATAATAAAGAGAGTGTCCCTCCTACTTTATATTGCATATTTTACGAGAGGCGGACCAGAAAAGTTCTTTGTGGGGATAGTTTATTGTTTTAAAAATCACTATTCTTGGTCAAGCGCCATCTTGAGAACGCTGTGGTCCTAGTCTATGGGCTCTCTCTATACCTAAATCTGAGCATAAGTGTTGAATTTGAAGGAGCTCAGGGAGCTTGTTTTTTGTAAAGTGAAACAGATCTGGTCCCTTTACCGTTTCCGGTAGTCCCACTATTCGCATGATGTTACGTATTGATCTATTTTCAAGATCCTGTAGTTTATTATAGAGAGCTTAAATTTCTTTAGTGTGCTGTGAGACTGCTGGTTTTAGTTCAGCTATGTCTGCAAAGCACTCCCGAACTCTACAATCCATTCCCAGCACTTGTTTCTGTAACTGTGCGATCTGTCTGTTAATATCCGCTGTTTGCTCCTTGAGCAGTGGCCCCATCCCCGGTTTAATGGTGTTAATGAGTTCTCTGTGTGTGACAGGAGTATCAATATGAGTGAGTACCTGGTCATGCTGAGCTGGGGAGGGAGGCATGGAGTCGCTGTCTGATGCTCCAGACACCTCAGGCATTTGTTCTTTACAGCGCTGTGGGAGCGGTGTGTGGGGCTCTGCTGTCAGGCGCCCGAAGCTTGCCGTCAGCGCCATCTTGGATTCAGAAGTGCGCACTGCTCTCTCTTTCTGTGATCGGTTCCTGGATTCCGGCATGGCATGCAGAAACCTGGCCCAGCGCCGCCACTGCCCCCGTCCGCCCCTGTACCTTTTCTCCTATGTAAAGTGCCCGGCAAGTGGGCAACATGCGCAAAAAGGCACATACTCATTCACAAACCCCGACCATGTGCTTCGCTACACAGCTACACTTTTAATTATCTGTTCTTACTTGGGATTGTATTAATGCTGTACTATGTTGGTTAATGTGGCTGGTATAGGGAAGAAAACATATCCCAAATACTGTATATAAAACATTCAAAAGCAACACATCTTCAGCAGTGAGACTAGAGATCATACAGTATACTGTAGTATATAGACAGAGGGACAAATGCATGTTCATGCAACAGAGCGATTAACGGCATACTGTATAATGTGCTGGTATCACACTGCACATGTGCAAAGGCGCCATTGCAATGCGCTTGCTCAGATATTTTATAGTATTGCAATTGACTGGAAGGGAACATTTAGAGGAAGGTAATAGACCCCGCCCCCAACAAAAAGAAACATCTATAATCCGTAGGTTCATCGCATAGAGCGAAGGATAAGTAATGTGCGATTTTTGTGTAAAAAAAAAAAAAAACAGGCCAAATTTCCAGAACTGGGAGGCTTACTTCTGTTGCGATAAAATAGAAATATATTTACAAGCCTTGCGGCTTTGTGAATGTAACAGGTGCATACTTGGGTGTGGTGCTAAGCTGCTCCCATAGGGGGATGTCAAATCCCCTATATGGATACAGGAAAAGAAAAAGATGGTGGAGCGCTAGAAAAAAATATTTATGATAAATTGGGTATCACAAAAATATGTTTTTATTTTGTTAAATTCAAATATTGATATAATAAACACAATGTAAATATATAAAAAAAACTAAAAGAAAAAGTCCAATGACAATAGCAAGTGTACTAATTGCAATAACCAAATTAAGGTATAATAAGGTTGTATACTTAATCAGTTTGAGTCCCACTTTCACAACTCTTATTTGCTTATTTTGACTCACTTATCCACTGGGTATCCTTATTAGAAAGGAAAGTTCTCAAGGGGGTCCATAAACCTTGCAGGATAGGCCGCTGGATTTAAAAAAATAAAAACAAATTATTGTGATACCCAATTTATCATATGTTGCAGGTCCAGCGGCCATCCTGTTAGCCGCTTAGTGCCGCTACAGCACCGGGGAGCGGTAGTGGCTAGGGATCGCGGTCACAGAGCGTGGAGGTCACCATTGTGGTTCATGTGGCTGTCTGTGCTGGAGGGCGCCGGCGCGAAGAGGCTGAGGCAGGCAGTAGATGAATACTGGTCTTGCATGTGTCGTTGGAGACCAGATCAGTCCAATTGCATTCCTGTGTGTGTCCAGCCAAACAGATGTAGTCTTCCCTCTTAAAAGAGGCTTGGTCTTTAGCCGCAATGCCATTGCTTCAGGTTACTTGCTGCTAAAAGGTGCTCAAGCTCTGTGCTCTGTGCTCCCAGTTTAACCTCTGTTATCCCTGTTCAGATGCTGCCTTTGGGTGGTCCATAAAAATTGCAACTTTTTCCTTGACCAAATGAAAAATATAATCACATATTTAGCTGGTTTCCCAAATACAGGGAAGGGGGGGGGAGTGACCCCCCCCCCCGTATATTTTGGAATCAGCATTGGGCTTCAACAGCCAGCGTTGTCATGCCATAGCCAAGGGACACTTTTTACGCAAGGTCACTGGGACTCCTCTCAGCCAACCTCCCGGGGAGTTTCCCACTTGATTGGATATAGTCGTATCCATGGAGATAGCTACATCCAATCAGGGCTAAACTCAGCCCTGCTTGGTTGAAAAGAACCCTATGATCAGCACTGAGTGCTAAACCATGTGAGAAGCCCATAATCAGACATTTTTTAGTGTAAGCACAATATGTCCAACTTTAGGCACATGATAATTGATCATGTGTCTGATGATCATCGAAGGGACAGCCAGAATAAAAGATGACCAAATCTAGAGGCAAAATGGATACATACCTTAGATACGGTGCAACCCCAGGGGTTAAATGTCCAGCTTAACCTAGGCACATTCATATAAAGGTTCAGTCATGAATCCCCATTAGTATTTAAATTTATGAGGAGAGATTAACGTTTCCTATAGGCATGCTTTTTTTTTCAGATTCAAAATCAATTTTTTTTTATGTCATTGTTGAAAAAGAGAAATTAAATGAAAAAAGGGACAGAGCCATAGTCTTCATTCCCATGGTAGCAAGGAAAGGATGTTTGAGTAACAGCGTATGCAAAATGATACAGTGAATAAAGACATTAATCACACAATTGATATGTAAAACAAAAGTTCAATGGCCCAATGACATGACATAAATATCAATGTTGTAATCTTCAATAAGGAAGCTGAAATACAAGTGAAGATAGTAAAATCAATTAATCCTATGCATTCGCCTCATCTTGCTACATACTATATAAAAGATTGAAAAATGTTATATTAGGCAATCTGGGCAATCTGGCATTGTAGAAATGGAACCATGTCATGGATTCCAAAACCTTCCATATTCAGGCTTGGACAGTCTCCTCTAGAGTTAAGATATACAACTCCCATTTTGTATAAAATCCAGTCACTGTCATTTCTGCTGCTGGCAATAGGGCCTGTCTCTCAAAAATATCAATGATGGAAACTTTTATCTCAGAGATGGAGGGGAACTGTTTGTGAATCCAATGAGACAGGATGAGTTTTTTTAACAGTACCCAATATTATATTCAGTACATGAATTATACTTTTCTTATTTGGTTCAAGATTCCAAGAGTTACATCGTAGAAAAAGGCATTAAGACATTAATAAAATGTATTACCTTATCTCAAAAACGCATTTCCGCATTCCCAGAAATTGTGGAACAGTGTCGCCTCTGTACATTTGATACGAAGCGCACACGTTGCTTTGGCACAACATATGTTCTATTTACAAATTTTAAATGAGTCTCCTGTAAGGAAGCTGTGTGCAGATGCTTCAGGGAGAGGGAGAGAGTCTTAAACATTTCGGATAGTGTGGGAATATTAGGTATATTCTGTAACCACTTTAAATATAATCCCTTACATACAGGTTAAATTCTGAAGGTAATCAGAATGGAATAGAGGTATTTAATACAATATCTGAGTACTGCAGATGGGGAAAGTAGTTCAAGAATCGCGTCAGGTTTATCAGGACATTCAGAGCTGGGTATTGTGGCCGTTGGGTTTACACTAAATGACATGATTGGAGTATCATGTAAACTGACTGTTAGGTAGGTGGTAGGTCTCTGAGAATGACGAGAAGGGTTGTAATGTATGCACAGCGTGTATGCACAGCGATAATTGCTAAAATCATTGGGCTGAAGATCGCTTTTCCCCCGCCCAGCGATTTTTGCCTCAATCACAAAAGCACCTGCCTAAAGACTAAATGGTGTGCAGCTGCTTCCCTACACATAGGGTGACCAACTCATCCCTTTAATCCGGGACACATATTAATTACACAGGTTCTGTGGCAGTTTAAAACCAGGTGAAATGGAGTCTTGAGGTGTGGCAGTTTAAAACCAGGTGAAAGCCCTATATCTGCAGATATATGCAACCAAGATCTCTGTATTATCTGATTAATATGTAGTTATTTTCTCACTCAGGCCCTTATTCAGATCTGTGCGGCCGGAGCCGCATACGGTGCTCCGGCCGCACAAACCAATCCCCGCCCACAATACGGATCGCCACGGCCGTCCGTACACGGACGGCTGGCGATCCGCATGAAAATGGTGGGGCATACGCCTCCACCATGGTGGGAGCTGCCCCCTGCATTCGATGGTCTGCGACCATCGAAGGCAGGGCCGCACGCCCCACCAGCTCCCGCAAGCTGAGACCACACGGACAATCGTCCGTGTGAAAGCTTGTATGGGGGCGGAGAACTGACATCCGGCGATGTCAGCTTTCCGCCCCCATCACTGGCGTCATAGCCTCATTACCATGCATACGCCCCGCGTTTGCATGGGAACGCCCATGAAACGCGGGGCGTATGCATAGAGAAATGAGGCTATTAAGCCCCTCACGCCCCTATACGCCCCCTTTGCGGCGTATTAAATTTTTGTGCGGCGAATTCCCCTGCACATGCGCAGAGTGACCTCTGCGCATGTGCAGAGCGAAAACATCGGCGGTACGGCCGCACGCGGGCCGTACCGCCCAGATCAGAATAAGGGCCTCAGTGTGCAATTGGGATACAAAGTGGTTTTTTTTTTTTTTCCTAGACAGAATTACCCCTCCCTTTTGGCACCTGAATGACACAACTCTGATTGAGCAGCTTACCAACAAAAGTGTTGTGTAATTAATATGTGTACCAGATTAAAGGGATGAGCTGGTCACCCTACCTGCACACCCTAAAGCAAACACCTGTTCAATCAACTGCCTTGCAACGGAGAATGCCTGTCCGACACCAGCGTCCCCGTTGCCAGGCGATCAGTGGCTCCCGGTTCTGAAGCGTCTGCTCTGTCAGACACCGAACGCACGCCTCCAGCCGCCCCATCTGGAACACAGCATCCTGGTCGCCAAGCGACCACCAGGAGCTGCGTCCCCAGAGCGTCACAGGGCGATTTCTAACATTTCTTTAGCAGGACACTATGGAAAGCCATCGGAGGAAGGCGATTATGCGGGATTGAGCTTTTTCAAATCCGCGTTTGGAAAAATGGCAGCGCATGCGTGTGGGACGCTCGCCAGTGGGGGTGATCTGCCGATCCCCAACACTGAATGAGCGGCGTTACATCTGTATTTCATACCCAAGATATGGCCAGGTCAAATACCATTTAAATTTGCGTCAGGGACATTATTTTTCTGGTTGTACAAAGTTATAGAGTAGTGATCCAACTTGATTTGATTGTTTTAATATAATATGTTATTTTTAAGGGATGGAACACAAATAAGAATCTGACTCCATTCTCGTCTGCAGGTAGCATGTTCTGGTCTACCCACAGCAAAGAAAACATTTCTAAATATTGTCAAATATGTAAAAATTACTTCCAGTCTGCAATAACAGCAATATATCATACATTTGCTCAATTATTAGAATCCCAGGTAGTGTTGGTGATAGGGGAACTAAGGGACCTTTTATGTTACTTCCCTTTCACTTGCCCTTAAACAAAATGGCCGGCCCCGTTTCGTTTTAATCACGTAACAGCGCCTATCCGTGTGCTGCCAGCTATGCATTGAGCTCGGGTTCCCCGGATGTGACCGTGTCCCAGGCCGGCCGCCGTACAGCCGTTACGTGGCACTAGCTGCTCGCTCCCCGGCTGCCTGGAGAGGTGACGCCTCTTTCGGAGTGAGGCCCAGAGTCAGCACAAAGCTCCCCGGTCTGTGCTCGCCCGTCCCCATCCACTCCTCGCCATGTTTACGATATCGGAGCTGGTAGCTCTGGTCGCCTTCTTCTCCGCCACGGCGTCGGGTTACTTCGTGAGCATCGACGCTCATGCAGAAGAATGCTACTACGAGCATGTGACGTCCGGCACCAAGATGGGCCTGATTTTCGAGGTGGCGGAGGGGGGGTTCCTGGACATCGATGTGGAGGTGAGGCTGCACTGACATAATGCAACCACCGCGCTGGCCCTCAGCCTGATCTGGGGCTGAGCAGAGGTCGCCACAATTCAGAGGCCTCTCTCGGTAGTTCTAGATGAGAAGCCTCATGCTTCTGCTGTCGGGAGCAGCACTACTGTCATCCAGCTGTCAGTCTGTCATCATCATGTAAAATGAATGAAGCCTTCGAAGCAACAGCATTGATTCATAGATATCGAGATGATAGAGCTACACTGTAGTTAGACAATAGGTCAACAGGTGCGAAAGGTCAATGGGTAGAAACACAAGCATGCAACACATTTTGAGGGTTTTCACATCCCACAATTTGCATCATTTACTATCCACGCGGACAGTGATTGGGAATAGTAACCTGTAGTAGTGGAACGAGCCTCATTGCCAAAGTGTGGTGAGCAAAGCTAGTTTGTAATAGTTTACGTTTGTGTTGTGTCACAGAATTTGAAATATACAAGATGTGGCCAAAAACATATGTTGACCATTGGCATGTCTACATTTTGTACCTGTTGACCATTTGTCAACCTATACCACACCCGTTATTCTTTTGTGCTGTACAGAACCATAAGAGAGAAAAATAAAAGGGGCTTTTTTGTTTGTACCTGTTTTGTGTTACATGTGGAGAGTGCTTCCTTCTATATGTCTGACACAAATCATCACTGCTACAATGTGATCCACTTTGCTAGTATTTGAAAGAAAGAAGTTGTTTTTTTCTGACTACTTTTTGTTTTCTCCTTTGTGTGCTATATTATTGTGCTGTGTATATTGAAATAATTATCTAATTAATAATACTTGTTTAGATCGTCTAAAGGTCCATACACACTGAGTGATTTTGCCCATCGTGTATGGACACCGATGATGGGGAAAATCGCTCATTGCATACACACAGAGTGATTTCCACCTGTTACAGCGATTTACCTGGGGGTGGATGACTTTCCATAGCAGGACGCTATCTTTGAAGCACTTCCAGAGTGCAGGCATTTTGTTTTATTGATGCACATTATAGCCCTTTAATGTAAATGCTTTGGTCAGATCTGAAGCCAGCATCAGAATATTAAAAAAAAAAAAACACATTTCTTTGGACTGTTACTTCAGAAAACAAACTTTCTTTCTGTTTCAGATTACTGGTCCTGACAATAAAGGAATATATAAAGGAGACAGAGAGTCCAGTGGAAAGTACACCTTCGCTGCTCATATGGATGGAACGTACAAATTTTGTTTCAGTAACAGAATGTCAACAATGACTCCAAAGATAGTGATGTTCACTATTGACATAGGAGAAGCCCCGAAGGGCCAGGACATGGAAACAGAAGGTGGGGGATGGTTTACTGAAATTGTTGAAAGCATTACAATATATTTTTCACTTTACATTATGAAAATATGCATTTTATATAATATACACTCTGCGTACTTTTAACAAAATTCCTGATTATTGGCGGCAGTGGTGACCTGATGTGGGGTGCAGGCATCGGTAAGAGTATACACACTTGCTGATACCAGCAGGAGGAGTGTTCCAGAAAGTCCCCCCGTTAATAATCCACTCCCTTGTCTGTACATGCACAACAGAGGGGGTCATTAACGACATGCGGGAGTGTTCGCTGACTGTCGGGCAGAGCGTACACACTGGGGGATATAATGAATGATATTGCTCAGAGGTTTCCAAAATTACCAATATTGCCCATTATATCGCCTAGTGTCTTCAATATCCTCCCACAAGTTAAACAAGACATTTACATTCTGCAGGACAGGCAGAATCCTAGGAATAGTTTTCCCACCATACACACAAGTAAGTTCAAACTTGTTTTGATTTATGACTGTCAGTCATCCCCTTCTCCCCCGTAACCAGCAGCATTTTGGGGATTCCATGGGGACCCTTGCATTATGGTTTTATCACTCCAAGTGGATCCACTACATGAGTCAAAACCATGTTCAAATTGCACCAATCGCACAAAATGACTGCTGAGACCAGTATTCTAGCTTATTATTTCCAGTGTTAAGGTGGGTACACATGGTGAGATTTCTGCTAGTTTTCTATCCAATTTTGCTTAGTGACGCAAAATCGAATGGGCATTCAATGGGTTTTTCCACATTGGATGCAGATTCGGTCCCGATGCACGTTCACATTTAGCGGAAATCATGAAGAAGTCTATATAGTAGAAATCAAATCGAATTCCACAAGTCTATATAGTAGAAATCAAATCGAATTCCACATCTAACCATGTGTACCCACTATTAGAGCTTCTCTATTTAAATCCTCTGTATTGTTTTGAGGATTTCGGGCACACCGCCACTGGCTGGGGGTTTTAATTTGTCGATTGAAGGAGGTCGATGAAAGTTGTAATTTGTAAGTGAACATATTGTGTAGGTCCCACTCTTAGGAGGCAGCACACTACAAGAAGAAATGTAATCACCCAGTTTGACAATTAAAGTCTACTATTAGTAATATTTTCTTTCTGTAATATAACATTCCTACGCTAGAACAATCTCCTCCATTGAACAAGTCTTCAGTACATCTTTGACTTATCTGCCCATTAATTCAGATATTCAGGTCTGGGAGTCGGTGGTGGGATGTCATAACTGTTAAAACATACAGCCAAAGGAGACTTATGGTGTATACACACTGGTACAATCGCCCTGCGTTTCTGACTATATATTCAGAATCGCATCTGTATCGCACGCAGATCTCAAGGGGTTTAACCCTTGCGATCCCAGTGCGCGCTCCCGTATCGCACGGCAGAAAGTCTTGGCTGCCTTGACTATATAGTGCAGGTCTGCACTATATAGTCACAATTGTATGCCATCGCATGCATGCGATGCGATCTGATCGCATTGCACGGCACATCTCACCGTGTGTACACACCATTACAACAGCAGGGTGGCTTCAAAGGAAAAGCGTTAACTTGTTTAGTTTCACGGCGGCACTTTCCAGTAGATGGTATGCAAATCGCATGCGATATCGCATACGATCCGCATATGATTAGATCTGCAATGCGATTTAGCACACCCCCACTATCCACGTCAGCCCGAAGTGTGGCGAGCGCACACGGTACGCGTCCTCCCAACCTGTTCATATCCCCACTATCCACGTCGGCGTAGAGTTGCTTTTATAAAGTGTGTCGATCGCAGCGAGCCACCGAGCCCGAAGCGTGGCGAGGGGCCTCGGGAAAAAATGACCCCGAAGCGTGGAATACATGTCAAGTAATCCGTGTCCACTTGCGGGGCTTGCCACACTACATCCGATCAACTCTACGCCGACGTGGATAGTGAGGGTATGAACAGGTTGGGAGGACGCGTACCTGCAGGGGCTCGCTGCGCTTGCCACGCTTCGTGCTGACGTGGATAGGGGGCTGTTAAATAGCATCCCAGATCAAATCGTATGCAAATCCAGTGGCGTAACTAGAATTTGTGCGCCCCCTCGCCGATATCGGCAGCGCCGCCCCTCCTAGCCCTCCCACCCACCTTCCCAAGTGAAGTTAAAACCCTCCTTACCCCTCCGCGTGGCACCGCATTCAGGGTCCCGCAGCCGGCTCAGTCTCCTCCTGCAGTTCTATAATGACCATCAGAAAATGGCTGCCCCCTAACAGCAGACAGTTTTTAAGGATGCTAAAGGAGGCCCGCGCCTCCTCCTAGCATCCCAAAAAACTATCTGCTGTTAGGGGGCAGCCATTTTCTGATAGTTATTTTTCATTAGAAGTACTGCAGGAGGTGACGGAGCCATGACCAGATCTGCGCTGCGGCCGGGACCCTGAATGCGGCGGCATGCGGAGGGGTAAGGGGGGTTGTTATATATAGTTGTAACTATAGCCCCGCAGATCGGCGCCCACAGCCCCTCAGCGCCTCCCCGCCACCGCGGGGGCTGCGGGGCTATAGTTACGCCACTGTGCAAATCACATACGATTCGATCCGCAGGGAAGTGCCGCAGTTAAACTAAACAAGTACCGCATTAACTGTTGCAGTTGTGCTAGCTTTACAATATCATAATAGTTTTGGGTGGTTGTCATTACTGTCAGTACAGTACAGTCCATTCTCCGAGGTGAACTAGCCAGAAAAAAAATGCTTTATTCTTTTATATTTAGCGGGTACATCATTCTGGTTAAACAAGTTTTGCACATACTATGAAAATTCTATTAATCAGACATCTCTTTTTTTCCTTATTGTTATGTTGTTCTCCTAGGTGGTGGTGATACATGGGCTGGTATGTCGACTGCTTTTTGAGGGCAGATTAAAGTTTCTGTACTGTTTTATGCAGAGTAACATTACTCTGTGTATTTGTGTTGTCTAACCCCTCCCTGTGTTGGCATGGCAGTTATTTGGTTGCTGCAGACACTGGGAGAAAACGTTTGATTACTTGTCTAACAAAGATCTAACTTCTAGGATTCTGGAGTATTGCAGTGGTTGGCATGCCGTCTTTTGATTTGTTTTTTTGTGGACAATGTTTTAGAGGGAAAATTTAAACTGGGTATTTTTTTTTTCTTCAATATAGCATTAATTTTAAGAAGAAAACCCCTTTTAAAATGTATTTTAACACAAAGGATATGCAGAATTTTATGCACAGAAGTTACAACATGCTGAAAATTAAAATACGGAAGTTTAAAGAGCATATTAGATATACAGATAAAGCACTAAATTGTTCAGCATGTACACCTGTACTAGAGCTTCCACTTCCTCAATATAACCATGACCGCTTTAGTGACAGGTTCTATTTATACACAATATAATAAATACATTCTCATTCATTTGATTTTTTTCCTATGATATCTAATCAGTTTTATAACGAAATAAGCATATTAGTGTCTTTTTGAATTGTTTTAGTCATTATGGGCCAGATGTACTAAGCTTAAAGTGATGAAATGGAGAGTCACTCAGCTCCTAACTGTCACATCACAGATGGTTAAAAATGACAGTTAGAACCCAACAAGTTATCAGTTTTCAATACTTAGTACATCTCTTGATACGTTAGAGGATTAAAAGATAATGTAAGCAGGTGCCTTTTACTTCTTTAATTACTGTGGCAGGTTATGTGAATTGTGTTTTTATTAAAATAGGCTGCTATTAATGGTGTATAATGCTGCACAGTGTTTTGGACACAATCGCATGACACATAATGTAGTGAGCAGAGAGGCTTTGTAGTGCCCTCTGATCTTTGCATTGTAAAATCTTCTCCCCTCTTTTTACCTCTTTCTCCCCTTTTATATGCTATTTTCATGTACAGGACAGTGATGTTTGCAACCATAAGATTTGGTTTTGGAAAGGAGATCATGATATGTAGAGGAACAAAGAGGCATGCTTTAATGCAGTGATGGCTGACCTTGACACTCCAGCTGTTGTTGAACTACACATCCCAGCATACCCTGCTACAGTTTGACAATTTGCCCATGCTAAAACTGATGCAGGGCATGCTGGGATATGTAGTTCAACAACAGCTGGAGTGTCAAGTTTAGCCATCACTGCTTTAATTGCACTTAAATTGCTAATAAAAATAAAACATAAGTAGACTATATGGAATTGCTGTTTTAATTCCTACTACCAATGGCTGCTTCCTGATATATGTGCTGACTGGGACTCCAAACTATATTTTATTATGTTTGTTCACTATGCAGCACACCAGAACAAGCTGGAGGAGATGATCAATGAACTTGCTGTGGCCATGACAGCTGTTAAGCATGAGCAAGAATACATGGAAGTGCGGGAAAGAATACACAGAGCAAGTGAGTTATAGTGAAGGTTTTCTTTACGGACCTCATTTGAGGAAAAGTCCAAAGTGTTTCTCAATCAATCTATATATTTTTTTCTTCTGTTTATTTTCTGAATGCACTGCAGCCTTCATTGTTCTGAATATGTAGAAAGTTACAGCACTCAGCAGACATGCACCAACATTACAGCTTTCTGCTTGTACCTGTGGATGAGTCACTGACACATTGACTTTGTCTAGTGGATTACTAAACTATTCTATGGAAGGGTGGAGCCCGGATATAGATGTTAAAGATCAAAAAATTAATAAGACTGGTGTGCCTTGAGTTAAATTACAGCTGCACTGTTACTATTGCTTGTTACTTACACATCCTTCACGGTCACTTCTTGGACTTTAGTGTTCCCGCTAGGCTGTTTTAGCAGGGCGCTGCACCCTGCCCGTTTTTTTTTTTTTTTTTTAAAGGTCAAAATGTGCCCTGCACTTCTAGCCGTTAAAACAGCCTGGTGTCGGCCACCGACGGTTTGCACGGGGAAACCCAGCGCCGCCATAGACAGCGACGACCAGCACTTCCCCGGCAGCTCAGCAACTTTGGCGGGTACGGCCCACCCCTTTAGTGACAGCGGCGGCCGGGACCATCCCTTTTCATGACATTGC
The DNA here is from genome assembly GCF_055691185.1 of Crinia signifera. Lineage (NCBI taxonomy): Eukaryota > Metazoa > Chordata > Amphibia > Anura > Myobatrachidae > Crinia > Crinia signifera. The sequence goes on from NC_139217.1 coordinate 372,417,848, forward strand.
AGCCCGGGCACGCCCCTTTTGTGACGTCGGCGGCCGGGGACCGCCAACAACTGTGACATCAGTGAGCCCGGTCCGCCCCCATTGCGCTGCCCCCCCATGCAGCTGTGCCCTGCCCCCCACGCAGCTGTGCCCTGCCCCCTAAAGTTCCTGGAGGGAACACTAGAATTTTGACTAATTTTAAAACTAAAAAAAATCTAAATAGAAAAGGCATAAGCCTGCAATTCAAATATTCTATACTGTGGAAGATACCAGTTCCTCAGCAATAGAAATGCCCTACTTTATATGTATAATATAATAAAACAATGTTGTTAACGATGCTTATCCTTATTAATGGCAACCTGTATTTACCTTATAAAATGAAAACGTGATGTATTTCATTATTTGATCAATAGATTTGAGCTTTGCATTAGTGAGAATAATAGCTAACAATTGTTTTTATTCACTTCAAATTAACGAAGAAGCTGGGTTGAATGTTTACGAGTTTAAATTAATACATGTTCGCTAAAACCATGTGCTTCCAATATTCTCAATCTCAAAAATAAAAAAAAAAAATACAAATTTGAGCCAGTTTGCAATTGTTCCGTGAACATGTTTGTGACCAAAAAATTAATTTAGAAAAAATCAAACTTCCGTTTACAGAAGCAAATGCTGACGAAAGTGTTTGCAACTTATTCGTACGAGTGCAATATAAGACATTGTACAAAAATGACACCAAAAGAGTTGCCAGTCAGTTACCCCTGAGTTTCTGATAACCTGAGTTTCTGATAACCTGAGTGTCACCATATGGTGCTGTTCTCAGACTATCACTGTATATAATGCTGACTTCAAGGTGGTTGTGTTTGCTAGATTTTTGCAACGTCTGACCAAATGCAATCCTTAAGTCCACGTGGGAACCATTTATCGATCTATTCCATATGAACACATATACCACTATAGCATATGTTCTAAAGGGTTCTTTTTGCTAACCGTGTAAAACACTCTGTAATCATTATGCAACTTATGGTATACTTGTTAAACGTAAATAACTGCCCGACAGGTCATTTGTACTTTTTTTTTATTTTTATTAGGGTAACCAATTACCTGGGTGTAAGTAAATTATGCATCACTGGTGTTTGTCATTAGTTCAGTAAAAAGTCTGAATAAATGTGCATGACCACATCCTGCTGATCTCCTGGTACACTGCTGTTATAGAAACGGGGCGTTCACTACCTAGTCACTGTGTAGTGACAGCATTCACTACCTATAGGTGATTAGAAGTAATAGGTAATATTTTTTTAAAGATATATTTGAGAATTGGCTCAGAATTGTTTCAGGCCAAATCAAACCAATATAGATATAGCTCAATATGCGCGTCTTTCCTGTTTGCTTATATTAGTTAATTTGTTTGTTATTCGCAGACACATAAATCTATGCAATTCATGTGTCTGCTAATGACCTAAGCAAAGTTCATATTTACCATCATGAAGTACAGTAAGTGTGATCTTAAGGCCCCCCCCCCCCCATACACTAGTGTGATTTGGCCTGATGTGTTTGATATCCACTCCAACCTGATGCACGGTACTGTGTGCATCAAATCAGAGGTTGGATGTGCTGCACAAGATTAATCGTATGTGCAGCCATCAGCATCCACAATCTATTGCATCCTACTTCCCTTGAACTCCCCCGGCAGCTCCACAGGAATCCTTTTTTTAAATGCGATAATTTGATAAGAAATGGCTTATCAAGTGCCAAGTCTGTGAGCCCTATCTGGGAGCTCACTCGGTACTTGTGTGCTAGCACGGCGCCCACGATAATTAGTCGCCCAATTTTTTTTATCGCATGCCATACACCCGATGGCATGCGATGCGATTTTGACCCATATACGATATTAAATTGTATAAGCACCCTAATGGGTGCTTATAATGCTTAAATGCACCCCCACGCCACCCCACAAGTATAAACGTGCACCCGAAGCGTGGCGAGCCCGCGAGTTGGCGGTGGTACGCGGCCTACGACCTTTTCATACCCCCCACTATCCACGTCAGCGTGGAGTTGATTTTATAAAGTGTGGCGAGCCACCGAGCCCGAAGCGTGGCGAGGGGACGCGGATACCTGTGAAGCCCGCGAGGGGACGCGGATACCTGTGAAGGTATCCGCGTCCCCTCGCGGGGCTCGCTGCGCTTGCCACACTTTAGTAAATCAACTCCACGCCGACGTGGATAGTGGGGGTATGAAAAGGTCGTAGGACGCGTACCGCCGTCCCTCGCGGGCTCGCTGCGCTCGCCACGCTTCGGGTTCACGTTTATACTTGGGGGGTGGCGTGGGGGTGTATTTAAGCATTGTAAGCACCCATTAGGGTGCTTATACAATTTATAATGGCATTGTATGCCATATACAATGGCATACAATTTTAAAATTGTATGCCATTGTAGAACATCGGCCGATATCGCATCACATGCGATATGGTCTGCGATGCGATGGGCGCCGTGCTAGTACACAAGTACCGCTCACTCACAGTAAATCAAGTCCGACTTGTACTTAAGATAAGTCAGACTACTAATGGTAGCCTTTACTCTTTAATTCATTGCACTTTCAAAATGACTTCAATTCTTTAATTGTATTGGTTATCCACATGTGTATGGGCAGTACTGTTAGTGTTGGCTATCAATATGAATGTGTTTGTAACTTTTATTCATCTGTTTCTGTTCTTCCAACAGTTAATGACAACACGAACAGCAGAGTGGTGCTCTGGTCATTTTTTGAAGCCCTTGTACTTGTTGCTATGACACTGGGACAAATCTATTATCTGAAGAGATTTTTTGAAGTGAGACGAGTGGTTTAAAAATATATTTTTGTGGGGATTTTTTTTTTTTTTTTTTTATCCCAAACTTTTTCTCCCTCTTTACCAAACAACTTCAGGATTTAATTTAGCAATTTTTACTTTTGAAACTTTAATTGTAGCATAAATAAACACTGTGCTGCATATATTACCTTCAGCAAAGTCCTCAAGATATCACAACTGAAGCAGTGTTTTTGGAAAGATTCTAGAGCACTCTGTGTTGTGGTCCCCATCTGGATTGGAAGTTTCTAGTTACATTGGTCTTTCTTGCCACTTTACTTTTGCAAGAAGAATCTTTTTTTTTTTTTTTTTCTTTTTTTTTTTTCTACGGAGACTAAGAGCCAAAGCGGTTCATTCTTGAGATGGCTAAGCTTTAACCACAAAAACTTATCCTGCAATAGCCGTATCCAGCAAGTGAAAATTTAGGATAATATCACCACCTTTGTCTATTATACTCTGTATTTTCAAATAATCCATAGCCTAGCAAGTTCTGCCTGCAAGAGTGTTATGCTTTACTGTTTATAAAAAATAAGTCCTTTTACAAAGATGCAATCATATCTGGATTTTAATTCTGGACACATCAAGTGACCTTGTAGCCTCTATTTAAGACCATTGCCTCTTCTATTTCGGAAGAGATCAAGGGTTCATCTTCTCTAAAAGGTCTGATTTTAAGCAGTGTGTCAACACTGTGTCTGCTAGGTATTTAAAGACCCTCCATTATGCTGACCAGCTATAACAGGGATTTTCCGCTTTTATTGTTTTCACTACACCCCTTATTTCTAGAGTAGTATACTTTAATTATATCAACAATCTATCTACATGATTAATCTCTGAAATCTTTCCATAAAATGTATAGCTTGCACAGCCAATTATGGAGTTGCAGTTCCATGGTCTGCAAACCACCTCTGAGAATGTTATTTGATTACAATCTGTTCCAATGTGACTGCACATAATATTGTTTTCTACAGTGTGTTCTCTTTTTACATTTGTGGTTTAGATTAGTGCATCTTACCGTGTTAATTTATTGGCCATTTCAGGTGGCTGTAGAGTATTTTTGGCTAGTCACAATCAGGCTTTTTCTAGCATACCCGTTGCATTAAATCCACCTGTTGTTTGCAGTTAGAATTCTCAATGAGCTATGGATACCGCTTGCTCTATTTACACTCTTCAAATAGATCCTCCATTGATATATAGTTCCCTACTGCAGACATAAGTACTGGTCAAACATTGGCCTAATCCCCCAAAATATGAACACTGGATCAGTCCATAATCACTAATGTAACTTTTAGCTCAGATTCCCTGATACTTTTACACATATGTATATATTTGTTATTGAAGCTCTTACATAACCCCTTTCTCCTGGATAAGAAGTACAAAAATAAAAATGTTCTTGAAGGCAATACATATGCCAACGTTTATTTACGTTTAGTATCCCTTTAAAATATACTACTCTAAAATGGGTGCAGTGGCGATAAAATAACAAGAGGAATCCTTCAACGCACCAATGGGGTGTCTAAGCTAGAGGTAAAGGCAGGTCAACATTTATTTCTAATTATTTGCAGTCCTTTCCTATTTTTTTTTTTTTTTGTGTTCCTGAAACTGCTTAAATCCCATGGGTAACTGCAGGTGTATAGGTCTCATCCATTTTAATAACAAAAAAATGGTTTCTGGTGTTGGTGCGGATCAAGATTAAGTTGTGACTTTTGTAATTTAGCTTATTGTATTTCTTCTCTTTTTTTTCTTCCTTTGGACACAGAAGCAATCTTTACAAGCAACACCACTGTTTTGTACTATTAAGTTGTTTTCATATGGGATTCCATGTTTAAATAAAGTTTTCAACCCTGGATAAAACCATGCGGCAGAAGAAGAATGATATAGTTCTTCTGTTAGGACTGTTGCTTGCTGATTTGTTTGACTATGACCTCAAATTTTATTTCGAAGATGTACATTTAAGAAAAAAAAACGCTTGTCTAAATATTACCCAGGTTCAGTGAAAAAATAAACACCTTCTTTAACTAAAATGGAAACAATGGAGTACTTTCTATGGACTGCACAGCATATGATATCACAAACATGATAGGTACAACATAAAGTAGGCATTTTTTCACTTTATGCTCTACATCAGCGGTGGCCAAACCTGTCCTCAAGATCTACCAACGGTGCATGTTTTCCAGGCAACCTGTGGATCTATATTAGGAATGAATGCAGCCGGTTTGAAAATGTGACAGTTACTAATGACTACAGCTGTGCACCAGCTAGGTGACCTGGAAAACGTGGACTGTTGGTAGATCTGGAGGACCGGTTTGGCCACCCCTGCTCTACATGATATTAACTACATATTAAGTTTTATTGACAGGAAAAGATTCATTACAATACAAAAATATTATAATCAAGTAATACAATAGAATCTGTTAGAGCAGTGATGTCTAACCTTGACACTCCAGCTGTTGTTGAACAACACATCCCAGCATGCCCTGCATCAGTTTTAGCATGGCTAAATAGTAAAACTGTAGCAGGGCATGCAGGGATGTGTAGTACAACAACAGCTGGAGTGTCAAGGTTAGCCATCACTGTGTTATAGCATCCATGTTTTTTAAGGTGAGGAAAAATAATCATTCACATCAGTGTTTTGAAATCCATAGTACGCAAGCTGCTGTAGAACACATCCAAACAGGGCAGCCATCATAAGGTGGGACTATATACAGTGGCATAGCTATAGCACCGCAGCCCCTGCGTTGGGGGGGGGGCGCTGTGCATTTGGGGGCACAGGGGTGCTGCGGTGCTATAGTAATACACCCGCCCCCCATCCCCCGCAGGCTTACCTGTCTGCGCGCAGTGCGCGTCCCGGCTCCCCTCCTGGCTTCAATCAATTCTATGGAGACGGACCACGATAAAATGGCCGCCCCATAAAGCAGAGAGTTCTCTGAAACTGTCTGCGGTATGAGGCTGGCCATTTTATCGTGGTCCGTCTGCATAGAATTAATTAAAGCCAGGGGGGGAGCCGGGACGCGCAGACAGGTAAGCCTGCGGCAATGGACGGGGGGGCGCCCCAAACCAAGCTACACCACTGACTATATAGATTCCTTTCCCAGGCCCAGACAGAGAGGGGGGGCAAAGATTGGAGTCTATAAAGTATAATTTGTCATAAACAAAGTTCACATTTCTCTTAAAGCAATGTATAGGTTGAGTAGTGTGGGCAGTCCTGCAGACAGGTCTCTCACCAGGCAGGCAGATTTTTCGATAAAGGGAAGGGGAACCCTGCCTATTTTTGTCAGTCCCGCAATATCTCATGGCAGCTCTGCATCCAAGCATGCCCTGTCTGTCACGATCCAGGTAAAACAAATAATATATTTTACCTCGTGTCTCTCCAGACTGTCACTGTGTCTTCAGGTCTGGATATTCTTCGTCCTGTGTGTGTGCCGATCACAGCACAGATTCCCCAGTCCCTCCAGTGATCACCTGATGCTGCAGCTGTGCAGCGTTTCCTGCAGGCTTGCTCACAAACTCCCAGCATTGGGACTTCTCTCTGTTACAGTCCTCAGGACTTTCCACATGCACACCACACATCATTTGTGTCTCCTACATGGGCAAGAAATACTTTGTATACTAATATTTGGTTTAGAATTTTTGTAATGTAAATTTATTTACAATAGTTATGTAATGGGTCTTGTGGGAATAAGAATAGAGGAGTGGAGGGGAGAGAGGCTATATAGTGTAGCAGTTGTATAATTGGAAAAAAAGGGTACTTATATGTTAGTTAGGCGCCCCACTATAGTTAGTACGCTCATACCCCCACTATCCATGTCGGCATGGAGTTGACTTTATATAGCGCGGCGAGCGTAGCTGAAAACTAAGCAAAAAGCTTAGTGGGCGCCCAACTAACATATAAGTACCGAAAATGCTATTACTCGACAGACCATAAGTGGACTGCACTTCTGCGGCAGTCAATAGAGCGCTCCCTGGGTCAAAAACCTGTGATATTAATTTTAGTCCTTTTTGTTGGAGGTTTAAAGGCCGGGGAATCTATGCCTGGTTGAAACATAGGATTGCTACATATAGGTAGCCATGGCGATTTCTTGGGATTCATGTCTAGTGAGACCACCACGCATTATAAGTGTCTCTAAAGAATAAATGGAAATAGATGTACTAAAAGATTTTGGTGTATGTAATAAAGCACTCGGGGAATACGGATAGAAGATGACGCAATCTAGTTAGCAAAGAGAGTAGTTACTGGAGCCAGTCCAATGCGTATCTAGTGAGAAGTGCTCTAGCGTATAATAGTAGGTTAGGAAATCCTTGACCTCTTTCGCGTTTAGGCATTTGTAGTTTCTTTTTTTTCTTTTCAATAATAAATTTTTATTAGGTCATAGTAACAAGTCATACGTAGAAAGTGGCACATGGTACAACCATACCAACAACATGGAAATTTAAATCAAAGGGTACATGTGAACAGATTGTACATTGAAGAGGCAAAATTGGCTATATCTGCGCAAAACCTTGACCTATATTATTAGTAGAAACATAAGAAAGCAAAGAAGGTAAATATAGGAAACAGAAAGGAGAGAGTAGACACAAGAGGGGAGGGGACACATAACAAAATAAGACTAAAAATTTAGCACTTGTAGGGCCATTACTCTTGCGGAAGGGGGGGGGGGAGGTCAGGACAGACACATCCCACATATCAGCTCTAGCTAAGGTAAGACTTTGAGCTTCTCTATACTCTGCCCATTTGAGCCATTTCAGATGGATCGAAGATGCTGATGAAGAGTACCTAGCATTCCTCGTCTCATAGAGGAAGTGGTTATGTACTTTACTAATAACTTGACTTATCAAAGGAATCTGTCGACTTCCAGAGACGTCCAATAGCTGCTTTAGCAGCAATCAGAATGTGCCTCAGAATGTACATATCTCCTCCTGAGAGTGAGTCAGAGTAGTGAAGTTTAGATTAGATTAGATACAACTTTATTGTCATTATCCTAATTTAGGACAACAAAATTCAATTTAGCATCTATACGTATACATCCATATCATAAAAAACCAAAGTCCATACAATTTACAATTTATACAATGAATACTATAAACCCATTAACCCCCCACCCAAGCTACATTCCCTATTTAATTTAACAATAGCCCTTGGGAAAAAGCTATTCTTCATCCTAGACGTCCTATTCCGAAGGCACCTAAACCGCCTACTTGACGGTAGTAGTACAAATAATCCGTTTGCTGGATGAGTTATGTCTTTTAAAATGTTGTGTGCTCTACGTAAGCAACGTTTACTCTGAATCTCCTCAGCAGACGGGAGTGTAGTGCTCATTATACGTTGGGCCGTTTTAATCACCCTCTGTATAAGTTTCTTTACTGCAGTGGTACAATTTCCATACCAAACAGAAATGCAGCTGGTCAATATACTCTCAACTGCACATCGGTAGAAATTTAACAATATACGATGTGACAGTTGATGTTTTTTCAACAATCTAAGGAAAAAAAGGCGTTGATGAGCCTTTTTCACCAAGCATTTAATATTAGTTGACCAGGTTAGGTCCTCAGAGATCTGAGTTCCTAAGAATTTGAAACTGGAAACACGTTCCACCCATGCTCCATTAATTTGTATTGGCATGATTGGGGTAGATTTTTTCTTGCGAAAATCAACCACAATCTCTTTGGTCTTGCTAGCATTGAGGAAGAGATTATTTACTCCGCACCAGTCCACCAGATGCTGAATCTCATTCCTATATGCTATTTCATTATTATTATTAATTAGCCCAATCAAATGTCGTATTGTCTGCAAATTTAATGATGGTGTTAGAATTGTAGACCGACATGCAGTCAGATGTGAAGATAGTAGAATAAATGATCTAAATTAGTAAATATAACAATGATTTAAATTAATAGAAGATGTTTAGAGAGCGCCACACAATTTTTGAAAAATTGATTACAGTTTATTATAAAAAATACATATAAAAATAAATATAAAAATACACAATTAGAAATAACTCATACTGTATAAAAAAGTCACAATAAATGACCAAGATATAATTAATAGTATCCGGCTCCAAATCACTCAATTTAGGAATATATAATGAGATTTCAAATTTTCTTAGACACACAACCCTGTGCGCACCAGGGTGTGTGTATTAATTGAAAAAAAAAAAATATATATATATATATATATAGTCCTCCAAATTTCTTTTTAGAAGATACGTATATGGCAATTTTTGTCAGTGCCAAAAGAACTTTAAAACTTTGATTGGTGAAAATAACAGGACACCCTGAGAGTTGGATAGGTGTCTAATCACCATGAGGTACAGACTGTACAATATATTGGCTGCAATGTTCCTCTGAATATGAATGTGAAATATACTTATTTGCCGCAGAAGAAAGGTTTTCAATAGGTGAGCTCGAATAGAGAAACGGGCTCAATACACAGCCTTGCGGCACTCCAGTGTTCAGACTAATCGATTCAGAGCTCACTGTACCTATCCTAACTACTTGAGGCCTATCGCTTAGGAAATCCCCTATCCAGTTACATAATGGACTGTTAATCCCCAGATCCACCAGTTTTGAAACTAGTCTAGTTGGTAATACCGTTTTAAACGCCGAACTGAAGTCGACAAACAACAGTCGGGCGTAGGTATTGTTCTCCAGATGTGAAAGCACATTATGAATTAACAGAGAAACTGCGTCATCAATACTTCTATTGCTGCGATATGCAAACTGAAATGGATCTAAAGACGGGGGGAGACCAGCCTTTAGATGAACTAACACCAACCGCTCCAAGCACTTCATGACTATCGGTGTAAGAGCCACTGGACGGTAATCATTCAAACTCATCGGCCTGGAATTTTTTGGCACCGGGATGATAGCAGTACTTTTAAAGCAAGCAGGAACAGCTGACGCGGACAAGGACATATTAAAAATGTCTGTAAAGACCCCCGTCAGCTGTTCAGCACAAGCTCTCAGCACTCGTCCCGGTATGCCATCAGGTCCCGCCGATTTGTTCGCATTGATTTGACCGAGACCAGCGAGAACCTCTGCTGATGTTAATACAAGAGATTGACCAGAAGGAGGCATTCTAGTTACCCTTTCACTATTGTCTCTATCGAACCGGGCGTAGAATTGGTTCAACTCATTTAGTGAGGAGACATCTAGATGAAGGGATGAACTAGCTTTGTCAGCTTTGTAATTACTAATACCCCGGATGCCCTGCCATAGACGGCGGGTATCAGCTTTTTCCAGGTTATCCTCCAGCTTTAATTTATAACAACGTTTAGCCTGGATGATGCCTTTCTTCAAGTTTGCTCTAGCCAGTGGCGTCACTAGGCGGGTGCGGGGGGTGCGGCCCGCACCGGGTGTCACCTGTCAGTGGGGTGACACCAAAATCAGCCGTGCTGCTGCGCCCCACTGCCGCTCAGAGCTCTTCCCCACTGTCTGACCACCCGCCCGCCCGCCCGTAGGTAGCTGACAGCCGGGCAGACTGTATGTGCACTGCCCGGCTGTAGTCTCCGGCAGGAGTATCTGTATTTTCACAGATCTCCTGCTGAACTGCCGGGCAGCCAATCAGGAGCGGCTATCAATGCCGCCGCTCCTGATTGGCTGCCCGGCCATCCAGCGGGAGATATGAAAATACAGATTCTCCTGCCGGAGACTACAGCCATCGATTAAAGACGCAGCAGCACTGCCCTGCTCCTGAGTGGCGGGTGAGCTGGGGTGGTAGGCGCTGGTGGCTTCTCCGGAGTGAGTAGCGGGGAAAGCGGTCTCCGCAGAGACGCGCTGCCGCTATCCGCACGGAGGAGCCCTGCGCCATCTTGTCACGCTCGCCCATTCACTGGACTGTGGGGTGCTTTGAATCTTGCGACGGCTGGCTGATGCCGGAGAGACTTGGAGCTCCCTGTCTACTTTACAACATTTCTCGGTGAGGCTGACTGACGGGTCTTTAGTGGTGAGTGGTGCCTGATTCAGTACACTTGGTGGGCCGGCAATGTTGTACCTGCTTGGATATTTGATTGGGACACTGCTGACAACACTGTGGGGGGAATACCTGGCACTGTGGGGGCATGTGTGGCACTGGGGGGCATATGGCTGGCACTGGGGGCATATGTATTGGACTGTGTGTGCATATCTGGCACTGGGGGCATATCTGGTTCTGTGTGGGCATGTGGGGCATATGTTTAATGGACATCACATTGTGCGGTGTAATGGGCATCATTGTATGGGGCGTAATGGGCATTACCGTGTGGGGAGCATTGGGTAATTGCCATCACAGTGTGGGGTGTAATGGGTATCAAGGTGTGCGGCATAATGTGTAATTAGCATCACAGAGTGCGGTGTATCGTGTAATTAGCATTGCGGTGTGGGGCATAATGTGTAACTGGCATCACGTGTGCGGCATTATGTGTAATTGGCATTACTTCATGTGTAATGGGTATAGTTCTCTAAAATGTGCAATCTGCAGGTACACAATACAATCATGGTACAGACCATGCCCCCTTCTGATAGGCCACACCCCCAAGCATCCACTCTTCCAGGAAGTTGGCGGGGGGTGACACCATGAGTTCCTACACCGGGTGACACCAACCCTAGTGACGCCACTGGCTCTAGCTATGCCATAAGCCTCAGCATCCTCTCTCCTAAAGGCAACATTCCGTGCCCGTAACAGAAGCCGAACATCCCTATTCATCCACGGCTTCTCGTTCGGGTATACCGTGATCTTTTTCCAGGTAGTAACACTATCAGTGGTAACGCTAATATAATCAAGCACAGAGGAAGCATACAGGTTTAAATTAGTAATTACATCAGACCCCCAAGATTCGTATGGTCTAAATGAACCCCAATTAGTGAGTCCAAACTTCTGCAATAATGCATCAGCTCCCGCAGGCCAAACTTTGATGTTCTTAACGGTAGGTTCCGTCTTTTGCCGTAATGTAATATACTTCGGGGAGAGAAATAAAGAAACATGGTCCGATTGCCCTAAATGGGGGAGGGCGGCCACTTTATATGCATCACGGATATTAGTGTATACATGATCCAGGGTTCTGTCACCTCTTGTTTTACAAGAGACATGCTGATAATACTTTGGCAGAACAGATTTTAAATTTGTATGATTAAAATCACCAGCAGCTATGAACGCCGCCTCTGGATTGGCAGACATATGTTTATTGATGGATTTATACAAACCCTCCATAGCCACATTTGCCGTAGCATCTGGGGGAATGTACACTGCTGTAATTAAAATAGAGGTAAACTCCCGGGGCAGATAAAAGGGTCTGCACTTTATCATAAGGAATTCGAGGTCAGCTGAGCAATGTCTCTCTGTTATCACAAAGTCCTTGCACCAAGCATTATTGATGTAAATGCATAGCCCACCTCCTCTGAATTTCCCAGCATCAGCAGAGATTCTATCAGCCCTTATAACACAACGGTCAGGCAACATAATAGCACTATCTGGTATGCCATCATTCAACCATGACTCTGTGAAGGTGATAACATTACAGTCAGAGAATCTCATACTGTGCCTGATATTGAGTTGCAGTTTCTCCATCTTATTCACCAGGGACCTCACGTTAGCCAGAAATATAGTGGGTAGTGGAAGCCGAGAGGGTGCCTTTCTCAGCCTCTCACGCAATCCCCCTCTCTTCCCCCTCCGCTGTCTTCTGTCCCGCCGCCTCCTCCGTCTGCTACTCTGCCCGACAGGATGCGTGACCTCCGGCTCCATAGCAACCGCCGGGTCACGCCAGAAAGCGTCTGCCGTCATCCCCTCCACTGTGCCGCTGCTGCGGCTGCAGATGCCGCTCTCCATCCACCTCCCGCAATACGGAGCATCTCGGCCGGCATATACATCAGGCGGGCGGCATCCACCCCCTCCAACAGCCCCTGGACAATAAGGTAAATTAGCAGTATGCCGTATGCACGGAGACGCTGGGCCTCGCGATCTGCTCGCGCCGCCATCTTGGATGAGAATTGCATTTAACTGCTTTGAGTAGAGTGACTACTGGGTTTAAATGTACCTGGAGTCTGAGTACAGCATTTATAAGGGAGGAAATATCTGACCAAAAGGGGGAAAGTAGCGGGCATTGCCAGAATATATGTAGTACTGTGCCTATGCCACCGCATTTCCTCCAACACAGATGGGAGACATTCGGCCAGATGGCATGTAGTCTTTTCGGGGTGAAGTACGTTCTATGGCAGAGTTTGAAAAACATTTCAGCGTGTTGAAGGCATTTAGACATCCTAAAACCAGAGTAAAAGATAGTATCCAAAGTTTCTTCACTAGGCATTTGTAGTTTCTAAAGGGAGACCCTGGGTTTTTTAGATCTCCAGATGAATCTACTGCATAGTCTGGTGATGGGTAGAATATCTGAGGAAGAGAGTTTAGTGGGTAGTAATTGCATTATGTAGGTCAGTTTGGGAACAATTATGGATTTGATCACCTCAATTCTACCTAGAAGAGACAGAGGAAGGTCTTGCCAGCTTTTCGTGTTAGTTTTTATGGTGTTAATAGCCATATTAAAATGTATTTTATATAGATTACCACATTTATTTGGGATCAGTAGGCCTAGGTACTTGATATGCGTTTGTTTAATTTTTATAGTCATATAACCAAGGAAACTGCTTTATTAAATGTTTTACATTGGTTTTCTCTTTCAATGGTCCTGGTGACACAGCTTCACATTGGGGGATGTAGGAGGGTCCGCAGGAGCCAGGCACCTATACCAAAGCTTTTAGAGAGGTAGGTTCCTCCCACTGCATCCAAGAATCCCCAGTTCGTTTTAGGTGCACACCGGAGTGGGTGCTATACTGAAGAGGCTGCTGAGCAGCCGAAGATTAGAGATAGATAGGTGGCTTTTATTTTATTAATTTTACACTTATTAGGTAGCAAGAGGTGCTGAGGATTCTCATAGAATCCTCACACTGCCAGCGCAGCAGGGGCTGACAGAAGCGCGTCCTGTCAGCTCCCTGCGCACGGAGGAGACACTGTCTGGTCTCTCTGTGCGGCGCTGACAGCTTCTATTAAGAAGCTGCCTGGGCTCCAGAGTGTTACTGAACCGGCTTCACACAGGTGAGGGTCATGGGGGATGGGCGCTCCGTTATGACGGCGGCCATTTTAACGGAGCTTGCAAGCTGAGTTCTTTATACAAAATGGCCTGCGGGCGATTCCAAGTGGTCCCCATTTAAATGGGAGACACTGGGAATTAGGAGATCTAGCAGTGGTAGTGGCTACTGGGGGGTAGTTTGGCGCCAAAACTCCACAGACCCCGCAGTAGCAGGGACAGTTGGTCTCTTCCCTCACTCTGCTTGGTGCCGCTTTGGGAGACGCTGACTGCGGAGCTGAAGCGCTGTTTCTAGCTGAGTGGTGGAATTTCCTGGACATCGCTACCCCCTTCTTCTGGAGGAGACTACTGGAGCTTCAGACAGATAAGTGCTGTGATATATATTGATTCAGTACATAGCAAACAAAGAGGGGGTATGCAGCGCTCTTTCAATGATACCAATAATATATTGTACAACACATATTTAGGAATAATAATAAGTAATAAAACCAACAATAAAAGACACTATGGTAATTTGATTAAATACAATAATGGACCTGCCAATAAAGAATTGATTGTATAACCTGCTCTGGTCACTCAAAAGTCCCCGCACGATTGGAGAGAGATAAAGTGTGAGTCCGGTATGTATAATCCTTGTGTGCTGCTGGAGGTGTCCCGGTCTTTGGAAAGGATTGAAAAGGCTTGTGGGGATCCTCTCTAAAGTGCGGCTGTGCTTGTTAGGAAAAGGTACTCCAATCTGAAATCTCCATAGGATTTCTGGAGGTGTCCCAGTCCGTCAGGACTTCCTTGGTATGGGGATCCTCTCTAAAGTGCATTTGTGCTTGGGGTGGAAGTAGGCCCGAAATGGAAGAATAAAGTGCAAGTAAAGATAATTGGGCAGGAAAAGGAATTTGGCAGGTCTCAGTCAGGTCCCTGGAAAACACCAACGCGTTTCACTGTACCAGGACAGCTTTTTCAAGTACATAGCGCCTGTCATTTTGCACTGTGTGAATTACTTCATCATGACAGAGCAACAGTCTAGCTTTGGTGGAGGGAACCTCATTTACATTGAGTGCGTGCAGTATTTGTGCACTGCAAATTTCCACTGAACAGATGGCCAAGGGGGGATTGTGCCTTGCTTGTGCAGCTGCAGAACCCATGGGAAGTGTACCCCAGAGGGTTGAGCAGACAGAGCCTGCGTGGGCTAGTGCCCTTGGCAGGTCAGTGAATGCCTTAAGGCCCCCATACACTATGCGATTTTCGGCCGATTTCATCCGATTTCGGCCCTTTGGGCCGATAAATCGGGTGAAATCGGACCAAAATCGTATGTGTTTGACATCTGATCTGATCTGATGCGCGGTCCCGCGCGCATCGGATCTAGGCGTCGGACCTGCAGAACATAAAATATATCGGAATCTGAGCCATCATGAGTGCTTTTTAGCACCCACGATGTTCAGATCCGATATATCTTTATATACAGCCCCCCCGTCTTACTAGCAGCGCCCCCCCCCCGCATTGACGGCTCCCGGCGGAGGTAGTGCAGGCGGGGACCGCAGGCGTCGCAGAGCAGAGACCGTCGGCGCGGCGGGAGAATAGGAAGAAATCCTATTCAAAAGACCGGGCGGCCGCTGATTGGCTGAGCTCAGCGGCCGCCCGGTCTTTTGAATAAGATTTCTTTCTATTCTCCCGCCACGCCAACAGTCTCTGCTCTGCGACGCCTGCAGTCCCCGCCTGCACTACCTCCGCAGGGAGCCGGGAACCGTCAATGTGGGGGGCACTGCTAGTAAGACAGGGGGGCGCTGCGGGGGACACAAAGTTGGCAGTACAAGAGCCGGGCAGGAAAAGCTGTCAGCGCTGGGGGAAAAAAAGCCCCTACAATGAATGGGCAGCCTGTGATTGGCTGAGCGCTCTCTCAGCCAGTCAGCAATTGGCTGAGAGAGCGCTCAGCCAATAACAGGCTGCCCATTCATTGTATGGGCTTTTTTTTCCAGCACTGACAGCTCCTGCCTCCCCCTGCCCGGCTCTGTCACTGTCCCCCGCAGCGTCCCCTGCACGCTGCCTTAGCAGCGCCCCCCACCAGCAGCCCTGTTCTGCAGCCCCCCCCCCCCTGCTCCCCGGGTTTACATGTGATAAATCGAGACGATTTATCACATGTAAAAAATGGCACATCAAGTGCCAATCTTATCAAGCTCCCCCGGGGAGCTGCTGGGGAAGCTCAGGGGGAAGTCGGGGGCGACTTGTCCTCAGGACAAGTCGCCCTAGTGTATGGGGGCCTTTAGTGCAGTGGTAGCCAACCCTAGCCCTCGAGAGCTACTAACAGTTCACATTTTCCAGACAACGTAGCTTCTGCACAGCTGCACTCATTAATCACTTGGGGGGGGGGTTTCAACACAATTGCGCTGCTAGGTGCATATAAAAAATATGAACTCCAAGTCAAATGTGGGTATGACCAGAAAGGAATGACACTGGACACGCTTGTAAGGATTATTATTTTATAAATGTAAAAAAATATTTAACCACATATACATATACAATAACACTAAAATATATAAAAAACATGTATAATTAAATCTTGCATAATAAAGGGGTGTCTCCAAGGTGGGGTAAAGTCCCAATAATTGGGTTTAGCTCAGTTCCAAAAGGTAGATAGAACGCAATATCATGCAGTCATGAATCAATGATGCCAGTTTAGCATGTAGGCAAACATGCACTAGGTGGTAAGGCAGTTCTTATTATTAGTAATTAAGAATTTTTCTCACCCAGGTGATTGTTGGTAGCGGGGAGCCAAATAGGTGTTCGTTTAGCTCAACCCAAATATCCTTCCAGGAGGCAGGGACAGGCAGCCGGAAAAAGCTGTAAGTGTAGCAGCAGTGATGATAGCGCTCAGTAGCGCTCCGTGGCGTTAACAGCCTCCGTCCCCTTGTATGGTGATCCGGGGGACTTGGCACGATAACGGCTTGTGTGGCTGGTGCTCGTCGGAGCTATTTAGGGCGGCAGCTGAGATAGAAGTCTGCCGGTAGCCGCGTGGAACGCCGGCTTTGGATTAGCGGCAAACACTGGAAATCAGCTGTGCGGCTGGAGACTGAGTTAGGAGGTGGAACCTTGAAGACACGTCAGGAAAAATCTGTATTGCGTCAACGCGTTTCGTACCCTCACAGGACAGGAACTTTTTCACTCATTAATCACTGACACATTTTAAAAGATACACAGATGGAGCTAATTAGCTCACTTGAGATTCTGTGAGGAGACCTGCAAAACATGCACTGTTGGTAGCTCTCGAGGACTAGTGTTGGCTTGTCACGATCCGAGCTGTCAGACAGACTTTCTTACCGGCTAAGTGCCTCCGCAGGTTCAGCTTGCGGTCCAGATGTCATCTCTGCCGGCCTCCTGTCTCCCAGTGACAGTCCCCAGTGCACGGCAATCCACCTGTCCGCCGCCATTGCTCCCAGTATCCAGCATGGTGTGCACAAACACACTTTCCCGCCATAGCAGACATGGGGGCTGCCATGTTCTTCCCAGTCACATGTCTGTGCTGTCCAATCCTGTTGGTTCTGATCTCCCTGTCATACTTCCTCGGCCAATCCTGGCCACCCAGTGGGGATAAGTATGCTGGGAGCTCTCAGAACCATTGCTAGTGCTTCAGTTGTCTCCAGTGTATGGTCAGCTGTCCTTGTCTCCGTGCAAGTGTATTTATCTGCTGGTGTTGTCTTCCATGCTGCAGTGTGTTCCAGGTTGTTCCATCTCCTGTGAAGTCCAGGTTATTCCACCGCCTGTGATCCTGCCTCTCAGCCCAGCGACCAAGCCTAGCTCCGGGACTCTGGTCCTTCCGATGCTCCAGCATCATCCACCATCGATGTTTCATCGCTAGTCCGATATTCCGGATCTCCTGCTTCCGTCCGTCATTCCGGACCCACAGTCATCTCCCGTCCGTCATTCCGGACCCACAGTCTCCTTCCATATCCGATACCCGAATCCGATGTTCCCACATCATCATCGATAGTCCGATATTCCGGATCTCCAAGCCAAGCTTCCGTCCGTCATTCCGGACCCACAGTCAAGCTCCAGTCTTCAGTCCGTCATTCCGGACCCACAGTCTTCACATCCGATGTTCCACCATCGATCCCACATCACATCACATCTGTAAAGTATTGCAATCTGCATGAACTCTGTTATTTCTCCTGCATACTTTACTGTCTGTCATTATTACAACCATCTGCAAATAAACTCCGGTTGTATTTTACCTCTGACTGCTTATTGGCTCTGGGTGCACTGTCGCGCACTCCATGCGCAAGGGTCCTCTCCAACCTCCCCGGTTCAGGTACCGGTCCAGGTCCCCACCAGAGGTCTCAGTCTTGTCGACTGAGTCCCCTGGTGTGACAGTAAGCACTAGCCAAATGGATCCAGCCGCAAACCAAGCATCTCCACCCAGCCCTGTACAACAACTGGCTGTTCGCTTGGATCAGCAAGAGGCTGCGCAGAGCCAAGTGATTCATTGTCTGCAAGATCTGTCTTCCCGGCTGGATAAGCTACAGACCACTCTCAGTGGCCCTGAGCCTGTCAGAGAACTTCCAAGTCCAGTTCATCCTCCTGTAATGGCTGCTGCACCTCGCCTTCATCTGTCTGTCCCCACCAAGTATGATGGGAACCCCAAGACCTGTCGAGGTTTTCTCAATCAGTGTGAGATTCACTTCGAGCTGCAACCCAGCAACTTCCCTACTGAAAGGGTCAAGATCGCCTACATCATCTCCCTCCTGTGTGGAGCAGCGTTAGAATGGGCGTCTCCCTTATGGGAAAGATCTGATGCCATTCTGTCCAATTACAAGGACTTCATGTCAACATTCCGGCGTATCTTCGATGAGCCTGGGCGATCAGCATCTGCCTCCACTGAACTCCTCCGTCTCAGACAGGGATCCCGCTCCGTCGGGCAATATCTGGTCCAGTTCCAGATTCTGGCGTCTGAACTCTCCTGGTGTGATGGGGCCTTATACGCAGCTTTCTGGCATGGCCTATCCGATCATATCAAGGATGAACTCACTACCAGAGACTTACCCTCAGGTCTAAATGACCTTATATCATTGTGTATCAAAGTAGACCTACGCTTCCGAGAAAGGGCTGTAGAACGTCACAAGAGCGCTCCAGTTAAAGTGCCAACTCCTCCAACTTCTTTACCCACTGCTCCCGCAGTCCATTCCAAAGAAGAACCAATGGAGATAAACCGCTTCCGTTTGTCTCCCGGAGAACGTCGACGTCGTCGGTTGGCACAGCTCTGCCTGTATTGTGCCGATCCTGCACATCAAATTTCTGCATGCCCAAAGCGTCAGGAAAACTCCTCCTCCTAGCCCGTCAAGGAGAGGGTAGGCTAGGAGTTATTAAGTCCTCTCCATCAGCAATTGATTGTGTCCTTCCAGTTTCCCTACAAGTTGGTCAGCATTTCAAGACTGTCTCCGCACTTCTTGATTCCGGTGCCGCTGGCAACTTCGTTACTGCAGAACTGGTCCGCAAGTGGGGGTTACCCACTGAAAGTCTTTCCAAGACTGTCTTCCTTACTGCTGTGGATGGCAGTAGGATTCCTGATGCGACAGTCTCCCGCAGAACTTTACCACTTACAGTAAAAGTGGGAGTCCTGCACACTGAACTTTTGTCCTTCCTGGTTTTACCCCGAGCCACTCATGCTCTGGTTCTGGGTTTACCCTGGCTCCGTCTTCACAATCCTCGTCTTGATTGGAAGACATCGGAAATCCTTTCCTGGGATCCTTCCTGCTCCGGTACCTGTCTCCAAAAGGTACTCCCAGCTCGTCATTCTTCAGCCGATGCAGCAGACCTTCCGCCTCTTCCCTACCAAGAGTACTCAGATGTATTCAGCAAGTCTGGCGCTGATGTCCTACCTCCTCACAGACCGTGGGATTGCCCTATCGAACTTATCCCAGGCAAAGAACCACCCAGAGGTAGAACCTATCCTCTCTCTCTTCCAGAGACTCAAGCCATGACCAATTACATCAAGGAAAATCTGGCAAAGGGATTCATCCGTCCTTCGACTTCTCCTGCTGGCGCAGGATTCTTCTTCGTCAAGAAGAAGGATGGAGGCCTACGTCCCTGCATTGATTATCGCAGCCTCAATGACATTACAGTAAAGAACCGATATCCGTTGCCCCTCATCACCGAGCTGTTTGACCGTGTCAGCGGTGCAACCATCTTTACGAAACTCGATCTGAGGGGTGCATACAATCTCATCCGCATACGAGAGGGCGACGAGTGGAAGACGGCGTTTAATACCAGAGACGGCCACTATGAGTACCTCGTCATGCCCTTTGGGCTCAGCAATGCCCCAGCCGTGTTCCAGCACTACGTCAATGAGATTTTTCGGGACATTCTGTATCGTCATGTAGTTGTATATCTCGATGACATTTTAATCTACGCCAATAACATCACTGAACATCGTTATTGGGTCAAAGAGGTTCTGTCCCGGCTGCGAGCTAATCATCTCTACTGTGAACTGGAGAAGTGTGTCTTCGAGGTGAAGTCTATACCCTTCCTAGGGTACATTGTCTCCGGTTCTGGTCTTCAAATGGATCCAGGAAAACTGCAGGCCATCCAAGATTGGCCAATTCCCTCTTCGCTGAAAGGTATTCAACGTTTCCTGGGTTTTGCCAATTATTACAGAAAATTCATTCGTAATTTCTCGTCTATTGTGGCTCCCATCACTGCCTTAACGAAAAAGGGGTCTAATCCAGCGAAGTGGCCGGCAGAAGCCATCGAAGCCTTCCATCTGTTGAAACAGAGGTTCACTTCCGCTCCTGTTTTAAGACAACCTGATACCACCTTGCCCTTTATTCTCGAGGTTGATGCCTCCTCCGTGGGTGTTGGGGCAGTCCTCTCGCAGAAAGCGCCCGATGGTCGTCTTCATCCCTGTGGGTTCTACTCCCGTAAGTTCCTGCCTGCAGAGCGTAACTATGCCATCGGTGACCAAGAGCTCCTCGCCATCAAGTTGGCATTAGAAGAATGGAGATATCTTCTAGAGGGCGCTGTTCATGAGATCACAATTATCACAGACCACAAGAATCTTCTGTATCTCAAGTCTGCTCAATGTTTAAATCCCCGTCAAGCCAGATGGACACTTTTCTTTTCCAGGTTCCGTTTCAAGCTGTCGTTCTGTCCAGGGACACAAAACCGAAAAGCTGATGCCCTTTCCCGCTCATGGGAGCAAGAAAGTGAGTCTAAGTCCACACATCAACACTTTATTATTGATCCAGTGGCATTCTCCGCAACGAGAGTTTCAAATCTCACGCCCCCTACAGGGAAAAGATATGTAAAGCCAGCTCTAAGAAAGAAGTTGCTCTGTTGGGCGCATTCTTCAAAATTCGCTGGCCATGCAGGCATTCAGAAAACTTACGAGTTTATCACCAGGTCCTACTGGTGGCCGTCCCTCAAACAGGATGTACAGGACTTTGTTTCCTCTTGTGCTAAATGTGCTCAGCACAAGATCAGTCGTCAGTCTCCTCCTGGGCAATTGATGCCACTGTCAGTGCCACATCGTCCTTGGACGCATATTTCTATGGACTTTGTAACTGATCTTCCAGAGTCTGACAAATTCACCACCATCTGGGTGATTGTTGACCGGTTCACCAAGATGGCTCACTTCGTTCCCCTCACCGGTCTTCCGTCAGCTTCCAAGCTGTCCCAGCTATTCATCAAAGAGATATTCAAGCTTCATGGGCTGCCTCTTGAAATCATCTCCGAAAGAGGCGTCCAATTCGTAGCCAAGTTCTGGCGAAGCCTGTGCTCCCTGCTTCAAATCAAGTTAAAGTTTTCCACAGCCTACCACCCTCAAACCAATGGCCAAACGGAGAAGGTGAATCAGGACCTTGAAGCATTTCTCCGCACATATGTCTCTTCTTCCCAAGATGACTGGGCTCAACTCCTTCCATGGGCAGAGTTCTGCCATAATAACCAATATCATTCTTCATCAAATGTCACTCCATTCCTTGCCAACTATGGGTTTCATCCTCGAGTTCCTGACTTCACTCTGCAACCTGTGTCCTCCGTTCCAGCGGTCGACACGACCATCCGGCAATTCGTCAAATCCTGGAAGCTCATTCGTTCTTCACTTCTGAAGGCTTCAAGCAGGTACAAAAAATTTGCCGACAGGAAAAGCAGAGCTGTGCCAGCCCTCCGTCCAGGAGATCGTGTCTGGTTGTCAACCAAGAATCTTCGATTGAGAGTGCCATCGATGAAGTTCGCTCCCCGATATATTGGTCCTTTCCCAGTTGAGCGAGTCGTCAATCCAGTAGCTTACAAGCTCAAGTTGCCGCCCTATTTGAAAGTGCCAGCTACATTCCACATTTCGCTGCTCAAGCCGCTGGTCTTGAATCGCTTTCATTCCAAGCTCCCCAAGGCTCCTAAGGTTTGCACCCAGCGTGGAACAGAATATGAGGTCAGTAAGATCTTGGACTCTCGCATCCGATATGGTCGTCTGCAATATCTGATAGATTGGAAGGGCTACGGCCCCGAAGAGCGATCATGGACCAATGCCATCGATGTCCATGCTCCCAGACTCATCCGGGCGTTCCACTCCAAGTTTCCCCGCAAGCCTAAAAGGTGTCCTGGGGCCACCCTTAAAGGGGGGGGTGCTGTCACGATCCGAGCTGTCAGACAGACTTTCTTACCGGCTAAGTGCCTCCGCAGGTTCAGCTTGCGGTCCAGACGTCATCTCTGCCGGCCTCCTGTCCGCCGCCATTGCTCCCAGTATCCAGCATGGTGTGCACAAACACACTTTCCCGCCATAGCAGACATGGGGGCTGCCATGTTCTTCCCAGTCACATGTCTGTGCTGTCCAATCCTGTTGGTTCTGATCTCCCTGTCATACTTCCTCGGCCAATCCTGGCCACCCAGTGGGGATAAGTATGCTGGGAGCTCTCAGAACCATTGCTAGTGCTTCAGTTGTCTCCAGTGTATGGTCAGCTGTCCTTGTCTCCGTGCAAGTGTATTTATCTGCTGGTGTTGTCTTCCATGCTGCAGTGTGTTCCAGGTTGTTCCATCTCCTGTGAAATCCAGGTTATTCCACCGCCTGTGATCCTGCCTCTCAGCCCAGCGACCAAGCCTAGCTCCGGGACTCTGGTCCTTCCGATGCTCCAGCATCATCCACCATCGATGTTTCATCGCTAGTCCGATATTCCAGATCTCCTGCTTCCGTCCGTCATTCCGGACCCACAGTCATCTCCCGTCCGTCATTCCGGACCCACAGTCTCCTTCCATATCCGATACCCGAATCCGATGTTCCCACATCATCATCGATAGTCCGATATTCCGGATCTCCAAGCCAAGCTTCCGTCCGTCATTCCGGACCCACAGTCAAGCTCCAGTCTTCAGTCCGTCATTCCGGACCCACAGTCTTCACATCCGATGTTCCACCATCGATCCCACATCACATCACATCTGTAAAGTATTGCAATCTGCATGAACTCTGTTATTTCTCCTGCATACTTTACTGTCTGTCATTATTACAACCATCTGCAAATAAACTCCGGTTGTATTTTACCTCTGACTGCTTATTGGCTCTGGGTGCACTGTCGCGCACTCCATGCGCAAGGGTCCTCTCCAACCTCCCCGGTTCAGGTACCGGTCCAGGTCCCCACCAGAGGTCTCAGTCTTGTCGACTGAGTCCCCTGGTGTGACATGGCTACCCCAGCCTTAGTGCAATTGTTGGACAAACAGAGAGTTGTTGTGGTTTCTTCTCCTAGACCTAAGTCATCTTCTCAACAGTCCTCAGGCTCCTTGCCTTTAACTCAGGCAGATCCTGGTTTGCTGCAGGTAATGCAGGATACTGCAAAAGGTATCAGCAGGTTTAATGCTCTGCTGGATAGATTTGACAATGATATGGTCCCTCTGCTACCTGTTGATTCAGGGGAGGAAGGAGAGTGGGAGCAGGGTGATGATAATGAGGATACCTCGACCCCTGGGGTGGAGGATTTGATTGCTGCTGTTAAGCAGGCCTTGAATTTGTCGGAAGAAGACAAAACTCCTTTTAAAGGGGTGTTTAAAAGGCAACGTAGAGAGGCTGTTACCTTCCCGGCAGATGAAGGTTTGCATGATCTTTTAGAAGGGGCTTGGAAAACGCCTGATAAGAGGCTCCAGATGCCTAAAAGGTTTTTGAGTCTTTATCCTATGCCTGAGGAGCATACAAATCTCTGGGAGAAGGTTCCTGTGGTGGACGCTTCAGTAGCTAGACTCTCAAAAGCTATAGTGCTCCCGGTCCAAGGGGGTGTGGCTTTTAAGGACCCTGTAGATAAGAAGCTTGACGGAAACCTTAAAGCTATATTTGGGGGGGGGGGGGGGGTGGGATTTACTCTTAGACCTCTTATAGCGTCTGCTTGGGTTTCAAAAGCCAGGATTGTATGGGCAAGTGGTTTGTTTACAATGGTGCACGCAGATCCGGGAGTCTTACTGCTCGGTGAAAAATTAAAGGCGGCAGCTGAATATATCTCAGAGGCTGAGGAAGAAGCTCTTAAGATGTCTTCTAAGGTGTCCGCCATCTCGGTTAATGCCAGAAGAGTCCTGTGGCTCAAAGCTTGGGAAGCGGATAATGAGTCTAAAAAGGCCTTAGAGGCTTTAGCTTTTAAGGGTAAACTGCTTGGTTCCGAGCTGGAGGAAATTATAAAGCAGGCCACTGGGGGGAAGAGTACCTTTCTCCCCGCCCCCTCAGCTAAACATTCCTCTAAATTCTCGGCCTTTCAGACGTCCTTTGGCCCTCCCCTAGAGGAGGTCCTTTCGAGGTCAATCTTACAGGGCTCAATTTCAGTCAGGAAAAGGAAAAGCCCCAAAGTCTCGCTTTGGCTCATTTCATAAGAAACCGAGCACCAAAGGTGATGAAAAGCCCTCGGCATGACTGCCTGGGGACTCCTCCATCTGTCTTCAGAGTGGGGGGTCATCTTTTAAGGTTTCGGGAAGCTTGGGCCTTATTGGATCAGGATCCTTGGGTGCTGGACATTGTTTCTCAGGGATACAAGATCCCTTTCAGGGGTCTTCCTCCGAGAAGGTTCTTACCCACACCACTTCCAAAGGAGTTCCGAATCAGGGGGGCGGCCAGTCGCTTCTAGAAAAAGGAGTGGTGATCCCGGTGCCAAGGGTGGAATGGAAGAAAGTGTACTTGTGTATTATAGCGGCGCCCCCGATGTACATCGCGCAATGTTTTTATCGCATCGCATGCCATGTACCCGATGGCATGCAATGCGATGCGACGCAATTATTGCCCCCTATGCGATGAAACATTGTATAAGCACCCTAAAGGGTGCTTTTAAGCACACAAATGGGTGCTTACAATGTTAAATGCACCCCCACGCCACCTCCCCACTATAAACGTGAACCCGAAGCGTGGCGAGCGCAGCGAGCCCACGAGGGGCGGCGGTACACGTCCTCCGACCTTTTCATACCCCCACTATCCACGTCGGCGTGGAGTTGAGAATAGAAAGTGTGGCGAGCGCAGCGAGCCACCGAGCCCGAAGCGTGGCGAGCGGACGCGGATACCTGTGAAGCCCGCGAGGGGACGCCGATACCTGTGAAGGTATCCGCGTCCCCTCGCGGGGCTCGCCATGCTTCGGGCTAAGTGGCTCGCTGCGCTCGCCACACTTTCTATTCCCAACTCCACGCCGACGTGGATAGTGGGGGTATGAAAAGGTCGGAGGACGCGTACCACCACCCCTCGTGGGCTCGCTGCGCTCGCCACGCTTCGGGGTTCATGTTTATGGTGGGGGGGTGGCGTGGGGGTGCATTTAACATTGTAAGCACCCATTAGGGTGCTTATACAATTTTTAATCGCATCGCATTGTATGACATTGTATGCCATACACAATGTCATACAATTTTAAAATTGTATGACATTGTACAATATCGCGCGATATCGCGTTGCATCGCATACCATCGCATGCCTTATGGTATGCGAAGCGA
Organism: Crinia signifera; assembly: GCF_055691185.1. Lineage (NCBI taxonomy): Eukaryota > Metazoa > Chordata > Amphibia > Anura > Myobatrachidae > Crinia > Crinia signifera. The sequence goes on from NC_139217.1 coordinate 372,443,633, forward strand.
TGGGCGCCGCTATAATACACAAGTACCGAAGAAAGGTTTTTATTCCATTCTGTTTTTAGTGCCCAAGCCAGACGGAACCTTCAGACCCATCCTGAATCTAAAGTCATTAAATCTCCACCTGTGGGTGGATCACTTCAAAATGGAGTCTCTGCGATCTGTGCTTCTCAGCCTAGACCAGGGAGAATTTTTGGCGTCCATGGACATCCAGCATGCATATTTACATGTCCCAATTCACCTGGAGCATCAGGCTCTTCTGCGCTTTGCAATTGGGGACCGACATTACCAATTCCAGGCGCTACCCTTTGGGCTCGCAACAGCTCCAAGGGTATTCACAAAGATTATGTCGGTAATGGCGGCTATTCTCCGTTTGCGGGGTATCATAGTGATACCTTATTTGGACGATCTGTTGTTCAAAGCGGAATCAGCAGAGACATTACAAAAGCATCTAACAGAGGCTATTCAGTTTTTGCAAGGGGTATGTTTTTGCAAGGGGTATGAAAAGGTCCGAGGACGCTTTCCGCCGCCCCTCACGGTGCTCGCTGCGCTCGCCACGCTTCGGGGTGGCGTGAATAGTGGAGGTGGTTTAGGAACACTTTCACACCTGCATTATCATATAACTGACAAAATAATGACAACATGTGGTAACGTTAAACTGATATTTACTTAAAGAATTGTTTAGCACTTGTTGTATAGCACTGTGGTCTTCTTGGAGATGTGAAGCTGCTGCGCACAATACTCCACAGACGTCATCTCCTGTGCCCACGAGTACAGGAACCGTACCAGTGTGAGAAACGCTAACCGGCAGCCAGGGAACCATTGCGCCGCTCGCAAACTGACCTTCAGTCGGCAGGACTTCATGTGGCACCGCCACATCGTCTCCTTAACTGCAAGGCACATCGTGTGACCATTTGCACTATTTGCAGCGACTGGGAGAAGTCCCAGGTCCTGAAAGAACTTAACGGCCTCCTCCTCGGACTGAGGAAAGGTGAAGAGATCCAATGATGCTGCCATATCTATATTGAATACAAATTTTATAGCGTATATTAATACAACAGCAAGAGCTCTGAGTGATGCTTCCAGTAGTGACAGAAAATCACCTCAGAGTAATTTCTGACAGAATCCAACAGGGGGCGGGAATGTGAGTGAGCGGGAACGTGAACGGTACTGAAATCACATGTGATGCGATAACTGTACGGTACCGTATGTGGGCGCCGTGCTAGGAAACAAATCAGGCCCATAGGCTGTGACTGTGTATTGTAAATAAGTTTGTGATGACACTTTACATTCCTGGGTGGCAGCTTCTTTTGTTAACATTAGCAGCCCCATAGCCTAGAAAATTGTTAGCCAGAAAGTTTGAAATTATGCTCAATATATGTGTCCCAAAAATCGACAACTAAAAAAAACCCGAAGGGAATGTTGTAACAATATGGCCAAATCCAGTACGACGGGTCGTTCATCTTTCCTCCTGCTGGAAACATCAGCCAGCTTGATGAACAACCCGAATAATTATACTCACCTACCCAGGGGGCATGGGATTGTTTTTTTAATAAACTTTTTATTGATTTTTAGAAATAAAGCTTACAGTAATATACGATCGTACACAATTACATAGAGGTAGAGATCAGCATTGTTCTCAGATGGCGTAGTGATAAATATGCCCCTAGAACCTCCCAAATAAAAAAGAAACACCTGCCTGTCTTGTATACACTAAGAATATCCCAAAACAGCAAATTACACTTTAGAAAGCATGATCAGTGCCAGAGCGCTGAAAAATGTACCAATCATTGTCAGGTGAACTTTTGCAAATGACCAATTACATATGTTTTACTAGGTCTACTCACATCCTCATAATAGCCTTGAAAAAGAGACCACCTGTCTTGAAACATATTGAAGGTTACCAGAGTTCTACCATCCAGCTTAAAATTGTTACTATGGCTGAGGAGGTTCCAGAGTCTCCATTACAGGGCCGGCTCTACCATTAGGTAGCTTTAGGCATTTGCCTAGGGCGCCAGGATCTGGGGGGGCGCCACCAAGTCTACAAATCAAGGATATCTATGAGAATCCTTGTTGTACTTAATGCAGGTTGCAACTGTGGAACGTCTAAGACCTCACCTCCATACTTTCCCTTGGGACATACTTCCCTACATTGCTGCCCCCCCTCCTTGTACTCTGTTGTGGGTGGCAAAGGGGAGGGTGCAGATGGCCTCTAGGTAAAGCAGGGGACTTGCCCACCTTCCCGGTAGGGGATGGGAAGACCACATGATTTTTTTTTTGGGGGGGGGGGGGAGAAGGTTGAGGTTTTGCCTAGGGTGTTGAGAAGCCTTACACCGGCCCTGCTCCATTAACATCACCTTGGTCAAGATCGACAGACACTGGCTTTTGCCTGCTGGATCTGGCAGTACTGGGAGGGTGGTGGGCACCAGACACCCACTTCTGAGGTCTCATCTCCCGGGTCTCCTCAGCTTAACATCAGTGCAAAGCAACTGCAAATCCCATAAGGACATGTGTTACCCTTTGTGAAAATGTAAAAGAACAAACACACCAAATGTTTGCCTGGAGTTTAGAATTTACTCCCTATAAAAGGGAGCTGCTGAGCACTGAACAATGTGAATATAGGTAACAATACCAGCATTTAGCCTTGGTCTTCCAGAGTTGTCCTTGTGTGCATAATCTGTACTCTCCTCTCCTCACCTTTTCTGGCACGGATCAGCTGAGTGCTCTGAGAGCTAGGTGGGTGGTGGATATAGGGCCTATCGAGGACGAGGATTGGTCTCACATGCTGAGCTCCCCTAGGGAGGCCACGGCGTTTGCCAGGTTCCAACAGATTCAGTTGTATATCCTGCACCGAGTTTATTGGACCCCCCATAGGCTGATGCAGATGGGTGGTACCGGGTCGGACGCCTGCCCCAAATGTTAGGGACCTGGTGCTGACTTCTGGCATCTGCTGTGGCATTGCCCACGGGTGTACTCTTTTTGGGAAACCGTTTTGGCTAGTGTTCGGGATATGGGTGTGCTGGAGGAGCTGCTCCCTAAGTACCACAGAATATATGTAAATAATCTTTTCACCCTGGCCCGTGTATGCATTGCTAGAGCTTGGATGAGCCCTGCCCCTCAGTCCTCCAATATGTGGGTTGCGCTTGTTAACACCACTGTATCACATGAGCGATTTATGTACACTAAACGGAATTGTCTGGGGAAATTTAGTAAAGTTTGGAACCTGTGCCAGACCTCTGCACTGTACTTGCAAGACCCCTGCACGTAATTCACTAGAACTGCCCGTAGGTCTAGGAGGAATAGCTTGATGACTGTACCCAGAACCTGCCCGCATGCCCCCATGAACTCACCTCTTACTCTACTTGTCTCCTGTGACCTCAACTGTCTATGAACCCTGGCGATTAATACTAAACTGTAAACACATCTATGGATATATAGTTTAATACCACTTGAATGATGCAACACACATGTAATGTTTAACTTTGCTTTATTATTTTTCTTTATTCGTTAATTTTTGTTCTCTTACTGTTTTTTGTATGTTTATTACATAGGTAATACATGTATCTTTGAAAATTCAATAAAAATACATGATTGAAAAAAAAAAACAAAAAAAAACAGTAATTCTCTATGGGGTTCACCGGGGTATCTAGACTAGAAGTGATATCGGGTTGCCATTTATTTTTTAATTTGGATGTCTGAAAGGAAATTAGCCTCTATTAGGAGAGGGTAGAGAAGATGTAATCTGTATTTTCTTGTAGTTCTGTGATGCAAAATGGGTATGGGATTGTTAGGTCGCCAGTCATTATGTCGATCACCATTGTTTAACAGGCAGTAGGTCAATACAAGCAAAAGTTCAACATACAATAGGTCGACAAGGTTAAAAGGCTGACACAAGCAAAAGGTTGACATGAAAAAAAAGGTTGAAATTAGTTTTTGTATTTTTGTTAGTATCTTTGTCGACGAAGGTCAACATGGACATCATATAAGTGCATGGCTTGCTGCCCTCGGCACTCATATATTCCCCCTTCATGTCCACTAGGAAAGTACAGTATGAACAAGTCAGTTTTGAAAATAAATACTAAAAACTCATGTTGACCTTTCTCATGTCGACCTTTTGACCATGTCAACATAATGCATGTTCACCTTTTGCATGTGTCGACCTACTGACTGTCTCCCAATAGTGGTCGACCTATTGACTATCTACCTAGACACTGACAGGGCCAGTGGTAGGGTTTTTTGGCATCCCTTTGCAAACTAGAATGCTTTTCTGTGAGAATTACTGTGTAGGGCCTAAGTGGAGGTTAAAATGTTCCACCTCACCATTAGAGGAAAGCATGTATTCTACTAGAGAATAAAAAGGTGCCTTAAATATAAGTTGTTTCCCCAAAGCAGCTGCTGGAGTATAGGGTAGTCAGGGACGGTGCTAGGGTGCTGAGCGCCCCACTGCAAACTATAAATTTGTGCCCCCCCCCCCCCCATACTATACAAAGAGACAGCGTGTGCTAGACACGGGGCCGCCACCGCACTGATCTAGATTATAGTCTCTGAGCAAGCCTGACCAAGCACCTGGAACGAAGATAAGTACTGTATGTCTCAAACTCTGAGTCATGACACATACATATGTAGCAGTGCGGATACACTAATAGACAGGCTGATAATCAAATTACCAAAAACTAGTAATTAGACTGTAGCATCTTTAAAAGTAGTTTTTTTTTTATGTTTCTCTTGATTCTGAAGAATATCAATAAGGTACATCAATCAACAAAATTTAAAGATGATAAGTACTAATAGTAAAGACTCAGATAAATAGTTAAATGCAAAACATAATGCATATTAGCCATGCTAGCTGAACTAAAAAGATAACACTCTGCTTGTCCGCAGATTTCTGTAGATTCCACGAGGTATTTCATAAACATTGAATAATCAGTTGTTGTGTCTGTGTAGGAACCATCGTTAGATAACTCTTCCATTTCTCAAAAAATTTAGATACTCTGGATTCCATAGCCAAGAAAGCCTCCACACATTCCATCTAAAATAGGAAAAATAATTTTTCCAGAAATAAAGAAGGGGCACTCCAAGCTGAATCCAGACCTGTAAAATATTTAAAACACAATCTCCGATATTGCGCTAGTTGTTTTTTTTTTTTTTAAACCTAGGCGGTCGCTGTTGGCACTTAGTTCCCTACTAGTAAGAACCGACAAACCAAACACCACCACAATAGTGGCATATATTCAATGCCGTGGGCGAGCGGTGACTGCGAGCAGGACTTTTTGCTCGCAGTCACCACTCACCCTGTCAGTATTCAACTGACCCCCCTCATTCGCAAATTCCCCCTCGCTCCATTTTTTTTAACGAGGGGGAATTTGCGAATGTGCCTCCAAAAGCTGCGAGAGCCGAGGCTAATTACAGCGAGTTTACTGCACTAGCCGCGGCTTTTGCAGTTTAGGGAAATCCTCGCCGTTCTGTGACTGCGAGGATTCCCCCGGAACGTTGCATAGTGCGAGCGGCCAGCGCGGGGGTTAAACTGCGAGGATCACTGGTTTTCTGTGATCCTCGCAGTTTAACCCCCTCGCCGGCCGCTCGCACCGGCATTGAATACTCACCAGTGTCCCCAGCGCCCTATGTATGTAATGTCGGTACTTCTTTACTTTCACGGCGCCAGGCGTCAGAGTCCCCTTGCGGGGCTCGCTTCGCTCGCCCACGCTGCGGGCTCGCCACGCTATTTAACATCAACTCCATGCCAACATGGATAGTGGAGGTATGAACTATCCATGTTGGCATGGCGTTAACTTCGTTTATTTTACTTAGTTTGTGGCGAGCGTAACCCGGAAGTAGCGCGGCGCCATGCTGGCGCCGTGAAAGTAAAGAAGTACCGTAATGTCTTCTAAAACATCTAAAATAAATGAACACACTTGTGGCTTATTTTTTGAATGATGTTTGTATTTTTATTTTCAAGTAGCTGTAATCAATACCCAACGCGTTTCATCTCCTTCAGAGACTTCATCAGGTATATGGTAACTGGATAGCGGCGGCACTCACTGAAATAAACACACCAGAAGACTGGATAGTAGCCCAACATTTCAAAGCTGGTGCCACAGAATCAATGGGTATCATGTGGATGTAGTAAACTTTTACTGGTGCTGTGCTCAGCTGTTAATATATATATTTATTTATTTTAGCAGCTGAACACAGCACCAGTGAAAGTTTACTACGTCCACATGATACACATTGATTCTGTGGCAAAACCCCCAATATGCAAGATCAAAAGGTTAATAGAGGTAGAGATCAGCATTGTTCTCAGATGGCGTAGTGATAAATATGCCCCTAGAACCTCCCAAATAAAAAAGAAACACCTGCCTGTCTTGTATACACTAAGAATATTCCAAAACATAAAATGACACTTTAGAAAGCATGATCAGTGCCAGAGCGCTGAAAAATGTACCAATCATTGTCAAGTGAACTTTTGCAAATGACCAATTACATATGTTTTACTAGGTCTACTCACATCCTCATAATAGCCTTGAAAAAGAGACCACCTGTCTTGAAACATATTGAAGGTTACCAGAGTTCTACCATCCAGCTTAAAATTGTTACTATGGCTGAGGAGGTTCCAGAGTCTCCATTAACATCACCTTTGTCAAGATCGCCAGACACTGGCTTTTGCCTGCTGGATCTGGCAGTACTGGGAGGGTGGTGGGAACCAGACAAGGAGTCTGCGGCACCCACTTCTGAGGTCTCATCTCTCCGGGTCTCCTCAGCTTAACATCAGTGCAAAGCAACTGCAAATCCCATAAGGACATGTGTTACCCTTTGTGAAAATGTAAAAGAACAAACACACCAAATGTTTGCCTGGAGTTTAGAATTTACTCCCTATAAAAGGGAGCTGCTGAGCACTGAACAATGGCCCTTATTCTGATCGGTGCGGCCGGAGCCGATTATGCGGCCAGGACCGTGCGTGCGAAACCCCGCCTTCCATACGGATCGCCAACTCCGTCCGTATGCGGTAAGAAGCTGTCCGAATGGACCGCACGCGTATTTTACACGGAATACGCCTCCTCCATCTAAGGGAACCTCCCCCATCATTCGATGGTCGCAGACCATCGAATGCAGGACCGAATGCTCCACCAGCACCCGCAACCTCAGACCACACGGACATTTTTCCGTGCAAAAGCAGGGATCTGGGCGGGCAGCTGACATCCGGCGATGTCATATGTCCGCCCCCTACACGTGCGTCACGGCCGCATTACCATACGTACGCCCAGCGTTTTCATGGGAACTCCCATGAAACGCGGGGCGTATGCATATGGTAATGAGCCCAAATAGCCCTTCACGCCCCTCTCCACCCCCTATTCGGAGTGTTCACATATCATGCGGAATTTGGCCGTACGCCCCGCTCGCACATGCGCAGAGACGCCTCTGCACATGCGCAGACACAAAACATCGGCGGGCCGAACGCACGCGGATATATCCGCACCGATCAGAATAAGGGCCAATGTGAGTATAGGTAACAATACCAGCATTTAGCCTTGATCTTCCAGAGTTGTCCTTGTGTGCATAATTCCTTGATACTGACTCTGTGCTCTTTTCCTATGTTTTGCCTCCCCATGCTTTGTTTCCTGTTCAGCCATCCCAGTGTTTGCTCTGACTCCTCACCGGTTCCCGAACTATATATATTTTTTTTTTTTGCCATAAGTAATTTTTTTTCTTTTTTCTTTTCATTAACCTAAACAATTGGGTAAAATAGATAACAAGGGCATGTGAAGGGAATATTTTGAGTCTAACAGGAGTCGTAGGCTGAAATAATATCATTACAGTAATTTGCAAACAGATATGGGGCAGCACGGATGGTGTTATGGTTAGCATTGCTGCCTCACAGCGCTGAGGTAATGGGTTTGATCCCCACCATGGCCCTAACTGTGCGGAGTTTGTATATTCTCCACGTGCTTGCGTGGCTTTTCACCGGGTGCTCCGGTTTCCTCCCACAATCCAAAAATATACTGGAAGGTTAATTGACTTCCAAAAAAAATTAACCCTAGAATGTCTGTGTGTTCATGTACATGTGGTAGGGAATATAGATTGTATGCTCCACTGGGGCAGGGACTCATGTGAATGTTCAAATATTCTATGTAAAGTGCTGCAGAATATGTGTGCGCTATGTAAGAAACTGTTAATAAATAAATAAAATATCCTAATTTTAGGCAAATAATGGGCCTAATTCAAATACATACGTACACCCCGAGTCCTGTCCAATTGTTTGCAGTCCCCATTTAGCCGCAGCATGTCAATCATTTGGAGAGCAGTGATGTGAACCATTCTACAAAAAGGGGCGTATGAAGACCAGGAGTTTCAGAGGGGAGGAGCTTCTGTCTTAAAGCTATAGTTTGTATTAAGTGTCATCTCCTTTCAATACCCTCAAGCAACCTATGGTGAGCAGTGTAGCCGAAATTGGATGAATGAGAAAGAAGATTTTTCAAACTCATATATCAAGGAGGGGATATACATTTGCAAGAGGAAGGCAATAATTATTATGGGTGGCACTGCATATACTACTAAATGTATTATTTAATTCAGGAAGGTTGCTTAAGTTGGGATAATCTTTTCCATTCTGTCTACAGGCTTTAATATGGAAGCAAAAACCACAAAGTATATGTTTCTGGTACAGTAGGTAGAAAATGAAGATACAAGCATTTGCTTTTAGAATGAAGAATCAGAATCAACTTTATTGGCCATGTATACTCGCATATACTAGGATTTTTTTGCGGATTTCGGTGCAGCTACAGGCAGGGCCGGCAACAGAAATCTTGGCCCCGGTACACTGATATTTCTGGGGCCCCCCATGTAATCCCAAACCCACACAACCCTCTTCTGCATGTACCAATAAATGTATTGATGTAGTGATATGGATGACGCAGGTAGGTAGTGATATGGGTGATGCAGGTATCAGTGTTGGAACTAGCGGCTGGTAGGCCCAGGTGCAAGCATATGCTTTGGGCCCCCACCCCTACTAAAGAAATACAAGGTGATTAGTACAGTATGTTATTGCAATGAGTGCCCATGTCTCTGCTCACCTGACCCCCTGTGTTCTCCACCCCCTACATCAATATACTACATCCACAGAAATTCTGCATACATTGCTACATCACCCCAGTACATAACTACAAAACATCACCAGAATATGCTGTGATACAACTCTACACAACATCACCACGATACGCTCTAAGTGCTACACTACATTTATAGCTTGTGCAGGAAAGGATATTTTCGCTGTCTTTCCACTCCCTCCAGCTCAGTGGCCAAAGTCTGCAGTATGCTATGCCCTGCCTCTTCCAGTAGCCCACATCTTCTATCACCGTAGAGCCCAGTTTCTGCCTGCTGCAACCGATACTGTTAGTGTAAATGTAATGACACACCATTTCTCCGCTGGCCTTGCCCAGAGTTTCATTCCCCCTGTAACAAAGCATATGACAGCCGGCCAGACCTGGAATAGTGGGAGACGGGAGAGAGAGGGAATAGAGGGAGATGGGAGAGAGGAGGAATAGTGGGAGACAGGAGAGAGGAGGAATAGTGGGAGACGGGAGAGAGGAGGAATAGTGGGAGACGGGAGAAAGGAGGAATAGTGGGAGACCAGGACAGAGGAGGAATAGTGGGAGAGTAGGAGAGAGGAGGAATAGTGGGAGAGAAGGAATAGTGGGAGACGTAAGAGAGGAGGAATAGTGGGAAACGTAAGAGAGGAGGAATAGTGGGAGAGGAGGATTAGTGGGAGATGTAAGAGAGGAGGAATAGTGGGAGACGGGAGAGAGGAGGAATAGTGGGAGACGGGAGAGAGGAGGAATAGTAGGAGAGAGGAGGAATAGCAGGAGAGAGGAGGAATATTGGGAGATGGGAGATGAGGAATAGTGGGAGAGCAGGAGAGAGGAGGAATAGTGGGAGATGGGAGAGAGGAGGAATAGTGGGAGATGGGAGATGAGGAATAGTGGGAGATGAGGTATAGTGGGAGAGCAGGAGAGAGGAGAAATAGTGGGAGAGCAGGAGAGAGGAGGAATAGTGGGAGAGTAGGAGGAATAGTGGGAGATGGGAGAGAGGAGGAATAGTGGGAGATGGGAGATGAGGTATAGTGGGAGAGCAGGAAAGAGGAGGAATAGTATGAGAGCAGGAGAGAGGAGAAATAGTGGGAGAGTAGGAGAGAGGAGGAATAGTGGGAGATGGGAGCTGAGGTAAAGTGGTAGACAGGAGGAATAGTGGGAGAGCAGGAGAGAGGAGGAATAGTGGGAGAGTAAGATAGAGGAGGAATAGTGGGAGAGTAGTAGAGACGAGGAATAGTGGGAGACGGGAGAGAGGAGGAATAGTGGGAGAGGAGGAATAGTGGGAGACGGGAGAGAGGAGGAATAGTGGGAGAGGAGGAATAGTGGGAGACGTAAGAGAGGAGGAATAGTGGGAGACGGGAGAGAGGAGGAATAGTGGGAGCAGGGGCTGGCTGGCAACTTTCAGCCTGGGGGGCAACACAAGCAAGTGGCCCACCACCATCACCATCATTTCACCAACCTACCTTCTCCCCTTTATCTAGTATGCAGCAATTATTAAACAATCATTCCCCTACACACACCCGAAATGGGTACAGCGCGCGCCGAAGGCGCACTGTAAAATTTTACACTGTAATGCCCATTCCACATAATGCCACACACCGTAATGCCTATTAAACATATATTTGCCTGATATATATATATATATATATATATATATATATATGTGTGTGCATATACTGGCACTCTAAGGTCTTTTCAAAGTATGTATTTAGAAAAACATGGAACAAACATGGTTTGTTCCATGTTTTTCTAAATACACGCTTTGAAAAGACCTTGGAGTGCCAGTATATACACACACACACATATATATATACATACGGTGAGACACAGTGAAGGTAAGTGTGACACAGAGATAATGGGTGACACGGAGAGGGTAAAAGTGACACAGAGAGGGCAAGGGTGACACACAGAGGGCAAGGGTGACACAGAGAGGGCAAGGGTGAAACGAAGAGGGCAAGGTTGACACGCGATAGTGGCTGCCACGGAGAGGGAAAAGGAGGACAGACTTGACAGAGAGGACAAGGTTGACACAAAGAGGACAGGGTTGACACAGAAGAGGAAAAGGGTGACACAGAGAGGACAGGGTTGACACAGAAGAGGAGAAGGTTGACACAGAGAGGACAGGGTTGACACAGAGAGGGCAGGGTTGACACAGAAGAGGAGAAGGTTGACACAGAGAGGACAGGGGTGACACAGAGAGGACAGGGTTGACACAGAGAGGACAGGGTTGACACAGAAGAGGAGAAGGTTGACACAGAGAGGACAGGGGTGACACAGAGAGGACAGGGTTGACACAGAAGAGGAGAAGGGTGACAGAGAGGACAGGGTTGACACAGAGAGGACAGGGTTGACACAGAGAGGACAGGGTTGACACAGAGAGGACAGGGTTGACACAGAAAGGACAGGGTTGACACAGTAGAGGAGAAGGTTGACACAGAGAGGACAGGGTTGACACAGAAGAGGAGAAGGGTGACAGAGAGGACAGGGTTGACACAGAGAGGACAGGGTTGACACAGAAGAGGACATGGTTGACACAGAGGACAAGGGTGACGCAGAGAGGACAGTGTTGACACAGAGAGGACAGGGTTGACACAGAGAGGACAGGGTTGACACAGAAGAGGAGAAGGGTGACAGAGAGGACAGGGTTGACAGAGAGGACAGGGTTGACACAGAAGAGGACATGGTTGACACAGAGGACAAGGGTGACACAGAGGACAAGGGTGACACAGAGAGGACACCCCCTTCTCTCTTAAGCAGCAGCAGACAGCAGCTGACCTCCACTGCAGGCTCCTGTAGGGAGTGAGTGTGTGTGTGTGTGCGCGCTAGGGGGGAGATAACTCAGGGGTGCAGGGGAACATACCTGGTGGGGGGCATGCACAACATATTGATGCTCTCAGATGCTGGGCCACACTTTGCGCTGGAGCTTGCCTGCAGGACTCTGTTCTGTCATTGCTGTGCTGTGCTCCTCGTTGCCGGCATGCCATGGTTGGGAGGCTGGAGCTGAAAGGTGGGAAGCTCCTCCTCCAGCAGCAGCCTTCAGCGTGACACTTGTCTCTGTGCACTGCTGGCTGCACCGTGCGTGTCTCCAGGCAGCAGGAGAGAGCCGCGCGGTGAGATCCGGGGGGGGGTTAGCTGCAGCCCCCAGCCTGTCACTGTCTCCGGGTTCAGGCAGTCGCTCCCCCCCTCGCTTCCGCTAGGACTGCGAGTTAGTGATGGGTAGTTCGTGAATGATTAGTTCAAAATGATCTAATCTTCAAAGTGAACTAAATCGTTCAGATCACTGCTCTGGCAAAGATTAGTTCATTTAGTTCACCAGGAAGTAAAGCAAGTGGGAGATGTAACACAGACAGACAGACAGAGCCCAGCAGCTCCAAGGCTCATTTACTGGATCTTTCCTTCCTGTATCTAAAGTTAAAAGTACAACAAAGCCCAGCAAATACAGATCTAATAAAATAAAAATATGCACTGCCTAGCCAAAGTTGTGTGGTGTGTCTGTGAGTGAGCATGTGTGCTCATGCTGCTCACCTTTCTGTGATACTATCATTATATGATTAGTTCAGATGTCCAAACACTTGCTGCTGCTTCTGGTACTGGGTTCTGAGCATACTGCTGTGCTAAATCTTCTGCTGGGACATGTGTAGGTGCTTCTCTGCAGCAGCCATGTTATCAGCTCTCATGCAATACACAGGAGGCAGTGCATGGTAGCTGCCAAAGATGGCAGTGCTGAGCTCACACATGGTCTGGACTCTGCGGATCCAAATGAACTACATTGTCCTGATGACTCATGAGTCCTGCAAATAGTTCAGTAGTTCAATTAGTTCACTGATCATACAGATCCCTGAACTAATCTCTGACTATACACCATAATGAGACTGTACAGTACCTGTGAGCTACCATGTGTGGCACTGCTGTGCTCAGTATTGTGTGTATGCAGCCACAGACACAGTGCTGGCTGCTGCATGTTATACAGTATACTGTAGTAGCTCTGTTTACTCCACATTACAGTCAGAGATGGATATGTATGAACCTTAATGATACATACAGTGGAGCAGTTGCCCCTAGCAACCAATCAGCAACTGGTTACTTTGCAAATTCTCTACTTTATCTCTCTCTAAGGTCAGCTAAATTGGGGCAAGGGGACATGTTTTTTTCTAATTACTGTATTTTAAAAGCAGAAAAAAATGGACTTATTAAATTACTCTGAATTTGGGTATTTTACTTGCATATTATGGAATATTATGGAAGGTAAAATAATAACCACAATGGGATTAATATTGCAGAGCTAAACAATAAACATGTCACTAGAAGGGTGCTGTATAACTTATTGCTTTTCTAAAATAAAAAATAATCTGATTTATTAAACATACAGTATATGACCATTCTAACAAGACTATAACTCCTACAATGAGCTGGTATTACAATGCCTGCTCTGTGTGTCATAATCTAGTCTAGTTCATCTAGATCCATTCACTCCTCTCAGTCTCTGAGTCAGTGCTGGAATAATGAACTAAATGAACTAGATGAACTAATCTTCTGATCTAATCTTTTGGGTGAACTAGATCATAATGAACTAGTCACCAAAACGAACTAGATTTCCCATCACTACTGCGAGTGCGGACCCGGCGGCGCTGTCATCCAGGCTCTGACAGACACTAGAGGTACAGCAGTACCTCTAGTGTCTGTCTCCTCCAAGGCGGCGGCCATTTTTGGAGGGACCGTTGCCATACAGTACATGGAGGACTGTGCGGCAGGACCCGGAGACAGCGGCAGCGCTGTTCAAGATGCACACACAGCCGGCCCCGGCCCAGCCACTTTATACCGGCCTGGGGGGCATGTGGCACTCTGCCCCCCGGCCCAGCCCGCCCCTGAGTGGGAGACAGGAGAGAGGAGGAATAGTGGGAGACGGGAGAGAGGAGGAATAGTAGGAGAGAGTAGGAATAGTAGGAGAGAGGAGGAATATTGGGATATGGGAGATGAGGAATAGTGGGAGATGGGGGATGAGGAATAGTGGGAGAGCAGGAGAGAGGAGGAATAGTGGGAGATGGGAGAGAGGAGGAATAGTGGGAGATGGGAGAGGAGGAATAGTGGGAGAGGAGGAGGAATAGTGGGAGATGGGAGAGGGGAGGAATAGTGGGAGATGGGAGATGAGGAATAGTGGGAGATGGGAGATGAGGTATAGTGGGAGAGCAGGAGAGAGGAGGAATAGTGGGAGAGCAGGAGAGAGGAGGAATAGTGGGAGACGGGAGCTGAGGTAAAGTGGTAGACAGGAGGAATAGTGGGAGAGCAGGAGAGAGGAGGAATAGTGGGAGAGTAAGAGGGGGAGGAATAGTGGGAGAGTAGGAGAGAGGAGGAATACTGGGAGACGGGAGCGAAGAGGTATAGTGGGATAGCAGGAGAGAGGAGGCATAGTGGGAGACGGGAGATGAGGAATAGTCGGAGATAGGAGATGAGGAATAGTGGGAGAGCAGGAGAGAGGAGGAATAGTGGGAAATGGGAGATGAGGAGTAGTGGGAGATGTGAGAGAAGAGGAATAGTGGGAGATGTGAGAGATGAGGAATAGTGGGAGACGGGAGAGAGTAGGAATAGTGGGAAACTGGAGATGAGGAATAGTGGGAGATTCCCCCACACACATTGCTCTCTGATACAGCATCCCTCCCTCGGCTGCTCTCTCAACTTCAGTGCACACCCCCTCCCTCCCTCCTCACTGGCAGCGCAAATGCACCCCCCCCCCCCCCCCCACACACACACTGCTTTTACACAGTGTTAGTCTACCTTTCACGTACAGCCACAGCATGTCAGCGGTGGCGGGATCATCCATCGCAGAGGCACGGCATGGAGGGGTAGCAGTCTCCACAAAACTACGGGCACATCGTGTAAGAGGCAGCATTGCAGCAGCAGCCGGGTCTTCATTCCAGCAGCAGCAGGCAAGAGCACATGGGTGCTGAGGAATGCCCACCACTGAGCGCTTTCCTCTCCCCCGGTGCTTCTGGTATATGTAGCCCTTGCCAGCATGAGTACTGCTTCATGGCTCTGCTGCTGTGCCTGTCCAGTCAAGCTGTGTGCTGGCAGGAGGCTTGGTGCGGCTGTGTGCAGGCAGGAGGCTTGGTGCGGCTGTGTGCAGGCAGGAGGCTTGGTGCGGCTGCGTGCGGGCAGGAGCCTTGGTGCTGCTGTGTGCGGGCAGGAGGCTTGGTGAGGTTGCGTGCGGGCAGGAGCCTTGTTGCGGCTGTGTGCGGGCAGGAGGCTTGGTGCGGCAGGCAGGCAGGACTCAGGAGGCTCGGGGGCAGACGTGGCTGTTGCTCTGCAGTGTGACCTCAGACGTCACACTGCTCACAGCTGGGGGGCTGCTGTGGCGGATGGTTGCGGACACTGGGGCAGATGTATTAAGCTTTAACAAGAGATAAATGCAAGGGTGATAAGGAGAGATAAACGCCCAGCCAATCACCTGCTAACTCCCATGTTACAGCCTGTGTTTGAATAAAAGTCAGTAAGGAGCTGATTGGCTGGACGTTTATCTCTCCTTATCACCCTTGCATTTATCTCTTGTTAAGGCTTAATACATCTGCCCCACTATTCTCCTCTCCCGTCGGAGAGACCCGGTGGTGGACGGCTGCACACAGACGCGGGCAGGGGCTGAACGCAATGACTGCAGTGCACAGTAGACAGCTTCGGGGGTAACAGCTTACAGACGGGCCCCGGCCGCAGCCAGGCTCTGGGGCCCTTCAGATCGCCGGGGCCTTTCACACATGTCCCCCTTGACCCCCCCTGTCGCCGGCCCTGGCTACAGGCAAGGGGCCACAAAAGAAGGCTTGACATACGAAATTTGAAATTACAACTGTTTTGTGTGGTTATGTTAGACAAGTACATACTGCGGTCAGTTCATGTATTTACAGTAAGCATAGTTGGACGAGTCGAGAATTGGGATTAGTAGAAGTTTGTATTGCATTGTTCAATTGGCAGATCGGAAAGAAGCTTTTTGCAGTTCTGAACGACTTGACAGGGATTTCTTGCAATTTCAATTAAACAACCAATTTTCCTGATATTTTTTACTTTAAACAATATACTACATCTGTTACACATTTGGGGTGTGGTCGGAGTTGGTATCACTGCAGCTTCCTTAAAACATTGGATCAAAGCACCTACCATTGGGCAGTTTGCAGCCCATTGCATTGGCCATTGCCAGATTAAGGTCCACATGGGCCTGGAGCTGCAATTTACAAAAGGCCTAACCCCATACTGTCTAATATTATATGCAGAATAATCCCCATGGTAGCAGTGACACTTATACACATATTAAATGCCCACGATAGCAGCGCGGCGTACAAATTTTAAATGACCACTGTAGCATTGCTGCTCATATACATAATAAATGCCCATGATAGCAGATCTACTTATATACCAAATAAATGCCCACGATAGCAGATCTACTTATATACCAAATAAATGCCCACGATAGCAGATCTACTTATATACCAAATGCCCATGGTACCAGAACCACTTATGTACAAAATAAATGCCCACGGTTCCAGAGCCACTTACTTATATAATAATTACCCACAGTAGCGGTAGCGCTTATCTACATAATAAATACCCACAGTAACAGATCCATCTACTGTATATACAAAAGAAATGCCCACGGTAGCAGTGACGCTTATATACATAATAAATGCCCCACACTCACACACTTCAACCAGAAACAGTACACACAAACACACACACACACACTTTACCAAACGTATACACACCACCAAATATATACAAACACATTAGAAACACACATTGGTGTAACTATAGCAACATTTTGAAAGCCCCACCACGAAAGAGAGAGAGAGAGGGTGTGAACAGATGGTGAGTAAGAGAGGGTAAAAGGGAGAGAGAGAAGGTCTCAGGAAGAGGGAGGGTGACAGAGAAAGACTGTTATAGAGAGGAAGGGAAACTGCGCAGAAAGAGGAGAGAGATTGAGGAGAAAGACAGACCAGGGATAGAGAGAGATTAAGTGATGAGATGGAGCTGGAGTAAGAGAGTGTTAAGAGAAAGAGAATGGGCAGGGGGAAGATAGAGCAGGTGAGAGAGAAAGAGAAGTGAGAGAAATGTGTGTGTGTGTGTGTGTGTGTGTGTGTGTGTGTGGGGGGGGGGGGGGATGAGGAGAGAAAAAGATGAGGGAGAGAAAATGGGATGGGGAGAGATCTTAGGGTAAGGCACTAAGGGGGTATGCTTAGGTACTAAGAAGGGAGGTGTAGGGATAGGCACTAAGGGGGTATGGTTAGTATTAGCAGCTCTTCCAACACACCCATGGGGTGGCTGCCTAATGTCGTTTTTTTTTATTGGGGTGTCGCCAGTAGCCCTAATCCCCAGCTTTCTTTTCTGTTCAGGTTTATGATGATTTGGGCATGAGAGCTCCAAAAATAATGGTCCATTAGGAACAGTTGGAATATATTGGCGCTCACCCTTAAACCTTCATACAATGGGCGCAACCCTGTTGCGTCTGTGGATTACATTCAGCACTGATGTTCCAATCCGTTTTATTAGTCGTTGCCACCAGAAGCGTGCGGTCTGATCACGACGTCTGCCACGGATCTCTTTCTGCTGATGCTGCAGATCTTTCAGTTCAGCATTTTTCTGCTTTATTTCAGCATGGTGTTCTATTGCCTGTACGGTGTCATTGGGAAGAGATACTACCACTTCCTCCAGTTTGGCATTGGTCTCTGCAACCAGGCTGCCATTATCTCCATTCCCGGAGTCAGGCTCATCAGTTGCATTGGTGTCCCTTTCTGCTCTCACATCGAGGGTCCACGTTGCAGGGCCGGCCTTAGGCATAGGCCAACTAGGCAATTGCCTAGGGCATTTGGAATGCCTAGGGGCATCAGCAGCTTCTGCTGATTAAAATGATATGCAGCATGCCTATATTCTGTGTGTGTGAGTGAGGCTGTATCTGCATATGAAATAGTGTATTCATGGAAATCACTGTAACATAGCATTCCGTATGCAGGTACAGCCACAGTCGCACACAGAATATAGGCATGCCGCATATCATTTTAATCAGCAGAAGCTCCTTGTGTGTGCTGGTCATAACAATGCAAATAAGGCGAATTTTCAGCAAAAAAGGCACCGAATGGGTGTGCTGGTTCTATTTAAAATATTGCGGGTAGGGACACCAAAATGATGACTGCTATGATGAGGGTTGATGGTGCTGGGAAAGGGGAGACGGAACTAGTGGCAGTGCTAGGGGGCAACAGTCAAAATCTTGCCTAGGGCGTAATTTAGGCTAGGGCCGGCTCTGCCACGTTGAATAGTACTCCATCTGCATTTCCATCCAGCCATTATGAGGAGCATAGCGGTCAAATCGATGCATGATAGTATCACCGAACATCGCAATCTCCACTTTTCCATTCTCTCTGGTCACCATGAGAGTTTCCTCCTCAGTTTCTGCAGCCGTCGCCGGTCTTAGCTCATAGAAATGCTCGCCGCATTGTTGTTCTCCCAGATCTTCGGTCATAGATCCCAAAAAAACAGAATTATTAGTGGGTGGTTCTCCCTCAGGACCTACACCCTGTTCTTCATTATATTCTTCTTCATCAGTCCATGGACTGGTAGATTCCCCTGAGCTGTTGTTAGAGGAATCCATTTCAATATTAACTTGATGCTAATTAAAAGCAAATACCAAGTAATAGCTGTAAACTCTGTACAGTGAGTAATAGATGCTTACTGTCCAGTGAGCCTGCAGCAAAGACACTTGTCTGTGCAGTGAGCTGGGTTATGTAGCACAAAGCCATAGTGATATCATAATGACATTGTGACATCATAATAGCAGTCTGTCCCTCTGCATATATTGTTTTGCCAATAAAGTTTTAATATTTTGTAACAAAAATAAAAAAAATAAACACAGGCTGTAAGAGAGGAGGAGAGTACAGTAACTTATGCTGCTTTCAGACCGCATAACTGGCTTTGACCCTGTATTTGGAAACGTTTCCAAAAACGGGTCTGCCAGATAAAACCCCTTTCAGACCGCAGCACTTAAACGGTATATTACCGTTTAAGTGCCGATTTTTTGACACTGGCAGACCCGTTTTTGGAAGCTTTCCAAATACAGGGTTAAAGCCAGTGCAGCCTTCAGCACTCCCCTCCGTGCAGCTCCCCCCCCCCCCTCGTGTGTCGACCGAGCGCATGTCGACGCCCCCCGCGCGTGTCGACGCCCCCCGCGCGTGTCGACGCCCCCCCCATCCCCCCCGCATGTCGGCGCCCCCCCCCCGTGTCGACTTACCCCGTGCCGGTACCTCCGTTGTGGACTGCAGCTCAGTATGCTCGGAAAGCACTTATGAAAAAAGTGTCTTCCAGAAAATGGCTGCCCCATAGGAAACCCAGTTTAAAAAAACTGTCTTCCGTATGGGGGCAGCCATTTTCTGAAAGACACTTTTTTCATAAGTGCTTTCCGAGCATACTGAGCTGCAGTGCCGGGAACCACAACGGAGATACCGGCACGGGGTAAGTCGACACGGGGGGGCCGTCGACACGCGCGGGGGGGTCGACACGCGGGGGGGGCGCCGACACGCGCGGGGGGCGTCGACACGCGCGCGGGGGGTGTCGACACGCGCGCGGGGGGGCTCCAGTGCTGTGAATACTTAATGAGCGCTCATTAAGTATTCACTGTGCTGAATTTAGGACCCAGCTCATTGGCTGGGTCCTAAATACCGTTTCTGAGCCGATTTTTTGGCTAAAATACCGGTTCAGAAACGGGTAGGACCCTGCATTTTAACCGGTTAGAAAAAACTGCATTTTCTAACCGGTTAAGTGGGACTGGACCTTTCAGACCGCACACATTACCGTTTTAAAACGGTAAAAAAACGGCAATTTACCGTTTTAAAAGTGCGGTCTGAAAGGGGCATTAGCCTATCCTATGAAAGAGGCGCCCATACAAAAGCTTTGCATTACCTGTCATAAATAGATCCACCCTACAAATTGGGCCTCATTTGAGACCTATTTGCAGGGCTGCGATTTCACAGACCTGACTAAGGGCCAGATTCTCTAAGCTTCAAAAGTGATAAAATGAAGAGTGATAAACAGACAGCCAATCAGCTCCTACCTGCCATGTCACAGACTGTGTTTGAAAAATGTCAGACAGGAGCTGATTGGCTGGCTGTTTATCACTCTCTATTTTATCACTTTTGAAGCTTAGAGAATCTGGCCCTATAATTGATAGGCTTCGCATGCACACAGTCAGTGCCAGATATAGGGGCACATTTATCAAGATCGCATTTACAATGCAATCTGGGTGGAATATTACCGCCCAGGATCGCATTGTAAAATGCGATCATATCACCTCAATGTATCAAGGTTGAGGGCGCAGGGACCGGGCTCCGAAAGGAGCCCGTCCCTGCGATGCCTGGAGCCGGAAGCCGGGGGCTCTGCGCATGCGCGGTTATGCGCTGATATACATAATAAATGCCCACAGTAACATATCCATCTACTGTATATACACAAAAGAAATGCTCACGGTAGCAGTGCTGCTTATATACATAATAAATGCCCCACACTCACACACTTCAACCAGAAACAGTACACACACACACACACACACTTTACCAAACGTATACACACCACCAAATATATACACACACATTAGAAAACACTTTGGTGTAACTATAGCAACATTTTGAAAGCCCCACCACGAGAGAGAGAGAGAGAGAGAGAGAGAGAGAGAGAGAGAGAGAGAGGGTGTGAACAGATGGTGAGTAAGGGCAGTATTCAATGAGAAAAGTTCTCCGTGTTTTGTGGAGAATTTGTGCTTTTTTCGCCTTGGACGGAGCATTTTGCTCTCCAAAAGCGAGCAACCCTATTCAATGTGAAATGTTCTCCGTCTTTCTAAGTGATTTTCGCCGTCTCTCTCCGTGTAGAAATTCTCCATCTTTTGATGGAGAGCTGGAATGTGAACTTTTAAACGGAAAGGTTTTTTTTTTTAATTTTGGTGTCAAAAAATCAGGTTTTTTTTCCTGTGAAGGGGCATGTTATTTTTATTCATGTGCTTATAGCACATGAATATATATTTAATTTAAAAAAAAATATTTTTTTTCATTATTTATTTTTTTTATTTTTTTTACACAGTGCAGCCAGCAGGGGGCCCGAGCGCTCGAGCCGCTCATTAGATATTCATATATTCACTGCACCCGATAGTTAATATGCACGTTCGGATGCAGTGAATACTGGGTCCCCCGCTGGCTATAGCCCTATACATTCCTCTGGAGCAGCCAGGGAGACTTTAATCTCTCTCTGGCTGCTTCCGTCCCCCGGCTCCCTGAAAGCTCCCTGCTGCGGACGCTCGTCCGCTGCAGGGGTTAAGACTCGCTGCGAGTGGCGGCGAGTCTTAAATACATTGAATAGAGGGAGCAGGAGGCTCCGGAACGCGGAGAATCTCCGCAAAAACATGGAGAGTGCATGGAGAGCGAAATAAAACGCTCTCCATGCACGGAGAACTTTAACATTGAATACTGCCCTAAGAGAGGGTAAAAGGGAGAGAGAGAGAGAGAGAGAGAGAGAGAGAGAGAGAGAGAGAGAGAGAGAGAGACAAGCAGACCAGGGATAGAGAGAGTGATGAGATTGAGCTGGAGTAAGAAAGTGTTAAGAGAAAGAGAATGGGCAGGGGGGGAGATAGAGCAGGTGAGAGAGAAAGAAAAGTGAGAGAAATGTGTGTGTGTGTGTGTGTGGGGGGGGGCATGGGGAGAGAAAAAGATGAGAGAGAGAAAATGGGATGGGGAGAGTTCTTAGGGTAAGGCACTAAGGGGGTATGCTTAGGCACTAAGGTGGCAGAGCCAGATTAAGGTCTAAATGGGCCTGGAAAATTATCAAGGGCCTGTTATGCGCAATAATAGGGGTTGTAGCCAGCACCTAATCATGTGGGGGGCATGACCAGTGTTCTGGTTAGGTGGTCTGCTCATAGGTGTGTCTCTATTTGTGTACATACTTTCAACTAATTTAAAACATAAAATTCAGGTAAGAAAGTCCACAATTTTCAGTGAAGTAAGCAAAGACGTTTTTCATCCAAAGGGCGTATTTATTTGTTTCTTCAGGTGTTGGTACAGAATATAAAAGTTGATCCTCAATCAAGGGTACATAGCAAAATCCCTTATTTTTCTGTTGATTCTCTGGTCCTCTGGTAATCTACCGATAATAAGACACTGTCTTTTTTTTATCAAAAAACACCATAGGTGTATACGAAACACACGCAGTGCAATGTTTGTTGTATTTCTCTCCTTGCAAGACCAATAAAGATATTTAAAAAAAAAACACCATAGGGCTTATTTCCGGGGTAGGGCTTATTTTAAGCCCGCGGTCCTCTTTCTTAAAATGCACCCAGTCCTCCTTCTTTAACATGCGCCCAGTCCTCCTTCTTTAACATGCCCCTAGTCCTCCTTCTTAAACATGCCGCAGTCCTCCTTTAAATAACATACCGTCACAGTCACAACACTAAAGAACTTTCCAGTTCTTCTTGGCTGCTGCAGCCACATGATGTGTGCGGTGATGTCACACGCCACCCGCAGTGCATCCCTGGGACCGGAAGCTGAAGCAGAGGTGAGGGGGGTTAGCGGTGTTAGCTGGGGTGGTGACGGGGTAGGTCTTATTATCGGGGAAACATGGTAGTGGTTGGGCTGCCATATTGTGAATTATTAGTCTATTCTTAAATTGGAAATAGGAAAAATGCAAAGAGTTTAGTATAGGGTGGAAAATGGCAAAGAGGTTGGCATATGCAAGGGCCTGGCACAGAAAAGAGGGACAATAGAATATACTTACCATCCAGCAGCGGCTGCAGACTTTGGGCTTCAGTGCCAACCATGCATCGCCATCCCTGAGAGCATTGGATGATATATATGCAAACTCCCTCCAACTCTGGGTTACCCCCTTAGGGGTTATTCCAATCTATACGGTCCCAGCAAAGTAGGCGGAACACATAAGGCTCCAAATGTATTAAGAAAAGTGCTGGTGCAGTTTAATGCATGCATATATAAATTACAAATGCAGACATTCACAGGATGCAGGGAGATATATTGCCAGGTGCCCTCCAAAGGTGCACCCGCAGGATGCCGCCTAACGCCTAAGATGCTTGCAGCGTGAGGCGGCATTCCAGTCATACAAAAAATACTGAAGGCCAAAACTTGGTAGACAACATTTCAGCACCTCTTATGTGGTCACCTAAGTTTACCACACCATATACCCCTTATACAAATCATGCAACACAACAGTAACCCCCTAATACTGTACTTGCCTCTTACACATTATGCCTCATGAAATGAGCCAAAATTCACACTGATTGAGCCAAAATTTGCAGTATGGTACATGGATTGAGCCAAAATTCACCTTATGCCACACTGATTAAGGCTAAATTAACATTTCACCACATGGATTGAGCCAAAATACACACTATACCAAACGGAGTCGAAATTCACAATATGCTTCACAAACAGGGACATTGCGCACCAAAGGCGCGCATTAAATATATATACCATAATGCCCATTATATTCTAAGCCACACGCCATAATTTCCATTATGTATTATGCCAAACACCATAATGCCTATTAAAAATTATGCTACATAAGTGCTGCTTACCTACGTGCTAGATGCCTGTGGTTCCATGCTCTTTGCCATGTGGCATTACATGATCATTGCCAAGGGGGAATACATGCTCGCGGTAACAGGGGGACAGCCGCCACCGGGCAGAAGTGACAGCCATTGACAGCCGGGCAGAGAGCGCGGGGGCTGGCCGGCTGTATTGAGAGCACTGCAGCTCCCAGATATTTTAAATAATTCCCCTTTCACACTAGAAAATGCAGGGACTTACCCAGGAATATGGTCCCAGGATTATGCAGGGACATTCCTGGGCTGGCCAGCCTAGTCCCTGCATTTTGTAGTGTGAATGGGAGAGAAACCACCACCGTCTATACTGTACCAACTGACTCATTTACATGAGACCAGTATCATATTGAAGAACTTTTAAATGGGCTTCGAATAATTTTGGTCCCATGAAACTGGGCCATTTGGTTCCAGAGAAATCTGCCCTCAAAAACATGAACAGCCATGAAATGATCAGTTTAACCACAATATCTCTGGAACCAATTAACCCATATAAACCAGCCTGGTTGAAGGCCCAGTGATTTGGGTTCAAATGAGATCAAGCGAGCTTCTGTGATGCCAGGGGGACAGCCGTCGCAACTGGGTGGGGGTCGGAATTAGCGGGTCCCATGTTATCCTATGGGGAAAACGTTCCAGCTTTGCCTGGCGGTATCTCCGGTTTCCGGGAGGCTAGTGACGCATGGCTGGGCTCGTTGGGAATCCCCAGTCCTCATCTACAAAATTGGCCTATTTGGAGAGTGGGCCTGGAGCTGTAGCTCCATCAGGCCCATTGTTAAACCGGCCCTGGCATTGGCTAGGAAATCTCCATCCTATAACGGAGATCCCTAGTTTCTTTTCACCCCTTAAACGGCTGCGTCATGCCTCTGTTTTTTTCCAATCAGATTCTATCAGTACCTTCCTGCGCATTGAAAAGCATCAGATTGTTCTATGCCACAGGACACATTCAGGTTCTGCACGTGCACGAAGTACAGAAAATTGGCACTTTGCAACAATGGACGCAGGTGTAACCTGAATGATCCCCAGTAACATAAACTTTTCAAATCCCACACCTATTAATAGAAACAAATATGACTTTCTTGTCAAAATCAATGCATGATCCCTGAACGTTTATCTTTTAATTTCACAATTCTTTGTAGATTTAAGATAGATATTAAACTCATAACTAAAAATAATAAAGAATTAGAAAGAGACTATTTTGAAATTAGTTTCTCCCTCCCAATCTCAACACTCCATCATAAATCTTTCATTTACCCTTTAGCTTCTTTATGTTAGGCTTACTCCCACCTCCCCATCTCATTTGTGTTTCAAATTGAAGTTTTATACATGTTGATCGGTTTTGGTATAGAATATTAACATTGGTAGTGAGTCCAGCACTCAGCTTGAGGCCTGCAGATAATTAATCAACAATACTGGCTAAGGGAGACTATTATTGAACAAGAGATATGAGGGTTAAAATTTAATAGGATTAAGCCGTGTACACACGGCGGCGATGTTTGCTGAAATTGCTGGGAATATGGTCGCTGGCGACCATATTGCCAGTGATGGGAGTAAATCGCCCGGGGCACGCTCCCGTTTTCAGCCCCAATCTAATCGCATGCATGGCGAGCACAGCGAGCCCTGCATGAGAACGCAGTACACTTCTATGGTGTCCATGTCGACATATGTCGACCTTATTCTTATCGACCATGTCTATGTTGACCATAAGCTTGTGTTGACCTTTTATCAATGTCGATCTTGCGTATGTCCACCATTTTAAGGTGTTGACCTAGTCACTG
This sequence comes from Crinia signifera, assembly GCF_055691185.1. Lineage (NCBI taxonomy): Eukaryota > Metazoa > Chordata > Amphibia > Anura > Myobatrachidae > Crinia > Crinia signifera. The sequence goes on from NC_139217.1 coordinate 372,469,102, forward strand.
TCGACCATTACTAGTCGACCTAGGGACTGTCGACTCAGACATTGTCTACCATTTACACTGTAACCCTTGCAGGGTTGGTCCCTGGAAGGACCCGGGTTATGGGGCAGTGTGAACAGATAACTCAAGGGTCCTGTTCAAACCCTATGAAAGTCTGGCTCACCATCACTTGGAGGTAATGTTATCCTGGTCAGCAAAAAAAAAAAAAGCAGAACATTATAATGATGGCCATTACCATGTATAGCTGTGTACACACGGGGGCGATAGGGGCTGAAATCGCTGGAAATATGGTCGCTGGCGACCATATTGCCAGTGATTGGAGTGTGCCCCGGCGATAAATCGCCAGGTGCGCGATCCCGTTTTCAGCCCCATTCTAACCCCTGGCAGAGGTTCCCTTTCATCAGCGACCATCTCTGGTCGCTGATGAAAAGGAGACACTGAGCAATATATTGCTCAGCAATATATCTCCCCCCCGTGTGTACGCACCTTAAGAGAGTCAGAAAGTGAGAGATATCTCCAGGTTTTTATTAAAGCGGCAATCATTTACTCTGCAAAATCAAACTGGATTTGCAGTGTAAATGATTGCCGCTAAAAAAAAACAAAAAACAAAAAAACCTGTAGATTTCTTACCAAATCTCTCACTTTCTGATTTTCTCATCCTATTAAATTTCACCTGAGATCTTGAACAAAGAAGTATTCAGCAGGGTTCCCCCACATTTAACTTCCTTTCTCACAAGGTATTTTTTATAAAAAGAATACATGATTACTTATAACGTTGGATCACCTTTAAATAAAGGCAAATTTCTTATCAATATTACCTGATGCCATATTAAGCTGGAATTTGAATGTTTTTTAGATATTAGGCACATGTACATGAAGGTGTAATTCAGCATGGATCGCTAATCAGAGAATTTGCAAATACAATGATTATAGAAGACTGTACATGCGCACAGTATGCATTGCGCATGTGCAAGCCGAAGTAGCAATTGAAAATGCATATGGATCGTAAACACAATGGGCCTTATTCTAGTTCACTCTTTCTGAAAAAATCCTTCTTAGATGGACAAAACCATGTGCACTGCAGGGGGGCAGATGTAAAATGTGCAGAGAGAATTAGATTTGGGTGAGTTATTTTGTTTCTGTGCAGGGTAAATACTGGATGCTTTATTTTTACACTGCAATATAGATCTCACTTTGAAGTAAAACCCCACCCAAATCTAATTCTCTCTGCACAAGTAACATATGCCCCCCCTACAGTGCACATGGTTTTGTCCATCTAAGAAAGATTTTGTCAGAAAGAGTGAACTAGAATAAGGCCCTATGTGGCCAGAGTTTGACTGACTGGAAGACGGAATTTTGGGTGAAAGACTGCCACTTTCTGGGTGATAAACCATTTTCACCCTGTCTCATTTGCAGATTAGTGGAAGCCTCAGACCTAATTACAATTGCACACACAGCAAAAACGCTTCGATAGTTTGGGAATTGCGTATGGATTTGCAAATGGATTGCGAGCGGCTTCTTCTCTTTCTGACTGGGTGGCAAATTGTATTATGGGCCTGATTCAGACCTGTTCGCTAGGCTGCGGTACTTCGCAGCCTAGCGAACAGGTAAACGTTGCACACCCACTGCCTGACCGAACGCCCACCTCCCCATAAATCCCGTCATTTGCATACTACGGGATGTGTAAACTTACACATCCCTATGCATGTGGCGGCACGAGTGAAAAATCGATGGTCACTGATCATCGAATTCTTTTTTTCCATTTAGAATTAAAAGTCAGTCTAAACTGAATTTAATTCCAATGGAGATGGCCGAAAAGGGTACGGGCGCTGACGTCTCTGAAAGCAGTAGTACACACCTTTGTAGGAAATGTTCGGTACTTGTGTATTATCACGGCGCCCACGATATTAGGTCGCACAACATATAATAGCATCGCATCGCATGCCAACGCATGGCATACACCCGATGCACAGCGATGCGATTTTAAATTGTATAAGCCCCCTATACGATGTTTAATTGTATAAGCACCCTAATGGGGACTTACAATGTTAAATGCACCCCCACGCCACCCCCACTATGAACGCCAACCCGAAGCGTGGCGAGCGCAGCGAGCCCGTGAGGGGCGGCGGTGCGCGTCCTACGACCTTTTCATACACCCACTATCCACGTCGGTGTGGAGTTGATTTTATATAGTGTGGCGAACGCAGCGAGACACCGAGCCCAAAGTGTGGCGAGGGGACGCATATGGCGGTCAGAATTCGCATATTTAATGGGATGCGCATTAGAGGGTAAAAAGTGCGATTGAGTGCGATAATGTGCGAATTTTCGGCATGAAAATGTGCGATTTTTAGGCATGGAAATGTGCGAATTTGAGCTTATGTGTGATTTTGGGTTTGTATTAAAAAAAAATAATAATTGTGTGGGATCCCCCCTCCTGAGCATAACCAGACCCGGGCTCATTGACCTGGTTCCAAAAATACGGGGGACAAAAAGTGTAGGGGTCCCCCGTATTTCTGAAACCAGCCCCGGACTCTTGGACCGGTCCTGGTTCCAAAAATATGGGGGACAAAAAATCTGGGGGTCCCCCGTATTTTGAAACCAGCACCGGGCTCCAACAGCCCGCAGTGTCATGACACAGCCGGGGGACACTTTTTACATAAGGTCCCCCGGCCGTACCATGAGCACCGTGGCTGGTCAGCCTTGGATGGGGTACCTGGAGGAGTGGGGACCCCCCCAATAAAGGGGTCCCCCCCCAAGACTTCACCCATCCAGAGCTGAAGCCCGGGGCTGTCACCGGCGTCCCTGGCCAGTGGATGCGCATTAGAGGGTAAAAAGTGCGATTGAGTCAGATAATATGCGAATTTTCGGCATGAAAATGTGCGATTTTTAGGCATGAAAATGGGCGAATTTGAGCTTATGTGCGGTTTTGGGTTTGTATTAAAAAAAAAAATTGCGCGGGGTCCCCCCTCCTGAGCATAACCAGCCCCGGGCTCATTGAGCCGGACCTGGTTCCAAAAATATGGGGGACAAAAAGTGTAGGGGTCCCCCGTATTTCTGAAACCAGCCCCGGACTCTTGGACTGGTCCTGGTTCCAAAAATACGGGGGTCAAAAAATCTGGGGGTCCCCCGTATTTTGAAACCAGCACCGGGCTCCAACAGCCCACAGTGTCATGCCACAGCCGGGGGACACTTTTTACATAAGGTCCCCCGGCCGTACCATGAGCACCGTGGCTGGTCAGCCTTGGACGGGGTACCTGGAGGAGTGGGGACCCCCCCAATAAAGGGGTCCCCCCCCCAAGACTTCACCCATCCAGGGCTGAAGCCCGGGGCTGTCACCGGCGTCCCTGGCCAGTGGACGCCGGCCTGATGGTGTAAAATCTTTCAATCCTAACATTGCCTTATACAGGAGAACTATAAGTCCCAGCAGACCTCCCCCGTAGGCTGGGACTTGGAGAACCACAAGTCCCAGCATGCGGGGCATTAATGGGCCAGCTGGGACTTGTAGTCCACCTGTAAAAAGAATGTTAAAAGAAAACACACACACAGAAAAGTAAAACTTTATTACATACACATCCACACACCTCACTTTTACAACCACATACTCACCGATCCAGGATCCAGCGCTGGTCTCCCTTCTGCTGCAGAGCCGGCTACCCCCCCCCCCCACTGACAGCGGGGACAACCGGCTTTCTCCGATGGAGCTAACAGCTTCTGTCGCGTTGTCCCAGCGCGACACAGGCTGAGAGCCTGATTGGCTGAGCTATGCGTCTCCATGGAGACATATAAGCCGAAGACGCTCTCAGCCTGTGTCGTGCTGGGACAACGCGACAGAAGCTGTTAGCTCCATCGGAGAAAGCCGGTTGTCCCCGCTCTCAATGATCTGTGCAGGGTTCTGGCCAACTCGCATATCAGAACCTGCTCTGAAAAAATGGCGATTATTAGACACCTTAAAAGTGCGATTTGCGAAATCTCATTCCATTAAATAAGCGAATTCTATACTTTTGTATTGGAAAACATCTGGATGCGATAAAAGTGTGAATTTTTACCGCACTTTCAGTACGCATGACTTATCGCAAAAAAATATGCAATTTAGGGACCTTTTCGCATCATATTAAATATGCGAATTCAAGGAAAAATGCGATTTAGCCGTTTTTTGGAGAAAAATTCGCACAAAAATCCATAGAATGTCACCCCATGTGTTTCAGGTATCGGACTCACTATAATATTATACTTCCATGTTTTTTTCTTTTTTTTCCCTTATTGTTCCTCTGCCAAACCGTATGCATGTTTGTAGAATCTGAGTATGTTACCCCCGCTATGTACCCCCCCCACCCCCACCCCTTTTTTCTTCTTTCTGTACCCCCTCCCTTTAAAAATTTGTTGAAAAAATAACCATTTCAATAAAAATATTGATGTTAAAAAAAAAAAATCGGTACTTGTTTCCTAGCACGGCCACACCGATCATGATCGTGGGCATCGTTAGTAAAATCGGGGTGCGATGGTACCGACGCGATGCCCGCGATTTCCCATAGGGAACAATGTTAAATGCCTCAATTTACCCGCGATGCCCCCGATTTCCCATAGGAAACAATGTTAAATGCCTCAATTTACCCAAATCATCATAGGGAACAATGGTAAATGGGCCAGAAAGCCACCAAAACACCCCTGAACAGTGAAATGTCCCCCCAAAAGTAGTTTACGCCACCCCACGATCAACGTGAACCCGAAGCGTGGCGAGCGCAGCGAGCCCGCGAGAGGCGGCGGTACGCGTCCTCCGACCTTTTCATACCCCCACTATCCACGTCGGCGTGGAGTTGAGAATAGAATAGTGTGGCGAGCGCAGCGAGCCACCGAGCCCGAAGCGAGCGCAGCGCGCCCCGCGAGGGGACGCGGATACCTGTGAAGCCCGCGAAGGGACGCGTTTAACTGTGAAGGTATCCGCGTCCCCTCGCGGGGCTCGGTGGCTCGCTGCGCTCGCCACACTATTCTATTCTCAACTCCACGCCGACGTGGATAGTGGGGGTATGAAAAGGTCGGAGGACGCGTACCGCCGCCCCTCGCGGGCTCGCTGTGCTCGCCACGCTTTGGGTTCACGTTGATCGTGGGGTGGCGTAAACTACTTTTGGGGGGACATTTCACTGTTCAGGGGTGTTTTTGGGGGTTTCTGGGCCATTTACCATTGTTCCCTATGATGATTTGGTTAAATTGAGGCATTTAACATTGTTTCCTATGGGAAATCGGGGGGCATCGCGGGTAAATTGAGGCATTTAACATTGTTTCCTATGGGAAATCGGGGGCATCGCGTCTGGACCATTTAAGCCTTTTTTAGCCGCCTGCGACGCGACCGACGCGATTTTGACTTTTTTCAATGCATTTCAATGGGAAATCGGGGGCATCGCGTCGGTCGCAGACCACTAAAAATTACACCCGATGCCCACGATTGTGACCGTGCTAGGAAACAAGTACCAAAAAACCAACTCCACGCTGACGTGGATAGTGGGGTATGAAAAGGTCGTAGGACGCGTACCGCCGACCCTGCGGGCTCGCTGCGCTCGCCACACTTCGGGTTGGCGTTGATAGTAGGGGGGCCATTGGGGGTGCTTTTAACATACTAAGCACCCATCACGTTTAATTATCTTATAGGGGCCACTTTTTACATTGAAAAACCCATTAGGGTGCTTATACAATTTTAAATCGCATACCATTGTATATGTGATACAATGGCATACAATGCCATACAATGCGATGGTATACAATTTAAAATTGTATAACATCGCCTGCCATCGCATCGCATGCCTTATGGTCTGCGATGCGATGGGCGCCGTACTGGTACACAATTACCCCAGTTCAGTTTCTTGGCAAATTCTCGCATGGAATAGCCTTCATTTCAAGAATAAACTGTTGAGTTTCACATGAAAGACCTTTTTTTTCTGCCCATTTTGATAGTATAATTTAACTCACAAATGTGATACTCCAGATACTCAACTAGTTAAAAGGAAGGACAGTTTTATAGCTTCATTAATGAGCAAACCCATTTTCAGCTGTGCTAACATAATTACACAAGGGTTTTCTAATCACCAGTTAGTCTTCTAATGCTAGCAAGATTTTACAGTATATTGTGTTTAGTAACTTTTTTTTTTGCAGGTAACTTATACACTGTACAGTGTACACCAAAAATAATTAGTATAATTTGGACATGTGGGGTGAGATTTAATAGGATGAGAGATATGGTAAGAAATCTCCAGGTTTTTTTTTTAAAGCGGCAATCATTTACACAGCAAAACCAGTTTGATTTAGAAGTGTAAATGATTGCCGCTTTAAAAAAAACCTGGAGATTTCTCACCAAATCGCTCACTTTCTGAATCTCTCATCCCATTAAATCTCACCCGTGATGTAATACATTTTATAATCATTTAAATCAGACATGTCCAACATTGGCCCTCCAGATGTTGTGAAACTACACATCCCAGCATGCTTTGCCACAGTTTTGCTATTAGAGAATGCTAAAACTATTGCAAAGCATGCTGGAATGTGTAGTTTCAAAACATCTGGAGGGCCAACGTTGGACATGCCTGATTTAAATATTTGTTTAACTTAAAATTGTGACAACACTCACTACCCCATGTCGCTATGAGATAGTTTAAGCATGCTTATTTGTCAGTTATGAGCAAGGACACGAAGGCAGTAACTGGGGAACCCCCCACATCCGCACTCTCTAGCTATATTTATCTGCTGCCTAGGGATGGGTAATCATATGATGTTTCATTGGTAACATCGGATTTATGGTTCTAATGTTCAATGTTTAACCCTGCAATGTTGAGTATCCAATGTTTCTTCAACATCGCTAGATTCCTCCCTGATGTTTTTCTCAATTTTCCAATGTTTTTTTTCTTTTGTGTGTCACTGTGTGGTGCTGTCACTGCTTTCGGCAGCCATCTCACTCCTTGTTTTATATTCATTGACAATTTAAAACACAGATACAAAACAGTGACACACACTGCCAGAAGCACCAAGCTTGAAAAGTGATAAAATGGAGAGTGATAAACCACCAGATAATCAGCTCCTACCTGCCATGTCACAGACTGTGTTTAAAAAAATGTCAGACAGGAGCTGATTGGTTGGTTGTTTATCACTCTCCATTTTATCACTTTTGAAGCTAAGTGCATCTGGCCCTGTGTGTTGTGATGATACAGACTTCAGTTGAGAGAGAAGAGAGTGAAAAACATTAACTAAGGAGGAAGTGAGAAGATTAAATGTACTGTATAGTGTACTCCTATATTGCAACAAAAAGGCCAGTTTTTTTCAATATACAGTTCTATGTTGCACTATATGGACATTTTTTTTATTTTCTATGTTCACCTTAAGTTATTAGCCTGTTGCTACTGTAATAAATCAAGTTAAAATGGTACTTCCTCATCTTTAAAGCCACCGCTTACGCTATGGAACTTACGTAGAGCCGCAAGGGTTATTTTTGGGGTCCACGCCACCATATATTACCTTTAGTAATGTTGGGGTACACGCCACCATATATTACCTTTAGTAATGTTGTGGCGAGCGAAACAGTGAGAGCCACTGAGCCCAAAGTGTCGTGAGAAATCGTGAGTGGACAATCGCGATTCACGTAGCAGCTAACGTAACTGGCGTAAGCAGTGCCGCAAAGATGAGGAAGTACCTTAAAAATAGCAGATTGTATGCTGCTGTGAGTTGTTGCTAGTTAATGCTTCATTTTGTTCACCTCTGTAACAAATTTTATTTACCACAAAACATGAATCATATATTCAATGTGTGTGTAAGCCTCCAACAAGATAAACATAATAGAAGGATTATCATTTCATAAGTTTGTTAGTGTTATATGTTTAAGTAGATAGTTTATAAAAAAAATAAAAATAGAAACATCGGTTTTAGAGTACCAATGTTTAGGACTAAATTATGCTTTGTAACCAATGTTGAAAAACATAATTTAACTGATGTTTTCTTTCGATGTCCCATCCCTACTGAGTGCTGCCTCAACTGTTACTGCCTGCCTGTATCTGCTGCTCTTACTTAGCCCGGCTATCAATCCACGACACGCGGTCCTTGTTCTTTCACAAACGAAAAATCTGATAGGTTACACTTCCGCGCATGTAAAAATAAATCCCCGCTGTTTATCGAATCTAATCTATCTAGATTGGACAGATGTGGAGAAAGTACTTGGTCACTCGATTTGAAACTTTTGATTGATTAGCGCCTTTTAAATTATCTTTTATACAGCGCGCCGCGCGGAAGACCCTTCTTGACGCGGAGGGATCTGCTTTATGTCGGTTTTTTTCCTCCTCTGACAGAGGGCGGCTGCGCAGAGCGCAGAGATCTGAACAGGACAGAGGATTCGGTCGGTGTGCACAGCGCGCGGGACAGGCTGGTGGTAGCAGCACGCGGCATCAGCAGCATCCGGAGCAAGGGAGGTAGGTCATGGCGGCATCACCGCGACACTAACCTTTTATACATATTCTAATGTGTGTTCCCGCAGTGAGGCTCTTCTTTAGGGTTATACGCAGGCCGCTGCTCTGTGTTCCCGCCATTACATTCAGACACATGTCTGCGTTCCCTCCTCACAGCAGGGCGACGTCCACGGTCCGCCCATCATGTGCACCCCTGTAAGTTAGGGGTATGTCACCTCGCTGACATTAGCCGGTCCTAGTGTGGCCATAGAAAAGCCTTTGCTGTGCTACACAGGCCGAGAACCCAGTGGCAGGCCCGGCGGCGATCATGAGTGCTAGGGCGTAGCCCATCGTCTATGATGGCCTTGTGGGAGCATGAACCCCCCACGTGCTATGTTCTCACTTCCAATTAAGTCAATGTGCAAAAGCTTCATAGGTAACAGGGTGAATTCTACTTGTTCAATGATAATTATGAGGCCTGGGTAATAAGAGGAATTGGTACTTCCTCATCTTTGTGGACACCACTTACATAGCCACTCGCTTCTCTCACCACAACTTTACTAATGATAATATATGGTGGCGTGGAAACAGGAGGGTAGCATGGACATGGAAGGGTGGGGTACTTCCACAACGAAAATCTTTACATAGCAGTTAGGTAGCTGATAACATAACTGGCATAGCTGTGGCCACAAAGATGAGGAAGTACCGAATAATTAATTGGGGTTGTATTATTGTAAGCTGTATAATCTATTTCTAATTTGGCAGCTGCTGTACAGGTGCTGGCTGTTACAGTACAGGACAGGGTGGCATCTCATAGCACAGTACAAAAAGTAGCAGCTCTGCCACATCAGGCTGCAAATTCATCAGCTCACCCATTTAAAAAGATGGTATAGAAAGATACAGTGCCCGTATATATGCACTTGTGTTTAAATGTATGACATTGGGGGGGGGGGGGGGGGGGGGGGGGGGGGGGGCGGCGCAAAGCATGTTTCAGCAGTCTCCAGCGTATTTGCACTAGGGACCGCTGATTTTGCTCTGCGCATGTGCATGTGCACGGTCGCTATCCGAATGCCTTCAGGGGGTTGGCCAGTGTTCTATGAGCGCCCCCATGAAAACACTTTCCCATGTGTACGCGGGCACACCCAGTTCATTGGTAATCATTAATAAGTTCTGATTGCATTACTTTGGTTTTAGGTATGATCTAACATGACAACTTCTGTGTTGCAGAACTAAATCATGACGGGAAGAGCCAGAGCAAGGGCACGAGGCAGAGCACGTGGTCAGGAGTCCACAAAACCTGGACAGGTTATTTGAAATATTTGTGATTTAAAAACACTTTAATTAAGGAATTGATTTTCTGGTGGTAAAATGTAATTTTCAATGTTATTTCATGAGCTCTATGGGATGAAAAATGTGATGTCAGCAGGACACAATTGACCATTCAGCAGGGCTCGACAATTTTTTTTTAAATCTAGGAGCCAGGATGAAAATGTAGGAGACAGATATACTAATAATAGGGACAGTGCGTGCCAAAGGCATGCACCAAAAATGTACACATGCTCATTACATTACATTTACACATGCCATAATGCCCATTACATATACCATGCCCAGTAATGTCCATTACATATTTATGCAACAGAAACCACTAAAAGTTTAGTGGAGGGCGCTAATTATTTAATTTAAAAGAAAAAATACGTGTATATACAATGTAATAATTATAAGTCTAATCAATCTATAATTTAGCTTGCAATTCTCCCACGTGTATCAGTGTAGATACACAAAGTCTGTCTAGTGCCTGACCTATTTAGGTACAGGCCCTAAAAAGATCCAAGCGGAAACAGAAAAAACAAAGATGGAGTTTCTGCGCTGGTTTTTTATATATCTATTTGCACCATGGATGAAGTCACTTCACACATACAAATTCTATTAATTTTTGGATAATACATTTTTATGTATTTATTTTCATATATAAGATATATAAAATACAGTACAATTTTATAGGCGGCCACCTACAACTTCACAAAAATAATAATAATACGATTAATAACCATTTATAATCATGCAATCAATATGCAATTAAAAAATACAGTTAATGCCTTGAGATAAAAGATGATATATTCTCAGTCCATATGTCAAAAGTTTAGAAAGAGATTAATTCTTTTTGAAAAAAACTGAGTAGGTCTTTTTCTCATAAAGACACGAATAGCCTCTACCTCCTGGTATAGTCCTTTCAATTAAAGGTATATTACTCGTTCTGTAGTGTCTATGGTCACTTTTAGCACAAATAACACAGTGGATAAGGTATGTGCACAGCCGTGTGCCTGTAGTAAGTTTTGGGCATATAGCTTTGTGGTGGGTATGTTGCACAGTGGTGCGTCTCTCACCTGCACACACTGTGCTTTGTTATCTGCGCCGATACTGGAGTGTCCCTCTGGTGAGCGGGTTGGTCGGGGAGGGCGCCGCGTGGATGTTGGTAGCTGGCGTCTGACTCACCCGTGTAGTTGGACCTGACGGCTGGCGCTGCTCTCGCCTGCGCCGCCGTATCACCTCTCTCACCGGAGTTCTCCTGGCGGCTAAGGAACCGTGATGACGTGGAGCCTGATCGGTGCTTCTCCCAATCGGATGGTGCTGGTGATGGTATGCACAGGAGACGTATAAACCTTACGTGACGGAGTCCAGTCAAATATTTTTCCAAATAAAGGCTGTTAGCTGGGTGAACCTCTAACGTGTTTCGCCCTATCAGAGGGCTTTTTCAAAGAGTCTGAAAGAGTTATAGCAGGACAATAATTTCGCAATTTATTGGTGATGTATCCCATATCCTGTAACTATTAAAGATTATAGAGGATACCCCACTTTTTGAGAATTTAACTCTAAAACGAATAGATAAGATACAGTTCTTTATATTATCTCTGGTGTGCATCCGTACAACTAACTTTCTCTTCCTTTTTGTTCTGATTACATTTGGGCCTTTATTCAGATCTGATTGCAGTACAAATTTGTTTGGAAAATGGGCAAAACCATGTGCACTGCAGGTGTGGCAGATGTAACGTGCAGAGAGAGTTAGATTTGTGTGAGTTATTTTGTTTCTGTGCAGGGTTACTACTGGCTGAATTATTTTTACACTGCAATTTAGATTTTAGTTTCAACACACCCCACCCAAATTTAACTCTCTCTGCGCATGTTACAGTACATCTGCCCCACCTGCAGTGCACATGGTTTTGCCCATTTTCCAAACAAATTTGTACTGCGATCAGATCTAGTGTATGGGGGCCATACGATGCCCCCTGTGTCCCCTGTAAAATCGGAGAGAAAGATTTGTCACAGTTTTTTTATTAAATACATAGTTAGAAAAATACATTAATTTGATTGTGTTGTATTTCGGTTAATTATGTTTTTATTTTTGTTTACTGAGGTGTTTGCTAATATCTGTTTTCCTTTTTCTATACAGACGACACAACCTGGGCTTAAACCCACCGAGCCACCACCGGCCGACACAGAACTTGTTGGCCGTGGACGTCAGAGAGGCACGTCTACTGTTCCCAGGCCACAAGCAGGAGGAGGTGATTATTCAACCTTTGTGTGTGAAGTACATGGACCACCTGTCAATGCTAATCATTTAAAACTGAGCAGTTTTCATTGTTAAATATTGTCTCTGCTGAACATTTCTATATCTAAGAAATAAATAAAAAAATCAGTAGAACTGCAAGGTGTATATCACTAAAGTGTGGGTTTATAGAAGTGAAGATGTTGCCCTATAGCAGGGGTGGGCAACCTCAGGGCCCCCCGTAGCCGGTCTGAGTGGCCCGCCCACCCGCCCGACAGCTTTGCCGGGAGTCAAGTCTAGCGAGATTCCTCTTAATAAACAGCAGCTGGAGACTGTCAGTCCTATTCAGTGGCAGCCGCCAGAGCTTGGGACGGCTGCAGCAGGACAATTTGTAAGAGAAAATTTTACATATGGCCCCCGATTGTACGTTATTTATTAAACACCTAGAAGATAATTGGTAGTCTCCACTATTGTGAACTTGCACCCAAGTTGAAAATGTGTGTTCTTTATTTGCATAATCTGTTCTGTACTGTGCCTTCTTACAAAGTAAATGCTTATGTCCAAATGTTGCATGTTAGAGGGAAAGGGAGAGTTTGAGGATCCCCCCAGATGCGACTGTGATTCTTTAATTAAAACATGATAGTGAGAGCGTACGCTCTAGTAATATTTTACCAAAAGGTCATGGTTCTTATTTGTCAGGCGATTGTATAAGTACACAGCTTGTGTGAAGAATTGCATCTCAAGTCTGATTTTATAAGTGTGTATCTACAGTATCTCTGTGACTTCCAGCTCCTCTGGATGTCGTACTTTTCCTTCATCGTGTTGGCAGGGCTGCAGTGACGGGGAGATTTCAATGGCTTAAGCCACACATTTGGCATCTTTAAGACCGGTAGGAGGTGATGTAACTCTAAATAATGCGGCTGTGACAAGACATTCATGCAACGTTTCGCCTCCTCATGTAACCTCCTCCATAAGAGCAATTTATTCTTTCTTTGATAAGTTTTATTTGTAGTTTCCAATCGCCATTTAAGCCAATATTTACTAGGTTATTCTTATTTTTTAACCCTACTATATACCAAGGGAGTCACACTGTATCCTGAAATTTAACTTTATAATTATTACTGTACTATTTTTTTTAGCTTTAATAGTGTGCACACATTTACATAAGTATTCACAGCCTTTGCCATAAAGCTCCAAATTGAACTCAGGTGCATCCCTTTTCCACTGATCATCCTTGAGTTGTTCCTACAGCTTAATTGGAGTCCACCTTTGGTAATTTCAGTTGATAGGACATGATTTGGAAAGGCACACACTTGTCTATATAAGGTCCCACACTTCACGGTGTATGTCAGAGCACAAACCAAGCGCATACCTTCCAAGATGACCCTCTCCAGGAGGGTCACATTGCTATGCTCCTGCACTTTAATTTATGGTTGCCATCACCTGTGGCGAAACACCTTTCTTCTGCGGCAGACGTCAGGGGCCACAGGGATAACAGAGGGTAGAGAGTGGGTCACGATCCAACTCCAGCACCAGAAAGGTTAATCTTCTGGCTGCTCACAGACAGCTAGGCTCCTCCCCTCCTCTACCCCGCCTCCTCGGCTAGCTACTCAATTTTAGATGTGCTGGCAGGATCCAACACGCATTATAGAGAGGGGCTGCCTTATGCAGCCTTCTGATTTTTAAACTTTATTTTTTCTTATTTTTACACTGACACTTTATCAGTGACAGGGCAACATCGCTGGGGGTCTGTTAGAGTCATATCCCGGGTGGCCATTTTGCTAGTAGGGGGAAGGAGCCTCTCCTTACACAGCCCCTCCCCTGGAGACAGGAGCAGGATATACTCACTTGAGTTTTCTTCCCTGGTCTCTTCCTTCCTGCCTGCTGCACGTTCAAAAGGGACACGGAGAGCTCTAAGCCATTCCGCAGTTCCATCTCTTCACTGCCGGGCCATCTGGGCAATTCCCTCCTGTATTATATGGGTTTCCAAGGGAGGAAGAGAAAGAAAGAAACCTTCCTGTACCTATCCTTCAAGGATGACAAGTTACAGTAATTTATGCTCCTGCCGTCCATAGTGCTTTGCGGAGCCCAGTGCCAGATTTTTATTTGCATTGTATGCCTTTGTATGTGTGCTGTGTGTTTCCTACTGTTTTAACACTATCACTGCCTGTCAGACGTATATTGTGTTAATTGTTACAGCTACAGTAGCTGCCTCTTGTACAATGTCAGAGGACAGCGGCAATGACACATGGGCCCCCTTATTGGTGTCCTGCACATGTAACAAGGCTGGCGTCCCCCAGCTGGAGGAGGGGTTATTTCGACAATGTATTAAGGTGCATGCGCAGCCCCCTGTAGCAGCTTCCTCTCAGGAACCTGCCTGGGCCCAGCTTACCCAGGGGATGTTGCAGTTGATAGGCAAGCTCTCATCTGCACCGCCCCTGCGGCCGGGACCATCCGCGTCTCAGGCGTGTGCCCCCCACTGGGAGGAGCCTGCCTGGGCACGTGCATTGGCAGCCTCTGTTCAGGGCATCCAAACCTCTTTAAAGGATAAAGGCTGTAAGGCTCGTGTCAGGGGGCCACCTTCCCCCAAACCTCTCCTCCATCAGGTCACTGATACAGATGACACCGATGAGGAGGAGGGACAACTGGTTGATGACAAGGACGATGCTGATGAAGCCCCAAGGGGCGACATCGCAGTACGCATCAATGTGGCGGCACTGGTAACAGCTGTCAGAGACTTCTTAAATTGAATCAACACCTCTGAACCCCATCAGTCCTTGAGCCCATTCTTCAAGCGTCCCAAACAGACTCTGATGGTTTTCCATAGCTCTACTCAGCTGAAGGACGTCCTCGGGGAGGCCTGGAAATAGCCAATGTGAAGTTTCAACTCCCTAAGCGGTTTACTTCCTTTAAACCGCTCCCCCAGAGGATAGGGTCCACCGGGAGACAGATCCCAAGGTTGACGCTCAAGTTGTCGCTAAGATTGTGCGGTCCTCTACTCTCCCCATTCCAACTGCTTCCCTTAAGGACCCCGCTGACGGAAAGTTGGAGAACTTTCTTAAGCTCATCTTTACAACCTCCGGTGTAAACATCTTTACAACTGGGACGGTTGCGTGGCCTACCCTGACGTCAGCCTGGGTGGCTAAGGCCATGGTGGAATGGACTTCCGCCCTCACCAATATCATTGCAGAGGGGGGTAATGCAGATGACATGTTGCCTAATATTGACACCATGCATCAAGCTGCATTCTATTGGGTGGAGGCTGCATTAGATGCAGCCACCCTTACCTCCTGAGTGTCCACCTCCCCTGTGGCAATGCGGAGGTCCCTGTGGCTCCGCTCCTGGAAAGGGGATGCTGATTCCAAGCAAACACTTGAGGCTCTCCCCTTTATGGGTACCGTCTTGTTTGGATCGGAATTAGACAAAATCGTGTCCATGGTGGCTGCTTCAAAGGCAGCTTTTCTGTCATCCACTCCTACTCCACGTCCCTGTCCTTCATTCCAGTCCTTTGGTGTTCAGGCAGGGGTAGGGGGCAGTCGTTCACAAGAGCTCTGCTCCAGCCCGCAAAGCCCTCCAAAGCCAAGGGAAAACGTCCCTGGGCCACCAGTCTCCCTGACTGCAAGCCCGAGGATAAGCCCTCGGCATGACAGGGCGGCGCTCCATCTGGGGGATCCCAGGGTGAGGGGTCGTCTGCTACGGTTTTCGGATGTTTGGCTGGAGTCCATGGCAGATGCGTGGGTTGGGGATGTGGTCTCAAAAGGCTACTCCATAACCTTTTGCCTTTGTTCACAAAGTTCGTTCTTTTCTACCAGTTCTCCCACAGACTTATGGTGTGTACACACGGTACTTTTTGCCTTCCGATGTTGACGATCTAGTCAACTTCGGATCGGAATCGGATGCAGATCGCAATGGTTTTAACCCTTGCAATTCCGATCCAATTCCGATGCGCATTCACATATCGCAAGGCAGAAAGTCTTGTCTGCCATGACTATATAGTGCAGATCTGCACTATATAGTCAGACTTGTATGCAAATCGGATGTGCCTTCAGATACTATCCACGATCCGATCTGATCGGATCGTGGATAGTATCTGAAGGCACATCTGACCGTGTGCACACACCATTAGAAAAGCACAGAGCTCTGGAGCAGGCAATTCGTAAGCTACTTTCGGCAGGGGTCATAGCTCCCATTCCAGTGACTCAGCGGTCACAGGTTTTTACGCCAGCCTGTTCTTGGTTCGGAAGCCCATCGGGTCTTTCCGTCCCATCCTAAATCTAAAGCGGCTCATCAAATTTGTCAGGGTTCCAAAGTTCAGGTTGGAAACCTTGCGGTCCATTGGTCTGGCGTTATAAGTGGGGGACTACATGGCGTCCCTCGACATCCAGGATGCGTATCTGCATATCTCCAGGAAACAGGAACACTGGTGGTTTCTGTGGTTTGCACTGCAGGACCATCATTTCCAGTTTCAGGCTCTGCCTTTCGGCCCTTCCATGGCACTCAGAGTGTTTACAAAGGTCATGGCGTTAATGGGCAGTACACTTCGCAAACAGGGTATGTGGAGTCTTCCATATCTACACGATCTGTTGATCCTACCACAGTTGCACGAGGTTCTCCAGGCACACTTGACCAAGGTGGTAGAGGTCCTGGAACACCACGGCTGGGTTATCAACTGGCCCAAGTCTTCCATGCTTCCCGTCCAATCCATGGTTTATCTAGGGGCCCTGTTGGACACAGTCCATCAGCGGATTTACTTGCCAGAGGTATAACGCAGGGCTGTGCAGTCCTGTGTTTGGCATCTCCTCGCTCAGGTGTGTCTCAATCCATGCCTGCATGAGGGTCCTGGGCTCCATGGTGTTGGCCTTCGACATGGCGGAGTATGCACAGTTCCACTCACCCCCTACAATGGGACATCCTCAGGAAATGGTCGAGGTTGTACTCCAATCTACGATCACACCAGATTGTCTTGCCACCGGCAGCACAGATCTCCCTGTCCTGGTGGCTTCTTGATCAGAACCTCACTACGGACGTGGATGACGAAACGCGTCAGGTTTACCCCTGGATATACTTGTGGATACTAACTTGGATTACAAAAATCTTCTACCTACCACTTGGACCAACTCCCTCTACAACAACATTGCCCACTGGACACTCAAGGGACACCACCACCTGTTCATTCTGGAGCCGGTCTTGCCGTGAGTAAACAACATCCATGCTCACGAAGTGACTCACAACATCGGGCTATCCAACAGGTTTATGGACACCCACTAAAACCAGTTAACATCTCATTTTTGGCAAAAACTGTCTACCAAGGGAGTATATATAGGAACAAGTGTGACTGCATTTCTTCCCAAGTATCCAGGCCCCAAGTATAGGGGTTGTTTTATATCTAGTGCAATATACCATCAATAGATGTTTTAGCTATACATTTTTACTTATTTTTATTTTTATTTTCATTTCTTTTGTGTAATTTATGTAATTTTATTCATGAAATAAATTGTTATACATTTACATTATAATTGATTAGGACTTGATTCTTTCATTGATTCAGCGCTCCACCAATCCATTTTCTTCTTCCATATCTTTCTCTGGGGGAATGACCACCCCCACTGGTGTGAGCAGCTACACGAGATAACCCATCCTTCTAGCGCCTGTCTTTTGCGTTCACAGGGGCACGTTCTCTCCCCTTATTTTTCCATCTGGGTTAGAGAGACGGCCTCTGCACGCAAATTTCTTTCTTTGGACGTCAGTCTCCGCAGTTGGGGAGCAGTCCCATGTCATAAATCCTTTCAGGGTCTGTGGACTTCACAGGAATCTCTACTGTCCATCAATGTCCTTGAACTGATGGCTTTCCGCCAGACGGAGCCTTGGCTTCCGGGTCGCCTGGTGCAGGTCCAGTCGGACAATGCAACGCCGATAGCTTATGTCAAACACCAGGGTGGCACGCGGAGTCGGTCGTCCATGGCAGAGGCCTTCCGCATCTTCCAATGGGCGGAGCGCAAGATCCCTGCCTTGTCTGCAATCTTTATTCTGTGGGTCCTCAATTGAGAAGTGGACTTTTTGAGCCGTCAGACTCTGGATGCCGGCAAATGGACCCTCCATCTGGAGGCTTTACAGATGTTGGTAGACCATTGGAGCAGACCGGAGGTGGATTTGATGGCTTTACGCCACAATCACCAGGTCACCCTGTATGGGTCAGGTCTCGAGCTTGCATGGTAGACGCTCTGACGGCCCGTGGCTGTTCACTCTCATAATTGCCATTTCCCCCTTCTCGCTCCTTCTCAGAGTACTTCACAAGTTGAAGGCGGAGGGAGGCACGTTGATCCTGGGGCCCCGCATTGGCCCAGATGGATCTGGTTCTCGGATCTACAGGCCCTTTCAGTGGCCCTTCCGATCTGTCTGCCGCTTTGGCCAGACCTGCTCACACAAGGTCCGTGCCTCCATTCCAATCTGCAGCGGCTGTCTTTGATGGGGTAGCTATTGTGACCTCCTTGTTAAGAGTCAAGCGCTTTAATTCAAGGGTCAGTATGCTCAGGGCTCGTTGGCCTTCTTTGGCTGGTGCTTATAATCTGGCGGGCTTACTTTTCCCGGTGTCGCTCCCATCAATTTAATACAAAGACTTTGTCTCGGATTATGTACTTTCTGCAAAACGGTTTGGAGGCTGGCCTCCGGCTGTCTTCCTTGAAGGTGCCGGTGTCGGCCTTATCTATTCTCTTCTGCAGGCAGTTGGCGTTGTTGCAGGATGTCTGCACTTTCATGCTGGGGGTCTTGCTCATCCAACCTCAGTTTGTTTAACCAAAATGCTTTGCCTCTATCTACCCAATTCAACAGTCGTCTATATCCAAATGGGAGACCCCTCCACCATTTGATGCGTCTGTTTCCATGCTGTCAAAAAAGATGACCCTGCCTGTACCGGGGGCATCTTCTCTGAAGGATCCTTCCTACAGGAAGATGGAAACGACTGTGAAGACTATCTACACTGCAGGTCTTCCCAATCACCTTCCTTTACAACCTCCTGTTGGTCCAGCAATTGTCTCTGCGTGGGTGAACAAGGCATGGGTTAAATGGGCCGAACATCTCATTGAAGGTCTGGAGCGGGTGCGCCTCCTTAGGATCTTTGTCAATTAGCAGAACATATTAAAGAATCAGCAGTCTTTTTAGGGGACGCTGCCCAATGTATGTCTCCCTCATTTCTGTGAAGATCTTGGCTAATGTTGTAGGTGCACTACCGTCTTTATGTCTTCGCTCATGGCAAGCCAATGCTGAGTTCAAAAGAGCGGTGGAAGGTTTACCATTCACCGGAGATATCTTATTCGGCCTGCAACTGGACAAATGGATTGCACAAGCAACGGGAGCTCAACCCCTAGCTCGATGTCCATACAGAGGGCCTTCTTTTCAATCATTCTGCCCCCAACAGTCCTTTCTAGGCAGAGGTTTTCTTGCCCCGTCAAGAGGCTCCCTTGGCATGGGTTGCTCCCAGCCAGCTGCCCGACATTAGGACGCCAAACCCCCTCAGAGGCCGGTGGCATGACGCCCTCCCAGCCTTCCTGGGAAAGCCTCAGGTGAGCGCTCGTTTGTTGGAGTTTTGAACCCAATGGAACACCTCCTCGGTGGACCCTTAAATTCAACACCTGATTTCAGAAGACTACATGATCCATTTCGACACCCCGCCTCCTTGGCGTTTTTACCACAGATTTTTCAATGTCTCAGGACAGAAGGGAAGCTCTACTCCGAGCCGTTCACGCGCTGTGAGAGGCGAGGGTAGTCATTCCAGTCCCAGTTACAGAAAGAGGGCGGGTTACTACGCCTATCCTATTGTGGTACTAAAGCCGGATGGATCCGTCAGACCCATAGTGAACCTAAAGGCCCTCAACCTTTATGTCACATATAACAGCTTCAAGATGGAATCAATTCATTCGGTGATTGCGTCCTCAGAACCGGAGGAATTCATGGTGTCCTTAGTCATCAAGGATGCCTATCTACATGTTCCCATTTGGAGGCCTCATCAGGCATTCCTGCAATTTGCAATAGGTCAAGACCACTTTCACTTCCGAGCCCTGCCTTTTGGGTTATCATCAGCACCACAGATCTTCACAAAGGTACTTTAGGTGATCTTGCTCAGGGAACATGGTGTCACCATCATTCCCTACTTAGACGACCTGTTAATCAGGGCCCCTCGCCTACCATTCTCCAGGATCATGCCTGTCTGACCGCTCAGACTCTCGTCTCTAATGGATGGATTCTGAATTTCAGCAAATCCTCCCTTACCCCAACTCAGAAGATTTATTTGCTTGGCCTCTTGTTGGACACAAGATTGCTAAGGGTTTTCCTTCTGGATGACAAGATTTTGACAATCCAACAATTGGTCAGCCGGGTTCTCCAGCCCAAGAAGGTGAGAATACCTCTCTGCATCCAATTGTTGGGAAAGCTGGCCCAATTTCACTCCAGAACCCTTCAACTGGATCTCCTCAGTCAATGGTCGGGATCTCACCTGTCAATCCACAAGCTGGTGCGTCTGTCTCGCACTCGGGTGTCTCCTCTGTGGTGGCTTCACACTTCCAATCTGAGAGAGATTTACAGTACAGTCTGGGATTGGATCCTGTTAACAATTGATGCCAGCCTCAGCGGATGGGGGTCAGTAGTATTTGACCTTCGCCTACAAGGCCACTGATCCCATTGGGTAAGTCGTTTATCGATCAATGCATTGGAACTGAGAGCGATCTTCAACACCTTCACGGAAGCTCAGGACCTGTTACCGGGTCGTCCAGTGAAGATCCAGTTGGACAACGCAACGGCGGTCGCTTATGTCAACCGTCAAGGAGGCATAAAAAGTCAGAGAGCAATGTTTGAAGTTTCCAAGAACCTTCGGTGGTCAGAACACATGCATGTCATTTTATTGGTTCATCCTGGGGGTCGACAACTGGAAAGCTGACTTCCTAAGTCTTCAGGACCTCCATCCAGGCGAGTGGGCTCTAAACCTAGAAGTGTTTCAAGACCATCTTGATTATTGGGGAACTCCTTAAGTCGATCTCATGGCCTCCCGTCAGAATCATCAACTGCCCCGATACGTCTCGAGAACCAGGGACCCCAAGGCAATTGCGGTGGATGCCCTGACATTTCCTTGGAGGTTTTGGTCGGTATATCTCTGCCCTCCGATTCCTCTTCTGGCTCGGGTTCTCAAGAAATTAAAAAAGTAATGAACTCAGGCTATTCTAATTGCACCTCATTGGCTGCGCAGAAGTTGGTTCACAGACATTCAACTCCTTCTCGTTGACGAGTCTTACCATCTTCCTCTTTGTCCAGACCATCTTCTACAGGGCCCGTTCAGGCATCAAAACCTGCAGCAGCTATGTTTGACAGCGGTGGCTATTGAAACCGTCATTTTGCGGAAGAAGGGAGTCCCTAGATCTGTGATGTTGAGATCCAGAAAATCACTCTCCACTGCTCATTACCATCGAATTTCAAAATCCTATTTGACGTGGTGTGCTTCAAAGGATTGGCCTTTTCGGAGTTTTAAATCATCTCGCCTCTTGTTGTTCCTTCAGAGGGGCTTGGAAGCTGGCCTTCGTCTGAGATCACTGAAGGTACAGTTTTCTGCTTTGTCCATTCTCTTCCAGAAACGATTGGCTCATATTCCAGGAGTCCTTCAGGTACAACCTCCCTTTGTTTCTCCCATGCCTCCCTGGGGTCTCACCTTAGTATTTGAACC
Source organism: Crinia signifera (assembly GCF_055691185.1). Classification (NCBI taxonomy): domain Eukaryota; kingdom Metazoa; phylum Chordata; class Amphibia; order Anura; family Myobatrachidae; genus Crinia; species Crinia signifera. The sequence goes on from NC_139217.1 coordinate 372,490,769, forward strand.
TCTTGAAGAGGTGGACCTTAAATTCTTGTCCTGGAAAACAGTACTTCTATTTGCTCCGACATCTGCTCACTGTGTGTCTGTGAGCTTTTTCTTGCAAAAATTTTCCATGATGATAGAGCCAAATGTAGAACGCGGGTGTCACACGCCGCCGCAGCGGTGCGCGGCAGGCTCACTACTCACTCACCCGTCCGCGTCCGCCGCCGGCTAGCATGTGTCTCCTGTATCCCGGGGCTGGTCTCTGCTGGTTGGCGGCAGGGGGAGCCTGGGGAGCGCGGCGCTGAGTGTTAGCATGGGCAGCGCTGTGAGGCCGGCGCCGCCATCTTTGATTTGGGCATAAGCAAGTTTGCCAGGTCTGCCTGTTCCCTTCTCCACTGCTGTGTCAGCCAATGGCAGCCATCCCCTTGGTGATATAGGGAAGCTGCCTTGGCAAGACTATGTCAGTGCTAAGAGTCTCTGGAGCTGTTCAGTTCCTGGGAACCTCGTCTGACTTCCATTGTGCCGCTTGGTCGCTCAATCAGCCTCAGTGGTCTGCGTCCTGATTTCTCTGCCGCAAGTGCCGTGCCTTTCCAGCCTCGCCAGGATCCACCTTGTTCTCTGCAATTCCTCCCAACCTAGTCATTAACCTAAGTGCCACCCAAGGACCCCAACTGCCACCCAAGGACCCTAACTGCCGCTCATTCTCCAACTCCATCCAAATCCATTCCTTTCCATCCCGCCTTCTCCTCAGGATTCCAGCTCATCACCGCCAAGTCTCTATTACCTCACAGAACTTTGAACTTTCGTTACATCCTTCAATTACCCGCTTTACTAAATATTCTGTTGACAGTTGTTTATGAGGTCGTTCATTAAACCAGCCCGTTTTGTACCTACTCCTGCCGGTCCGTCTCAAGTCTCTGTGCAACACGCGACCCCATCAGAACCTTCGACCGTGACAGCGGGCTTCCTTCTTGCCAAAGGTTTTTTCCTCCTACCATGTCAATCAACCTATAGTTGTCCCTTTACTCCGGGACATGTTGGACATAGTCTGTGCTTTGAGGGTTTATGTGGCCAGGACAGCATCCGTCCGCAAGACTCAACGGTTGTTCATTCGACCTGCCGTGGCTGTCCGGCGTCCAAGCAAACCATCGCAAGATGGATCAGGCTGACTCAGATTTCGGTGTCTGCACATACCAGTAGGAACTTGTTGGGCGGCCTCCACGGCACAACACTGCAGGGCTGCCACTTGGTCATCAGTTCACACTTATGTGAAGTTCTATAAGTTTGACACATTTGCTTCTTCATCCATTCGGGACCTTGGTTCTTCATGCTTTAGCGATCTCTCCCTCACGGCGAACCAACTTTAGAACCTCCCCATCGTGAGACTTCAAAGGATTGGCCTTTTCGGAGTTTTAAATAATCTCGCCTCTTGTTGTTCCTTCAGAGGGGCTTGGAAGCCGGCCTTCGTCTGAGATCTCTGAAGGTACAGTTTTCTGCTTTGTCCATTCTCTTCCAGAAACGATTGGCTCATATTCCAGGAGTCCTTCAGGTACAACCTCCCTTTGTTTCTCCCATGTCTCCCTGGGGTCTCACCTTAGTATTTGAACCTCTTGAAGAGGTGGACCTTAAATTCTTGTCCTGGAAAACAGTACTTCTATTTGCTCCGACATCTGCTCACTGTGTGTCTGTGAGCTTTTTCTTGCAAAAATTTTCCATGATGATAGAGCCAAATGTAGAACGCGGGTGTCACGCCGCCGCAGCGGTGCGCGGCAGGCTCACTACTCACCCGTCCGCGTCCGCCGCCGGCTGGCATGTGTCTCCTGTATCCCGGGGGCTGGTCTCTGCTGGTTGGCGGCAGGGGGAGCGCGGCGCTGAGTGTTAGCATGGGCAGCGCTGTGAGGCCGGCGCCGCCATCTTTGATTTGGGCATAAGCAAGTGTGCCAGGTCTGCCTGTTCCCTTCTCCACTGCTGTGTCAGCCAATGGCAGCCATCCCCTTGGTGGTATAGGGAAGCTGCCTTAGCAAGACTATGTCAGTGCTAAGAGTCTCTGGAGCTGCTCAGTTCCTGGGAACCTCGTCTGACTTCCATTGTGCCGCTTGGTCGCTCAATCAGCCTCAGTCGTCTGCGTCCTGATTTCTCTGCCGCAAGTGCCGTGCCTTTCCAGCCTCGCCAGGATCCACCTTGCTCTCTGCAATACCTCCCAACCTAGTCACTAACCTAAGTGCCACCCAAGGACCCCAACTGCCACCCAAGGACCCTAACTGCCGCTCATTCTCCAACTCCATCCAAATCCATTCCTTTCCATTCCGCCTTCTCCTCAGGATTCCAGCTCATCACCGCCAAGTCTCTATTACCTCACAGAACTTTGAACTTTCGTTACATCCTTCAATTACCCGCTTTACTAAATATTCTGTTGACAGTTGTTTATGAGGTCATTCATTAAACCAGCCCGTTTTGTACCTACTCCTGCCGGTCCGTCTCAAGTCTCTGTGCAACACACGACCCCATCAGAACCTTCGACCGTGACAGCGGGCTTCCTTTTTGCCAAAGGTTTTTTCCTCCTACCATGTCAATCAACCTATAGTTGTCCCTTTACTCCGGGACATGTTGGACATAGTCTGTGCTTTGAGGGTTTATGTGGCCAGGACAGCATCCGTCCGCAAGACTCAACGGTTGTTCATTCGACCTGCCGTGGCTGTCCGGCGTCCAAGCAAACCATCGCAAGATGGATCAGGCTGACTCAGATTTCGGTGTCTGCACATACCAGTAGGAACTTGTTGGGCGGCCTCCACGGCACAACACTGCAGGGCTGCCACTTGGTCATCAGTTCACACTTATGTGAAGTTCTATAAGTTTGACACATTTGCTTCTTCATCCATTTGGGACCTTGGTTCTTCATGCTTTAGCGATCTCTCCCTCCCGGCGAACCAACTTTAGAACCTCCCCATCGTGAGACTCCAATGTCCCCTGCTAGATGTTTAAGGGACTGCGCATGCACATGGTCTATTATGTGCATGTGCTGCTCCCCTTTGTGAATGGCTTCAGTTACTTGCCTAGTTACCAAGCCGTTTGCAGGTATCGGGCCAGTGACGGATGATGGCAGGGTCACCCATGGGAACGCCCTGGGTTTATAGGCGTTCTCATGAAAACACTGAGCGTTCCCTTGGCTTTGCCGGGTGAGCAATGCCTGCCAAGGGTGCGCGACTGACTTCACAGGACGTCAGCCGCCAGCCCCATTTTCGGCAAGGCTAGGATAGAAGGGAAGGAAATTGATGGAAAAGTGCAATCGGTAGAGAGATGGGAGGCACATGAGGAGAGAAAGGGACCAGAAGACAGATTGAGACATGGGACGGAAGGGGCAAACGGAGAGGCAGTGGTAAGAGGGATGGGAGGAAGTGGTTGATTATAGTAGAGAGATATGAGAGGAAAAGGGAGGAAATACAGTAGAAAGAGTTGAAGATGGGGGTATAGAAAAGAGAAGAGAGGGAAAAAATACTCTGCAACTTTGGGAACAATAGCTGGCAACCCACTGAATGACACGTCAAAAATACTAGTTGCTTGTATAACCAAATGTAACCAACAATATATTACAAAGAAACACCCTTATTTTAAACCATATTTTACATTGAAATACCCTGATTTTGCAGAGTAAATGATTGCTACCGTAAAAAAAACTGATGAGTTCTTACAGATCTTTTACTTTATGATTCTCTCACCCTATTACATTTCACCCCTATATGCAAACCATATCATTTTATCCATTGGCAGTTATTATTTTCTAGTCGTATATTGAAGGTTCACGGCCTCCCCTTCATTTCTTCTTCTCCATAGGGCAGCGGCTCCCAAACTGTGTTCCATTATACCCTGTGGTGCCTTGGATTACTTGCAGGGGTGCCCTGGGTTGGTGGTCCAGGACCAGTGAAATTTATTTCTGGTCAATGTAACAGGCAAAATGTTTATTGTGACTTCCAATTCCAAAATGTTCCTTACCACATAACTGGACCTAGGATGACATATAGGCACATCTTATTTAATTTATTCTTTTGACCTAGGGGTGCTGTAAAAATTTTCTGATACTTTAGGGCACCATGATTCAAAAAAGTTTGGGAACCACTGCCATAGGGGATGCAGAGATTATGCTGGGGTATAGGCTGTGCAGAAGGACTGGGCGCCAAAGAGTTAAAATTTTGACTTTGTGGCAGCTCAGACTTCTTCTCTGCTATACTCTGCCCCAGACAGGCAGGTTAAGCTAAACCGTGGTGAACAGTGATGTTCAGCGTTTCCAGGGTTCCCAACAAAACTTAATTTCCACCACGTGTCGGGGGGCAAAAGAGATGTCACTATAGGGTTAACAATCATTGCAGTCTCAGGATTTTGAAATGATTATAAATATTTAGTTTGCAGGGTCATTCTGCTTCAAAGAAATAACAGAGAGGAACAATAGTGAATAATGATTAAATACAGATAGTTTTTAATAAGATACCATAAAAACGTGGTTAAAAAGCATATAAGGTGTATCCCAAGGCACAGCAGGAGACAAGGATGTCCATAACGTGTTTCGGATTAAATTTTTTTCCTCAGAAGCGTGACTTGCGGTTGCTTCTGAGGAAGGATATTTAACCCGAAAAACGTTGATTTGCCGTACTTAGACCAATTCCCCAGCATCACTTCAGGAGACAACCAGATATAAGATGACCAGATCCAGAGCTTGAGCTGTTACCACTGGGACATACAGTATGGACATCCTTGTCTCCTGCTGTACCTTGGGATACATGTTATAAGTGGTTCCTAATCTGTGCCGTGGCACCCTGGGGTGTTAGGATCCGCCTCCAGCGGATCTGTGTTGTGCGCAGATTCACATATTCTATGTGTAGTTTCATGTTTTCCCTGGATTCTGCTCCCTGGGTTTATCCCAGCCGGTGTGTGTGTTTACTCTCTGGTGGCCTCCAGTGGTCAGCCTGGGCCAGTGCAGCTCACTTTCAGTGGTGTGTCATTAGGACTCAGGTGTGTCTTAATTAGGCTTCTAGCCTGCAGTGCGCACCTGTAGGCAATGTGCAATCAGCATCACATTGTGCTCACTATAAAAACCCTCTGCTCACACACTCCTGTGCCGGTTATAGTATTCAGTTGCAATGTTCAGTTCACGTTGTAGTCCACTCTGTCCAGCTTCAGTCAGCGTTTGGTCAGCCTATGTCAGAGTGTGTTCCTGGTCCTGGTTCCTGTCGGGAGCCTTCCTATTGCTCCACACCTGTCCTGCCCTGCCTGGTTTGGTCCTGCTGTGTCTGGGATTCAGCTTGTCTGCCCAAGAGATCTGCAAGTGGTGGTCTGGGACTCCGTCATCTTCTCAGATAAGTCAGGAGTTACCCTGTCTTTCTCCTTACGCAGTTTTGACACACGGTGTCACTGGGCATCATAGTCATTTCATTATATAACATCTCATTAGCATTGTTGCAATTTCGTTATATAACATCTCATTAGCATTGTTGCCATTTCTTTGTATATCATCTCACTTGCATTGTTACCAGTCAGTGTCACCTGCCCAGCCTTATTACTTCTTTGGGCTTCTGGGAGTTCCCCGGTATAGGGATTTAGTTAGCTTCTTCCCCTTGCTCTCTCCTGGCCTCGGCGGACGTGTTGTCATTTCCTAAGACCTGCCTGTAGCGGAGTGGGGTGGACCTAATTCGCCCTTCAGCCGAGACGGGCCCAGGTAAAGCCTAGCACCGCACACGTCCGTCAATTCCAGTCAGAGGCAACGGAGTTAGGGTACCGGGGATACTCCCAGAATCCTTACATGGGGTGCCTTGGGACACTTGCAGGAATGCCTTGGGTTGGTTGTCCAGGACCAATTAAATATACAGTATTTATAGTCAATGTAATAGACAAAACCAGTGCTTGTGGCTTCCAATCTAACATTTTCGGACAAAACATAAGTGAATCCTGTCCCTCGCCATGTAACTGTCCTAAGAATGACATAGTATAAACACAATTTACTTAATATACTTTTTCTAAATTTCTCAAAAAGAACCTTTTGGCCTAGAGGTGCCGTAAAGAAAATTCTGATACTCTAGGGCACCATGATTCCAAAAAGTTTGGGAACCACTGCCTCATATGCTTTTTATTTTTTTTTAAATGTTTTTATTGAGAAAAGATAATGGTACATAAAACAAACATAGTCATTGGGCATACGTTAGGCAAATGCATTTCTTCCATACCACGTGGTGGTAATTAAGTTTTGTTGGGAACCCTGGAAGCGCTGAACATCATTGTTCACCACTGTTTCACTATTTTTCCTCTTTTCGATTGTTTTTGAATAACATCAAATACATTGATTGCTTAGCTGCATCCAGGTCATATTGGGTGCACATAGAGCCAAGTCCTTTTCTCATTCTAAGCAGGTTAAGTTAGCAATCCCAATGCAGGAGCAAGAAGTGGACTGGTACACACATATCCATACACACATCCGATATGAATACGGAAATGAGAGGCAGGGTGAAATTTAATAGGATGAGAGATTCATTAAGTGAGAGATTTGGTAAGAAATGATTGCCGCTTGGGGCGTGGCTTGGACGAGCTAGGTGTCGGCAGCAGTTTTCTGAAGCTCCCGTATCCCATCCTGTTTCAATATCCTTTTTACATTATCAGACGGCTCTGAACACGGTACTACCGACAGGACACCTGCCTGATTACCTGGTGCCCCTCCTGGAACGTTGGTGCGGTTTTTGTCTGCCGTCCCGGCGACAACATCTGCTGCAGGCCTACTGCTGCTCGGACTCCCGGTCACTCATCATCCGCGATCGGCGGCCCTGCACGGAGTCTTGCTCCCGGTTGTTGAAGTGGGCTGGGGGGGATGTGCGCTGGTGCTGTCCCCGGAGTGTATTAGCGGGGGAAGTGGCTAGCGATCTTTGACGAGATTCGCAGCTGCGGTCCGCACGGGGTGGACCGGCGCCATCTTGCCTGACTCGCGGGTCCAACGGGCGGTGCAGCAGTGTGGGGACCACTGTAAATCCTGCCACTACAGGAGTGACACTATACCCGCCCTTTACCCTACAGTAGTGTATACTAGGTAATTCAAGTGGCGGTAAGTGGTGACGGTGGCTTTGTCTTGGGCGCGCAGACACCATCTCTCCTGCTTAGAAGATCAGCTGCAGCACTGTAAGCGGGTGTTCTACATCCAGCAACTGCAGTACCAGTCTATTTTTACCACTGCTCCTGTGTCACATCTTAGTAAACTACTGAAGTGATAAATATGGCCTCCTCTATACAATATATCCTGCAAGAGATCGATGCCTCCACCATTAGACTTTGCAGACAGCTGGAGAATCTACGGGGAGGCGATTCATCCTTCCGATGTTCACCTGGGAATTGCGACATGGCTGCTGTGGGAGATATCCCTATTAGCATTGAGCCATTGGAGCCTCCTGCTATAACCCTCAACTGTAAAATCCTGAGCCACGTTGGGAAAGGAGACCCACCCTTTCGCTTTACCTCCAGAGGATATGTTATGACCAATACATCGAATGTTTATGTATCTACAGCTCCTTTGATCTGTCCCGATGTGGGTCTAAATCCCTCCATGGACCTACACTATTTTGCTGACCTGCATGAGTATATGATGGGTTGGACTATTGCCCCTGTATACATTAATGATATTACAACCTGCCATCAGATCCTTGAGACTTTCCTGGAGCTTACCTATACCTTCTCTGCGTGGCACTATTTGTACTCCGGATGCTACCTTAACAGTCAACATGAAACTGATCTAACTTATAAGAAACTCCTTCTCTTCTATAATGAGACTTAACCTCGGCCGGATTAGCGATTTATTTACGTCAAACTGATTCTTTTAGTTTATATGTGCCTTACTAACTCTGACAATGCCTATTTACAATAGTTATTTGGGTTCTGGAATGGATCTATGCTGGATACTTCACTATGCTCTATTATGGAGGAAGTTATCTTTTCTTTTCTATTAATGTTTGTTAGGTGAAATTGGCCATTATATATCTGTGTTTGTTGGGAGAAGGCTGGTTTTGTCCTAGCTCACATATTTAATATCCTGATACATATGCCCCTGCTAATATCCGATCACTCTCCTTCTATGTGGGGGGGGGATGGGAATAGTTAGGTAGTTTAGATAGCTGGGGGGGGGGGGGTACAGTTAGGGGATCCAAGTACGCCTAGTTGGGGGTGGGTTGTACAGGGTGGGGGGTTATTGGGGAGGTTTGATTTGGGTTTTTTGGGTGGGTATTGTTTCATTTCTCCTACTTTTATGACTTGACCAGACGATTGCTTATGCAGTGTTATATTCTCTACTTACCACTTAGTGCAGGGATCATCTCTCTTTTCTTTTTTTTCCTCTATGGAGTAATATAATGTTGCATCAGAATACCTTATTTGTAATGCTGTTGTTCGGTTATATACTACTGTGGTGGCTTATTTTGTTTGCACATGTATTATATACTCGTTACTCCTGGAGCCCAAATGGCGCCTTTGGGCGAAAGGAATCTCTACATCCTGTTTTGTGCTGATCCTATCTGATACCTCCTTGCATATTTCCAATGATCTCTTGCTACTTCTAAACATTATTGTACCATTATTGCTATTCTTAGGGCGAAATGTAATAGGGTGCGATTTTTAGACTAAAAAAAAATCGCACCAAATCGCACCTTTAAAAATCGCATTTTTTGCCGCGAATTCGCATATGTAATGAGATGCGAATTTGCGGCAAAAAAATGCGATTTGCCGCGATTTCGGGCGATTTTTAGTCATGAAAATGTGCGCATTTTCAGTCATGAAAATGTGCGCATTTTCATAAATGCGATTTTGTGCAAAAAAAAAAAGTAAAAAAAAAAACGGCGTGGGGTCCCCCCTCCTAAGCATAACCAGCCCCGGGCTCATTGAGCCGGACCTGGTTCCAAAAATACGGGGGACAAAAAATCTGGGGGTCCCCCGTATTTTGAAACCAGCACCGGGCTCCAACAGCCCGCGGTGTCATGCCACAGCCGGGGGACACTTTTTATACAAGGTCCCCCGGCCAAAACATGAGCACCGTGGCTGGTCAGCCTTGGACGGGGTACCTGGAGGAGTGAGGACCCCCCCAATAAAGGGGTCCCCCCCCCCCAGGCTTCACCCGTCCAGGGCTGAAGCCCGGGGCTGTCACCGGCGTCCGTGGCCAGTGGACGCCGGCCTGATAGGGTTAAATCCATCATACATATCATTACATTGCTTTTTACCGGCGAACTACAAGTGCCAGCAGACCTCCCCCGCATGCTGGGACTTGGAGAACCACAAGTCCCAGCATGCGGGGCATTAATGGGCCCGCTGGGACTTGTAGTCCACCTGTAAAAAGAATGTTTATAAAAAACACACACACAGAGAAGTACAAGTTTATTACACACACACACCTCACTTTTACACCAGCATACTTACCATTCCTGGATCCAGCGCTGGTCTGGCTGCTTCTCAGCCGGCTCCCCCCGCACTGACAGGCAGCGGGGAGAACCGGCTGTCTCCGTTGCTTCTAACAGCCTCTGTAGCGCTGTCCGAGTGCTACAGAGGCTGAGAGCGTGATTGGCTGAGCTACAGTATGCGTCTCCATGGAGACGCATAGCTCAGCCAATCAGGACTGAGCTATGCGTCTCCATGGAGACGCATACTGTAGCTCAGCCAATCACGCTCTCAGCCTCTGTAGCACTCGGACAGCGCTACAGAGGCTGTTAGAAGCAACGGAGACAGCCGGTTCTCCCCGCTGCCTGTCAGTGCGGGGGGAGCCGGCTGAGAAGCAGCCAGACCAGCGCTGGATCCAGGAATGGTAAGTATGCTGGTGTAAAAGTGAGGTGTGTGTGTGTAATAAACTTGTACTTCTCTGTGTGTGTGTTTTTTATAAACATTCTTTTTACAGGTGGACTACAAGTCCCAGCGGGCCCATTAATGCCCCGCATGCTGGGACTTGTGGTTCTCCAAGTCCCAGCATGCGGGGGAGGTCTGCTGGCACTTGTAGTTCGCCGGTAAAAAGCAATGTAATGATATGTATGATGGATTTAACCCTATCAGGCCGGCGTCCACTGGCCACGGACGCCGGTGACAGCCCCGGGCTTCAGCCCTGGACGGGTGAAGCCTGGGGGGGGGGACCCCTTTATTGGGGGGGTCCCCACTCCTCCAGGTACCCCGTCCAAGGCTGACCAGCCACGATGCTCATGTTTTGGCCGGGGGACCTTGTATAAAAAGTGTCCCCCGGCTGTGGCATGACACCGCGGGCTGTTGGAGCCCGGTGCTGGTTTCAAAATACGGGGGACCCCCAGATTTTTTGTCCCCCGTATTTTTGGAACCAGGACCGGTCCAAGAGTCCGGGGCTGGTTTCAGAAATACGGGGGAACCCTATGCTTTTTGTCCCCCCGTATTTTTGGAACCAGGTCCGGCTCAATGAGCCCGGGGCTGGTTATGCTTAGGAGGGGGGACCCCACGCCGTTTTTTTTTTATAAAAACACTTTTACACATTTTTATTAACAGAACCATGCACAGATCTCAATGATCTGTGCATGGTTCTGTCAAATTCGCCTGTCAGAACCTGGTCTATTTTTTTTGCGATTTTTGGTAACATTTACCAAAAATCGCACCCTATTACATTTGCGAGTTGTATACTTTATAATGGGAAAACATCTGGATGCGAATTGAAATGTGACTAAAAATCGCACTTCTAAAAGTGCGATTTCGCGGTAAAAAGTGCGATTTTTTTACCGCGATTTTCAACCTATTAAATGTGCGATTTTCGGAAAATGTGCGATTTCGGCCGTTTTTGACCAAAAATCGCACATGTCTAAAAAATCACACCCTATTACATTTCGCCCTTAGTATCATATACTGCATACTTACCCTGTGACATTACTTTGCTATATGTGGAATTTGTTGTCTGGTCTACTATGTTGTGGGTTTTGTTTGTTTGTTTATTGCAAATATAATAATAAAAATTACTGAATTAAAAAAAAAGAAATGATTGCCGCTTTAAAAAAAAACTGGAGATTTCTTACCAATTTTTGAATTTCTAATCCTATTAAATTTCACCCAGAATCTCGGTCTAATCTATTGTAATTTTCTTGGTAGAGAGGGCAGGGTGAGTTGAAATGAGACTTTCCTTATTGGCATGCTTTCCTCCAGCAGTAGTATTGGAGTTGATTAGTCTGTGTCGGAGTGTTATAGTTGTAGTTTTGCTCATATATTGGCTGTTGTTGCTTTGACTAGTGTTGATGTGCACATTGTAGAAGAGACTTGAGCACTAGGACAGGAAGGTCGAAATTGGAGACAATTAATAAAATATCTGTATTCTGCAATGCTTCAAACAGTTTATAAGAGAATAGTACAATTCAATTTGTAATTGTTTAATTGTTTATTCTTGATGTCAAATTGTAGATGCGCCTCTCTCAGCTGGATTTCAGGACATTTCAATTGGAGAACGTGGTGGCCGAAGACGTGACTTTCATGATCTTGGTATATGTACACGCCAAACACTAGAGCATGTCAGAGTGTCTAAAACAGGTAACTTATTTTTAACTAGTAAGCCCACTTAAATCAAATTCTTCGAAAGCTAGTCTGCTACCTTCTGTGTTTGTGCATGTGTGAGAATGAGATGTAGTTCCACTCTCTGCAAGTAGATGGCAGTGTTTCTGAGACTCACGGACACTAGACCTATATATAAATGAATGATATAGCTGGGGGACACTGCCTTCACCTTGTGTTATTGTGGGCGCTCAGGAGTTAAAAAAAAAATGTGTTAGGCTCTCCCCCAACTAACACCTCCCCAACCTCCTGGGCTCAGTCTTTTTCTTGTAGCATAGGACTAGGCACAACTTCAATATGCTTTTTGTTTCTGATTTTGTGTCTGGCCCCATAGCGCGCAGTCGCCAGGACTCTGGAGTGGTGTGCGGGGCTGATATAGACACATAAGGGGTCGACCCAGAAATGCTGCAGCTCCGCCTACAGAACAGGCTGAGCATTTCCTCTGCACCCGCTGTCTATAACACAGCGGCCACTGTTATCAGCTGTTAATTTGGCAGCCGGAGCCGCCATTTCAAAAGCAAGCTTAGACAACAGAGCACCACCTTCTGTCAGTTTCTAGAGAGGCTACTTGCAGCTGAGTGCCATTTTAAACACAGACTGCATGGATGAACAGATAAGTGCTGGACACTTCATAATACTTTCTTATAAATATACCATAGGCATATAACCTAATATAGGGGATTAAGAACTTTTGGGGCGAAATGTAATAGGGTGTGATTTTTTAGACATGTGCGATTTTTGGTCAAAAAAGGGCCGAAATCGCACATTTTCCGAAAATCGCACATTTAATAGGTTGAAAATCGCGGTAAAATCGCACTTTTTACCGCGAAATCGCACTTTTCGAAGTGCGATTTTTAGTCACATTTCAATTCGCATCCAGATGTTTTCCCATTATAAAGTATACAACTCGCAAATGTAATAGGGTGCGATTTTTGGTCAATGTTACCCAAAATCGCAAAAAAAATAGACCAGGTTCTGACAGGCGAATTTGACAGAACCATGCACAGATCATTGAGATCTGTGCATGGTTCTGTTAATAAAAATGTGTAAAAGTGTTTTTATAAAAAAAAAAACGGCGTGGGGTCCCCCCTCCTAAGCATAACCAGCCCCGGGCTCATTGAGCCGGACCTGGTTCCAAAAATACGGGGGGACAAAAAGCATAGGGGTCCCCCGTATTTCTGAAACCAGCCCCGGACTCTTGGACCGGTCCTGGTTCCAAAAATACGGGGGACAAAAAATCTGGGGGTCCCCCGTATTTTGAAACCAGCACCGGGCTCCAACAGCCCGCGGTGTCATGCCACAGCCGGGGGACACTTTTTATACAAGGTCCCCCGGCCAAAACATGAGCACCGTGGCTGGTCAGCCTTGGACGGGGTACCTGGAGGAGTGGGGACCCCCCCAATAAAGGGGTCCCCCCCCCCCAGGCTTCACCCGTCCAGGGCTGAAGCCCGGGGCTGTCACCGGCGTCCGTGGCCAGTGGACGCCGGCCTGATAGGGTTAAATCCATCATACATATCATTACATTGCTTTTTACCGGCGAACTACAAGTGCCAGCAGACCTCCCCCGCATGCTGGGACTTGGAGAACCACAAGTCCCAGCATGCGGGGCATTAATGGGCCCGCTGGGACTTGTAGTCCACCTGTAAAAAGAATGTTTATAAAAAACACACACACAGAGAAGTACAAGTTTATTACACACACACACCTCAATTTTACACCAGCATACTTACCATTCCTGGATCCAGCGCTGGTCTGGCTGCTTCCTGATTGGCTGAGCTATGCGTCTCCATGGAGACGCATACTGTAGCTCAGCCAATCACGCTCTCAGCCTCTGTAGCACTCGGACAGCGCTACAGAAGCTGTTAGAAGCAAAGGAGAAAGCCGGTTCTCCCCGCTGCCTGTCAGTGCGGGGGGAGCCGGCTGTGAAGCAGCCAGACCAGCGCTGGATCCAGGAATGGTAAGTATGCTGGTGTAAAATTGAGGTGTGTGTGTGTAATAAACTTGTACTTCTCTGTGTGTGTGTTTTTTATAAACATTCTTTTTACAGGTGGACTACAAGTCCCAGCGGGCCCATTAATGCCCCGCATGCTGGGACTTGTGGTTCTCCAAGTCCCAGCATGCGGGGGAGGTCTGCTGGCACTTGTAGTTCGCCGGTAAAAAGCAATGTAATGATATGTATGATGGATTTAACCCTATCAGGCCGGCGTCCACTGGCCACGGACGCCGGTGACAGCCCCGGGCTTCAGCCCTGGACGGGTGAAGCCTGGGGGGGGGGGACCCCTTTATTGGGGGGGTCCCCACTCCTCCAGGTACCCCGTCCAAGGCTGACCAGCCACGGTGCTCATGTTTTGGCCGGGGGACCTTGTATAAAAAGTGTCCCCCGGCTGTGGCATGACACCGTGGGCTGTTGGAGCCCGGTGCTGGTTTCAAAATACGGGGGACCCCCAGATTTTTTGTCCCCCGTATTTTTGGAACCAGGACCGGTCCAAGAGTCCGGGGCTGGTTTCAGAAATACGGGGGACCCCTATGCTTTTTGTCCCCCCGTATTTTTGGAACCAGGTCCGGCTCAATGAGCCCGGGGCTGGTTATGCTTAGGAGGGGGGACCCCACGCCGTTTTTTTTTTTACTTTTTTTTTTGGAACAAAATCGCATTTATGAAAATGCGCACATTTTCATGACTGAAAATGCGCACATTTTCATGACTAAAAATCGCGGCAAATCGCATTTTTTGCCGCTAATTTGCATCTCATTACATATGCGAATTCGCGGCAAAAAACGCGATTTTTAAAGGTGCGATTTCTGGCGAGTTTGGAACTCGTCCAAAAATCGCACCCTATTACATTTCGCCCTTGGTGTTTTTGGTGATAATTTAAGGGTATTTTTTTTACCTCGAATTGTGTAGCTATCTCTATTCTATCACCTAATATATGCATTTAAGACCGTTTAAGTGTCTTTTTACCTCTGAATGTGAAGTTAAATACCTATATTAGGTAATTTAAACTAGCATTTAACCTCCTGTCTTGTGGTTAGTTACTTGTGATAGAAAATGTCAGGAACACCAGGTAAGGGTTCTAAATCAAAACAATCTTTTACTTCTGCTGCGTTATTCTATGCATGTACTAAATGTGTCTGTAAGTTACCTAAGAGTTGTACGGAATCAGGTTCGCTTTGCTCATCTTGTGAGACAGGCACAGGGAACGATCCATTTAGTTGGCTCCGCAGCAGAGGTGGCAGTGCCTAAGTGGGCCACAGAGCCTTGGCTCAGTCTATCGCAGAGTTGTTTTGTAAGGTGGATTCTTGGTCCCCTAGTAGTGGTCGCTTTATTACCCCTTCCCAGACTGCAGAGTTTACAGGCAAACCATAATTTGCTTGCAATTTGGAACACTGTTTTTCTAAAATGACGGCTTCTATGAATAAAATTTCAACGGGTGCCTCTTCTTCCAAAAAGTGCTCATTACCTGCGTCAATAGTTCAGGTGGATCAGGAAGATATTGGGGTAGATTTATTAAGCTCGGTGAAGGGATAAAATGTCTGGTTTTTATCACCGTCCAATCAGCTCCTACCTGTGAAGCTACAGGCTTGGTTTGAAAAAATGACAGGTAAGAGCTGATTGGCTGGTGATAAAAACCGGACAGTTTATCACTTCACCGAGCTTAATAAATCTGCCCCATAGACTCATCCCCGGAGGATGAGGAACTTGAGGAATAGGATTGGGAAGATGTCTCTGTATGGAAAGAGGATTCCCAGTCTAGTCCTGTGGTAAAGGATTTAAAAGATGCGTTCTGGCAGACCTTACATCTACAGGAGGTGGAAATGGAAGATAAGGGAGCTTCTTCCTATTTATTTTAAGCATAAGTGTTTCTAGTGTTCTCTCATTTTGACGAAGTTTTGAAAGAAGCATGGCTAAAACCTGACATAAAATGTCAGGTTTCATACAGTACATCTTTCCCTTTTTTATGGGGGGATATAAAGAATTGGGAACTGCCTCCTAAAGTATATGCTACGGTTGCCGGATTAACCAAAGCATCCGTAATACCTACAATACAGTTATTTTTCTTTAAAGGATCACACTGATAGAAAATGTGAGGATTTATTAAAATCTAGATTAATTCTTCGCTCCATAGGAGACACAGGGCCAATGCATGGAATAAGGGTTGGAAGGAAAGGCGCTGGCACCATACCGGTAAAACTTTTGTCTTCAGCAGCCAATTTTAGTTTGTTGCCAGCAGAAGCCAGATGCACCATTGATAACGGGAGGCTGCATTAAGCATCCTTATTTATTTTTATGATTTATTTTCTTTTAATTTTACACTGAGTATACAGCAAGGCATACAGGGATGGCTTTCCTTCCCTCTATTGCTGCTTCAAGGCCCCATACCACTACCTTTTGGTTCTTTCGGATTCAGGGTAGGGGTCAGAGTGTCTCCAGATCTCATTCCCGGGTCAATAAAATGGGCAAGCAGCTCTGATCTAACAAACGACCGGACTCTAAGCCCTCAGAGAAGTCTTCTGTATGACTGGGTCAACCTCCAGCTGGGGGACCACAGAGTAGGAGGTCATTTCTTGTGGTTTTTGGCCATGTGTCGGGAAATCTCATTGGATGCCTGGGTTGTTGATGTGGTCTCCAGGGGATACGCCCTCCTTTTTCGACGTCGACCAGCTCCTATTTTTCAATAAATTTGACCAGGGACTTATACAAGGCAAGAGCCCTGGAAGAAGCCATTCAAAAACTGCTGCGGTTGGGGGTGATAGTTCCAGTACCCACACCTCAGAGGGTAGTGGTTTTACTACAGACTCACGGTTGAATCATCAACTGGCTCAAGTCATTAGTATTTCATATAAGACTATGCTGCACCTCAGGGCTTGTCTGGACTCTGTCCAACAGAGCGTTTTCCTTCTGGACAAGAGGCCTTCGACATGGCAGAGTACACCCATCTGTATTATAAAGCCAAAATCCTGATCTGATCGCATTGGGATCTAATAGCACGTCCATCGACCGTATGTACACACCATTCAGGTAAGGTGCTCTTCAATATTTTGGAGTTGGGAGCTGTAAGTCATGCATTACATTCAATTCCACAATGTCACTATGGTGGCTTATACAAACAAACAAGGGCAATGCTCCCAAAAATATTAAACAAAGAAGTGGCGCTTGTTTGATGAAAGAGAATCAAATGTTTTTATTAATAATTATAAATCATACCACATTTAATTAACATATACATAGTTATGAAAAATTTTTGTTTAAAGTAATGATTAAAATTGAATGGTGGGTATACCACTGTATTGATAGGACCTAGACCACTGGTTCTCAAACTGTGGATCCTGACCCCAAAATCAGTCCCGACCTTCTCAGCATGGGGTCGCGACTCCATGTTGCTGGCCATCAGGCTAATGACTTTTCTAATTTCAGTCATTGATTCAAGGAGTCTGAAAAATCGGTTGAGTTGTCTGGTATTTTAGACTCCTCCCATCATTTTGTGGCTCCCCAATGCTGCCATTTCCTTGTCAGGGCCCATGGGTCCCACAGGGGACATCGGGGTTGTAGGCGGATCCAGGGGGTCCGAGGCACCAATCAGCGAAGCTCTTAAAGGTTTTACCCAGCATGCCCGGGCCCTCTCCCCTACAACCCCGCCTCCAGGCTACTACCGCCAGTTTTTAGTTGGTGCCTGCAGGAAGCAGACGCACCTTTAATCAGCAGGAATCACCTCTTTGAGGTGATTCCAAAAGAAGCTTTTTATTTTTATTTTTAAAACTGCCGCTCCGGCGGCAGAAGCCGCTTTGCGGCAGAAGACTCTCCCCGCTGTCAGTGATTGCCGGCGGAGTGAGCGTCTCCATCACTCCTCCCGGCGCCGACCTCCTCAGAACATCTTGAGGCAGACGGCGGGGGCTGACGTCAGCGCCTAGCACCGCCGGACGTCTCCCTCCTGACAGCGTGGCCGGACCAGGAGCAGGTAAGGCTTCCTATGGAAGCACAAACCGCTGTCTTACCGCGGCGCGCTGGGAGACGCCCGCGGTAGCTGGCGTGGGCACTCGCTTCGGCTAGGGACCCCACTAGACCACCGGGGACAGAGCGGCAGGCTGGGCCTGGGGGGACCCATTTTCTTATTGGCTCATGCTCCGGTGGGGGAAGTCCAGCAAGGGGAGGTGGCGCTTGGCCTGCAGTCCCTCCCCCAGCTTTGGCGCCAATCTCCGCGAGATCTGCCGTCCATTAGCTGAACTTGTTTGTGCCCGCCCCCCCTCTCTTGGACCAGCGCCATTACAGCAGCACGCAGGTCTCCAGAGGTCGGGCACGTTTCTCTCCCCTGTGAAACCGGCTACAGGCTATGTAGTACTTTTCACAGCCACCCTCATTCCCCCTTTGCTCTATAGAGTACTGTGGTTGATATAGGGTGTGTTAGCTTATCTATATTGCTTAATATAGTGTGTATGTGACTTTGTGCTAGTCCTTTTTTTCTCTGTCAGTTTTTTTCTTAAACTATCCACTTTACTTCTAAGTGAGGTTTTTACCTCAGAGGTCACATACTGTCAGTGGATCACTCTAGGTCCTCTTCTACTGAGTTACCTACTGTGCACTGTTTCCCCCCCTATTGGGAGTGTTCACACTATGTCCAAACGGGGGCGCAACCAGACAGAATCTCCCTTGCTCTTGTCTTGCAAGAGCTGCGCTGCAGGTCTGTCTGACATGGATGTCATCCAGGATGGGCTTTGTGTCAATTGCTTTACCCCTCCTGACCAACCCCAGCCCTCGGGGGCCCCTCAACCACCATGGGCAGCCTTTCAACAACTGTTGGGCACTCTGGTGGATCGTCTCCCTAATGCTGTAGCACCCCCTGTAGTACAGCCCCCCCCCCCCCCACCATGGGTGGATGCTCTGTCGACCACGGTGCAGACCTTGCAGCAGACTACGGCAGCTATGCAGAAGCTACTGCCACATGCTGCACAACCCAGTAGATCCTTGATAAATCCGTTACTACCGGTAACCAGGGATGGCTCTGATGACACAGACGATGGCGGGGATGACCCCGATAATGCAGACCCTGATAATGCAGATGACATCATACCAGATGACGATCAGGATGACCCTATGACTACTGATCCTCCCGCTTCTCAGGCTGAGACCCCTGACATAGCAGGCCTTATTTATGCTATCCGGGAGGTTCTTCTGTCAGATGCAGATGAACCTGAACCCACTGCTAAGACCAGGGACGTCTTTAAAAAGCAGAAGGTAGTTAAAGCCCAGTTCCCTCATTCTGATCATTTATCAGAAATCAGGAGAGATCAATGGGAGGCTTTGGGAAAGAGAGCCAATATATCTAAAAAGATGTTGGCTAGATACCCTCTCCCTCCAGAGGATTGTACCCCATGGGAAATCCCTCCCACGGTGGACGCGCACGTGTCCAGGCTGGTTAAACCTTCAGTGCTCCCGGTAGCCTCAGGGTCAGCCCTGAAGGACCAGACAGACAGACGACTGGAAAATGCTCTCAAGGCAGCATTTTCTTACTCAGGGGCAGTTCAGAGGCCTACCATTGCAGCTACTTAGGCGGCAAAGGCCATTTCACCTTGGTTACAAGTAATAGAGGATGAATTGGCTCCAGTCGCATCTGAGGATGCAAGATTGTGTATGCAACACATCAAATATGCAGCAGCATACATTATGGATGCTATGTCGGACGCCGGCACTCTAGCTGCCAGAGCCTCCGCTAGTTCAGTGCTAGCACGCCGGATTATCTGGCTTAGGTCATGGAAGGCGGACCTAGAGTCAAAAAGGACTCTGGAACTCTTACCCTTTAAAGGGGAAAACTTATTTGGGGAGGAGTTAAATAAAATTGTGGCCTCCTTGGCGTCAGCTAAGACAGCCTGCCTCCCTACGGCTCTACCTCAAAGGCCTAGGACCTAGTCCTTTCGGCCCTTTCGCCCCCAAGGCAAGGCCAGAGGTCAGTCCTACACCAGACCCTCGCCTGCTCACAAAACTGGCAAACCCAAACCCAAGCAACCTTGGGCCGCCAGACAAGCTCCTCCCAAGGCCGACAAGCCTGTCACGGCTAAAGGGCTGGATGGAGTCGTGTGGTGCACAGGAACCGGAGACGGACCAGGAGGAGTAGGATTGAAACGTGCAGGTTTAATAACGGATTTCATAAATGATAAACTTCACTCAAATACTTCTTTAAGTGACAGTTGGAATAAATTAAATAGAGTCCAGCACAATACTAATAACGGGCAGGGAAATCTGGAAACGTATACTTGGTGAGCCAGAGTACATAGATGAGGATCCGGAAGGAGGTTGATTTGATGACAGAAGAAATGGATCCGGATGACTGAAAGATGATGGAATGAATGAGTTGTATGAAGGAGGACAGCGGGAAGCTGTGCAGGGTCATTCTGGGACACAAGCAGGAACAAGCACTAGGTAGGACTTGCAGCATTGGTGTCAGGAGAAAACCTCCTTGTAGCAAGATGCAGGGAGCAAGGCACCAGAGTCAGGAGAGAAAGAGCCAGGATCCGGGAATCAGCTAGGAGTTGTGAATGACTCCAAAGACTCATTGCACTGACACTGAACAGCCTAGGCAGATCCCCTATATCCCCAGGGGATGGCTGCCATTGGCTGTCAGCACAGGATGAGGAGGGAACCTCCACTCTGGGCCAATCTGTCTCCTGCCCTCAACCAAGATGGCGACGCCGGCCTCCCGGCACCACTACTGCTGCCATCCCTACCCAGAGCTGCCGCTACCCGCACACCGCAGACCGTAGCCTGCACACGCTAGCCGGCGGCGGGCGCGGACGGGTGAGTACTGTACCCGCCGCGCTCCGTCGCGGCTACGTGTGACAGTACCCCCCCTTTTCAGGGTGACCCCAGGGCGCCTATGGGCCTTGTGCGGATTTCTCTGGAGAAATTGCTTTACCAGTTTTGGAGCGTGCAAATCAATGGAATCCACCCAAGAGTTCTCTTCGGGACCAAACCCAACCCATTCCACCAGATACTGGGTACGAGAATTGCGGCAACGAGAGTCTATAATGCGTCTTACCTCGAATTCAGCCCCACTTTCGGAGTTAATCTTGGGCGGTTTGGGAATCTTCTTTTGATAAGAGTTCAACCTTAAAGGCTTGAGGAGGGACACATGGAAGGAATTCGAAATCCTTAGGGAAGGAGGAAGTTGAAGTCTATAAGCGACAGGATTAATGACTTGGATGATAGGGTATGGCCCAATGAACCGGGGAGCCAGCTTCATAGAGGGCAGACGGAGGCGTATATGGCGGGTAGACAACCATACCCGGTCTCCGACTTTCAATCTGGGCGCTGCCCTTCTTTTCCTGTCTGCCATCCTCTTGTATCGGGCGGAAGATTTAAGAAGAGTGGTGTGGACATCCGACCAGATTTTAGCAAAGCGTTGTAATGAAGTGGTTGCTGCAGGAACTTCGGAAGAGGATAATTCTGAGAAATCCGGAGATCGTGGATGTTTGCCGAATACTGTAAAGAAGGGGGTGGTTCCGGAGGAAGAGTGATAGGAGTTGTTATGCATATATTCTGCCCACGGGAGAAGATCCACCCAGTCATCTTGGGAAGACGAGACAAACAGTCGGATAAAGGCCTCCAAGTCTTGATTCACCCGTTCTGTCTGGCCGTTGGTCTGGGGATGAAAGGCAGTGGAAAACTTGAGTTTGACCTGTACCGCGGCACAGAGAGCTCTCCAGAACTTTGCAACGAACTGTACTCCGCGGTCGGATACAATCTCTTTGGGCAGTCCGTGAAGTTTAAAAATGGTTGAGATGAATAGCTGAGCCAGTACTGGAGCAGAGGGGAGACCTTTTAGTGGGAAAAAATGGACCATTTTCGAGAATCGGTCGACCACTACCCAGATTGCGGTATGACCTTTTGAGGGAGGTAGTTCGCAAATGAAGTCCATTGACAGATGGGTCCATGGTTCTGTGGGAATGGTTAGAGGGCGGAGAGGACCAGCGGGAGTTGTTCTGGGCACTTTATGCTGAGCACATCTTACACAAGAGGCAACGAAGTTGGTTACGTCGTGGCGGATGGTTGGCCACCAATAAGAACGTGACAGGAACATCAAGGTCTTTTGTGCTCCTGCGTGCCCTGCGAAGCGGGAAGAATGTGCCCATGACAATATTTTCTTGCGAAGTTCGGGGGGAACGAACGTTTTACCTGGAGGAGGAGATGGCTGTACGGTTACTTGGGCGAAGACCAGCGGATCGAGGATTGGACGAGGAGGTGTCTCTAGGTCAGAGGTCGTCTCAAAGGAGCGGGATAGAGCGTCTGCCTTAGTATTCGTGGTTCCAGGTCGGAATTTAATTTGGAAATCAAAGCGTACAAAAAACATGGCCCAACGGGCTTGGCGGGCAGTAAGGCACTGAGCCTGTTTAAGAAAGGACAGATTTTTGTGGTCTGAATACACGGTGATCTTATGTCGTGCCCCCTCCAGAAGGTATCGCCACTCCTCTAACGCAGTTTTGACTGCAAGCAACTCCTGTTCCCCGATGGGGTAATTCTTCTCTGCTGGGAGGAATTTTTTGGAGAGGAAGGCACAAGGGTGTAATTCTTGATCCTCACCTTTTTGTGACAAGATGGCCCCGATCCCTTCCGAGGATGCGTCCACCTCGAGAATGAAGGGCCTGTCGAGGTCTGGTTGGAGGAGGATTGGTGCCGTCATGAATGCTCTCTTTAACTGCTGGAAGGCAGAGGATGCTTCTGGCGACCATCGGCTTGGATCAGCTCCCTTGCAAGTGAGAGCAGTGAGGGGAGCAGTGATAGTAGAGAAGTTCCGGATAAATCGCCGGTAATAGTTTGAGAACCCTAGGAATCTCTGAATTCCTTTGAGTGTTGTGGGGGCTGCCCAGTCTTGGATGGCTCTCACCTTCTCTGGGTCCATCTCTATCCCAGTGGCGGAGAGAATGTGACCCAAGAATGGAATGGACGTGACCTCAAAAACGCACTTTTCCAACTTGCAGAACAGTTGATTTTGGCGAAGACGTCGTAGGACTTCAGACACTGTCTGTCTGTGAAGTTGGAGATTTGGAGAGAAGATGAGTATATCGTCTAGATAGACTACGATGGAGTGGTACAGCAAGTCCCGAAAGATATCATTTACAAACTGTTGGAAGACAGCGGGGGCGTTACAAAGGCCGAAGGGCATCACCAGGTATTCATAGTGGCCGTCGCGCGTGTTAAAAGCCGTCTTCCACTCGTCACCTGGACGGATCCGGATCAAATTGTAGGCCCCTCGCAGGTCCAATTTAGTAAAGATTGCTGCCCCTCTGATCTTGTCGAATAGTTCTGCGATAAGGGGTAAGGGATAGCGGTTTTTAATGGTGATGTCGTTCAGGCCCCTATAGTCGATACATGGCCGAAGGCCGCCATCTTTCTTTTTCACAAAGAAAAACCCGGCCCCGGCTGGAGAAGTAGATGGTCGAATAAAACCTTTGTTTAAGTTCTCTTGAATGTACGAGGACATGGCCTCAGTCTCAGGTAGCGACAGGGGATAGATGCGGCCACGAGGAGGGAATTTCCCGGCCACCAGCTCTATCGGGCAGTCCCAAGGACGGTGAGGAGGCAGGGTGTCGGCACCACCTTTACTGAATACATCTGTAAATGAACGATATGGTGCGGGTATCGACAAGGGTGGAGCTGAAGAGGATGAAGGACAGTTACCCTCACGTTGTGGATGGGTCTGGTAGACCGGAAGGATCTGAGGAATGCAAGTAGACTGGCAATCTGTTCCCCAGGCCTTGACCTCCATATTGGTCCAATCGATGTGTGGGTTATGTTTGGAGAGCCAGGGAAGGCCCAGGACCATTTGGTGTGAGGACTGTGGAAGAATGAAGAATTCGAGGGTCTCTTGATGTAGAGCTCCTATGAGCAGTGTCACCGGGGTGGTCTGATGGGTGATTTGTCCACTACGAATTCGACTCCCATCCACTGCAGTGAGGACCAGCGAGTGATCCAGGGGTTGCACAGGCAGGGCATGTTGGGTAACAAAAGAAGAAGAAAGGAAGTTTCCCGCTGCTCCAGAGTCCAATAGGGCCTGAACTCTTTTTCTCCCTTGGGGACACACAAGGGTAACCGGAATGGTGGAATCAGAAGAAGAGGGAGATGGAAGCAAGACTCCTAATCGGACCTCCCTCGGGGAGATTAGGAGCGGTCGTTTCCCGGCCGCAGCGGGCAGGAAGCCAATAAGTGAGCTGAGGAGCCACAGTACATGCATAGATTCTCTCGCCGTCTTCGGGACTTCTCTTCGAGAGAGAGACGGGAGCGGTTGATTTGCATGGGCTCATCTGTTGACACCGCAGGAGGCGGGGTTGGTTTGGAGGCTGGTGCGACATTGGAAGGAAATCGAGGGCGAAGGCGATCAGAGCGATTCCTCTCAAGTTGGCGTTCTTGGAGTCGCAGATCGACTTTGTTACATAATGAAATGAGTTCAGCCAGGGTGGAAGGAGAATCGCGAGTTGCTAACTCGTCCTTGATGCGCCCGGCTAGGCCGTTCCAGAAGGCAGAAACGAGAGCCTCTTCGTTCCATCTGAGTTCGGAAGCCAGGGTTTGAAATTGTACGACATATTGTCCCACTGGGCGACTGCCCTGACGAATCCTTAGGATCTCCGTGGCTGCGGAGGACACTCTGCCAGGCTCGTCGAAGATGCGACGGAAGGAGGCCACAAATTCTTCATAGTTATTGAGGATGGGATCCGCACGCTCCCAAAGGGGGGACACCCACTCCAGGGCTGGACCCGCCAGTAGGGACACGATGTAAGCCACCCGAGTCTTGGGAGAGGGGAAATTGGAAGGCTGGAGGGTAAAATGGACGTCACATTGATTCAGGAATCCTCGACACCCCCTCGGGGACCCGTCATATTTACTGGGGGTTGACAGGTGTAGCTGGTGAGGAGCAGCTGGCCCAGGGGGAGCAGCAGGGGCCGAAGCTCCGGAGGTTGGTGCTGCTGAAACTGAGGGAGCCGCCTGAGGTGATGACAAGGTCTGGAGAAATTGAGCCACTTGACGCTGGGTAGTCTCTACTTGTTCCAATCGAGCCATGATGCCTTGAAGAACATCCGTCATGGAGGCCTGTGCTTCACCCGATTCCATCGGGTCAGTGCAAACTGTCACGGCTAAAGGGCTGGATGGAGTCGTGTGGTGCACAGGAACCGGAGACGGACCAGGAGGAGTAGGATTGAAACGTGCAGGTTTAATAACGGATTTCATAAATGATAAACTTCACTCAAATACTTCTTTAAGTGACAGTTGGAATAAATTAAATAGAGTCCAGCACAATACTAATAACGGGCAGGGAAATCTGGAAACGTATACTTGGTGAGCCAGAGTACATAGATGAGGATCCGGAAGGAGGTTGATTTGATGACAGAAGAAATGGATCCGGATGACTGAAAGATGATGGAATGAATGAGTTGTATGAAGGAGGACAGCGGGAAGCTGTGCAGGGTAATTCTGGGACACAAGCAGGAACAAGCACTAGGTAGGACTTGCAGCATTGGTGTCAGGAGAAAACCTCCTTGTAGCAAGATGCAGGGAGCAAGGCACCAGAGTCAGGAGAGAAAGAGCCAGGATCCGGGAATCAGCTAGGAGTTGTGAATGACTCCAAAGACTCATTGCACTGACACTGAACAGCCTAGGCAGATCCCCTATATCCCCAGGGGATGGCTGCCATTGGCTGTCAGCACAGGATGAGGAGGGAACCTCCACTCTGGGCCAATCTGTCTCCTGCCCTCAACCAAGATGGCGACGCCGGCCTCCCGGCACCACTACTGCTGCCATCCCTACCCAGAGCTGCCGCTACCCGCACACCGCAGACCGGAGCCTGCACACGCTAGCCGGCGGCGGGCGCGGACGGGTGAGTACTGTACCCGCCGCGCTCCGTCGCGGCTACGTGTGACAAAGCCTTCCGCATGACGGGGCCAGCCTCCCACAGGCGGACCCCCAAGTGGGAGGCAGACTCCTGTACTTCGCTCACCAGTGGCTATCCACCACAAAGGATGCCTGGGTGAGGGAGGTAGTGTCGCAGGGGTACGCCATATCCTTCTCAAAGCCCCCCCCAAGAAGGTTCTTCTGCACGGGTCTCCCAAAAGACCCATGCAAAGCAGAACATATGAGGATCATCATACAGACCTTACTTCGGTCGCGGGTCATTGTTCCCGTACCGGGGCACCAGAGAGGCCTCGGCTTCTACTCAACCTTGTTTCTGGTGCCAAAACCAAATGGTACGTTCCGTCCCATCCTAAACCTCAAAGCTCTGAACAAGGTGGTAAAAGTCACAAAGTTCAGGATGGAGACCCTGAGGACCATCATCCTGGCTCTAGAGGAGGGGGATTTCATGGTCTCTCTAGATATCAGAGACGCATACCTCCACATCCCCATCCTACCGGCCCATCAGAAGTATCTGCGTTTTGCGATTCTCAAGAGCCACTACCAGTTTCAGGCCCTCCCATTCGGCCTAGCAACGGCGCCAAGGATTTTTACAAAAGTTATGGCAATAATGGCAGAACTCCTACACAAGCAGGGAATCAGGGTCTTCCCCTACTTGGACGACCTGTTGATTGTAGCCAAGTCACCAGAGGTCCTAACATCTCACCTGCAGACAACGATCTCCATGTTACAGGCTCACGGCTGGCTCCTCAACTGGGAGAAATCTTCCATGATCCCCTCCCAGAGAATGTTGCATCTGGGAGCTCTACTGGACACCAGAGCCCTGCGACTGTTTCTCCCAAACGACAAGGCCAGGGATCTAATACAGCGAATTCAAACCTTTGCTCAGAGACCAAGAGTCTCGGTTCACTGGGCCATGAAAATATTGGGACGGATGGTGTCCACATTCGACATGGTCGAGTGGGCCCAGTTCCACTCCCGTCCACTCCAGGGTCTTGTCCTGGCGAAATGGGACGGCTTACCACAACACGTCAAGTCGACGTTTCTCTCCCTAACACAGGAGGTCAAAGATTCCCTCCTGTGGTGGGAACAGATGGACCACCTAAACCAGGGGAGACTATTCTGGTTCAGGGAATGGATAGTACTAACCTCAGACGCCAGCCTGCGAGGCTGGGGGGCAGTAGTAGGATCCCGGTCCTTGCAAGGCGTGTGGACCGCACCAGAATCTCGCTTATCCATCAATGTTCTAGAGATTCGGGCAGCCTACAATGCCCTACTTCAGTCTCAGGATCTGTTACAGGGAAAACCTGTTCAAATCAGGTCGGACAACGCCACGGCGGTGGCATACATAAACCGCCAGGGAGGAACACGAAGCGTCGCCGCTCTCCGGGAGGTCTCCAGGATTCTTACCTGGTCGGAAGAACATCTCCTAGCCCTGTCGGCAGTCTTCATCCCAGGAGTCCTGAACTGGGAGGCGGACTTCCTGAACCGGCAGGACATCCACCCGGGGGAGTGGTCCCTACACCCGGAGGTGTTTGTCAGTCTGACGCAAGTCTGGGGCATGCCAGACGTAGACCTCATGGCGTCCAGACACAACTTCAAAGTCCCATGCTTCGGGGCAAGGACCAGGGACCCTCAGGCTTACTTCACGGACGCCCTGTCCGTACCGTGGAAGTTTCACCTCCCATATGTGTTCCCTCCGATAAACATGATCCCCAGGGTGATCAGAAAGTTCAGACAAGAAGGAGGAACCCTCCTTCTCATTGCGCCAGACTGGCCACGCAGACACTGGTACGTGGACCTACAACAACTGTCACATCAGCCCCCCTGGCCATTGCCTCTTCGTCAAGATCTGTTAAATCAGGGGCCATGTCTTCATCCGGACCCTCAGCGCCTGTCTTTGACGGCGTGGCTCTTGAAATTGCCTTATTAAAGAGCAAGGGTTTTTCTGACAAGACGATGATCCAGGCTCGCAAGCCAGCATCTTCAAAAATATACTACCGGACTTGGCATTCCTTTTTTACTTGGTGCAATTCTAATAAATATGACCCCAAGATTTTCAAAACAGCCAGGATATTGGCCTTCCTTCAAAATGGATTGGACTAGGGACTAAGACTGGCTTCTCTGAAAGTCCAGATCTCAGCTCTTTCAGTATGGTTTCAGAGAAAGATTGCATTCTTACCTGACATACGCACATTCTTACAGGGAGTGGTACACATACAGCCTCCCTTTGTCCCTCCCACGAATCCGTGGGACTTATCTTTAGTACTACAAGCTCTAACCAAACCACCGTTTGAACCACTATCATCAGTGGAGCTTAAATGGCTGACAGCCAAAACTGTCTTCCTCCTGGCCATTGCCTCCGCACGCAGGGTGTCGGATCTATCCGCACTATCGTGTAGATCACCCTTCCTAGTGTTCCACAATGACAGGGCAGTGTTGCGGACTAAGTCTTCCCACCTGCCCAAGGTTGTGTCAAAATTCCATGTGAACCAGGAAATCGTGGTACCTGCATTCACTTCAGATGATCTCTCACCAGATGAAAAATTGCTCGATGTGGTCAGAGCTCTGACCATCTATATCGACCGCACTAAATCGATCAGGAAATCAGATTCCCTCTTTGTGTTATATGGTTTTCACAAGAAGGGTTGGCCAGCGGGTAAACAAACTATTGCCCGCTGGATCCGCATGGCTATACAACAGGCATATCTTCAGTCTAACAGGCCCATTCCGGTTGCTGTCAAGGCACACTCTACTAGAGAGGTTGGTCCTTCATGGGCAGCAAGCAGGGGTGCTTCTGCCGAACAGCTGTGCAAGGCTGCAACGTGGTCATCCGTACAGACCTTTATTAAGTTCTACGCCTTTGACACGTTCGCCTCCCAGGATGCCTCCTTCGGTCGTCGGGTTCTGCTGACACCTCAGACAAATTCCCTCCCTTAATTACGGCTTGTGACATCCCCGATGTCCCCTGTGGGACCCATGGACCCTGACAAGGAAAAGGAGAGTTATGGTAGACTTACCTTTGTTAACTCCCTTTCCTTGAAGTCCATGGGAACCACAGGGCGCCCACCCTTTTAAATTTGCCACTGAGGTTCACCTTTACGTGATGTTCTGATACTGTGACCCGTTCCGACCATTCCATATTCATGCTAGGTATGTATGAGTTTCTGGGCATATGTGTTCTCTGTCCTCTTCTCTTCTCCGCTTCCTGCTCTCGGCTTGTTACCAAAAACTGGCGGTAGTAGCCTGGAGGCGGGGTTGTAGGGGAGGGCCCGCGCATGCTGGGTAAAACCGTTAAGAGCTTCGCTGATTGGTGCCTCGGACCCCCTGGATCCGCCTACAACCCCGATGTCCCCTGTGGTTCCCATGGACTTCAAGGAAAGGGAGTTAACAAAGGTAAGTCTACCATAACTCTCCTTTTATGTGCTGTCTGCTGACCACACATGTGATGTGATGACCTTCTGCAGTAGCTTGCTGGAGTCCTGTAATTATTTTTATTGTCTGATGGGGTCCCAGAGCAAACTAGTTTGAGGACCGCTGACCATAAATATGCCAGGGGAAAAAAAAATAAGGGGTTTATTAGTCTAGTGAAGGTATAGAGTGGAGAGAGAGATTTGTAGCAGTAGGTGTGACCACTGGATTTTTAGTTACCCAGTACCGCTAGAGGATATGAATCCCTTGGGATAGCATTGCAGCAGTCTTCCTCACGAACTTGCAGTAGTAAATCTGGTCAAGGTTTTGTCATCCAAATGTGGGTCAAGGCAATGGATATTTTCTCCACTCCACATGGCTGATGGAAAAGCCAAAGTTTAACCACAGTGTAGGCTGATGTCAGAAACAGGTTGGTAATTATTTCCTCCACACTACTTGGCCAAGGAAAGCCACAATGTAGGGCTGGTTTCGGGAACAAAACTTTGGGATATTTTCCAAAACCTTGCAGCAGACAGTTAGGGCATGTAGGTCTGGTTCAAAAACCTCCTACTGACTTGTTTCGCTGTTTGGGGGAGCACAGCTTTATCAAAGGGCAATAATCAGCCTTTGGGCCCTAACGGAGGTTTCTCACATCTTTCGGTGGGCATAAACCCGGGTACAAGGAAAATATATAATCTCACTGTAAGAATAAGGGCGCTTACTGGAAAACTGTTACTCCCCTGATTAATTGGTGGATGTTGATGTCTCCTTCCCAGATGCTCTTCCCATATAGATATATGAAATGATAAAAAGGGAGAAACAAAGGACAGGTATCCTCGTGTAATATAGCTTAAATAGGGTTGTCGCCAAATATTGTTTAAAATATAGGTGATTTTTAATTTATTTATTTCTTGAAATATGATGGGGTATTTTACCCCTTCAAGAAACACTCACAAGGTATTATATTCTTATATGCGTATCCCACCTTCCCAGGTTGTCAAGAAACTCCAAAGTAATCAGCAAAATATGGTGGGGTCAGTGCCCCTAATCAAATTACTCACATACACATGTGAAATCAACAGCATATCGGGTGGGTCTTTTCTCCTCCCATGTGTTACAGTTTTTCAGATGTTTTATGCTGCCTGTGTGGGAAAATAATGATACAAAAGGATACTGTATTATGATAAAAACAGATATCCTTTTATAAAAAAAAAAATCATATAAAAAGCCACAGTGTGAACACTTAACTGAAGGATATCAAGATAAAACTGGATGTTTAGGTGTTTTCAACAAGGAACAGAAGGAATGGGGCCTTGTTTTCCTAGTCCAAGTTTTCATCCAGATCTTTTTAATTCTCCCGGCAGTGAAGCTCCACCAGTGGCTGGTCCTGTGGAGAGAGTCCCACTAGTGTAGGTCCTGTGGAGAGGGTCACTGACCCCACCATATTTTGACCCCACCATATTTTGCTGATTACTTTGGAGTTTCTTGATACACCTGGGAAGGTGGGATACGCATATAAGAATATAATACCTTGTGAGTGTTTCTTGAAGGGGTAAAATACCCCATCATATTTCAAGAAATTAAATAAATTAAAAATCACCTTTATTTTAAACAATATTTAGCTACAACCCTATTTAAACTATATTACACGAGGACACCTGTCCTTTGTTTCTCCCTTTTTATCATTTTATATATCCATATGGGAAGAGCATCTGGGAAGGAGACATCAACCTCCACCAATTAATCAGGGGAGTAACAGTTTTCCTCTTATAAGTGCTCTTATTCTTACAGTGAGATTATATATTTTCCTTGTATTCTGTATTGGAGGGTGTCTGGTGGCACTCTCAATCTCATTTGAATATAGCCATCTAAATTGCGCAGAAAAGTTGTTTTTCCCACAATTCCTTTCCAAGCAGTATTATAAACCTGGGTACATGTGATATCAGCGGTTCACATTCCCGGAGTGGGCAGCTGGGAAGCGGACTTTCTCAGTCATCACACAGTCCATATCCTGGGAAATGGGAGCTTCATCAGGAGGTTTTTCAACTGATCGTGTAAAAATGAGGACTGCTGGTCGTGGACCTCATGGCCTCTCTGCTAACCCCAAAAAAAGCCTCTGTATGAAGCTCGCTCGAGGGATCCTTATGCTTTATTCGTAGATGCCATGACTGCTCCATGGCATTTTCAGCTGTGTTACATATTTTCACCATTTACCGTGTTATTCAAGGTCCATCTCTGGATACAATGCATGGGACTTCCTGTGAAATTGATAGCTCTGGATTGGTCGTGCTGTCATTGGTACTCCCTATTACAGATGATGGTCGCTTCTCGTACATTTAGGCTACTGCTTCCTCCAGATCTACTAATTCAACGGCCTTGTCTTCACTCAGATTTACTTTGTTTTGCTTTGACATCTTAGTTATTAGCTATTAATATCTAGAATTCAAGAACCAAGTGGTTCAGACTATGATCCGTGCTAGGAAGCTGGTCAAATCGCAAATTTACCATCGGATTTGTAAAGTATACATTTTTTGGTCTCCGTGGGATTTATATTTAGCTTTGGATGCTCTTTAAAAGCCTCCTTTTGAATCGCTGACAGGGTAGACCTTTAGAGTGGTTTCACACACTCCGGGTCTGCCGGGCGGCGAAAACCCGCACGACCAGGAAACTGTGCAGCACACAGTAGTTTATCATGGAGGGAATGGCCACAGCCCGGCAGCCGTCCCTTCCAGTGGCGGGATCCGGCTGCAACCGGCCGGCCGGGCCGTGGACGTCCCGTGTGAATGGACACAATAGTGTCCATTCACAACTACTGTGTACGGCACGTGCGGGATTTCGCCGTCCGGCAGGAGCCGGACAGTGTGAAATAGCCCTTATGCTTCTGCCCTTAGGGTATCAGAGCTAGCAGCTTTATCATGTAAGCCCCCTTTGGTTAAATTGTATGCTGACAGAGTAGTATTTAGAAGTAAACCATACTTCCTGCCTAAAATTGCCGCCTCCCTGCACACCCCCCCCCCCCCCACCCCCTACCCTGCCAGGGATCCCGATCCCCGCCACAGAGTGACTGGGATACACGTGTGAGACGCTAGTGTGTCCCATTCAGCTGTAGCCCCTTCTCCGCCAGCGCTCGCCGGTGGGGACATTCTGGCGAGCCCTGGAGATGAATGAGAGGGGCTCTAGCTGTATATTGAAGTATTTTTCTTTATAATGCTTTTTTCATTCCTCTTTCTTTTTAGGTGTTACTGGGAAAACCATTCAACTTTCTTCTAACCATATCAAACTGGTTGCACGACCACAGTGGGTCTTATTCCAGTATCACATCGACTTCAATCCACAGATGGAATCTAAGCGCTTAAGGTCTGCTTTACTGTATCAGCATGATGAACTTATTGGAAAAGCACATGCTTTTGATGGGACAATATTATTCTTGCCCAAGAGACTGGATAAGGTAAATAATAACTTATTTTTAACATATGTCTAACAAATGTACATACTTGTAAAATTTGGAATGGCCATGCCTTCTAATTCTTCTATGACTTGAATACTAGGCCAGGTTCACATTTTGGAATTTATTAATTTATTAACATTTTCTTACATAGCACACGCGTATTCTGCAGCATTTTACAAAGAATATGTGGTCAATCAGTCCCTGCCCCAGTGGAGCTTACAATCTATATTCCCTACCACATGTACATGCGCACACATTCACTCTTGGGTTATTTTTGTTGGAAGCCAATTAACCTACCAGTACATTTTTTGGTTGTGGGAGGAAACCGGAGTACCGAGAGTAAACCCACACAAGCACTGGGAAAATATACAAACTCCTCACAGTTAGGGCCATGGTGGGAATTAAACCCATGACCTCAGCGCTGTGAGGCAGTAATGCTAACCATTACACCGTCTGTGCTGCCCTGGAATGAGAAATCATGCATATCGTTTAGTGTGTATGCATGATTGCACACTTCAATGGGTCGCATGTGATATGTTCTGGTTGGTCATTATTCACAATCAGACGATACCTTGTGCTGTCCAGTGAAGTTTAACCCATTCAGTGGTGGGTTTTTCTGGTGCATGACATCTCCCAGGGTGGGTTTTTTATGCCACAGAAATACTCACCACTGGATTGGCTGCTGCTTGTCCTCTGCGGCTTCTGTTACTTCATCGAGTGTTCAGGTGCCTGGGTGGGGGGGGGGGCGTGAGTCGGGAAGAGCAGCTCAGCCTAGAAAATATCCGTGCATACCATCGAAGGGGTTAATGAAATACAGAACAAAATATTGTTCTATAGTTCATTAATTCGCTCAGCATGTACAGGCAATCTTCACTGGTCCGGGATGAAATGAATTTGTCCTGGCCATTGGCAAGATTGCGGCTTACAGACTGCTGCAATGTGTGATTTGTTTTCACCAGAGAACCTGTATTGCTTATTTTGTACAGACTATTGTCCTTATGCTCAGAAATGTTCGTTTAGATGAAACATATTTTATTTCATATGAGATACTGAGGTCTCAATACATTGGGGAATAGAGGTCATCCGACAAGAGACAGGCACATAAATTTCCTCTACCTCCCCCATGGCAGCCATCACATATGGGATAATTTGCTGGCATTGATACATAAAGCACTCAACATAGAGGATGCGCCGGAGGAGTTAAAGCTACAGGAGTTGCTTTTCAGAGACCAGAAGAAAAGAAGTAAAACATTGGTAACTTACTCCTCTGAGCGAGAATCTCAGATACTTTTGGTGACTCAAACATATGGGCACGTGAAGATAGGCATCTTTGAGGTCCATAGAGGTCATGTAGTCATTTTCCTTTAGATCCGGTAATATACTTCTTACCGACTCCATTCTGAATGACCTTACTTGTACCAACTGATTCAACCTTCGGAGGTCTAATATTGTCCTGAAGCCCCCCGATGGTTTTTGAACCACGAAAAAACGCGAATACCATCCGTCTCCTATTTGCGACTGTGGTGTCCTTACCACACTTTTTGTTGTATCATTTCTTTTAGACTGGACAGTAACGCCTCCTTTTCCACTGGGTCTTTTGGTATCGGAGACTCCGTAAAGAATGTCCCTGGATGCTTCTTGAATTCTATTTTATAACCGTATCTTATGATCTCGAGCACCCACCTATCCGAGGTGGATCCTTCCCAGGCGCTTCGGAATTTCAGCAGCCTGGCCCCTACCGCCTGGGGTGCGGCGTCATTGTGGGTTCTGCTTTGTGGCGAACCTGTTCTCTCTACCCCTTTGGGTACGAAAATTTGCCCTTGAAAGCCAAGTACCTCTTCTGTATCCCCTACCTGAACTCTTGAGACTGAAATTTGAAATTCCTAGTTCCTGGTACTTTTCTATTCTGTTTCTCCTGTGGCAACCATATGGATTTGCCCCCTGAAATTTTTGTTATAATTTGGTCCAGTTAGGTGCCGAACAAGTAATCCCCCTGAAAAGGGAGGGTCGGTAATTTGTTTTTCGATTGTACGATTGTATCAGCCACCCACGGTTTGAGCCATAGGGCTCGTCTGGTCACAGCTGCTGTTGCACTAGCTCTAGCTGCCAACCTCATCGAATCTAATGAGGCCTCACACAGGAATTCAATAGCCAACTGTGCATTCTGCACTGTCTTCAACAAGTCGGACCTCCTTATGCCGTCCATC
Source organism: Crinia signifera (assembly GCF_055691185.1). NCBI lineage: Eukaryota > Metazoa > Chordata > Amphibia > Anura > Myobatrachidae > Crinia > Crinia signifera. The sequence continues at coordinate 372,525,252 of NC_139217.1, forward strand.
ATATCTGCCTCCAACTGATTACACCACTCTCTCATCACCCTTGATGTGATGCCATGAGCCCTAACATCCTCATACACAACTCTGCCGACACCACAGATTTTTCCAGTACTGACCTCATCAACTGAGCTATCTTTAGCTGCCTCTCTGGCATCAGGGCGACTCTTAGATACTGTGTATCCAGTATCACTCCCAGGTATTTTACTTTGTTCGATGGTTCCAGCTGACTCTTTTTCCTGTTTATCAGCCAGCCATGCACCGCCAGGTATCGCAAGACTTTCTCGGTGTGCCATCGCAGCTGCCGGTTTCAGTGCCGCCCCTGTTATCAGGTGCTGCTTTCTTAAGCCCAATTCGATTTAACGCTCCATTGGGTCCTTAAAAATATTAGCGTCCTCCAATGGCAAGGTCGTCTTTTTTGAAATTCTCGCAATTGCTGCATCTACCTTCGGCAGCTCATCCCATGTGGCTATCTGATCCTTTTGAAAGGGATACATCTTCCCCATCTTTACTGGGACTACAGTCCTCTTATCTGGATGTTTCCACTCATCCAACACCATATCTTTCACTGATTGGGATAGGGGAAATGTTTTACTTCTCATCTTCTTGTCTCTGAAAAGCAACTCCTGTAGCTTTAACTTCTCCGGCGCATCCTCTATGTTGAGTGCTTTATGTATCAATGCCAGCAAATTCTCCCATATGTGATGGCTGCCATGGTGGAGTAGAGGAAAACATATTATCAGGTAAGAATCTGATATTTCTTCAACCAGGGTGTGCTGGCTACTCCCCTCTGCTTCTCCCTACTAGCCAGTTTTAGAAAATGTACCCTCAGGAGAGGATGCACACTCCTGGAGCTCCAGAGAGTTTTTCTTCAATTTACTTTTATTTTTTATTTCCTTGTCAGGGTCCATGGGTCCCACAGGGGACATCGGGGTTGTAGGCGGATCCAGGGGGTCCGAGGACCTAATCAGCAAAGCTTGTTGAAGATTTCCCAGGATGCCTTGGGTCCTCTCTCCTGCAACCCCGCCTCCACGCTCAAACAACTTTTTGTTTGGTGCCTGCAGGAAGCAGATGCACCTTTTAATCAGCAGTGATTACCTCACTGAGGGAATCCCATAAGAATCTGCTTTATTTCTCCTTCATCTACTAGGTGTCAGTGGGGATAGAAGGGCGACCACAGGGAGCATGGGCACTTTAAATATAATTAAGTGTGACCAACTCCTCCCCTTCTACTCCCCACATAGGCAGTCTTAGAATGTGCCCTCATGGGAGCTGGTCACACTACTGGCTTGCTCCAGGGCATTTATTTTTAAAAGCTTGAAACATTTTTTTGGGTACTTGTGTAGTTTCACTGCGCCAGCATGGCACCGTGCTACTTCCGGGTTCTACGCTCGCCACAAACTATCTAAAATAAACTAACTTAACTCCATGCCAACATGGATAGTTCATACCCCCACTATACATGTTGGCATGGAGTTGATTTTAGATAGCGTGGCGAGCGTAGCGCCCCACCGAGCCCGCAGCGTGGGCGAGCAAAGCGAGACCCGCAAGGAGACTCAGACGCACGGCGCCATGGTGGCGCCGTGAAACTACACAAGTACCAATTTTTTTTAAACTCAACATCAGACAGGCAGTCTGCCGCTGCCTGTCTGCATCACAGGAGCTGTCGGAGGGGATCCGGCTGCAGCTGCGTGCGGCTCGCGGCCGGTCCCCGGCTGCAGAGACCACCGTCTCCGGAGGACAGCCACCACTGCACGCAGTGCGTATCCCGTCCTCCCTCAGCCTCTACCGCCGCCGACCAGCAAATGGCAGCGGTAATGTATGCCTGACCTCCCGCTCAGCGTGGGGGTCAGTGAAAAAGTGAAAAATTTGGCGGTAGCGCAGGTTTAAGAGGGGTTTTAAAACTGGTGCCATTTTGGGAGAACACGGAGCAGCCGAAGGGGCGGAGCAACCGCATGGTATGCTCCCAGCATCCCCGGTTTCTCCCCAGCGTGACTTCAGCACAGCGGCGGCCATCTTCAAAGTGTGCACCGCTGCTGACACGCTGTGGGACTCCGTTTTGGCTGAGACAGTTTGCGGCTCAAGCACAGCCTTCCTCCGGGTGTCCAGACCTGCTAAGCAGCTTCCCCAAGTCCATAGCGCTGTTGTTAGCCTCTGGCAACTTTTCCTCTAATACTGTCTCTCCTGTCCAGTCTTTTTACCCTTCTTCCTGTACTATCCCCTGGTGTGTGTGTACAGTGGATATTAACCTGTTGATTGTTGTATATTGATTATGTATATATATATCTGCACTGTTCACCTTGACAAAGGGGTACCTTATGCCCCGAAACGTTGGTATGCTATTTTTGCACTAATAAACGTTTTTGAAAATTCCCAGAGTGCCGCTGTCTGCTTCTTTGCCTACTCCTGCACAACTGTTCCGGAAGGCACCTGGGTTCCTGACCAGCTGGGGGAGTGCCAGGTCAACACACACCTTGCTATATATAGATTATGTATAGCTCAATCACTATCATAATGGCTGGAGGCAGCTCAAAGAGATCTTGCAGGAAGTGTAATTCTAAACTCACACAATCTGCTGAGGGTACTCCAGTGTGCGAGAAATGCACTACTGACCCCGCTCCCTCTACCTCCCAGCAGCCCTCCCCTGCATGGGTGTTGCAGCTCCCGGAGGTGATGTCACGCCTGTCCTCTGAGATTACAGATTCCCAGAGGGACAGAGAATCATCTAGATCACAGCAGCGTGAATTAACCTTAGCTGTGGAGCGTTTAACAAAAGCCTTGGCCTCTGAGCCCATACGGCCCGCGGGACACATGACTCACAACCCCCAGTGCTAAAGAGGCTTCTCACGCAGGTCTTAGACACTGACACGGATGAGGATATGCCTGACCTTGAGGAAGGGGAATATGCTGCCCCAGATGTGGATGTGCAACAGGATTTGCCACCACAGCAACCAGAGCAGTTTGCGCAAGGTTTAGATGACCTCATTGATATGGTAAAGCTGGCACCGAATGTGGAGGATGGGGCGTCAGCCCCCACTCGCCCCTCCCTGTTTGGTAAAAAACCAAAGCAGGTGGCTTCTTTTCCTCCAGCATAGGAATTAGATGACCACGTCATACAGGCCTGGAAAAACCCTGACAGGATATTTCAGATTTCCCGGAGACTGTTGTCTTCATACCCCTTGTCTGCTGCTGGCAGAAAGCTGTTAGAAACACCCCCGGTAGTTGACCCTTCGGTCACGTGTCTTTCTAAGAAGACAGTTCTCCCTGTACCAGGGGCTACTACTCTTAGAGACGCCTCCGACCGCAAGCTTGAGCTTACGCTTAAGTCTATTTATACTGCGGCAGGGGTAGTTCAGCGTCCGGCTCAGGTCGGATGCTGGGTCAATAAGGCCATAGGGGTTTGGGCCTCCCAGTTGGCTCATCAGCTAAATCATGGAGGGGAGGTGGATGTCCTGGTGCAATTAGCAGAACATATTTCTGAAGCATCATCCTATATGGTGGAGGCCTCTAACGATGTTTGCATCATAGGGGCACGCATATCTGCCCTGTCCATATCAGCACGCCGGTCACTCTGGCTCCGCCAGTGGCAAGCGGATGCAGAGTCGAAGCGGGCAGTGGAAGCACTTCCCTTCACTGGTGAGGTGTTTTTTGGGCCCGAGTTAGATAAGTGGATATCACAAGCCACTGGTGGAAAATCCACATTCCTCCCCTCCACGGCTCCTCCATCTACTCGTAGGACCTTTCAGGGAACATCCTTTCGGCCCCAGGCTAAGTTCAGAGGTCGCTCTAGAGGAGGCGCTGCCTCCCAGAGAGGCTCCAGAGGTCGTGGCAGAGGTGCTTCCTCTTCCACCCAAGAGGCCAAGGCCTCCACCAAGCCCGCCGCATGACGGGTTTCAGGCCCACCTGGGGGATCCCAGGATTGGAGCGCGTCTTCAAGGCTTCAGGCACGTTTGGCTGCAGTCTTGCCAGGACGCTTGGGTTCGAGATCTGGTAGCCTTTGGCTACAAGATACATTTCCAAAAACCACCCCCTCACCGGTTTTTCAAAACCGGTTTGCCAGTTTCAGCAGAAAAGAGCCTGCTTCTAACTGCGGCCATCCAGAAGTTGGTCTCGGCAGTGGTGGTTATCCCGGTCCCAGCAGACCAAAGGTCCTTGGGGTTCTACTCCAGCCTCTTTCTGGTCCCCAAACCAGACGGCACGTCCCATCCTGAACCTGAAGGACCTCAATCCTTACCTTCAACCGGTCAAGTTCAGGATGGAGTCCCTGCAATCTGTGATCGCGGGGTTGGAGGAGGGCGAGTTCTTGGTGTCACTCGACATCGAGGACGCCTACCTCCATATCCCTATTTGGCCTCCACATCAGGCTTTCCTTCGGTTCGCAGTCCGCAGCCAACATTGGCAGTTCCAGGCCCTTCCATTTGGCCTCTCCCCAGCACCCCGGATCTTCACCAAGGTCATGGCGGTGATGATGGAGATTCTGCGGAACCAGGGAGTAATGGTCATTCCGTACCTGGACGATCTTCTGCTGAAGGCTCCATCCAGGGAGGTCCTCCTGGACAACATAGCCCTGACTCAGAGTACTCTCATTCGCCACGGATGGATACTCAAGTTTCAGAAGTCCCAGCTCCAGCCGTCTCAACGGTTACAGTTCCTGGGGATGGTACTGGATACCACTCTTCTGAGAGTGTTCTTCCCTGAGGACAAGATACAGTCCCTCCAGGCTTTGATCCGCTCGGTCCTTCTGACCAGACAGTTATCGGTCCTCACATGTACCAGGCTTCTGGGGAAGATGGTCGCCTCCTACGAGGCTCTCCAATACGTTCGTTTTCGATCAAGACCCTTCCAGCGTTGCCTTCAGCGTCAGTGGACCGGCTCTCACCTGCACCTTCACCACAGGATACGGTTGTCAGTGCGGGCACGTCACTCTCTCCTGTGGTGGCTGAACCCAGCAATCCTCAGGGAGGGAAAGAGGTTCGCCGTCTGGAACTGGATACTGCTCACCACAGACGCAAGTCTTCGCGGGTGGGGAGCAGTCATTCTGGACCATCAGTTCCAGGGCCGTTGGACTCAGCAGGAGGCCCTGCTCTCCATCAATATCTTGGAGCTCAGAGCTGTCTACAATCCTCTCCTGCAGGGCCATCAGAGTGCAGTCGGACAACGCCACTGCAGTGGCCTACATCAACAAGCAGGGAGGCACGCACAGCCACGCTGCCATGAAGGAGGTGAGTCGAATCCTGCTGTGGGCTCAAGATCACGCCCTGGCCATCTCCGCCATATTCATTCCTGGCGTAGAAAATTGTGAGGCCGACTTCTTAAGTCGGCAGGACGTATACCAGGGGGAATGGTGTCTCAATCCCCAGGTTTTCCAGCAACTGGTCCACCGGTGGGGGTGTCCCCAGGCAGACCTCATGGCGTCTCGCCACAACAGCCAGCTACCACGGTTTTTTGCCCGCACGAGGGATCCTCATGCGGTGGGAGTGGATGCATTGGTGGCCCCTTGGCCATTCCACTTTGTGTACATCTTCCCTCCATTCCCGCTAATACCTCGGGTGCTGCATAGAATCCGGAGGGAGGGGATCTCTGTCCTCCTGATAACTCCGGACTGGCCGCGCAGGTCATGGTACACCAGCCTCACGTCTCTTCTGATAGACGAGCCTTGGCCCCTGCCTCTTCAAGAAGATCTGCTCAGCCAAGGGCCTTTCGTCTTCCCAGACTTAAGTCGGCTTCATTTGACGGCGTGGCTGCTGAAAGGTCCATTCTGAGACAGGCAGGTATCCTGCGGGCGGTGATACCCACCATGATGAAGGCCAGGAAGGAGGTCACCTCCAAGTATTACCACTGCATCTGGAGGGTCTATGTGGTCTGGTGTGAGAGTCGTGGTGTCTCCGCCACTCTTTTCAAAAAGGCCAGGCTTCTTCTTTTCCTGCAGGCTGGCTTAGCTGCAGGGTTGCGTCCTTCCACCTTGAAGGTACAGGTATCAGCGTTGTCGTTTTTTTTTTTTTTTTTCAAAATAAATTGGCCCTTTTACCTGAGGTACACACCTTCTTTCAGGGAGTTTTGCGGCTGCAACCTCCTTTTCGTCCACCCACGGCTCCTGGGGATATAGACCTTGTTCTATGTTTCTTGCAGTCTGAGGTGTTCGAACCGCTAGAGGACGTGGACCTTCGTTACCTCACATGGAAGACAGTGCTTCTCTTGGCCTTTGCATCGGCACGGAGAGTTTCGGATTTGGGGGCTCTGTCATGCATGCCCCCGTTTTTGATATTTCATTCTGACAGGGCAGAGCTGCGCACCAGCGGTTCCTTTTTGCCTAAGGTGGTATCGGCCTTCCACATAAATCAGCCAATTGTGGTACCGGCCTTCCAAGACGTCTCTCCTGAGAACAGTATTCTTGACGTGGTCAGAGCCCTGAAGATCTATGTATCCAGAACTGCATCACTGAGGAAGTCGGATGCTTTTTTTGTTACGTATGATCCAGTCAGGCGGGGCTGGCCAGCCTCAAAGCAGACGTTGTCGCGTTGGATCCGCCTGACCATTCGTAGGGCCTACGTGGCAAGGGCTCTACGCCCGCCTGCCTCCATCACAGCGCATTCTACCTGCTCGGTGGGCCCCTCTTGGGCGGCTGCCAGAGGGGTCTCCATTCAGCAGCTCTGCAGGGCTGCCACCTGGTCTGGTCGTCAGACTTTTGTTCGGTTCTACCGATTTGACACTTTTACGGCATCAGCTTCACAGTTTGGATGCTCAGTGTTACGGGGGTCTCAGTGCCATCCCACCCGTGTTGGGAGCTCTGGGACGTCCCCACTGTTACTCCAGTGACACCTAGTGGATGAAGGAGAAAACAGGGATTTTGTACTTACCGTAAATCCTTTTCTCCGAGTCCACAGGTGTCACTGGACACCCGCCTCGGCTCTGTTCCTGCCTTAAAACTTTACAGTTGTAATTGCTAGGTTAAGTTCTTCCCATGTTTAGGGAACTGCCTGCTATGTTATATGTGTGGCATGTTTGATTCAGTGGTTATCACTGTTCTATTTATGTTTTCAATCTTTTCTGGTTGATTGTTTACTCTTGTGTGTTATACTAACCTCCTCTGGAAAGCGTGTTCTTTCTTCCAGCTCCATTCGGGCACATCCTTGTGACTGCCTAGGTGGGGAGTAGAAGGGGAGGAGTTGGCCACACTTAATTATATTTAAAGTGCCCATGCTCCCTGTGGTCGCCCTTCTATTCCCACTGTTACTCCAGTGACACCTGTGGACTCGGAGAAAAGGATTTACGGTAAGTACAAAATCCCTGGTTTTTATTTGTATTCTTTTCAATTTGCCGCTTCGGCGGCTGAGGCAGCTCCCGCCTTCAATCACTTGACAGCGGCGCATGCTGCCGCATCACTCCCGCTGGCGCCGACATTCCACCCACGACCTCGTTCAAGCGGGGTAGCCCGGCGGAGGAGACGAACAGCGCCTAGCACCACCGGAAATCTCCTCCAGGCAGCGTGGTCGACATCAGGGAGCAGTTAAGCCTCTCATAGAAAGCACAAATCGCTGCCATGCTGCGCACTGCGGGAGACAGCCGCAGCAGCTGGCGTGGACACTGGCTCTCGGGTTAGGGACTCCACTAGACCACCGGGAACCGAGCGCAGGCCCGGGTAAGGGGGACCCATTTATCTAAGGCTCCATTTGCGTCCCGGTGGGGGAAGTCCAGTACGGGGAGGTGGCGCTTGGCCTGCAGTCCCTCCCCCAGCTTTGGCGCCCTTCTCTTCGCAGAGCTGTGGCCAGTAGCTGTAATACTCTGCGCCCGCCCCCTTTCTCTCTGACCGGCGCCATTTTACACAGGCACGAAGGTCTCCCAGAGTCCGGGCGCGGTCTCCCCTGTAAAATAGTCTACAGGCTAAGTAGCTGTTTTCGCAGCCACCCTATTCCCCCTTACCATTAGTTCAAGCGGTTGATAACAGGGTGTGATAGCAGTTATTATGCTTTGGCTATATGTAAATGCCTTGGTGTGTGTGACTATTGTGCTAGTTCTGTTATTTCACTCTGTCAGTACTTTTATACTGTCCACTGTTTCTTTTTTTCACACTGGGGCTCTGCCTCAAAGGTCACATTCACGCAGTGATATCACTCTAGGGCTTCCTTGGTTAAATTCTCCTATTATGCACTGTTATCACCCCTTGCGGGTATATATGATAATATGTCTAAATGGGGGCACAATCAGACTGAGTCCCCCAAGCTTCTGTCCTGCAGGAGCTGTGCTGCGGGCCTGTCTGAACAGGATGTTATCCAGGATGGACTTTGTGTCAATTGCTTCATCCCCCCTGGCCAGTCCTCTGCCACAGTGGTTTCTCCACAACCTCCCTGGGCAGCTTTTCAACAGCTGTTAGGCACCCTAGTGGATCGCCTTCCTCCCTCCATGGCACCCCCTGTAGTCCAGCCGGTCTTGAAGGACCCTAAGGACAGACGCCTAGAGCAGTCCCTTAAGGCCATATTTTCATTCTCTGGTGCAATTCAGAGGCCCACCATAGTAGCAACCTGGGTGGCAAAAGCCATTTTGCCATGGGTTCAGGTGGTGGAGGACGATCTTGTGGAATCCAAGAAAACCTTGGAACTGTTGGCCTTTAAGGGCGATAATTTATACGGGGAGGAGCTTAATAAGATTGTATCCTCTTTAGCAGCTGCTACGACGGCTTGCCTCCCCACAGCTCTGCCCCCCCCAAACCTAGGACCTCCTCCTTTCGGTCCTTTCGCCCCCAAGGTAAAGCTAGAGGGCAGTCCTATTCCAGGAACGCATGAACGCCCCGCCCAACAAAGCAGGCAAGGCAAAGCCTAAACAGGCTTGGGTCACTAGACAGGCCCCTGACAAGCCTGCTGCATGACGGGACCCGCCTCTCGCAGCGGGATCCCCAGGTGGGAGGCAGACTTCTCCGCTTTGCTCACCAATGGCATTCTACAACAACAGATGCCGGGGTGAGGGAAGTGGTGTCTCGGGGATACTTCATTTCATTTAAAAAGCCTCCCCCACGCAAATAATTCTGCACGGGTCTGCCACACAACCCACACAAAGCAGAACATTTGCTAAAAATACTGCACTCTCTTGCAGTCTCAAGTAATAGTCCCAGTCCCTCCTCACGAGAGGGGACTTGGTTACTACTCGACTTTCTTCCTGGTTCCAAAACCAAATGGAACATACCGGCCCATCCTGAACCTAAAATCACTCAACAAGGTGGTAACGGTTTAAAAATTCCGGATGGAGACTCTGAGGACCATTATCCTAGCCTTGGAAGAGGGGGATTATATGGTCTCTCTAGACATTCGAGACGCGTACTTACACGTCCCCATTCTGCCAGCACACCAGAAGTATCTGCGGTTTGCTATTCAGAACCGTCACTTTCAATTCCAGGCCCTTCCATTCTGCCCAGCCACGGCTCCTAGGATCTTCACAAAAATCATGGCAGTCATGGCGGAACATCTCCACCGTCTAGGCATCCGGGTATTCCCATACCCAGATGACCTCTTACTGGTGGCCAAATCTCCAGAGGCTCTGTTATCACACCTTCAGATAACAATAACAACACTCCAGGCACACGGGTGGCTCCTAAATTGGGAAAAATCTTCCCTGATCCCTTCTCAGCAAATGCTGCATCTAGGAGCTCTATTAGATACCCGGTTCTTGAGGATGTCACTTCCCAGGGACAAGTGCAATGCTCTGCAACACTGAATTCAGTCATTTGTACAGAGTCCAAGAGTCTCAGTTCACTGGGCAATGAGGATTTTGGGCCTCATGGTATCGACATTCGATATGGTGGAGTGGGCTGAATTCCATTCTCGTCCCCTCCAGCGCCTCATCTTGGCTAAATGGGACGGTCTACCTCACCACATCTGGTCCACGTTCCTCACACTGACTCAGGAGTTGAAAACCTCTCTTCAATGGTGGTTGCAGACAGACCACTTGAATCAAGGCAGCCCCTTCTGGTTCACGGAGTGGACGATTCTCACAACCGAAGCCAGTCTTTAAGGCTGGGGGCTAAGTAGGATCCCGATCCTTGCAAGGCGTGTGGGCCGCTCCGGAGACACGCCTCTCCAACATACTGGAGCTCCGGGCAGTATTCAACGCCCTGATCCGTTCAAAGGACCTTCTCCAAGGGAAACCTGTACAGATCAGGTCGGACAATGCAACAGCTGTGGCGTACATAAACCGCCAGGGAGGCACTCGCAGTGCAGCAGCTCTTCTTGAGCCGCCAAGATATACATCCGGGGGAGTGGTCGCTCCACCCAGAGGTGTTTGCCATCCTGACAGAACATTGGGGCCTACCGGACATGGACCTAATGGCATCTAGACACAACAACAAAGTGTCCAACTTCCTCAAGCCTGCTTCACGGATGCCCTATCGTTTCCATGGACGTTTCATCTTCCATACGCCTTTCCACCAATCAACATGATTCCCAGAGTAATCAGGAAGTTCAAACAGGAAGGCGGGAACTCCATTCTAATAGCTCCGGCCTGGCCACGCAGACACTGGTATGTCGACCTCAAACTGTTGTCTCATCAGCCTCCATTCCTGTTACCTCTTTGGGTGGACTTGCTCACTCAGGGGCCTTGCCTACACCCGGACCCTCAGCGACTGTCTTTGACGGTGTGGCACTTGAAACTGCCTTACTAAAACGTAAGGGTTTCTCTTCCAGAGTGACGAGGACCATGATTCGGGCGTGCAAGCCAGCGTCTTCCCGGATTTATTACCGGATATGGCACACCTACTTCACCTTGTGCACAGATAGGAAGTATGATCCCAAGGTCTTCAAGGTAGCCAGAATCCTGGCATTCCTACAGAATGGCCTATATATGGGGTTGAGACTGGCCTCTTTAAAAGTCCAGGTCTCAGCTTTATCTGTCTGGTTCCAGAAGATAATTGCCTTTCTAACGGATGTTCATACATTATTCCAAGGGGTACTTCATATCCAAGCTCCGTATGTACCTGGGATCTGTCAATCTTATTACAGGCTTTGACTAAGCCCCCTTTTGAACCGCTGAATACGGCTGATTTCAAGTGGCTAATTGCCAAAACAGTATTTATTTTGGCCATTGCTTCGGCCAGAAGAGTTTCAGACCTCTCAGCTCTTTCTTGTAAATCTCCTTTTCTTATTGTCCATTCTAATAGGGCAGTATTGAGGACAAAACCATCTTACCTGCCCAAGGCCGTCTCCAGATTTCACGTTAATCAGGAGATTGTTGTTCCTGCATTCATAGCTGAAGATCTCTCGCCAGATGAACGTTTGCTAGATGTGGTCAGGGCTCTGACCATTTATGTTGACCGTACTAAGACGGTCAGAAAATCTGACTCCCTTTTTGTATTGTATGGATTCCGCAAAAAGTGTTGGCCAGCGGGCAAACAGACTATTGCTCACTGGATTCGCATGGCTATCAACAGGCTAATCTTCCTATTCCTGTTTCTGTTAATGCGCACTCTACCAGAGCGGTTGGTCCATCATGGGCAGCAGGCCGGGGTGCATCTGCCGAACAGCTGTGCAAGGCTGCAACGTGGTCATCTGTCCATACCTTTATTAGATTTTATGCTTTTGACACGTTCACCTCTCAGGATGCCTCCTTTGGTCGTCGAGTACTTCTCACACCTCAGGCAAATTCCCTCCCTTAAATTACGGCTTTGAGACATCCCCGATGTCCCCTGTGGGACCCATGGACCCTGAAAAGGAAAGTTAAGGTAGACCTACCTTTGTTAACTTCCTTTCCTTGAAGTCCATGGGAACCATAGGGTGCCCTCCCTTCAATCAATTTGTTCCTGAGGTATCCCTATGTGTGATATATTACACTGTAACTGATAACGACCAAAACCTTGTCCATGTGCCGTGATGTGTATATATGAGTACTTGGGCATGTGGTCTCTCTGTCCTCTTCCTTTCTCCGCTTCCTTCTTATGGCTTGGTACCAAAACTGAGCAAGTTGAGCCTGGAGGCGGGGTTGCAGGGGAGAGGGCCCAGGGGAGACTTCAAAAAGCTTCGCTGATTGGTGCCTCGGACCCCCCAGATCCGCCTACAACCCCAATGTCCCCTGTGGTTCCCATGGACTTCAAGGAAAGGAAGTTAACAAAGGTAGGTCTACCATAACTTTCCTTTTTTTGGTGCAGTGAAAATACATAGGTGTGCGGCTTGTCGTGGATCCTATGATTTTCGTGAGAAGAAAAACTTATTAATTGGATAGGCAGATAAAAAAATATTTGTTTTGGGGGAGAAAAAATATTGTTGCCAATAGGATATTCATTTTAGGCTGCAAAACATATTAAACAATTTTAAATTTGCATCATATTGTTTTTGTTACAGGTCAGTGAGGTGTTCAGCCAAACTCGCAATGGAGAGAATGTAAAAATCACAATCACGTTGACAAATGAATTACCACCTACGTCACCTACTTGTTTTCAATTTTACAATGTTATGTTTCGAAGGTGAGTTTTTGTGTGTGTGTGTTTTTTTTATGGTTTTGTATTCTATATTTGAACAGTGCAGCCCCTAATTGTAAATTTTCAAATCCAGCCTGTAATATGACATTATCTGATTGGCTGGCACTTAATCACTTGAGAAGGTGTAATACATTTGGCCCTAAGCAGCAGATGTATTAAGCCTGGTGAAGAGATAATGGGGAGATAAAGTAGAAGGTGGTATCGCACTAGTCAATCAACTCCTACCTGCCATTTTTCAAACAGCTGATTGGCTGGTGCATAATCACCTATTTTATCTCTTTACTGGGCTTAATACATCTGCCCCTTTGTGCCATATGTACCAGGGGGTAATGCTTCTGAGGTTGTGGAAATAGCCTTGTCTATGGCTCCAGCTTGTTTTTAGCATGTGTCTTGCTCATGATATTTACAGTATTGTCTTCTTACCTCAGATATGAGACAAGCAAACAGAAAAAAAATTGCTGTGCACTTGCTTATTTCTAAATCAGTGTTGCTTTTATAATTAGCTGTATAGTATAGATGGCATCTTGCCCTGGGATTTTAGCTCCTTTTCTTAGACTCCATTCTTATTGCAATCTGTTTTGAGCAAGTATAGTGGATACAATTTGTCAAAGGAAGTTGTTCCTTTCAGGAACTTTGTTAGGTCTTTTTATTTAGCTTTCTTTAGGTACTGTAGCCTGCTTTGCCACACCTTTGCGTATTGTGTAGGGTTTCTAGGTAGCCTTTTTGGAGGGTGATTGAACGGATCCGATATGTAATGCCGGCGGTCGGAATCCCGACACTGGAATCCCGACCGCCGAAATCCAGACATGGGGGGGACGTGGATCGCCCCCCATTGCGGGCTCGCTACGCTCGCCACGCAGCGGGCCCGGTGCCTCGCTACGCTCGGCACGCTATTTTATTCTCCCTTTATGGGTGTCGTGGACACCCACGGAGGGAGACATTTTCGGGATTTTGGCGGTCGGGATTCCAGTGTCGGGATTCTGATCGCCGGGATCCCGACCGCCGGCAAATTGACCGCATCCCGATTGAACAGAGTCTCTGTCAATTCTTAATGGTATGCCTGATAGAGCCATCCATGCAACAGCTCTTCTGTGTTCTTGTTCCTTTTTGAAGTCCTGCTTTCTTCTGCAGGGTCTATAGGGATCCACAGGTATCCCATTTGGTGTAACTGGTTGGAAAGGACTGGGCACCAAACAGTTAAAGCTTTAACTCCCAGAATGCATTGGTCCCTCCCCTTCTATGCCCTGCCCCCATCCAGTTTTAAATTTGGTGCCAACAGAAGCTGGATGAATCTTTTTGGAGAGGGACTGCTTTAAGCAGCCCCAAGCTTTATTTATTCTTCGCTCCATAGGAGACTAGGGTTGGAGGTTTGACATGACACCAAACGGGATAAAAATTTGCCTCTGGGCAGCCCAGGCTCCTCCACCTATGGCCTACTTACACATCGGGGAGCCAGTTCTAGTTTGGTGCCAGCAGAAGCTGGTGAACCTCTTAAAACATGAAGCTGCATTATGCAGCTTTATACATTTTTTTCTCATTTTTACACTGAGCTAGCAGCACTGGGCGTCCACTGGACGTCCACTGGACGCCTGCACTGCTGCGCCGGTGGCCACAGTACCACAACGGCGTGTGTGACTTGGCCGTTTCCCACGTGTACAGGGGATCACAGCTGCAGCCGGACCCTGGGGAGCAGGTAAGGTGTCTGCGTCACCATCGGCAATGGGGGACCACCGGGATGCTCTGATGTGTGGGGGCCGATGTATTAGCCCCCCTTCTGGACCACCAGGAAGTATATTACAGAATTTGGAGGACATATTTATCCTGGTTTTCCTCCAAAGCTTTCAATCCAAGAACGTACAGACTTGCTCTGATATTTTCTTTCCTGCAGAAGGGTATAGATGCAGGCTTTTCTTTGAAAGTTCTGATTTTGGCCTTGTAAATCCTTTTCTGTAGGAAATTGGCTTTGCTCCCAGATATTTGGACTTTCATTCAGTTAGTTCTTCATCTTCAACCACAGAATGTACCCCTGGTAGCACTTTGGGACTTGACTTTGGTTCTGCAGTTATGGATCATTGGGTCGACCCAATTTAAGTCGACATGCATTGGGTGGACCACTGAAATAGATCACTATGGGTAAGGTCGACAGGGTCAGGCATTAGGTCGACAGTCAATATTTCGACAGTCAAAACATGAGTTTATCACGTTTTTTTGTTGTCCCGAATGTTGACACAGTCAACATAGACACCGTCTAAGTGTACCGCGAATGCTTGCCATGCTTCAGATCCGGTCTCTTGCTGAGCTCGGCACACTATTTTATGCCATAGTTGATGGCATAGCATGAAGTACCGCCTGTTGACACATGTCAGCTAAGAAGAAAAAAATGTGAAAAACTTATGTTGACCTTTCCTTTGTCAACCCTATGCTCAAGTCGACCTGACATATTTTGACCTATTTCAGGTGTCGACCTAAGGCCTGGTGACCTTCAGTGGATGACCCAATGCATGTTAACCTTAATAGTGTCAACCTAATGACCGTATACTGGTTCTACGGGCTTTACAGTCTCCTCCTTTTGAACCTTTGTGTTCTGTAGATCTGCCTTTGCTGACTTTGAAAACGTTGTTCCTCTTAGCCATGGGTCTTCAAATTGCGGCCCTCCAGATGTTGTGAAACTACATGTTCCAACATGCATTGCCACATTCTTTCCTAAAAGAGCATGCCAAAACTGTCAGGGCATGCTGGGACATGTAGTTCCACAACATCTGGAGGGCCACAGTTTGAAGACCCAAGCTCTTAGCTATAGCATCGGCCAGTAGACTGTCAGATTTTTCAGCCCTTTCCTACAGCTTGCTAATCTTAATTTTCCATCTGGACCGGGTGGTACTAACAACCAGATCTAGTCATCTCCATAAAGTGTTATGTCGGTTCCACATTAACCAGGATATTGTTGTACCTGCCTTTATGGGATCTGACTCTTCTGCGGGGGAGTTATCTCTCGGTGTAGGATGGGTACTAAGGATTTAGATACAGCGTGCTACGGCAGTCCGCAATTCTGATGATCTTATTTGTACTTTATGGGTTTCATAAGCAGAGCTGGCCAGCATCAATGCAGACTATCGCTCCCTGGATCCACTCTGCTATAAGACAGGCTTACACTGATTCATGCCTACCATTTTCAGTGTGATTGGAGCTCACTCTACTCAATCTGTGAGTGCATAATGGGTGGTGCCACGGCAGAACAGATTTGTCAGGCAGTTACTGTTTCTTTGTTTCACTGTCCCTATGTTATGGACTGGTGTGTGTATGATACAGCTGTTTGTTACCTCTTTCTACCTTCTTTACTTGCTCCTGCCTTGGGCTTACTAACTAAAACTAGCTGCATGAAGTAGAGGCGGGGAATAGGGGAGGCGGAGCCTGGGCTGCTCAGAGGCAAATGTTTATACCATTTGGTGCCATGTCCATTATCCAACCCTATACTTAGCGTCTACCCTGTGTTTCCTATGGATCTCCAAAAAAGAGATTTAACAGGTAAGAACATAAATCTCCTTTATTAGGAATTTGCTTTATTTCTCCTTTATCCACTAGGTGTCACTGTAGTTACAGTGGGGAATAGCCCCCCCCCTCCCCCCCTTAGAGAGGTGGTCAGTTAACATTAAAAACAGCTGTCTTTGTCACTATATCTTAAAAGAGTTTTCATTGTAAAGGACAGAGGTGGCTGGCTCTTCCCCTGTCCTCATGCGGCTCTGGCGACCATTTTAACACATTTGAGCACCCTTGCACGCGACAGGAGGCTCCTGATGTCTGCTGCTAGGCCAAATCCTCTGCATCAGCGTCCTGGTCTCCCTATGTTAATTGTGGTCATAGAGCCTAAGTGTGTGTATATGATGCTCATTTACCAATATTTCGTATAGATGAATTCGGACATGAATTAACACATTTTCCAGCCGTATTTGAGGAAGCATGCACGGAACAGTGAGATCTCTGCATGGTTCTCTATGTAATAAAAAAGTAAATTTAAATGAATAAACCGACGTGGGGTCCCCTGCGCGAGCATAACCAGTCCTGTGCTCTTTAAGCCTGGTTGCTGGTTCCAGAAATATAAGGGAACACAATGAATTAGGCCTCCCTGTATTCCAGAAACCAGCACTGTGCTCTTGGAAATATAGAGTGGACAAAAAGACTAGCTGTCTCCACGTATTTCAATAAACAGCACCATGGACTGATGAAAAACATATATTTTTTACATGGTTTAATCCTTTTCATTGAGATCCATAGGGGACATAAGGTGCCCACCCTGACACACCTGGTTTGTTGCATTTTGTTTGGCTTCCTGTTCCTCTGTCTATATCTTCTTGGTGTTTAAATCTGTGGGTGTGTGCTGATTTTTCTCCTTCTCGCTCCTGTCTTAGGCTTGCTAAGTTAACTAGACAGGATATATATGGGAAACGGAGCCTTGGCTGCTGTTAGGAAAACATTAATTGTTTTGTGCCCAAACTCCTCACTGACAGAATATGGGGCCGATTCATAGTTTCTTATAGCTATCCTGATTTGGCCCTGGCCTCGATGGTCGGGGTTTGCGCATGTATTTCTGCGCATGGCAAACCCCGACACTGAACGGATTTGGTTAATTACACACTCGCCAGGCTGTTTGTTGCGGGGAGGGAGGGACGGGGGCGGAAATTAGGCTGGAGAAGCGTCACCATGAAAATGCTAGGCATTTCCCTGAGAACGTGGGTAGGCCGATGCCTGCTCAGGGAAGGCGGGTGACGTCACATGAATTCGGCGATATGTGGAGGTAAAAAATGTCTGTGCAGACTGACTTTTATTTCCGAAGGCAGGAGAAATCATTCAGTGGTTGGCGACCATCAAAAGATTTCTCCTGCTAGTGGTCCCATGCGAGGGGATGAGTTGGCGAACACATCCCCTCGCATCAGACCGTTCATGTGGGCGACATATCAGCTCTCGGGAAGCAGTGAATTTTGCTACTTCCGAAACAACCTGAATTAGGCCTTTATCCATTGTTAAATCCGGTGTCCCCTATGAATCTCAACGAAAATTATTTAACAGGGTAAGAACAGGTCAATTACACTGCACTTTAAAAGGAAACATTGAATATGCTTAATTGACTTGTGAACACAGAATATCTCATTTAATCTATTGAAAATTTTTAACTGTTTTTTTTTTCTAACTGCACATCTTCTGTTGCTTGCAGGCTTCTTAAGATGATGAGCATGAAACAAATTGGACGAAATTATTACAACCCTAGTGATCCTATCGAAATCAGAAATCACAAGTAAGTTAATGATGTCAAATTTGTGTTATATTTTCTTTATTATATTTACATTGGTATTCAATGGCAGATATGCCACATGGCCCATCTAGTCTGCCATTTTTTTATGCTTAGAAAACTTTTTACCGAAGTAGTTTTGTGTAAAAAAAATTAAAATAAATTCACTATATATAAAAGACCAAATCCTCCTCACCTTTTTGAGGTGAAGTACCGGCAGTGACCTGGATATGGACAGAATGAGCTCTGCAGACAGATTGGAGATAGGAGCAAATAGTGAATAAGTTGTAATTTTGACTGACATTTAACTAATAAATCTATGTATATATCTGTGTGTAGGTATGTATGTTCCACCATAACTCTGGAATGTTTGGGGCAAGTTACATCAAACCCGGCACACACATGATATATAATCTGGAAAAAAATAGTGTAGGGGTAAGACACCCCTAGCACCCCGCAGCATGGCGAGCGCAGCAAGCCTGTAAGGGGCTTTTTTGCGCTCGCCATGCTGTCTGAGTACGGGCAGTCAGGATCCCGATGTCAGCCTAATGACTGTCGGGATCCCATACCACACCCATTTTTTTCTACCATTTAGATAGTTTGGGAGATTTCTCTTGAGGTTTTAAGTCTCCAACTCACGGGTTCTGTATATTATCTCCTACTGGCCTGTTTGGCTTGTATGGTTGTTGTTCTCACTTTTTTTTTTTCAAATTTCAAATTAGTGAATCTTTGGTGTAGTGTATCCTCCTCTTGGATGACTGTTCTCTCCAGCTCCCTCAGGGCACATCTCTTCAGACTGCCGTAGCGGGAAAGTAGAGGGGAGGAGCTCACCACAATTATTATTATTTTTTTTAAGTGCCCATGCTCCCTCTATTCCCCACTGTGATGCCAGTTCCACCTATGGAATCAGATAAATGGATTTACTGGTGAGAACAAAATCCCCTTTTATATATATACATACATACATACATACATACATACATACATACATACATATATATATATATATATATATATATATATATATATATATACACACACACATTCCGTGAAAGGCCGCACTCGCACTTCATATGGGGTGACTTGCGGGGTGCCTACAAGGGGCTCATGTATAACATGAACACCATACTGTAGTCCGGATTTTCTCAAATGAGAAGTAGGCACTCTCCTAGTAGAAAAGAGCTCACTTTGATAAAATTCAATTTTATTCAAACAATATCCATTGATTGGAAATGCAATGTATGACCATAATTGCCCCGACGTTTCATTCCATTTGAATTCGGACCTTTATCAAGGAGCCTGCAATACACACAGTGGACATGCAAACAACTCAGTGAATGCATGTCTTACATGTAATTACATGGTATACATAAAGAAATACATCTTCATCAGGACAGGTCAGTGGCCACAGGCTTTACAGTGGGTAGTGGAGTGGGAGTGAGCTTCTAGCACCCTAGAGGTTAAAACTTCACTGCCTCCCAGGCAGCCAGGCTCCTCCTCTACCCTGCCACCAGCCTAAGGAACTTAGTTTTTAAAGGTTCTGGTTGGAGCCAGACGCACCTAATAGAGGGGCTGCATTATGCAGCCTAACTTCACTTTTATTTTACTTTTTTTTTTTTTAACACTGACTGAGGGCAGCAGCGCTGGGGGTCTAGCAAGACACCTGCGCTGCTACTGCCCTATCACCCGGGTCCGCAGCTGCAGCGACACTTGCGGGTGGGGACAGCAGCTGGTCCCGGGCACTGGGGAGCCACAGCCACCACTGGACACCAAAGACCTTCACAGGAGGTAAAGCGCTCCCCGCCACCGGCTGGACCACCAGGGTAACAGTTTGTGGGCAGCAGCGCCGGTAATCGGGGCCGCGTGGCACGCGTCGGATCCCTGCCATTTTTACCAGCACTGCATGTGGACCACTGCCTGGGGGTCATTTTTTATCAGCCCCTCCCCCGGTGACAGTAAGCAGGGAACTGTGCATAGCACCGAGAGTTCCCGCAACTGACACCCCTTCCTGTTTGCCTGGCTACACGTGAGGAGGGACACGGAGAGGCTCTCATCCACCTGGGGTTCCAATCCTTCACTGCCAGGACTTGGGCAATTCCTCCCTGTACCTCTCCTGCGGGACACAGGGTACAGTATCGTGCTCCAGCCAGCCGTAGCTTCTGCAGGAGCTCAGTACCATTTTTTCTTGCATTGTATGCCTTTGTATGCCTGCCTGTATTGTGTGTACCATATTAACACTTTAGCTGCCTGTCAGTTTAATTGGTGTCAAGCTGTACCATATAACCCTCCTGTATTTCCCTGATTATGTCCAACAGAGGCAAGTCCAAGAGGACGGAGGCCCCAGCATTGCTGTCATGCACAGCCTGTAATGAGGGCCTATCCCCCCAGGACTATGTACAGGACGGCTTATGTGCGTGCTGCTACGATGCACAGGCTGTGCCCACGCCTACGGCCTCTTCACAGGAGCCTGCTTGGGCCACATCACTTGCACATATGATGGCGCAGCTAGTTGATAAAGTCTCAGCTGCGCTACCCCAGCAACCTGTGATGCCGTCCTCATCCGTGATGGGTGTAATCTGGTTTTATTCCCTAAATCAGAGAACTTGACTAAGGTCATCAGGGAAGCTTGTGAAGTACCTAACAGGAAGTTAGGTAAAACCTAAGCGGTTTTCCCTCCCTCTACCCCCTCCTCCAGGTGTAGTAGGAAGGAAAGAAAAGGGGATAAATTAGAGTGTTAATGAGCTAGCGAAAATATCTCATTAGTTGTGTCACAATATGCGTCTTGCTAATGCTGAAATTGATACCCCTTTCAGACAAAAAAGTCTGAAAATCCCAGCAAATACACAGCATTTCAAATGCCGTGTCATTTTGGCGGGAGCAGCCTGACCCCCCTTCACACAGAAGAACAAATTAACAGGTTGAAAATTTCTACCCGGTAATGTGCTAAATAACACAGGTATTTCTTCTGTGTGAAAGGGTCAACACGGGTCATAAATCACATGTCCTCGACCCTGGTCAATTCCAGGGTCTGAGACACAGGATTTACGACACGGGTGTGCCCTTTCACACAGAAAAAGGACCCGTGTTATTCCTGAAATTACCGGGTAGAACTGCTTCACCTGGTAATTTCGTTTTCTGTCTGAAAGGGGTATAACACTCTGATTCTGCAATTATATTTAAATTGTAACTATAATGCAGTTGTGCTTCAGTTGTAACATATAAAGTGAGGCAGAAAAAGTACTGTTGTTAATAATATCTTTTGCAACACTTCTATCTGTTGACTGTAGTGTCCTTCTATTCCTATTTAGACAGCATAATTGTACGTCAATGACTGCATGTGAAAGACACTTATGCCCCTTTCAGACTGCACTTAAAAAACGATTTTTAACCATTTTAAAACTGTAATCTGTGCGGTCTGAAAGGTGCAGATCCACTTTACCGTTTTTCAAAACGGTTAAAATGGAGGGTCCTACCCGTTTCAGACCCGGTATTTTGGCATCAAAATCGGGTCTGAAACGGTATTTAGGACCCAACCAATGAGCTAGGTCCTAAATTCAGCGCAGTGAATATTTAATGAGCGCCCATTAAATATTCATTGCACTGGAGACCACCGCCGCCCCCCCGCGCGGGTTAACATCCCTGCCCCGCAATGTGTTTAAGAACTGCCGGTCCCCGCAATGTGTTTAAGGAAACACCATGCAGCCGGTACCTCCCGTTGCAGATCCCGGCAGTACTGTATGGACGGATGCGGCTTATATAAAAAAAGTGACTTTCGGAAAATGGCTGCCCCATAGGAAAACCTGTTTAAAAAAACTGTCTTTCATATGGGGGCAGCCATTTTCCAAAAGTCACTTTTCTTTTAAGCAGCCTCCTGCCTTCTCTAGATCTCTCCAGGTGGCCAGATCCTCCAAACCCAAGGGTAAGCATCCCTGGGCCACCAGACACCCCGATCCTAAGCCAGCGGACAAACCCTCCACATGATGGGGTGGGACCCCATCTAGGGGATCCCAAGATGAACGGACATCTGTTGGAGTTCTCGGCCATCTGGCTAGAAACTACAACAGATGCTTGGGTTCAGGATGTGGTCTCTCGAGACTATTACTTTCTTGCGACGCCCACTGAGCTCATTCTTTTCCGCGAGCCTCCCATCAGACCTGGAGAAGCGCAGGGCTTTGGAACAGTCCGTTCAAAAGCTGCTTCTGTCCAGAGTCATTGTACTCATCCCCCTAGCTCAAAGGGGTTCCGGGTTCTATGGCAGTCCTTTTCTTGTCAAAAAGCCCAACGGATCCTTTTTGACCATCTTCAACTTGAAATGACTCAACAAGTTTGCGCAAGTCCCAAAGTTCAGGATGGAAACCTTGTGCTCTATAGTCTTGGCCCTTCAGCTGGGGAACTTTATGGTCTCCCTGGATATACAGGATGCATATCTGCATATCCCCATCCGGCCAGAACATCAACAGTTTCTGCGGTTTTCCCTGCAAGACATTGTCAGTTCCGGGCCCTGCCCTTTTGCCTGTCTACTGCCCCTCGGGTGTTTACAAAAGTCATGGCCGTGATGGCCAGCAGTCTGCGGAACCAGGGGGTCTGAATTATACTGTATCTGGACAACCTGTTAATTCTAGCACAATCTGCAGATGTTCTCCAGAACCACTTGGCCGTAGTGGTGCATCTCCTACAGAGTCACGGCTGGGTGATCAATTAGCCCAAGTCTTCCCTGCTTCCGGCTCATTCTATGGTCCATCTCGGGGCCAGGTTAGATACGGCTGGTCATAGGATCTACCTTCCGGAGGAACGCCGTCTGGCTCTGCAGTCCCGGATCCGGCTTCTCCTCCTTGTTTTGTTCCTTGGCCTGGAGTGGAGGCAGGGTATAGGAGGGGAGGAGCCTGGCTGCCTTGGAGGCAGTGAGGTTTAACCTCTAGGGTGCTGGAAGCTCTCTCTCACTCCACTACCCACTGTAAAGCCTGCGGCCCCTGACATCCTCGAAAAAAAAGAGATATTATAAATATACATATATTTTTATATATATATATATATATATATATATATATATATATATATATATATTAAAAAACAAGAAGAGGTGCGCCTCATAGTGTAAAACCGTATTTATTTTAAAACACAGACAAGTGCAGGTACACAGATCAATAAATACTCGTACCAGGCAGATAACCGCTGTGGGCTGGTTACCACAAGGTTTGACATAAAACTCCCAGGCAATAACTCCTACCACCTTCCAAGGCGCCGCTGGATCTCGAACAGACTGCCGGCTAGCCACCAAGACAAGCAGCGTATCAGCGTGTAGGCGAACGTGGATGGAGCAGGAGAAGCCGGGTGCAAGGAAAGCTGTCGTCACTAGCCCTGCCCTAATGCATTTCGTATCCAAACTTCGTCAGAGTTATATATAATATAATATATATGTGTATATATTCCAATGCTGGTGCGGCACTCAGCTCAAATAACGGATTCTTTAGATGCCATATAGGATGATCAACGTTTCAATTTTATGAAAAAAATTGTCATCAGGATTGCAATGCAGTACAACATAACAGTTTAAATAGCTAAGCACATCTAAGGTGAGTCGGGCGGTTGCGGGAATGTTCAAACCACCTCCCCTTCCGCTGGTTATTAGATTACATCATTCAAGCAAGACGTTAAGGTAAAGTGATGTCACCGTAGTTATGGTGATACAAGAAACATAAACATATCACAATGATAAAATACACACATATATAAATATAAAAGGAGGTACAGCTTACAATAATTATGGAGACGACAAGCAGTTCATTGAAAGATAGCATAAGACATTTGTTCATACAATCCGCACGGTGCTAATACATCAAGTCATTGTATCCACCGCGCTTCACATAGTAGCATTTTCAGACCGCGATTACCACCCCTAATAGAGAGGGGTACCCAGTAGATTATCCAATATCTCAGACTAGTTAGTGGGTGCTTTATTTCAACAAAATGTCTTGCTATAACATGTTCACTTGTTCCAGAATTAAGTGCTTGGCGTATAGTGCTCCTATGCATCGTCATTCTTTCTTTGAATTTGGATTCCGTTTTGCTTATGTACTTGTTAGGTAGGACTGGGTGTGTGGACCCGGTTGCCGCGATTCCACAGTTCTGCTAGCCTCCTGCGGGCTTAGACTTCACCAATAACAGCCACGTTTGTGGGACTGAATTAGGTCCAGCCCCAGACCGGTGCTGCCTGGTCTTGAGTGGAACAAGGTGGCCCGCAGGAAGTGTAACACACGGCAAGGTGGGGTGAGATGGTGTACACACCCAGCCTACCAATGCGTGGGAAAAATAACCCCACGTGTGCAACAATGCACTAAGGTGGTAACTAGGTGAAGGATACAGGGAACCCCTGACTTACCTTTAATGAAGACTGACAGCAGGCTCTGGCAAGGACAATGCAGGCTGGACAAAGCAGGTACTGAGGCAACCAGGGACCAGGAACACGCTGACTGAGGCACGAACAAAGCTGGCACACAGGACGCTGGATACAAGGTGCTGGGACCGGGAACACTCTGGAGCAGGAACATAGACAAACAACTGAGAACCTAACTAAATAACCATGCATGCAGCCACACCCAAGAAGCAGGGTATGCAAGAAACCCAGGGAGCTGGATCCACAAAACACGGAGTACAGATCCATGGAAAACATACAAGCTACAAACAGAAAATGTAAATTGCACATATACACCGATCCGCTGGAGGCGGATCATAACAGTACTGTAGGCTACACAGACAAATAATCTGATATACAACGAAAGAGGACGTGCAAGTGAAATTATGTTGTATTTTAAACGCCTGTCCTATGTGCGGGTGATGAAAGGTATCCCCCGTTAAAAAGAACTGGTACGTCACGCATGTGCATTTAAAGCACCCTTTACGTGTCGGGCCCAGCCATGATGGATCAGGGGTAATAAGTTGGTATGTAACATTCGTTTTAACGAGTAGATCTCTTAAATTCTGCCCCCTTGAATAGCATGGCATTAACTGTTTGTTTGTAAAAGGTAATTTTCTCCTTCGGGAGACATCAGGGGCCACAGCTTTACTTTGGGTAATAGGAGTGGGAGTGAGCTCCAGCACCCTAGAGGATAACTTTAACTGCCTCCCAGGCAGTCAGGCTCCTCCCCTCCTATACCCCGCCTCCAGGCCACGGACCTCAGTTTTTCTAGGGTGCTGGCAGGAGCCAGATGCACCCAAAAGAGGGGCTGCTATTTAGCAGCCATAACTTTAATTTTTTTTTTTTTTATTATTATTTTTGATCAGAGCAGCAGCGCTGGAGGTCTGAATAGACCCCTGCACTGCTGGCTCCAACACCCGGGTCCGGCGCTGCCTCGCCACCCGCGGGTGGGGACCAGCAGCGGCCCCCGGGCACTGGGGAGCCTGCAGCCACAGCCGGACGCCGGGGACCACAGGCGCCCGCTTCAGAAGAACCGGGACGGCACTGTGAGTAATACACGCTCCCCGCCGGGAGCGTGTGCGATAGCGCAGCGAGGCGCATAGAGATGGCTGCTACAGCCGGCGAGGGGTGACCGCCGGGTGTGCTAGCAAGCGGTGGGCCGGCTCGCCGCCCGTCCCGCTGGACCACCAGGGAAACTAGTTTGTGGGCAGCAGCGCTGGTATGCGGGGCCGCCCGGCGCGCGCCGGATCCCCGCCATTTTACCAGCGCTGCATGTGGACACCTTCCCTGGGGCCATTTGTTAGCAGGGGGAGGAGGCTCCCCCCACATCAGCCCCTCCCCCGGGGACAGTAGGCAGGGAACTGTGCTTGGCGCACAGAGAGTTCCCGCCACTGACATCCCTTCCTGTCTGCCTGGCTGCACGTGAGGAGGGACACGGAGAAGCTCCAGTGCCACCCGAGGTTCCACTCTTTCACTGCCAGGAGGCTTGGGCAAGTCCCCCCTGTACCTCTCCTGCGGGACACAGGTCACAGTTATTGAGTGCTCCAGTCAGCCATAGCTGCTGCAAGAGCCTAGTGCCATTGACTTTCTATTTGCATTGTATGCCTCTGTATGCTTGCTGTATATGTGTACTTATTAACCCAATAGCTGCTGCAGTGTATTTGGTGTCTTTTTGTACTCAGCCCTCCTGTACTTACAGTAGTTATGCCGAAGAGCAAGTCCAAAAAGGGGGACGCCCCAGCATTGCTGTCATGCACAGCCTGTAATGCGGGCCTATCTCCCCTGGACTATGTACAGGACGGCGTATGCGCAGGCTGCTACAATGCGCAGGCGCTGCCCACGCCTACGGCCTCCTCTCAGGAGCCTGCTTGGGCCTCATCCCTTGTGCAGATGATGGCGCAGCTAGTTGATAAAGTCTCGGCTGCGCTGCCCCAGCGGTCCATGCCGTCCTCATCGGCAGCGAGTGCAGCCCCCCCAGCATTGGATGCCCAGGGGGAGGGTCCACTGCCCGCAGATACACGCAGGCTTTTAGTTAGAAGACCGTCGCCACTCCGCCCCCTCCTCGGGCAGGATACTGATGATGAGGGGGAGGAGGAGCAAGACGATGTCGATGATGATGACTATGTGGAGGAGGCAGTCGATGACGCCATTGACGTCGCCGCTGACATAGGGGATGCCTGTGTTGGAGAGGACCCCCCTTCTCATAGAGACCCCCCGTCTCGCCTTGATGTACCAGGCCTGATTACAGCGGTTAAGAAGGTCCTGCTAGTAGACGACCAGGCTGACCCGCCTGCGGAGTCGGGCCCTATCTTTAAGCGCCCTAAACGCTCCTTCAGTCGCTTTCCCAAGTCCGATAACCTGGACTCGGTCATTAAGGAAGCTTGGGAGGTCCCTAATAGGAAGTTTATCATTCACAAACGTTTCTCCTTCCTCTATCCTCTCCCCCAGGAGGACAGGATCCCCTGGGAGACAGCCCCCAGGGTAGACGCTCATGTGGCAAAACTGGTTAAAGCCTCCTTGTTGCCCATACCTACAGCGTCTCTTAAGGATACGGCGGATAGGAAGTTGGAAAACTTCCTGAAGCTGATATACACCACGGCAGGGGCAGCGGGCAGGCCGGCCCTGGCGTCAGCCTGGGTGGCTATGGCTCTAACTAAATGGACCGCTGCCCTCACAACAGGGGTGTCTGAGGGGGCCCCAGCAGATACCCTTCTGCCGACTATAGAATTGATACATCAGGCTGCCCTCTACTTAGGCGAAGCGGCGCTTGATTCCGCTACTCTCTCCTCCAGGGTGTCAGCTTCAGCAGTGGCTGCTCGCAGATCACTTTGGTTGCGCTCCTGGAAGGCGGACACGGATTCGAAGAGGGCCTTGGAAGCCCTTCCATTCGATGGTTCCCTCTTGTTTGGTCCTGAGCTGGACAGGATGGTGGCTACGGTGGCAGCATCAAAGACTGCCTTCCTACCATCCACCCCGACTACACGGCCCCGGCCGGCCTTTCAGTCCTTTCGGTTTCAGGGCCGTGGTAGAGGACAGTCCTTCTCCTCCAGATCTTCCCAGGGAGGCAGATCCTCCCGTGCTAGGGGCAGACGTCCCTGGGCCACAAGACGCCCTGACCCAAAGCCGGCGGACAAGCCCGCTGCATGACAGGGGGGGCCCCCACCGGGAGGACCCCAGGGTGGGCGGTCGCCTGTTGGAGTTTTCCCCCATCTGGTTGGAATCCACCACAGACGCGTGGGTTCAGGAGGTGGTCTCTCGGGGCTACTCCTTAACTTTTTGGCATCGCCCACCAACATCGTTCTTTTCCACGAGTCTTCCATCAGACCCGGAAAAGCGCAAAGCGCTAGAACAGGCAGTCCAACGTTTGCTTCAAACAGGGGTCATCATACCCGTCCCCTTGTCCCAAAGGGGTTCGGGGTTTTACGCCAGCCTCTTCTTGGTCAGGAAACCAAACGGTTCCTACAGGCCCATTCTCAACCTAAAGAAGCTAAACAAGTTTGTACGGGTCCCAAAATTCAGGATGGAGACTCTGCGCTCCATTGTCCTGGCCCTTCAGCCAGGAGACTTCATGGCATCCCTGGACATTCAGGATGCGTACTTACACATCCCCATTCGCCCAGAACACCAGCGGTTCCTGCGCTTTGCCATCCTGGACCAACATTTCCAGTTCCGAGCCCTACCATTTGGTCTATCCACTGCTCCCCGGGTGTTCACAAAGGTGATGGCAGTAATGGGCAGCAGTCTGCGCAACCAGGGGATCCGGATACTCCCATATCTGGACGACCTGTTGATTCTTGCTCCGTCTGCAGAACTTCTCCAGGACCACCTGAGGGTGGTAATACAACTTCTGGAGCGACACGGCTGGATCATCAATTGGGACAAGTCCTCATTGATTCCGGCACAGTCGATGGTTCACCTAGGGGCCAGGTTGGACACCATCCATCAGAGGATCTATCTGCCGGAGGACCGTCGTCTGATTCTACAGTCCAGAGTCCGTCGGCTCCTCCATCCTCGACGGGTGTCCATACATGCCTGCATGAAGGTACTGGGTTCCATGGTGTCGACTTTCGACATGGCAGAATATGCCCAGTTCCATTCCCGCCCCCTTCAGAAGGAGATCTTCTCTAAGTGGTCGGGATCCTACCTCTCTCTCCGATCTCAGGTGATAACCTTATCACCGACAACCCGTCTCTCTCTTTCGTGGTGGCTCCTAGACCAGAACCTCACGTTGGGACGCCCATTCTGGATCCATCAGTGGACCCTTCTCACTACGGACGCCAGTCTCCGCGGGTGGGGAGCGGTCACTTGCCAGAGGTCTTTCCAGGGCCTTTGGTCTACATCGGAGGCCAAGCTCCAAATCAATGTCCTCGAACTGAGGGCGGTCTTCCGAGCCCTTTGCCTGGCAGAACCCTGGCTGAGGGGTCGTCCAGTGCAGGTCCAGTCGGACAATTCCACCACAGTGGCTTATATCAACCACCAGGGTGGCACCCGCAGCAGCGCGGCAATGATGGAAACATCCCGCATCTTTCAGTGGGCGGAGAAGAAGATTCCAGCTCTATCGGCGGTCTTTATTCCAGGAGTCCAGAATTGGGAAGCGGACTACCTAAGCCGTCAAACACTGAATGCCGGCGAATGGTCCCTCCATCAGGAGGTTTTCCAGATGCTGGTACATCGGTGGGGCTTACCCGAGGTGGACTTGATAGCCTCTCAACACAACCACAAGGTTCCCTCTTACGGAGCCAGGGCCCGCGACCCGGCCGCCATCTTGGTGGACGCTCTGTCCGCTCCGTGGCCGTTCAGGCTGATGTATGCCTTCCCGCCATTCTCCCTCCTCTTGTGACTGATTCGCAAGCTGAAGGCGGAGGGAGGCACATTGATCCTCGTGGCCCCGTATTGGCCCAGGCGAGTCTGGTTCTCAGACCTCCAGGCTCTGTCGGTGGCCCCCCCGATCCGCTTGCCTCTGCGTCGGGACCTTCTCTCTCAGGGTCCGTGTCTGCATCCAGACCTGAGGCGTCTGGCTTTGACGGGGTGGCTGTTGAGACCTCCCTCTTGAGATCTAGGGGGTTTAATGCTCGAGTAATTTCCACTATGCTTAGAGCAAGAAAGGCTTCCTCTGCGAGAGCTTATCATCGGGTTTGGAGGGCTTACTTCGTTTGGTGTAGGACTCGCCACTTCAATCCTAAGTCTTACCGCCTGGCTCGGATTCTATCCTTCTTACAGAAGGGCCTGGAGGCTGGATTGCGCTTATCTACCTTGAAGGTTCAAGTCTCGGCTTTGTCCATCTTGTTTCGCCGACGATTAGCACTGTTGCGGGATGTCCGCACATTCATGCAGGGGGTTCTGCGTATCCAGCCTCCCTTTGTCCCCCCGTTTGCTCCGTGGGACCTTTCCCTTGTGCTATCTGCACTCCAGAAACCACCGTTTGAGCCTTTGCGGTCAGTGGACCTGTGTTGGCTCACCTGGAAAACAGTTTTCTTATTGGCAATAGCATCAGCTCGGAGGGTGTCCGATCTGTCTGCCCTGTCTTGTAAGTCCCCCTTCCTGGTCTTACACAATGACCGGGCGGTTCTTCGTACTGTCCCTTCTCACTTACCAAAAGTGGTGTCCAGTTTCCACGTTAACCAGGAAATCGTGGTTCCGGCCTTTCAAGGGCCAGATGCATCTTTGGATCAATCATCCTTGGATGTTGTACGGGCGCTGCGCATCTATGTGCGCCGCTCCCGGTCCTTTCGCAAGACGGACTCCCTCTTTGTGCTGTATGGCTTTCAAAAGAGGGGATGGCCGGCCACTAAACAGACTATTGCCCGCTGGCTTCGTTCTGTCATCCGGCAGGCATACCTGGGTGCCTCTCTCCCGGTTCCGGCTGGTATCCGGGCACATTCCACTAGGTCTGTGGGAGCGTCTTGGGCTGTTCGGGGCGGTGCTACAGCTGAGCAAGTTTGCAGAGCTGCGACATGGTCGTCAGCTGCTACTTTTGTGCGTTTTTACGCTTTTGATACATTTGCCTCCCAGGACTCTGCCTTCGGGCAGAGCGTGTTGGCTGCGGCGCAGGCGCGTCCCCACCCATAGGTGGCTGCTTTAGGACGTCCCAAAGTAAAGCTGTGGCCCCTGATGTCTCCCGAAGGAGAAAATGAGATTTATGTCTTACCTGGTAAATCTCTTTCTTCGAGGACATCAGGGGCCACAGGGATCCCTCCCTGCCGCGCCTGCTTCAGTTACGTTACAAGTTACGTTTCACTGGTTATATATATTACTCCTCTGTTGAGGGTACTAACATGTTTCAGAATGTGTCTCTGTGTGGTGCTTCTCTTCCTTCTCTCCTGTCTCCTGCCATGGCTTGTTAAAAAACTGAGGTCCGTGGCCCGGAGGCGGGGTATAGGAGGGGAGGAGCCTGACTGCCTGGGAGGCAGTTAAAGTTATCCTCTAGGGTGCTGGAGCTCACTCCCACTCCTATTACCCAAAGTAAAGCTGTGGCCCCTGATGTCCTCGAAGAAAGAGATTTACCAGGTAAGACATAAATCTCATTTTTTGTCGCTCTGTATAATAGACCAGTGCGCTTTGATGGATTTATTGACGTCAATTGAACAATTATTATATCTGTTTACCCATGGGATCACAGTATCAAAGGATGCGTCTTTACTTTTAGCTGTCAATAATGAGAGCCTGTCTAATTTTACTGTTTACAGTTTAGGAGATCCTGTTTTTTGTAACCACTGGCAATCAATTTTAAAATAAGTTCGTCAATTTGTCTCATACAATTCTCAAAGTCATTGTTAATTTATCTGTAGCGGAGCATTTGTGAGTAGGGTAAGTAGGGTATCTCCCTGACCAAGTTGACATCACTTTACCTTTACATCTTGCTTGAATGACGTCATCTAATTACCAGCGGAAGGGGAGGTGGTTTGATCACGCCCGCAACCGTCCAACTCACCTTAGATGTGCTTTGCTATTTAAACTGTTATGTTGTACTGCACTGTTATCCTGATGAAAATTTTTTTCATAAAATTGAAACGTTGATCACCCTATTTGTCTGTTATTTGAGCTGTGAGTGCCGCACCGGCGTTGGTGTATTATCCAAAATCTTGGTTGTGAAGGAACCGCCCAGGATACGAGTTGCTGGGAGTGCCGTGCCTCCATTGCTATATATATATATATATATATATATATATATATATATATATATATATATATATATATATATATATATATATATATATATATATATATATATATATATGCTCAATGTCAGTAAAGCCAGACCAGGGTTGAAAAGCAAAGCTGACTTCACAGTTTATTTTTCTGACACTACCTATCAACATTCTCAAACTTCGAGCCATAGAGAATGCATATTTTCAGCTCCAGGATTGTCCTCAGGGTCCGTCAGTTCGACTTCAATCAGACAACACTCCAGTTTGCGAGCCATGAACTACGTAACTCACATTCTCCGGTGGGCAGAGTGTTGGGTTCCACAGTAACAAGAAAATATATTTGGCAGCCTGCCCAGGTATGTCCTTTCTCCTGAGGAAGCTGCTGATGATACAAAGGCGGAGAAATGCGTAGAGGGAGGAGTGAAGGGGATCACGCTCGGCTGCCGCTCTAATCAAAGAGATCCAGCTAAAAAAGGTGCCAGGCAAATACCGCATATTCTGGACTGTACCAGCTGTCAGGCCAGCACGCTAGAAGCCTGGAGCCCAGAATCCTCACCGCATATTCAAAAACGCTTAAGTATAAAATTTATTCTATGTGCACATAGGTGAGGACTGTAGAGCTAAGAACTAAAACTACTAACTGGCCAAATAAGTTACAATCCTTGAGGAAGACATGCATGTAATGATTGACAAACCGGGAGTTGGGAATAATATTTTTTAAATGTTGTTTGTCTTGTCCTTGTTGCCGGCTTTGTGATATTATTATTATGAAAGTATTTTTAATAAATTATATCGTTATTCCACACAGCGCTTTTCAAAAATTGTGTTTATTTCTTTTTGGTATATCTAAAGGGGGAGTGGTACCCCCTTTCTGAACGGCTGCAGTGAGGAATAATTTAAACAGTCTGCGCTCCTATTTGTTCTATTGTGTGCCCTCAAACCAGCCTAGGATCCACACAGGGGTACCAATCCCTCAAATCCAAAACACTCAACACATAGTGGGATCACATCGGAGCTGTTTGACAAAGGTTGATTTTCAATGTCAGGTGTTCTCTATGGGCCTCTTTCCTTGGGAACACTCCCTATGTTCACATAAAGGTATCTTTGAGCAATAGTCCTTATTCAATTGCAGTAATCAAAACATCTCCAATCCTTCATTAGAAAATGGTATTTTTTGACATATTACATAGAATAAACCACAAATATTTAAAACCGATGGACGGTGTTCGCAAGTGGGGCCAGTAAACTACTGCATAGTAGTAGTAGTAGTAGTACGTTTATTTATAAGGCGCCACAAAGTGTCCGCAGCGCCGTACATAGCAAACAAAAAAAAAAACAAATTACAAGGTAACGTACAGGGTGTGTAGAAAGATACAGTATAAATAGGGGTATAGCTGGTAGAACTAAAATCAGCATCAGTTCAGAAGTAGGTGTCAAAATAGTCAAGGAGACCGAAGATGAAGTAGAGGAAGGGAAGAACAGGACAGGAGCACAGGTGAGGTAATGAGGTAGGGTGAGTACGTGAGGAAGGAGGGCCCTGCTCATAAGAGTTAACATACTAAAAATAGGTGGGTGGACGAACGAAATACAATAGGATAAGTAGGAACGGAGGGGAACGGAGGCAGGATAGGAGGATCAAAAGAGGTTAGGAGGAGGGATAGGCTAGTCGAAAAAAGTGGGTTTTGAGGGAGCGCTTGAAGGAGGTAAGGGAATCAGATAGCCTGATGGGTGGCGGGAGGTTGTTCCAGTGCAGGGGGGCAGCGCGAGAGAAATCTTGGACACGGGAGTGGGAGGAGGTGATTAGGTGAGAGGTCAGTCGGCGGTCAGCGATGGAGCGAAGAGGACGGGAGGGAGTGTGGATAGAGATCAGTGAAGAGAGGTAGGAAACTGTGGAGGAGGAGAGAGCCTTGTAGGTGGTGGTGAGGAGTTTAAAGAGAACTCGGAAAGGAATGGGGAGCCAGTGAAGAGATAAACAGAGGGGGGAGGCGGAGGTAGAGCGGCGGGAGAGGAAGATGAGCCTAGCAGCAGCGTTAAGAATGGATTGGAGAGGTGCGAGGCGGGTGAGAGGTAGCCCAGAGAGAAGGATGTTGCAGTAGTCAAGGCGGGAGATGACAAGAGAGTGAATGAGAATTTTGGTCGCGTCAGTGGAGAGGAATGGTTTGATGCGTGAGATGTTGCGTAGGTGAAAGCGGCAAGACTGTGAGAGAGCACGAATGTGGGGGGTGAAAGAGAGGGAGGAGTCAATGATGACACCGAGGCAGCGCGTTTGGTCGGTGGACGTGATCTCGGTTTCACCAATGCTGATGGAGATAGTGGGAGAAGAGGGGATGTTCGGGGGATGGAAGATTAGAAGTTCAGTTTTAGCCATGTTTAGTTTCAGGAAGCGTTGGGTCATCCAGGCTGAGATGGCCGTGAGGCATTCGGAGACCTTGGACAGAAGTGATGGGGATAAGTCGGGGGAGGAGAGATAGATTAGGGTATCATCAGCATAAAGGTGGTAATGAAAACCATAGGAGCTGATGAGGGTGCCCAGAGAGGTGGTGTAGAGGGAGAAGAGGAGAGGGCCAAGGACTGACCCTTGGGGAACACCGACTGGCTGGGGGGTAGTAGGAGAGGAGGAGCTCGGAGTGGAGACGGAGAAGGAGCGATCGGAGAGGTATGAGGTGAACCAGGAGAAGACCGTGCCAGTGATGCCAAAGGAGCGGAGGGTGTTGAGCAGGAGAGGGTGGTCAACAGTGTCAAAGGCAGCCGACAGATTAAGCTGGATGAGGATAGAGAAGAGGCCTTTGGATTTAGCCGATAGTAGATCGTTAGTGACTTTGGTCAGGGCAGTTTCAGTGGAATGTAAAGGGCGGAACCCGGATTGGAGGGGGTCTAGAATGGAGTTAGCAGTAAGGTGGCTTAGGAGACGATTATAGGTCAGACGTTCTAGGAGTTTGGAGGCAAAAGGGAGGAGGGAGATGGGCCTGTAGTTGGATGGAGAGTTGGGGTCCAGATTTGTTTTTTTGAGAATTGGGGAGACAAGAGCGTGTTTGAAGGAGGAAGGGAAGATCCCAGAGGATAGGGAAAGATTAAAGAGGTGAGCCAGGTGAGAGCAGACTGATGGACTGAGACGACGGATAATATTGGAGGGGATAGGATCAAGCGGGCAGGTGGAGGGAGAAGCGGATTGAAGGATAGAGTGGACTTCAGCAGCAGTGGTGGGGTAAAATGAGGACAGGGGTTGGAAGGAGGGGAGTGGAGATGTAGGAGGGGAGGAGGGAGAGGGTGAGGTCATGGCAGCAGTGATGGCAGTCCTGAGAGAGGAGATTTTGGTTGAAAAGTAGGTAGCAAAATCAGCGGCTACGATGGAGGACGGAAGAGCTGGAGGAGGGGGGGAGAGCAAGGAGTTGAAGGTGGCGAAGAGCCTGCGGGGATTGGATGATTGGGAAAGGATGAGGGACTTAAAGTAGGATTCCTTGGCCAGAGCAAGGGCAGAGCTGAAGGAGGAAAGAATGAATTTGAAATGGAGATAATCCGCAAGGGAGCGTGATTTCTTCCAGAAGCGCTCAGCAGTGCGAGAGCACTTTTTAAGGAATCGGGTGATAGGTGAGTGCCACGGTTGGGGGTTGGAGCATCGAAGGGGGATAGAGGAGGGAGGGCAGGCAGAGTCCAATGCCGAAGATAGGGTGTCATTATAGAGGGAGGCAGCGAGGTTCGGGCAGGACATGAGGGCGATTGGGGCGAGAAGAGGACACAGCGTGTTTGAGAAGGCAGCAAGATCAAGTGTGTTGACGTTATGCCGTGAGACAATGCGCTTGGGAGGGGGGGGTGGGAGAGGGGGAAGCAGTGAGGGAGAAGGAGATGAGGTGATGGTCAGAAAGAGGAAAAGCTGAGATAGTGTAGTCAGTAAGGGAACAAGAGCGAGAGAAGACGAGATCGAGGGAGTGTCCTTGGATGTGGGTGGGAGAGGTAGTCCACTGAGATAGGCCAAGAGAGGAGCAGAGAGAGAGGAGTTTGGAGGTGCCAGGATCAGCGGGGTTATCCAAGGGGATGTTAAAGTCACCAAGAATGACAGATGGCAGGTCAGAGGAGAGGAAGTGTGGAAGCCAGGCGGCGAAGTTGTCAAGAAATTGGGAGATAGGGCCAGGGGGGCGGTAGATTACAGCGACACGGAGGTGGTAGGGGTAGTATAGACGGATAGAGTGAGACTCAAAGGAGGAGAAAAGGAGAGAGGGTTCAGGGTGAATGACACTGTGGGTGCATGAGGCTGAGAGGAGAAAACCCACACTGCCACCTTGGCGACCGTCAGGCCTGGGAGTGTGAGAGAAAGAGAGGCCACCGTGGGAGAGAGCAGCTGGAGAGACAGAATCAGAGGTGGAGAGCCAGGTCTCGGTGATAGCAAGGAGGTGGAATGCTCTAGAGATGAATAGGTCATGGATGGCAGGGAGTTTGTTGCAGATGGATCTGGCGTTCCATAGTGCACAGGAAAGAGGGGGGGTGGGTTGTGTATTTATGTGGATAAGGTTTTTGGGATTGCAGAAGCGAGGGGGGGTCATTGGGAGGGTGGGGGTGGGGGTGCGGGGGCGAGTGGTCAGGATAGGTATGGGATGGGAGGGGGGAGGAGCAGTTGGAGAAAGTGAAGTTGAGAGATTAACAGCCATGAGGAACCGAAGGTGAGAGGGTAGGTTAGTGAAAGCAGACAAAGGGATTTGGGAGGACAGACAGCGTCTGTAGTAAATTTGGTAGAAAACAGAGTGAGAGAGAAGGTAACAGGCAAGGAACTACTGTCAGAGAGGAGACCAGTGGGTAAAATCAGGTTGATTGAGTAATCCAATTAAGTATGAAACAACAACAAGTGAGAGGATGAAGGGAACAGAGAAGGTCAGAAGTGAGGCAAATGTGAGCAGGCGTGAAGAGGGAAACAGGGTGCGATAAATGTGTGGCAAAGATAAGAGAAAATAATAGTGAATGAGTAAAAATGACATACAATGTTGGAAAAATATAGATACAATGAATTTAAATGTCAAAATTGAGCAACAGGTTACAATAGGATAGAAAGAAGATGAATATATTACAATAAAACAGAATATGAAAATTTAGACTGTGTTCAAACTCACCTTTTTCAGTATTCTAACTCACCATAACATGCTTCTCTTTCACCCGGACTGAGTTGAAGACATATATGAAGCAGACCCCTTTGGAAAGGGGGAAAGAAGTGCACTAGATCCTCACGTGGTTCAACCGTCTTAGCAGCAACAAGCACCTAATACGTTTCAGACAGGTTCTGTTGTCCTCTGGGGTGTTGGGTTCCGGAATCGGCTGTATTAATTTCCAGGGTGGATAAATGGGTGGGGGACTATATAAGTTATCACACTACTCCCCAACTCCATCAGGAAGTCTTTCTCCTGGTGAGGTCATCCTGACATGGACTTTATAGCCTCACACCTTATTTTTTTTCTGATGGTTTACCAATGTATTTTTATTGGCCCGATAAAAAAATGTTTCTCTTGGTTACACACCGGATCAATGAAACTGCAGCAAAAACGGGGCTGCTTTTGTGTATTTTGCGGCTTCTGTCTGAGACAGGCAAAACAAAATCCTGGTTATATTGTGACAAGTGCTGCTTATCTGGGATAATTGGATAGAGTTCCACAAAAAGTGTTATGGCCCCCATACATTAGGCCAACTTGTCCATGCCTAACGTCGGCCCCGACTTCCCCTGAGCTCCCCCGGCAGCTCCTGATAAGATTTGGCGCTTGATGTGCCATTTTTCACATGTGATAAATTGAATTGATTTATCACATGTAAACCCGGGGGAGCTGCAGGAGAGCAGGGTCTGGGGGGAGCTGCAGGCGGGTTGGTGGCAGGTGCAGGGTCCGGTTCAGCTGCAGGAGGGGTATTGGGCTTGCTGCAGGCGGGGACCGCAGAACAGAGTCCGGTCCCCGCGGCGAGCGAATAGAAAACAAATCCTATTCAAAAGACTGGGCGCCCAGTCTTTTGAATAGGATTTTTTTTCTATTCTCCCGAGGCTAAGCTGGACTCTGCTCTGTGGTCCCCGCTCCCCGCCTGCCACTAGCCCACTACCCCTCCTGCAGATCTCCCGGACCGAACCCTGCTTTCCGGTCTCTGGCCCCGCTCCCCCCGGACCTGCTCCCTGCCGGCTGCACATAAGATTTATCTTATGTGCAGACCGTCCGACCTTCAGATCTGATCCGATGCGCATGGGACTGCGCATCGGATCAGATCCGATGTTGTACCCTACGCGATTTGGGCAATTTCACCCTATTTCTCGTCCCGATACTCCAGAATCGGGTGAAATCGGGCCCAAATCACGTAGTGTATGGGGGCAATACGTGTGTGAGACAAGCAATAGCGTGGGGTAACTAAAGATCCTAAATTAAAACCTTTATATCATTTAAAATGTATTAGTAATCTCTGAGAAATATAAAATATATATAGTTAGCGAATAAAGAAAGAAACTTTGTGTATTAAATATTGTGGCTGCTTCCTGTATGATTTTAATAGTATATATTTTTTCTATTGGCTCAGTGGCCCTTATTTTTTGTATGTCTGACTTTTTCTACCTGGTCTAGATCAATTATTATTAAATCAATGTTTCTAAGCTGTTGTGTTATGTTGCACTCTGTAATGGGGCCCTACACATATAGTGATTTTTATTATTTTGATCGCTTAGAAAATGACCCTTCATCTCTGTGCGTGTAGGGGCCAGCGATAGTGGTGCACGGCCTGGCCGAATGAAGAATGAGCAGGGACCATAAATATCGTCATCGCCAGTGTTCTCTCATCAGAGCGCTGACAGCTCGCTCAACACACAGTACTACACATTGCTGTGTGTGTGTGCTGAGCAGCGCAGTGTGCTAAACGATATGACCGGTGATGTCAGCTGCCCGCCCTGGTGCCCACGCCACTGGGCGGTTTCTTATAGGAACGCCCATGAAACGCTGTGCATTCCCATGGGTGTGACTATCTGCTGCCACCCCACGCCCCCCTCCCGCCACACAAACACACAGCCGAACCTTACAATGTGGTCTTTTTTCCTGAATGTAACCGCAGT
The DNA here is from genome assembly GCF_055691185.1 of Crinia signifera. NCBI lineage: Eukaryota > Metazoa > Chordata > Amphibia > Anura > Myobatrachidae > Crinia > Crinia signifera. The sequence continues at coordinate 372,563,607 of NC_139217.1, forward strand.
TTCAGGTCTCGCACTTGTGCTATAGTGTGTGTGCAAGAAACCTTGGTACTTATGTAGTATCTGGGCTGCCGATTTTTTGATTGTATGCCTTAAGTTAAGGCATACAATCAGATGCGATGCGATATCGCATCGCATCGCATGCGACCATCGTATGCGATGACCCGATTTTTCCTTAGGAATCAATGTTAAAATGGACTGAGTCCATTTTAACATGGAATTCAATGGGAAAAAGGGGTCCTTTTCATACCCCTACTATCCAAGTGGGCATGAAGTCGGATATAAACCTGTGGCGAGCGTAGCGAGCCACCGAGCCCGTGGCGAGCGAAGCGTGGCGAGCGAAGCGAGCCCCGCGAGGGGACGGTATTCTGTGTCCCCTCGCGGGGCTCGCTACGCTCGCCACGCTTCGGGCTCGGTGGCTCGCTACGCTCGCCACAGGTTTATATCCAACTCCATGCCCACTTGGATAGTAGGGGTATGAAAAGGACCCCTTTTTCCCATTGAATTCCATGTTAAAATGGACTCAGTCCATTTTAACATTGATTCCTATGGAAAAAATCGGGGCATCGCATCGCATCCGATGGTCGCATGCGATGCGATGTACCCGATTTAGAAATCGGCAGCCCAGATACTACATAAGTACCGAAACCTCTCTTTGGCAATCTGCTAATCTGCATGTGACACTCAATTAGACCCATCCTTAGCAAAAAATAAATATCTCCAATGTTAAAGTTGAGGAAACTGGCTGCTCTCTTCTCTCACTGCATGTCGTATTGAGGACTAGATGTTTAGGCACCATCCGTTTCATTAACATTCATTTGTATTTAAACTACTGTATGTATTAATTCTTTTTTTTTTTTTTCTGTACAGTTTAACAATTTGGCCAGGCTTCACCACTTCCATCTTGCAGTATGAGGCTAATATTATGCTTTGCATTGATGTCAGCCATAAAGTTCTCCGTAGTGAAACTGTTCTGGATGTAATGTACAACTTGTACTCAAGAGTTGGACCACATAACTTTCATAATGAGTGCAGTAAAGAACTGATTGGTCAAATCGTTCTTACCAAGTAAGTTTCAAACACTACAACAAAATATAATGTGTACTTTATGAGATCACTAGCATTTCAAGTATATTACATCAGGTTGTCTATTATTGTTGATGCATTTCTTAATTATTACTTAATCTTCAGAAGTCTTTAGATAATGGACCTTATTCTGGTCCTCGCGCTCCCCTGCGAGTTTGTGCATGGGAGCGATGGGGAGCGAGTGCGCATGCGCATATACATTTATGCACATGTGCAGCCACTTGGTGCAAGTGGGTGCTGCGAACTGCTTGTTCGCTGTCCCGTTCACAACTAGCAGTGCGGGCGTGGGGTGGCGGGGATGGGCCACTCCCAGCATTTCATGGGCGTTCCCATGGTAATTTCCCGATGGTGCGGAGAGTGGGCAGCGGATGTCAGCTGTCCGCCGACTTCCCACACATGGTGCTCGTAAATGTAGGAATCTAGGGAGGTGTCTTGCATCTGTGAGCACTGTAGAAATCATTCAATGTTTGGAGATTTCCTCCCCTCGTGCAAGCTGCGAATGTCAACCAGAATAGTCTCCTATATGTGAGTGCTGCCTTGCTGAATACAGCAGACAGTGGTGTCCCCAGTCAGGGTCCAACCCTCCAAACTATATTGAAGAATCGCCTTTCTCAGGAATTCCAGCCCAGGGCCGACCAGTTTGCGTCTGGCTTCCGTTAAGCCAGGGTGATCCCACTGCAATTAATTATTCAGCCTTGTGCTGGTTATTGGAAAATAGGAAGGTCAGATGCTATTTCACCCTATTTTTCAATATAAGTCTAGGCTCATTGGCTCAGAGTAGGTTACACCTTATATCTTTTAAAACAACACAGCCTGCATGGAGCATAGTGATCTATGCAGTGCTTCACACCAACTTAGCTGCAAGTGTCATGTCTGTTAATTGGATGGGTTTGCAGCAGATTTAAAAAACAGACACCTTGTAAATATGCCAATGACAGAACTGCTGGAAATGCACAGAAAAAAAGGCAGGACCAATGCCTAATATATCTACCATAGGCCTGTTTCTTACACCAAATTACAAGTTTGTTTTGAAGTCATAAAATATTTTACAATTTAGCCATAGAAGACACTGGCATATTTAAATTTTCTACATTTATGTTTTAATAGGTATCTTACATTTTAAACACCATGAAAAACATGTAAAGATTAAATGTAGATAGTCCCATATGTTCACATGATCTGTGTTCTTAATGAATTCATTCTGTGTAAAAAGAAAATGATACAATTATTATTATTATCATTTATTTATATGGCGCCACAAAAGTTCTGCAGCGCCTAACAATACACAAATGAGCAAAAACAGATAATGAATTACAGTACAAGGACAAGTTTAGGACAAGTACATTGTTAATATGGATAGTTGCATCAGGGGACAGGACACTGAAGCAATCATCAGGGTGGCAGAGGTTTGTATATTCTAAGAAAGGCATATGAGGAGAGATGGCCCTGCTCGTGAGAGCTTACATTCTAAAGGGGAGGGTTAGACAGACAGGGGTGACACAGAAGGGAAAGAAGTGATCATAACCATAAGTTTAAGATGAGAGATGTTCAGGTTTTATATGCTGGAGGGTCAGAAGAGGTAAGCTTAGTCTTTCATACTTTAAGTCTAAAAAAACACACTGGGTCATCCAAGAGTAGACAGCAGAGAGACAGTTGGAGATATGAGTGAGGATAGAGGGAGAGAGATCAGGAAAGGAGAGGTAGATTTACGTATTACCAGCATAGATGTTATAGTAAAAGTTGAGTGAGGAGGAGCTCACCCAGAGAGGACATGTAGAGATAGAGAAGAGGACCAAGAAGAAAGTGTTGGGGGACACCTACTATCAATGGAAGAGCAGGAAAGGTGGAGGCATTAGAGGTACAGCTGAGCATTTTCAAAACTGACAGTGCATATCAAGATTTAACAGTGATTTTTAAAGTTTTAGCAGATGTAGGAATGGCGATATCACAGCTGAATAGCCAGATTAAGAAGCCAGGAGTAGTATGTTGTGAGTGAAGTGAGCTCAGTCGTGGCTGTAGTCAGCCTGCTATCCTCAATAAGTACAAAAGCATAGAAGTTTATTTTATTATGTGTCCCAGGTCATCCATGCCATGAACTGGTTGCACTCATCGAGATTGTGATTAACTGCACATTTATGCAATCCGTTTGGTTTGTGGCCCCTGTATTGATGGCAAACAAAAAACCCGGCTATTAGCAGCTATGGGTAGGATAAGCAAGTATTTATTTGTTTGCCATGAATTTTGCCATATTTAAATACTTTAGGTACATTTGAAAATATTTTACTAAAGAATACAGTACATTGCCATTTTTTTTATTGTTTTATAATAGGTACAATAATCGCACCTATCGCATTGATGATTTCAACTGGGATTTTACTCCAGAGCAAACATTTAAGAAATCAGACGGCAGTGAAATCAGCTTCATGGATTACTACAGAACAGTATGATTTTCAATTTATTTTTCAAAGGCAGAAAATAAATGAATATATATATATATATATATATATATATATATATATATATATCGATACATTGGAAAAATGCTGATTACTGTGAAGTGCCTGAGAAAGTATAATTGAAAAATTTAATTGGCATTCACTTTTCTAATGTACTGTAACGACCAACATATCCTGATTTACATCTGTTGTGGGCGGTCCAACTGTAATATCATTCACCTGAATCCCTTCAAAACAATGGTGTTAAGAAATATCACTATTTGTTACTATTCAGGTTAGTGGAGCTTATTAACAGTATTTTGAAAATCCAAGACGTGCCCTGACACATGGGTTTTGCTGTAGTATGTAATAGCTGACAACAAAAGATACCAATATATTTTAAATATATTGTTTTAAATTTCAGGTGTGACACCATAGGTCGCTGATACCTCTGTCAACTTTTTTTTTTTAAATTCAATAGTTTTTATTGAGTTTTGCAGATTAAACATAAACATATCCCCAAAAAAAAAAAAAAAAATACATACATATTCGGCAGGCACAGTTGGCTTATAATACAATGTCTTCGTAGTGGTCCGGCAGAGTATACAGATTATAAGGTAAATATAAGGTTTATCGTATTTCTAACCTAAAGATATGACATCTCAAGTGCCCGTAGGCGCCACACGAGCACAAGAAAATATACACGTCAGCAGGAATAGATAAGGAGATTGCTACCGGAGCCAGTTACTGCCTGAATAAGTAAGGAACAGAAAAAGAAAAAAATATATACCCAGAAGGACCCAAATCAACCCCCCAATAAGCCCCCCACCCTGTATGTCCCACCCCCAACTTGGGAATACCTGGAGCCCTAAACCTAACATTCCCCTTTCTAAACCCACTAGTCTACACTTACTAACTATAAGAGCTATCCCCCCCACCCCCCCAAAAGTATAAATTTAGCAGGGTATTATTCAGCGGAGATATACTGAGGGCTATAAGCTTACAACGCTAAATAGAAAAAAGTATCTACTGGGAAAGAGAAAAAGTTGGAGATTACATAGTAAACATCAAGAGATATCTGAAATTATAATGTGACACACAGCATCAGTCTGGCCATTTTTCCAGACCAGGAGAGAACAGGATTGTAGGATCAGGATCTTCTCCATCAGCAGAAGTAAAAGTAGGATAAGTTCCATAATAGGAGTGCATGCAATTCCAGGCCGTTGTCAAGTACAGTGTAGGAGAGTGGGGCAGTCCTGGGCAAGCAGTAGCAAACATAGAAGAATAAAACAGGATTTCAGGCTTGTTTTTGATAAATGAAGCAGGATCTCGTGGGTGTTTTTCATAGGTATCTAGAGAAGTGTAAGCCATGTAGCTTGCAGTGGCAGAGCGGGTAGGTAGAATAACTTCTTTCACTACAGCAGAAGGAGCATCAATGTAGGGAATGTGACCCATAACCTGCTGCAGAGTATCGAGTTTGTTGATGAGTCTGTCTGTAGCGGAGGCGATAGCCTGCAGGATCTGACTCAATGCCATTTTCACCTTGAACTGAGTATACGGGGGAGGCAGAAGTGTAATACCAGTCCCACAGTGTCACACGTAGCCGCGACGGAGCGCGGCGGGTACAGTACTCACCCGTCCGCGCCCGCCGCCGGCTAGCGCGTGCAGGCTCCAGTCTGCGGTGTGCGGGTAGCGGCAGCTCTGGGTAGGGATGGCAGCAGTAGTGGTGCCGGGAGGCCGGCGTCGCCATCTTGGTTGAGGGCAGGAGACAGATTGGCCCAGAGTGGAGGTTCCCTCCTCATCCTGTGCTGACAGCCAATGGCAGCCATCCCCTGGGGATATAGGGGATCTGCCTAGGCTGTTCAGTGTCAGTGCAATGAGTCTTTGGAGTCATTCACAACTCCTAGCTGATTCCCGGATCCTGGCTCTTTCTCTCCTGACTCTGGTGCCTTGCTCCCTGCATCTTGCTACAAGGAAGTTTTCTCCTGACACCAATGCTGCAAGTCCTACCTAGTGCTTGTTCCTGCTTGTGTCCCAGAATTACCCTGCACAGCTTCCCGCTGTCCTCCTTCATACAACTCATTCATTCCATCATCTTTCAGTCATCCGGATCCATTTCTTCTGTCATCAAATCAACCTCCTTCCGGATCCTCATCTATGTACTCTGGCTCACCAAGTATACGTTTCCAGATTTCCCTGCCCGTTATTAGTATTGTGCTGGACTCTATTTAATTTATTCCAACTGTCACTTAAAGAAGTATTTGAGTGAAGTTTATCATTTATGAAATCCGTTATTAAACCTGCACGTTTCAATCCTACTCCTCCTGGTCCGTCTCCGGTTCCTGTGCACCACACGACTCCATCCAGCCCTTTAGCCGTGACAGTTTGCACTGACCCGATGGAATCGGGTGAAGCACAGGCCTCCATGACGGATGTTCTTCAAGGCATCATGGCTCGATTGGAACAAGTAGAGACTACCCAGCGTCAAGTGGCTCAATTTCTCCAGACCTTGTCATCACCTCAGGCGGCTCCCTCAGTTTCAGCAGCACCAACCTCCGGAGCTTCGGCCCCTGCTGCTCCCCCTGGGCCAGCTGCTCCTCACCAGCTACACCTGTCAACCCCCAGTAAATATGACGGGTCCCCGAGGGGGTGTCGAGGATTCCTGAATCAATGTGACGTCCATTTTACCCTCCAGCCTTCCAATTTCCCCTCTCCCAAGACTCGGGTGGCTTACATCGTGTCCCTACTGGCGGGTCCAGCCCTGGAGTGGGTGTCCCCCCTTTGGGAGCGTGCGGATCCCATCCTCAATAACTATGAAGAATTTGTGGCCTCCTTCCGTCGCATCTTCGACGAGCCTGGCAGAGTGTCCTCCGCAGCCACGGAGATTCTAAGGATTCGTCAGGGCAGTCGCCCAGTGGGACAATATGTCGTACAATTTCAAACCCTGGCTTCCGAACTCAGATGGAACGAAGAGGCTCTCGTTTCTGCCTTCTGGAACGGCCTAGCCGGGCGCATCAAGGACGAGTTAGCAACTCGCGATTCTCCTTCCACCCTGGCTGAACTCATTTCATTATGTAACAAAGTCGATCTGCGACTCCAAGAACGCCAACTTGAGAGGAATCGCTCTGATCGCCTTCGCCCTCGATTTCCTTCCAATGTCGCACCAGCCTCCAAACCAACCCCGCCTCCTGCGGTGTCAACAGATGAGCCCATGCAAATCAACCGCTCCCGTCTCTCTCTCGAAGAGAAGTCCCGAAGACGGCGAGAGAATCTATGCATGTACTGTGGCTCCTCAGCTCACTTATTGGCTTCCTGCCCGCTGCGGCCGGGAAACGACCGCTCCTAATCTCCCCGAGGGAGGTCCGATTAGGAGTTTTGCTTCCATCTCCCTCTTCTTCTGATTCCACCATTCCGGTTACCCTTGTGTGTCCCCAAGGGAGAAAAAGAGTTCAGGCCCTATTGGACTCTGGAGCAGCGGGAAACTTCCTTTCTTCTTCTTTTGTTACCCAACATGCCCTGCCTGTGCAACCCCTGGATCACTCGCTGGTCCTCACTGCAGTGGATGGGAGTCGAATTCGTAGTGGACAAATCACCCATCAGACCACCCCGGTGACACTGCTCATAGGAGCTCTACATCAAGAGACCCTCGAATTCTTCATTCTTCCACAGTCCTCACACCAAATGGTCCTGGGCCTTCCCTGGCTCTCCAAACATAACCCACACATCGATTGGACCAATATGGAGGTCAAGGCCTGGGGAACAGATTGCCAGTCTACTTGCATTCCTCAGATCCTTCCGGTCTACCAGACCCATCCACAACGTGAGGGTAACTGTCCTTCATCCTCTTCAGCTCCACCCTTGTCGATACCCGCACCATATCGTTCATTTACAGATGTATTCAGTAAAGGTGGTGCCGACACCCTGCCTCCTCACCGTCCTTGGGACTGCCCGATAGAGCTGGTGGCCGGGAAATTCCCTCCTCGTGGCCGCATCTATCCCCTGTCGCTACCTGAGACTGAGGCCATGTCCTCGTACATTCAAGAGAACTTAAACAAAGGTTTCATTCGACCATCTACTTCTCCGGCCGGGGCCGGGTTTTTCTTTGTGAAAAAGAAAGATGGCGGTCTTCGGCCATGTATCGACTATAGGGGCTTGAACGACATCACCATTAAAAACCGCTATCCCTTACCCCTTATCGCAGAACTATTCGACAAGATCAGAGGGGCAGCAATCTTTACTAAATTGGACCTGCGAGGGGCCTACAATTTGATCCGGATCCGTCCAGGTGACGAGTGGAAGACGGCTTTTAACACGCGCGACGGCCACTATGAATACCTGGTGATGCCCTTCGGCCTTTGTAACGCCCCCGCTGTCTTCCAACAGTTTGTAAATGATATCTTTCGGGACTTGCTGTACCACTCCATCGTAGTCTATCTAGACGATATACTCATCTTCTCTCCAAATCTCCAACTTCACAGACAGACAGTGTCCGAAGTCCTACGACGTCTTCGCCAAAATCAACTGTTCTGCAAGTTGGAGAAGTGCGTTTTTGAGGTCACGTCCATTCCATTCTTGGGTCACATTCTCTCCGCCACTGGGATAGAAATGGACCCAGAGAAGGTGAGAGCCATCCAAGACTGGGCAGCCCCCACAACACTCAAAGGAATTCAGAGATTCCTAGGGTTCTCAAACTATTACCGGCGATTTATCCGGAACTTCTCTACTATCGCTGCTCCCCTCACTGCTCTCACTTGCAAGGGAGCTGATCCAAGCCGATGGTCGCCAGAAGCATCCTCTGCCTTCCAGCAGTTAAAGAGAGCATTCATGACGGCACCAATCCTCCTCCAACCAGACCTCGACAGGCCCTTCATTCTCGAGGTGGACGCATCCTCGGAAGGGATCGGGGCCATCTTGTCACAAAAAGGTGAGGATCAAGAATTACACCCTTGTGCCTTCCTCTCCAAAAAATTCCTCCCAGCAGAGAAGAATTACCCCATCGGGGAACAGGAGTTGCTTGCAGTCAAAACTGCGTTAGAGGAGTGGCGATACCTTCTGGAGGGGGCACGACATAAGATCACCGTGTATTCAGACCACAAAAATCTGTCCTTTCTTAAACAGGCTCAGTGCCTTACTGCCCGCCAAGCCCGTTGGGCCATGTTTTTTGAACGATTTGATTTCCAAATTAAATTCCGACCTGGAACCACGAATACTAAGGCAGACGCTCTATCCCGCTCCTTTGAGACGACCTCTGACCTAGAGACACCTCCTCGTCCAATCCTCGATCCGCTGGTCTTCGCCCAAGTAACCGTACAGCCATCTCCTCCTCCAGGTAAAACGTTCGTTCCTCCCGAACTTCGCAAGAAAATATTGTCATGGGCACATTCTTCCCGCTTCGCAGGGCACGCAGGAGCACAAAAGACCTTGATGTTCCTGTCACGTTCTTATTGGTGGCCAACCATCCGCCACGACGTAACCAACTTCGTTGCCTCTTGTGTAAGATGTGCTCAGCATAAAGTGCCCAGAACAACTCCCGCTGGTCCTCTCCGCCCTCTAACCATTCCCACAGAACCATGGACCCATCTGTCAATGGACTTCATTTGCGAACTACCTCCCTCAAAAGGTCATACCGCAATCTGGGTAGTGGTCCACCGATTCTCGAAAATGGTCCATTTTTTCCCACTAAAAGGCCTCCCCTCTGCTCCAGTACTGGCTCAGCTATTCATCTCAACCATTTTTAAACTTCACGGACTGCCCAAAGAGATTGTATCCGACCGCGGAGTACAGTTCGTTGCAAAGTTCTGGAGAGCTCTCTGTGCCGCGGTACAGGTCAAACTCAAGTTTTCCACTGCCTTTCATCCCCAGACCAACGGCCAGACAGAACGGGTGAATCAAGACTTGGAGGCCTTTATCCGACTGTTTGTCTCGTCTTCCCAAGATGACTGGGTGGATCTTCTCCCGTGGGCAGAATATATGCATAACAACTCCTATCACTCTTCCTCCGGAACCACCCCCTTCTTTACAGTATTCGGCAAACATCCACGATCTCCGGATTTCTCAGAATTATCCTCTTCCGAAGTTCCTGCAGCAACCACTTCATTACAACGCTTTGCTAAAATCTGGTCGGATGTCCACACCGCTCTTCTTAAATCTTCCGCCCAATACAAGAGGATGGCAGACAGGAAAAGAAGGGCAGCGCCCAGATTGAAAGTCGGAGACCGGGTATGGCTGTCTACCCGCCATATACGCCTCCGTCTGCCCTCTATGAAGCTGGCTCCCCGGTTCATTGGGCCATACCCTATCATCCAAGTCATTAATCCTGTCGCTTATAGACTTCAACTTCCTCCTTCCCTAAGGATTTCGAATTCCTTCCATGTGTCCCTCCTCAAGCCTTTAAGGTTGAACTCTTATCAAAAGAAGATTCCCAAACCGCCCAAGATTAACTCCGAAAGTGGGGCTGAATTCGAGGTAAGACGCATTATAGACTCTCGTTGCCGCAATTCTCGTACCCAGTATCTGGTGGAATGGGTTGGGTTTGGTCCCGAAGAGAACTCTTGGGTGGATTCCATTGATTTGCACGCTCCAAAACTGGTAAAGCAATTTCTCCAGAGAAATCCGCACAAGGCCCATAGGCGCCCTGGGGTCACCCTGAAAAGGGGGGGTACTGTCACACGTAGCCGCGACGGAGCGCGGCGGGTACAGTACTCACCCGTCCGCGCCCGCCGCCGGCTAGCGCGTGCAGGCTCCGGTCTGCGGTGTGCGGGTAGCGGCAGCTCTGGGTAGGGATGGCAGCAGTAGTGGTGCCGGGAGGCCGGCGTCGCCATCTTGGTTGAGGGCAGGAGACAGATTGGCCCAGAGTGGAGGTTCCCTCCTCATCCTGTGCTGACAGCCAATGGCAGCCATCCCCTGGGGATATAGGGGATCTGCCTAGGCTGTTCAGTGTCAGTGCAATGAGTCTTTGGAGTCATTCACAACTCCTAGCTGATTCCCGGATCCTGGCTCTTTCTCTCCTGACTCTGGTGCCTTGCTCCCTGCATCTTGCTACAAGGAAGTTTTCTCCTGACACCAATGCTGCAAGTCCTACCTAGTGCTTGTTCCTGCTTGTGTCCCAGAATTACCCTGCACAGCTTCCCGCTGTCCTCCTTCATACAACTCATTCATTCCATCATCTTTCAGTCATCCGGATCCATTTCTTCTGTCATCAAATCAACCTCCTTCCGGATCCTCATCTATGTACTCTGGCTCACCAAGTATACGTTTCCAGATTTCCCTGCCCGTTATTAGTATTGTGCTGGACTCTATTTAATTTATTCCAACTGTCACTTAAAGAAGTATTTGAGTGAAGTTTATCATTTATGAAATCCGTTATTAAACCTGCACGTTTCAATCCTACTCCTCCTGGTCCGTCTCCGGTTCCTGTGCACCACACGACTCCATCCAGCCCTTTAGCCGTGACACACAGCTTCAGTACATCTTCATGGAAGGACAGGGACGGCTAGCACGCCCCAATAGTGTACATAAGAAGATAGCTGTAGGTCGTCAGGATATTTCAAGTAGTATAATATTACAGAAATAAAGTCCAGTGTACTTGCCAGATATTGTAGTTGGAAGATATGGAGTCCGTGCCCAGAACTGCTTTCAGCGATATATATGCATCCACGAGTCTCCAGACCGCTGCCGCACGCACTGTCAATAATCGTAGGGGATCTTAGAAGCCAATATCAGGTATGTGTCAGTAGCCCCAGTCGGATCCACGGAGATTTACAGCAGCCGAGCGCTGCAGCCACAACCTGAGAGGTACGCGGGCAAGATGGCGCCAACTGTCCCTGCGCGGTCCGCGGCAGCGTGCCCCAGATGGGAACGCTTGTCGCTCTCTCCGCTCACAAACAGAGAGCAGCCGACACCTGTCTCTCTCGCCCGCTGCGCCTCCCGGAGAGGAAGCAGCAAAGCTTCAGCGGCATAAATGATGATAGTACCCAGGGCTCGGCAGGAGCGCAGGCCGCAATCACCGGACTCCTCAGATAATAACCGGGTGGTCCCAGGAGTGTTCCAGCGTGAAAGCAGGGTAGTCAGCAGGCTGTCCCACGCCTGGAGTAAAGGTCAGGGTGGACGGCGGCAGCAGATCAGGATATAACACAGGATTTTTAGAAGGAGCACGAGGGATCTGCTGCCTACTCCATGGACGTCCAGGCCACGCCCCCCCACCTCTGTCCACTTTTTGAACACATTTTCTTCAGTCATTTACCATCACTGAATACTTAGGGGTTAGCTAATACCCATACTGCTTTGGGAGTGTCTAATAATCTCTATTTACCTTAGTACTGTTGACCCCTCACAAGTGGTGCTGCAGCTCTTTCTAGAAACTAAACTTAATCCCTGTACCCACTAATCGATATAATGAGCGATATTGATGATTTTGACACTTCTAAATGATATCGTTCATTATATGACCCAGTGTGTACACCGACAGGCAATACGTGCTCCGTCATCTTTGCATATACAGATGAGGGAGAGCGTAGTTAACAAGGAGTGTAACATGGCCCTTGTTCTTTCTCTCCCCCCTTTACCCCTCCAATCACCTGATCCCCCCCCACGCTATCGCTTCCCCCACTGACACTTGCCGGGACCAGCACCTCAGTGTCACCATCAGTGTAGCAGAGATCGCATAGTGTGTATGGGGTTTTAGTTTTCATAATAAAATGATCACATCTAGTATGTTTTATTTTGTTCTCTTTATCTACTTGTGTGAAATCTGAGGCAGTTTTAGGCCACATTTCAGCAGAAATATAGAAAATCCCGAAGGATTCACAAACTTTCAAGCACCACTCTAGATATCAGGGCCCTCCTAGTTATACTATATGCTTCCAGTGTACGGGGCTCTCACAAACAAATCTCGGGCAGTCCTTGTAGATGCCAAGATGGCACCTGGGTCCTTCCAGCTAGGATGTGATTCCACCAATATTCATGCTGGCTGGGCTTCTACAACAGATTAGACAGGAGGGCCTTCTGGTGGATCTTGCTGATCTGGACCAGCCTCATCGCCCTTGGTGGGTTCTCCTTTAGTGCTTGTTGGCCAATGTTCCTTACAGATTATGGCCAATGTTTCTTACGGACTTCTTTTCTGGGAATACCTTGTTCATCAAGTTCCTTGCCTACTTTGACGACATTGCTCTGTAAAGAGATATCAGGAAGGCTCGATTTCCCCCACCCCAGGCCAATCTTCCAGACGATCATTCATCCTCATAAGCCGGTCACTTTCAGGATTTACCATTGGATCTGGCTAGGTCCCCTGGTGGCGGCGGCACCTGGGCCCGGAGCTGGGTTCCCTAGTGGCGGCAGAGACCGGCATTTAAAAAAAAAAAAATTCAAAATGGCCACAGCTAGCCAATAGCGGCTCGCCGGGTCATCGCTCCGCCCCCTTGAGCTGGCTATGTTACCCAGCGTGTGATAGGAGGCAGGCACTGAGTTCGGCGGCGAAGGTGGAGCAGAGAAGAGCTCCAGAAGACGCCTGGAGGCCCTGGGGGCGGTGGCCATGCAAAAGAGCTTAGGGGCCCGCCACCCCCAGGTGAAGACGCCACAGAAGCCCTGGGGGCGGTGGCCATGCAAAAGAGCTTAGGGGGCTACCGCCATCAGGTGACGACGCCGCAGAAGGGGGGGCGCCTGGGTGAACAAAAGAACACGCAGCTTAATAAAATTTTATAAAACTAGTGTGTTGTGTTTTTATTTTAATATTTTCTTTACATGGGGGCTATTGGTACCAGTGGGCCTTTAATGCCCCACATGCTGGTACCTGTGGTTCTCCCAAGTACCAGCATGTGGGGCAGGCTTGCTGGGACCTGTAGTCCCACTGTAAAGGACAATATTTTTTAAAACGGCTATCAACCCCGCACCCACCGCCCAGGGGTGCGGGGGATAGCCCCGGGCTTCAGCCCAGGCCTGGGGTGCCTTGGAGAGGGGGGACCCCTTTATTTGGGGGGTCCATACCTGGCCAAAAACTCCTGGTCTGGGCTGACTAGTTGGGGGGGGGGGGGGTAATGCTTTGGCCACGGGACCCCGTCAAGCGTGTCCCCTGGCTATGGCATTACATCCTCTGCTAGTGGAGCCTGGTGCTGGTCCCTAAAATATGGGGGACTCCCACCCACTTTGTCCCCCATATTTTGAGAACCAGGGCCAGCTCAAGAGCCAGGTGCTGGTCCCTAAAATACAGGGCACCATCACTCACCCAACCCCCCAGTAGGCCAACCCCCTATTTAAATGAAGCTCCAAACTATACAATCATGCAGCTGATGGATTGTTTGATCGATTGTGAGTAGATTGTGTGTCCAAAAAACAAAGAATTCCGGGGAGCTGAAGGGAAATTGGACACAATCATGATAGTATGATCGATCTTTCTGATGTATGGCCACCTTAAGGTTGTTTAAAATTCTATCTGAATTGTGATATCGTTCTTACAGCGTTTTTGGAGAGAACCGTTATCTTTGTCCTTGGAGCTCTTGGACATAGTTCATGGATTTACATTGACTATACAGCTTGGATTGGACTCAGAGTTTGTTGCTGAGTATAGGGCCAATAGCCCCAACTGACCAATAGCCCCCCAGGTGCTTCAGGGTGGGTTTTCTGTGTCCCCCATGGATCAGAAAGAAAGAGATTTAACAAGATAGGAACATAAATGTAATTTTATATCCATAGGGGACACTGAGCTGTATGCTGGGATGTCCAAATGCAACTCACTCTAATGGTGTGGACACTCCTAAGCAAAGAACCCTTTGCCCGAAGGCAGAGTATTCGGAAGCAATGGTGTCAAAAGCATAAGATCGAAGATATGTGTGGACGCCTTACAGAGTTGTTCCTCAGTGGCACCACAATGGCTTGACAAAAAAAGCAATAATTTATTTGGTGGAATGTGCATTCACCGCATTAGGGCCCAAAATATCAGAAGCCTGGCAAATGGTTAAACAATTCCATCTCATCAGCGCTTGTTTAGATGCAGGCCAACCTCGCTTAAGAAAACCATAGAGAATAAAAAGGGTGTCACATTTGCAGAACTCTTGAGAGCAATTTGCATATATACATAATGACCGAACCACATCCAAAGATGCCTCCCTAGAGAGTTAATAGGATCCCGAAAGGACAGAATTACAATCTCCTGGTTGGTGTGAAGTTAAACCGGCTGTGTCCAAACGTCTACCCAATCAGGGTTGAAAATCGAAAACAAATGTGCTCCCAAATCAGACACCCTCCAGGCAGAGGCTATCACAAGATGAAAACCAGTCTTCCATGTCAGCCATGAAAAGTCCAGAGGTCAATAGTTCAAAAAGCAGTGATTTAAGAACCCGAACAACCAAAATCCTGTTCGTAGCCCAGCGAGAAGGTTAAATGCCGCTCTGCCGAACGCATTACACCCCCCCCCCACGCCATGCAAACTTTTGTGCAGGGCTGCGATCAGCTGTGTATCGGTTTCCTAGCTCCCGCACTTTCTTAGTAATTTCAGCCCTCTGTTAAACAGTCAGGTACTGGATGTAATCTTCAATGCCTAAATAAAACATGAAATGTAATAGGTTGGTGGTAGGTAAGTCAGTTCTATTTATATAGCGCACTTTCTCCAACAGGACTCAAGTCGCTTTACAGACATTAAAAATAACAATGCACATACTGTAATACAAAGGGTTATCAGTACAAGGAACAAGTAACAATGGCAGTACAGATATACATCACACATATACATCACATGTACAGATATGCACTAGATGCATTCTAAAAAGGGACACGGACATGGGGAACATATAATTACTGAGCTGTGCAGCACCCAGACAGCCATTCAGCGGCGCCACATGGTGATTGCACCAGCCAGTACTGTACATATAGAACACACTAGAACAGTACAGGGTCCACAGAACTAGACATAACACAATTAAAGTACAATTCTTAGTACACAATACAGCCGAGATATAAGGAAGTGAATGAGAATAGATGCAGGTATAGATTGTAGGTAAGTAAGAGAGCTGTAGTTGAAATGCAAGAAGAGTGCTGTGAGAACAGAAGGGAAGAGGACCCTGCTCTAAGGAGCTTACAATCTAGAAGGAGGGGGAGACAGACAGGTGACATGACGTGCAGGTAAGGAGACCTGAAGGCAAGAAGAGAGCATGGCAGGGATAGTCAGGATATGAGGCAGCAGGTAGAGAGAATGGACAAAGCAGTCCTCTTCCTATACTCATCTCCCACCTCCACCTGCACCCTTGAACCTATCAGCCCTTCACTGTCGCCCATGCCACAACACCCCCTGGCTAGGGGGCAGAGAGCATGCAGAGTAAATAGGTATAGCACGGGATTGAGGAACCATGGCTGTGGTACCGCAGTATAGTTCAGAAAGATAGTGTCAGAATAAAGAAAATAAAAATAAATGCAGAGTTAGGGTAAGTAGTGTGAGAAGCAGGTGTAGAGGGACATATACAATGGACAGAGAACTGATGTGGAATCTAGCACACTGAAATGGTTACAGAGAAAATGTGAGTAGTTATATTAGGGTGTGCAGACTGTTGGTGTAGCTGGATCAGGTGACTCACTGAAGAATGGTCTGTCCTTCTGTTCATCTCCAGTGTATCTCCAAAGTTATATTAATATGAAATACTTAACACTAAAAATACTTTACAGCTACGAATGCTATACAGCCAGAAGGCTATGCAGCCTAAAATACACTGATTAAACAGCTATCCACATGCTCAAAGGTGTGCTCAATATCAGACCACTGCCCCCTCTACTACAAAGAGATTTCCTGCTTGGTTACAGACTGCAGCAGAAATAAAAAATATTCTAAGTTCCGTTTACCCAATAAACTTCAATAATTGTGTGGAATATACTACATAGAAAGTTTTCAGCTGAAAATGTTCAGTTCTGTTTACCCAATAAACTTCAATAAGTGTGTGGAAGTGGTGTTTGGGATGTTTTTATTTTCTTATTTACTATTTTTAAATATTCTTTAATTTTTATACTTGTATAAACTTTGCTTGTATGTTTTTGGTTATGTTTATTATAGCAATATAACAAACAAATTACGGACTTAAAGCAGCCTGCTGTAATTCACAATCCCAAGAAGATAAAAGCAGGATTACCTTCTGGACCTGTTTTCTTGATCCCAGAATTTTGCAGTTTAACAGGTATGCTTTGATTGCAGTTTATTTTACTCATTTAGGTTTAAATTTACTAAAGCATTTAAATCAAATGTGGGAGCATTGCCTATAGCAACCAATCATATTCTGCTTATAAGATTTTAGCCAATATTGGCGTTTCATTTAAGATGGGATGTTGCTATGGGCAACCAATCAGAAACTATTATCTTCTAGAATGTGCTAAATAAATAAAAAGTATAATGTGATTGGTTGCCCATAGCAACATCCCAATTGAAATTTTAGTTCATTTCCCCCCTAGAATCTAGTTGCACCATTGTTCATTCTTAGAAGCTTCATTATATATATAAAAGAAACTAGTCAGCGGCACTCGACTCCCCTCCTGATGCTACATATATATAAAATTTATATATAAACCCTTTTGAACGTTGATAGCAGTATGGCTAAGAAACTCTTACTGGTAGCATTTACAAGTTAATAAGAGTATGCATTTGATTACTTTCTTTGTGATCAGAAGCTCAATATAATGCATTTACATAGGGGAAATAGTCATGCTTTACTGAATACAGTAAAAAGATGCAGTGTTACTGTAACAGTAATGAAATCAGTTCTAACTGAAGCTCAACATGCTACATGTGCTCATCAGTAGCTTAGTAAAAGATCTGCAAAGCACAATACACATTATGTGGGACCGGTATGGGATCCCGGCGGTCAGAATCCTGTCGGCTGAAATACAGACCCCGGGATTCCGACCACCACAATCCCGAAATGCGGCGAGCGAAACGCCGCCCCTTGCAGGCCCGTTGCCTCGCTGTGCTCGGCACGCTAATTTATTCTCCCTATTTCTCTTTCAATGGTCCTGGTGACACAGCTCAACACTGGGATGTAGGAGGGTCCGAAGGAGCCAGGCACCTATCCTAAAGCTTTAGAGGGTAGGCTCCTCCCCTACTGCATCCCTGGACTCTTCAGTTCGTGTTAGGTGCCCACTGGAGTGGGTGCTATTCTAAAGGGCTGCAGGAGCAGCCGAAGAATTAGAGTAGTTAGGGAATTTTTATTGTTTTATTAACTTTTACCCTAGCTAGGTAGGCACAGTGTGAGGATTCTCATAATGAATCCTCACACTGCTAGCGCAGCAGGAGCTGACAGAAGCGCGTCCTGTCAGCTCACTGTGCACAGGGGAGACGCTGTCTGGTCTCCCTGTGCAGCGCTTACAGTCTCTTCTAAGAGGCTGCCTGGGCTCCGGAGTACCCTGAAACCGGCTCCACATTTAGGTGAAGATCATGGGGGACAGGCGCTCCGTGATGGCGGCGGCCATTTTATGCGGAGCTTACACGCTGAGCTCCTATATGAGAGGACAGCAGCGTTGTGACAGGCATGTTCCAAGTGATCCCCAGTCGAGGGGGAGACACTGGAACTAGGAAATCCTAACTTAAGGAGCGGCTGGCTGGGGGTGGTTGGCGCCAAAAGGTCACGGACCCCGCAGCAGCAGGGACTTGTGGTCTCTTCCTTCACTCTGACTTTGGCGCCTATCAGAACGCTTGCAGCGGAGCTGAGCTGGCTTACTGATCCTGGCAGAGTGACTTGGATTTCCTGGGCATCGCTTCCCCGCAGTTGAAACCAACAGACAGCTAAGTGACTGGGTGCATTGCCTCTGTATAAACGCTTGTACATTGTTTGCACTGTGTATACTGATAGATATACATTTATCACTTACATCATGTCTGAGCATCAGGCTGTGGTTTTGGGGGAGGGAGCCCTTAGTGCACTGAGCGCGTGCAATGTTTGCACACAAAAGTTTGTCCCTGAGCAGATGGCCAAGGGGGGCTTATGTATTACTTGCGCTGATGTGAGACCCATGGGCAGTGAACCCCATAGGGCAGAGCAGATGGAACCTGCGTGGGCCAGGGCCCTAGGCAGGTCAGTAAACGCTTTGGTGCAGCTTTTGGACAGGCAGAGTGATGGGCTGGTAGAATCACAGAGACCTATGCCATCATCTCAGCAGTCGTCTGGCTCCTTGCCTCTTACCCAGACAGATCCTGCGCTGATTCAGGTGATGCAGGATACTGCTAAGGGGATCAACAGGTTCAGTGAAATGCTGGACAAAATGGATGATGTTGCAGGGACCCCTAGAAGGTCTTATGCTATGCCTACTGTGGTAGATGAGGAGGAGGGAGAGTATACTGACAACCCCTGGGATCAGGGTGATGATTTGGAAGAGACCTCTGCTGCTGGTATAGAGGATCTCATTGTAGCTGTGAAGCAGGCTTTAAAGCTGTCTGTGGAGGATAAGACTCCTGTTAAAGGTGTTTTTAAGCGACAGCGGAAGGAGGCTGTTACTTGTCCTTCAGATGAGGGGTTACAGGAATTGTTAGAAGGGGCTTGGAAAACTCCTGATAAGAGGCTACAGATGCCTAAGCGATTCCTTAGTCTGTACCCCATGCCAGAGTCTCATGCGGAGTTTTGGGAAAAGGTCCCAGTTGTGGACGCTTCAGTGGCACCAAGGCTACTGTATTACCAGTACAGGGCGGTGCAGCTTTCAAAGATTCTGTGGATAAAAAGCTGGAGGGTAACCTCAAGGCTATCTTTGAAGGGGTGGGGTTTACCTTACGGCCCCTTATTGCTTCAGCCTGGGTCTCTAAGGCCATGATAGAGTGGGCTGGTGATTTATGCACCATGCTGCAGGCTGATCCTGGTGCGTTACTGCTTGCAGAAAAGATTAAGGCTGCTGCAGAATATGCAGTGGAAGCAGAGGAGGAAGCTATTAAAATGGCGACCAGAGTGTCCACAGTCTCCATTAATGCCAGGAGAGTGCTTTGGCTTAAAGCCTGGGAAGCAGACAATGAGTCCAAGAAGGCTTTGGAAACATTAGCCTTCAAAGGAAAGGTACTCTTTGGTACTGAATTAGAGGAGATTATAAAACAGGCCACGGGCGGCAAAAGTACATTCCTGCCGGCCTCCTCAGCAAAGCAGACGTCCAGATTTTCTGCCTTTAGGCCGTCCTTTCGGCCCTCCCCTAGAGGTGGTGCGTCCTTTCGAGGACAGTCTTTCAGGGGAAGGTTTCAGTCCTCTAGAGGAAAGACACAAAAGTCCAAATTTGGCTCTTTTCACAAAATCCCTTTCAGAGGGCCGCCTCCGAAGAGGTTCATCCCCACATCCTTGCCAAAGCTGGCGCTTCTTCGCACAGCTCTTATGAGAGCGGCTCATTACCTGTTGGAAAAAGGGGTGGTTACTCCAGTCCCCAGGGCAGAGTGGAAAAAAGGCTTTTACTCCACGCTGTTCCTGGTGCCCAAACCAGACGGGTCTTTCAGACCAATACTAAATTTGAAATCCCTAAATGTTCATCTTTGGGTAGACCACTTCAAAATGGAGTCTTTACGGTCAGTACTCCTGAGTCTGGACCAGGGGGAATTTTTGGCGTCCATGGATGTCCAGGACGCATATCTGCACGTTCCTATACACCCGGAACATCAGACCTTGCTGAGGTTTGCCATAGGAGACCTGCATTTACAATTCCGGGCGTTACCCTTTGGGCTAGCAACCGCGCCAAGGGTATTCACAAAGATAATGTCAGTAATGGCGGCGGGGCTGAGGCTCAGGGGAATCACAGTAATACCCTATTTGGACGATCTCCTGTTCAAAGCAGAGTCAGCTACCATGCTTCAGAGGCACTTGACAGAGGCCATCAGTTTTTTGCAGGCTCACGGCTGGATTTTAAATTTGCAAAAATCTCAGTTAGTACCATCACAGAGGCTCCAATTCTTGGGAGTCATACTGGATACCCATCTACATCGGGTATTTCTCCCGGAGGAAAAGGCCAGGGACCTGGTCACCTTAGTCCACGAGATTCTCAGGGCTCGGAGCATTTCGGTTTGGAGGTGCCTCAAGCTCCTGGGGAAGATGGTGGCGTCATTCGAGACGCTTCAATTTGCCAGGTTCCACTCTCGGAAGTTCCAATGGAACATTTTGTCAGCATGGTCAGGAAACACTCTGACCATGAAGTCCGAGATGATAGTGCTGTCTTTGGACGCTCGAGACACCTTGAAATGGTGGACAGAAGTAGACTCTCTTCAGTGGGGTCGGTCATTACAGACCTGGGACTGGTTGGTAGTAACTACCGATGCCAGCCTCAGGGGTTGGGGAGCAGTAGTCCTGGATCTCAGGCTACAGGGCCTGTGGACGGCAGAGGAATCAGCGTTACCAATCAACATCTTGGAGCTGAGAGCTGTCTGGAAAGTGATTTCCTTGGCAGGAGACAGATTAAGGAACCTCCCTTTGAGGATTCAGACCGACAATGCCACAGCTGTGGCGTATCTGAATCACCAGGGAGGTACGCGCAGCAAATTGGCCATGTGGGAGGTCTCCAGAATCTTCCTATGGGCGGAACAGAATGTTCCAGCTGTATCGGCTATTTTCATTCCAGGAGTAGAGAATATAGAAGCCGACTTCCTGAGCAGGGAGGAGCTCAAGGAAGGGGAATGGAGCCTACACCCGCAGGTGTTTCAACAGATCACTTGGAAATGGGGAACCCCGGATGTGGACCTGATGGCATCCAGGTTCAATCATCAGGTGCCCAGGTTCTATTCCAGAATGAGGGATCCACTAGCGGAGGCAGTGGATGCCATGACTTCTCAATGGCAGGGGGATCTTCTTTATGCATTTCCTCCAGTACCAATGTTAGCAAGACTTTTGAAAAGAATACAGGACCAGAAGGTTCCGGTGATTCTTGTGGCCCCAGATTGGCCAAGGAGGTCCTGGTACTCCAGGCTTCAGAGGTTGTCTGTGGACTCGTGGCGTCTGCCTCTGAGACCAGATCTGCTAAGACAGGGCCCATTCAATCACCTGGATTCCGATCGATTGATTTTGACGGCCTGGCTATTAAAGCCGCCATTTTGAAAAGAAAAGGATTTTCTGAGGCAGTAGTACAGACTATGATTAAAGCCAGGAAGGCTGTATCCTCGGCAAATTATTATAGAGTCTGGAAAACGTACATCAGATGGTGTGAGAGGCGAAAGGCTCACACATCTCACTTCAAGTTAGCAAGAATGTTGGAGTTCTTACAAGATGGTTTTTCATCAGGCCTAAGCCTTCAATCATTGAAGGTACAGATTTCGGCCTTGTCCATCTATTTCCAAAAAAGGATAGCCATTTTGCCGGAGATTCAAACCTTTTTACAAGGGGTATCTAGATTGAAACCCCCTTACAAGCAACCAGTAGCGCCTTGGGACCTGTCACTGGTTTTGGATTGCCTTCAGAAGGCACCTTTTGAACCTTTAAGGTCGGCGGACTTTAAGTTTCTCACGTGGAAGCTAGTGTTTTTGTTAGCAGTAGCATCTGCTAAAAGAGTATCAGAGTTGGGAGCCTTGTCATGTAAATCTCCCTTCTTAATTTTTCATGATGACAGGGCGGTTCTGAGAACAGTGCCTCAATTTTTACCGAAGGTAGTCTCTGCCTTCCATTTAAATCAGGAGATAGTTCTACCTGTGTTTCAACCCTCAGAGGGTTCTAAGAAAAGGGACAAGTTGAAGACTTTGGATGTTGTGCGTGCCTTACGCATATATGTGGACAGAGTGAAGAGTGTCAGAAAGACTGACACATTGTTGGTATTGTATGACGTACATAAAATTGGTTGGCCTGCATCTAAGCAGACTATTGCTAGGTGGTTGCGATCTGTGATAGCATTTGCATACACCAAAGCGGGTAGGCCTGTACCGGCCAGAATTAATGCGCATACCACCAGGTCTGTTGC
The DNA here is from genome assembly GCF_055691185.1 of Crinia signifera. Classification (NCBI taxonomy): domain Eukaryota; kingdom Metazoa; phylum Chordata; class Amphibia; order Anura; family Myobatrachidae; genus Crinia; species Crinia signifera. Next base: position 372,585,992 of record NC_139217.1, read on the forward strand.
CACCTCTTGGGCGGTTCGACATGGGGCCACAGCTGAGCAGGTTTGCAGAGCTGCCACTTGGTCATCTGTTCACACATTTGCCAAATTCTATAGATTCCATGAGTTCGCGTCGGAGGACGCATCATTTGGGCGAGCAGTGCTGAGAGCTGCAGACCTGAGCGTACCCTCCCAAAGGACCGGCTCTGGAACGTCCCAGTGTTGAGCTGTGTCACCAGGACCATTGAAAGAGAAAAAGGGATTTTTGTAAGAACTTACCGTTCGAATCCCTTTCTCTGATATGGTCCTGGTGACACAGCGATCCCTCCCTTACGCTCAGTAAGTATGCCAGAATTTTCATGATGTTCATGTTAAAATGGTTAAAAGTTAACAGTTACTGTTATAAGATGTGCATTTAATATGTGCAGGCGTTTGTACTGAGTTAATGTATTCCAGTGGCTTTGAAAGATTGAACTGAAGAGTCCAGGGATGCAGTAGGGGAGGAGCCTACCCTCTAAAGCTTTAGGATAGGTGCCTGGCTCCTTCGGACCCTCCTACATCCCAGTGTTGAGCTGTGTCACCAGGACCATATCAGAGAAAGGGATTCGAACGGTAAGTTCTTACAAAAATCCCTTTATAGCTGTTGTGGACACCCACAGAGGAAGAATATGTCAGGATTGTAGCGGTAGGGATCCTGGCGTCAGTATTTCGACCGCCGGGATTTTGAATGGGTCCCCCTTATGTGATTATTACTATATAAACCCTATTTCTCTTGCCATATTGATTTGACAGCATGGGAAAAGATAAGACGCAAGTTACATAAGATGTTGGCTGTCCTAGGTGCCATGTGATGCCATTTAGAATCCCATTTACTCTATGGAAGTAAATAACTGTGTTGAGCCATCTTTAGCAACTGTGATGGGTTCTCTCTATTATCATTTGTTAATTGTGTACAACTACATTTAGTGTTCACTCTAGGCTTTTTAAGCAGGGTACTGTGCCCTGCCCGGTTTTTTTAGAGGGCAATATGCGCCCTGCTAGAATAGCTTGCTGTCTGACCCCGCCGGTACATTTGGGGGAATCCCAGCACAGCTGTAGATGCAGGGCCCGCCCCCGTACATACTTGGCATGGGACAGTGAGGTACTTGGCCCAACAGTGAGGTCGGCAGGCCCAGCCAGCCCCCCCCCCCCCACTCATTCTGCTCCCTGCCCCGATCCTAAAAGGATTACTATACATTTGTCTTTGGTTGTAATATGTTTTTTATTCGGGATATTCATTTTTCAAGATATCTTATGGCTTTTTTTTTCCTTTTGTCACTTCATGTACTGAAAGGTTTAACTGATAAAATGCGAAGTGATTTTACTGTAATGAAAGATCTAGCAATACACACCAGGCTAGCACCAGATCAGAGAGAACAACAACTGGGGAGGTTTTTGAACAATATTCACAAGTAAGTAATATTTTCTTGATCTTCTGTTTTAATGTGTAAGACAGTGGTTCGCAAACTGTGCCGTGGCACACTGAGATGGCTCAGGGAACTTGTTGGTGTGCCTTGTGTTGGTACTCCAGGATCAATTCAAATAAAGTATGGTCATTTTAATAGGTAAAACCAGTGCTTGTGACTGACAATCATAAAATATGTTGACAAAGAGAAGTGAAAACTGTTCATCACAACATAACAGAATCTATTGGTGACGTATAGACCCAATTTACTTAAGTTAGTATTTTTTAAGAATTTTTCAATAATAAAGTCTTGAACAGGTGTTGTGAATTAAACCCGGAGACTCTAGGGTGCCTTGATTCACAAAAACTTGGGAACCACTGGTTTAAGGTTTTTCTCTGTGTTACTATAAGAAAACACTTTAGAAATCACTTATACTGTATGTTGTGTCTCTGTTTTTATGAATAGTTGTCATTTTTGTTTGAATAACATTCTTTATACTTGTGTGTCATATATATGTGCTACTCCAAACTTTTTTGGTGTTTTTTTTTCCTGCATTTAAACGCCCTTGAGTGGTGAGTTTTGCTGGGGCAGGACAAACCTACCAGGGACGTCGTCACATTCAGCAGTGACGTCGGTGGCAGGCTGGGGGATGTTCGCGGCGGCTCGGGAGGATGTACTCCTGGACACCACTGGCGCGCACCTATTCTATATTAGTGGTATGCCCGCTGCGGCAGCGCAGCTGAGCCCGTAAAATTTTCGGGCATACCACCCAAGGGGTTAATGCATACTAGTAACACATTGGGCATAAATAAACTTGAAACTGGTTTTGTTTTGCATGTGATTTTTTTCTTACACTTGCTCCATCGTAGTGCATATTAAGAGCAGTTGGTAACTTAAATTTATCTTTCAATGGGAGCACATTATAAATACAAAAAAGAAATACAAGGCTTGACAAAGCACACAAAGTCTAGATCAAGATTGTTCCTAAAAATTGATCCATGGCACCCTAGCTGCGGGGGAATCCTACCCTGTGTCAATCAGGAATTTTTCCGCCCTCTCATTTGATCTACAGTATGATGTAATTCTGTTCTCAGGGGAGCAGGCTTGGTTTAAGATGCAGCCTAGAACTCTGGGTGTGGTAAAGATCACAGACCATATCTAGGTCTACATGCACAATGTCGACATTGACAAAATATTGAAATGCAAAAGGTTGACTTTTAAATAGTATGACCCTTATTCTACATGGTACCAGCTATGTGGCAATGTAATGTCATATATATATATATATATATATATATATATATATATATATATATATATATATATATATATATATATATATATATAGATCTTTAGAAAAACAGCACTCCATGTAGGCTATGTCAATAGTTGGTGCAGGGTCCGACAGGAATATATATATACAAAACAGAAAGACATTTGCTATGCCATAAGCAAGATCCAGACAATGGTCAAACATAAGTGGTCAGAGGCACATGCACTTGTTCAGAATTGTATGCAGGGTTACAGGCAGGGATGGATTTAGTGGTGAGGGTACCGCTAGGCACAACAGTTATGGTCATTCCCCTTGCCTAAGTTATTTTGTTCATCGATTGTCATAAGCCTTCATTTGATGATATCAAATTGAATAGAATAATAATAATAAAAGGCGCTATGACTTATTTGTTTTCAGTATGTATACATATTTACAAATTAGAACAGTTTGCTGGGTCAGTATGTGCATGTCCTACCCGTTTACACGCCATTCAGAATCGCAGATGGTACAGTACAGTGGAAATGGGTGTGGTATAGCTTACAATGTCAGCCAGACAGTCAATAGGTGGACACCAAAAAATAGACATGCATTAGGCAGACAGTGACAAAAGTTAGACATGCATTAGTCAGGCGTAGTGCATCTCAACCATTTGACTGTCGACCATTAGTGGTCGACCATATGACTGTATATTGTAGATCTACTGTTATATACCATTTCCACACATACGGTGTCCATGTACACATATTGATTTTTCATGTCAACATTTTACTTGTGTTGTTAGTTTTGTCAATGTCTGACTAATGCATGTCTAACTTTTGTCAATATCTAACTAATGCATGTCTAACTTTTGGTGTCTACCTATTGACTGTCTAACTAGTCATTGTCTGTCAGCCGTCTGGAACCGTCAATGTCTGACTAATGCAAATTTGCATGAACAACCATATTTGTCTGTTTTCTAGTTTTTAGGAACAGATTGCTTCAATAAATTACCGAAAGAACCGGCCACTATCACTTAGTGTGAAGTAAAGCAGCCACTAGGAATGAGATAGTCCGTACCAAAAAACCCCAAAAATATATAGTGGTGCCGGTGAACACCAAGGAGGAAAACTATAAATAAATGTACATTTTATTACAATTTAAAACACAATCATTCAAATAGCCACATCTCACATGTAAATTATTGCCTGGAATTAGGGGGATATTCAATCCCCGGCGAGCATCTCCCGCCGGGGAGATGCTCGCCGGGCCCTATTCAATGCTGTCTTCCCCGACAGCATTGAGCAGGGTATCTCGGCAGAACGAGCCCGACATCACAAGCTGACGGGCTCGTTCTGCCGAGAACAGCCAGGAATTGTCGAGCTGCCGGCTGCAGCTTGCCTCTTCCCGGCCGCAGCTCACGGCCACGCTCAGCAGGCGGGACATTGAATCCCGCCTGCATAGTCTCGGTCAAGCTGACGAGAACGGGACTGGGTCACGGCGGTCGAGCAAGCTCGACTGCCGTGACCCTCAGATTGAATACCCCCCTCAATGTGCTGCTCTTGACAAATATGTTCCTAAAAGGTCAACACATGAAGCCAGTGTCCATAGATACTAAATCAGTTCTGATTAGAGGGAAGTTATTCCTTTTATGTATATTTACCACAATTTCAACGCTAGAAGAATTGATCCTTCGTAAGAAAGATTTCAGGTTCCATATCTCTTTAGAACAAGGTCCAATTTGGAGATTCATTTTGAATGTGGACAAGGAAATGGAGACTGGTTTCGGGTTTTCTGCAGATGTCTATTCCAGGTTGTTGGAGTTGTGGGTTATTAAGAGCATTTTGCTGTCTCTATAGCAGCTTTTTCAAAGTTCTTTGATGATGCAATGGCTGCCGCTTTCTCCACAACAAGGACCTTATTCTTATCCATATGCAATGCTGTAAAGATCGCAGCATTGCATGTGCATTAATCACTGCTCCCACAGCCGCCCGCCCCCTCTCGTTTGCTGAGTTTCCCACACGGATGCGAATGAATGTTTTGCATAAACATCCATTCGCAGCCTTGGTTGTGGAGACCAAATAATTTGATGTCAGCAGCCCACCGCCAGCAGCCACATCACTGCCTATTTCTCCTTCGGGAGACATCAGGGGCCACAGCGTTACATTGGGTAGTAAGGAGATGGGAGAGCACCAGCACCCTAGAGGTTAAACTTGAACTGCCTCCCAGGCAGCCGGGCTCCTCCCCTCCTCTACCCCGCCTCCAGGCCAGGAAGCCCAGTTTTTTCGGGTGCTGGCAGGAGCCAGATGCACCTAATAGAGGGGCTGCTATTTAGCAGCCTAACTTGATTTTTTTTATTTTATTTTTCATTTTTCTTTTACACTGACTTGTGTCAGTGACAGAGCAGCAGCACTGGGGGTCTGCACAGACACCTGCGCTGCTGCTCCATCACCCGGGTCCGGAGCTGCATCGCCACTCGAGGGTGGGGACCTGCAGCGGCCCCCGGGCACTGGGGAGCCACAGCCGCCACCGGACGCCGGGGACCTGACAAAGGTAACGCGCTCCCCGCTGGGAGCACGCGCGATTGCGCTTGCTGGGCATTGCGGCTGCAGCAGTTCGGCGGGGGGGACCGCCGACTGCGCTGACAAGCGGACGGCTGGTTCGCCACCCGCTCCCGCTGGACCACCAGGGAAACGGTTTGTGGGCAGCGGCGCCAGGTATGCGGGGCCGCCCGGTAGCGCCGGACCCCTGCCATTTTTACCTGCGCCGCATGTGGACACCTCCCTGGGGGCCATTTGTCAGCAGGGGGAGAAGGCTCCCCCCACATCAGCCTCTCCACCCGGGGACAGTAGGCAGGGAACTGTGTTTATCACACAGAGAGTTCCCGCCACTGAGATCCCTTCCTGCCTGCCTGCGACATGTGAGGAGGGACACGGAGGAGCTCATAGCCACCCGGAGTTCCACTCCTTCACTGCCAGGTCATTTGGGCATGTCCCCCCTGTACCCCTCCTTCGGGAAACTGTACAGTACTGTGCTCTGAAAGGAGCCTTGTGCCATTAATTGCATTGCCCTTGTATGCTGCATTGTTTGTTAACAGTTTAGCTGCCTGTCAGTTTAATCTGTGTTACACTGTACTATATGGCCATGTATTGCTGGTTAGGTCATGCTGACTTAACATGTGTGGAGGGACACAGAGAGCTTATCAAGCCAGTCTGGGGTTCCGCTCCTTCACTGCCTGGGCTCCCCTGTAATAATCTCCTCCAGGAGTCAGGTTACAGAGCAGACAGAGTTCAAACTGTGGGCACAGCAGAGCCAAGTGCAACATTGTATCCTGTGAATTAACACCATCACTGCCTGTCAGGAGCATAAAGAACAGAGCGGATGGTGTAATGGTTAGCATTGCTGCATCACAGTGCAGAGGTCATGGGTTCGATTCCCAACATGACCCAGACTGTGCAGAGTTTATCTACCTGTCAGATACAAGCTGACTGTCAGATGCAGACTGCGTTGTCTGTACCATATAGACTGCCAGTATATCCACTGCACCTGTATATATAACTGCACTGTATGTCTATATCACTGCTTTGTATGTCTATTACAAGCTGGCTCAGATGCATACTGCATTGTCTGTACCGTATAGACTGCCGGTCTATATCACGGCAGCTGTCTATTGTATGTATATCACTGCACTGTCTATATCACTGCATTGTATGTATATCACAGGCTGGCTGTGCACTGTGTAACACTATCACTGCCTGTCAGAAAGGCTGCCTGCCAATGATTGCTATATGTGCCTAGTACTAGCTTACTGCGTACTGTGGGGGCAGCACAGCTCGGGTCGTGGGTTCAATTCCCACTATGACCCTAACTGTGCAGAGTTTGTACGTTCTCTCCGTGTTTTAGTGGGGTTACTCCGTGTACTCCGGTTTCTTCCCACAATGCAAAATTTAAAACAGAAGTATGCTGCGTTAGCCGTACAAATGGGCCAAATGTCTACGCCACCGCAAGGTATACGTAGTACCAGCTTACGGTGTATGGCTTGAACACTATCTCTGTTGGTCAGAGAATACTGTGTTAGCGGTACCATGTAGGCTACCCGCCTATTCTATGGCATTGTATGCCTTCTATACTTGTAGTACATTGTCTTACCTGTGCTTTAGCAGCCGGTTCACAGTGCTATAATACTGCAACGTCTTCCAGGGGTACCAGTCCCAGTGACTCTGGGGCTTCGGCGTGGATGTCTTGTACATCCTGTAATGCTGGCCTATGCCCCCATTACTAGTACAGGACGGCTTATACGCAGGCTGCTACAATGCCTGGGCGATGCCCACAGGTACAGCCTCCTCTAGAAAACAGGAGCCTGCTTGGGCCACGTTCTTTACTCCGTTGCCGGTGCAGCTAGTAGCAGTAGCAGCCTCATCCCTTGGCTGAGTGCTTATCTGCCTCCAGACAAGGTCCCCAGAAATGCCGTCCCCATCCTTGGCGGGTGTAGCTCCCCGCACAGTGGAAGCGCTCTGTACCTGTAGACGCAGATACCCCCGTCATCCAGACTCCTCCGTCAGCAGACACAGAGAGGAGGACACCTGGGATTAGCATTGTCTAGAGGGGACCGTCGACGACGGTATGGAAGATGGGGGGCCTGTGATAAGGTGAATCCCCCCCCACCTCGTCTTGAGGTGCCGACCTTGGTCTCAGCTGTCAAATAGGTCCTTACCTTAAACGACCCCGCTGAGCCGCCTACACCTTTGGGTGTCTCCCTAGGTATATTCTGGGTTTATTCCGTAAATCTGTGAACTCGACTAAGGTCATCAGTTGGGAGATTCCTAACAGGAAGTTTAGCTTGCCATCGGCGGTTTCCCTTCCTTTTACCCCCTTCCACAGGAGGACATAGTCCCCTGGGAGACTGTCCCTAAAGTGGACGCACTCCTGCCCCAGGCATCTGCTTGGGTGGCTAAGGCCTTAGTTGCGTGAGCAACTTCTCTCACAGCGGACGCTGCATAAGGGGTGTCGGAGGAAACCCTGCTGCCTTCTATTGAGTATCAGGTGACACTTTACCTGGGGGTGACGGCTCTGGAAATTACACCAATCGCCTCCAGAGGGTCACCCTCGGCCATAGCTGCACACACATACCAGTGTCTGTGCTCTTGGAAGGCCTGAACTCAAAGTCCCTTTTGAGGGTTCCTTTTTATTTGGGCCAGTGCCAAATATGGGGGCCGGTTTAGATACCATTCGGCAGAGGATATCCCTTCTGGGGGATTGCCATCTGGCTCTACAGTCCAGGATCAGACATCTCTTGTCCCCCTGGCAGGTGTCTGTGCATGCCTGCGTGGGGTCCCTGGGGTTGGTGGATCGGCCTTCGAATTGGCAGAATAGGCTCAGTTCCATACCAACCCTCTACAATACTGTCCAAGGAGCAGCACGGATAGTGTAGTGGTTAACATTACTGCTTCACTGCGCTGAGGTCATGGGTTCGATTCCCACCATGGCCCTAACTGTGCGGAGTTTGTATATTCTCCCCAGACTTGCATGGGTTTACTCCTGGTACTCCGGTTTCCTCCCACAATATCCATGCCCAGAAGTTCGCCTGGTCTCCAGCAGGGCCCCCCTTTCCTGGGGGCTTCTGGACGGGACCTCGCTACTGGAGCCATGCATGCTAGCCTCCCGTGTTTGGGGGGTGGTCACTTCTCAAAGGTCGTTCCAGGGTCTCTGGACCACTCTAGTGGCCCAGCCCTCCATCATCGTCCTCGAACTAAAGACAATCTTCCGGGCAGTCCGCTTGGCGGAACCCTAACTTAGGGGTTGGCCGGTGCAAGTCCAGTCGGACATTGCGACAAGGGTGGCATATGTTAACCACCAGGGTGGCACTAGTTGTCAGCCCACTATGACAGAAGCATCCGGCATCTTTCAGAGATGATCCCTGCTTTTTCAGAAATTTTTATCCTGGTTTTCCAGAATTGGGTGGCGGTCTTCCTCGGCCGTCAGACCTGTGATGCCGACGACTTGACCCTCCTTAGAGTGATGTTTCAGATGCTGGTACAACGGTGGGGCCCAACCGAGGTGGCCTTGACAGCCTCTCGCCATACCCTCAAACCACCACTGTGCGGGTCCTGGTCTTGCGACCCGGAGGGGGGGGCTTGCCTGGTAGACGCCCTGTCCGCTCCGTGGCCGTCCACACTGATGGCGCCTTTCCACCACTTTCCTCCTTTTGCGAATGTCTCGCAAGCTGAAGCCGGAGGGCGGCACATTGATTCTGGTTGCTCCACCTTGGCCCAGACGGATCTGGTTTTCGGATCTGCAGTCAGTAGCCCCTCCTATTCGCTTACCCCTGGACACAGGCATGCTCTCATGGTCCGCCTCTCTCTTTCGGCTTTGAGGCACTTGGCTTTGACAGGGTGGCTGTTGAGACCTCCCGGGTAAGACCCGGCGGGTTTCACTCCACCATGCTCAGGGCGAGGAAACCTCCCTAGATGGGGTGTACCATCGCATATGGAGGGCTTACTTTTCCTGCTGCGAACCCTACGCTTCAGATTCCGGGACTTACTACCTGGCTAGGGTTCTGTCCTACTTGCAGAAGGGTCTGGAGGCTGGGTTGCGTTGATCATCTTTAAAGGTTCGGATTTCAGCCTTGCACATCTTGTTCTGTCGACGGGTGGCCCTGTCGACGGATGTCTGTACATTCCTGCAGGATGTCTTGCATATCCAGCCTCCCTTAGTTACCCCAGTTGCCCCCTGGGATCTCTCTAATCCTGACTTCTTCAGGGCCCACCTTTTGTGCCCTTGCGGTCGGTGGACCTGTGTTGACTCGCCTGGAAGATTGTTTCCTTGTTGGCGATAGCTTTGGCCAGGGGAGTCTCTGACCTGTCAGCTCTGTCCTGTAAGTCCTTGGTTATAACCGGGCGGTTTTTCCTACCGTCCCTTCTCAACTACCTTAAGTGGTGTCCGGCTTTCAGGTCAACCAGGACATTATTGTTCCGGCATTTAGACAGTCTGTTGTTACTACGGCTTGGTCCTCCTTGGACGTTGTCCGGCCGGGGCGTATTTATGTGCTATGTGCACCGTTCTAGGCTGTTGCACTAGTCAGACTCTCTCTCTTTGTACTATATGGTGTTCGGATGAGAGGGTGGCCCGCCTCTACGCAAACTACTGCCCGCTAGAGTCGCTCTGGCAGGCATATTTGGACACCTCCCTCCCGGTTCCGGCAGGGATTCAGGCACATTCCGTTAGGTCTGTGGAGGTGTCCTGGGCTGTAAGAGGCGGTGCTAAAGTTGAGCAAATTTGCAGGGCGGCGACTTGGTCGTCCGCCATTACTGTCTTGCGTTTTTACGCTTTTGACACGTTTGCCTCCCAGGACTCGGCCTTTGGCCAGAGTGTGTTGGCTGCGGCACAGGCGCGTCCCCACCCATAGGTGGCTGCTTTAGGACGTCCCAATGTAACGCTGTGGCCCCTGATGTCTCCCGAAGGAGAAAATGAGATTTATGTCTTACCTGGTAAATCTCTTTCTTCGAGGACATCAGGGGCCACAGGGATCCCTCCCTGCCGCGCCTGCTTTACTTCCGTTATGGTTAAGTTATGATTATGTTATATTATCCCTCGGTTGAGGGTACTAACATGTTCAGAATGTGTTTCTGTGCGGTGCTTCTCTTCCTTCTATCTTGTCTCCTGCCTTGGCTTGTTAAAAAAACTGAGCTTCCTGGCCTGGAGGCGGGGTAGAGGAGGGGAGGAGCCCGGCTGCCTGGGAGGCAGTTCAAGTTTAACCTCTAGGGTGCTGGTGCTCTCCCATCTCCTTACTACCCAATGTAACGCTGTGGCCCCTGATGTCCTCGAAGAAAGAGATTTACCAGGTAAGACATAAATCTCATTTTTCCATGGGAACACCTAGCGTTTCATGGGAACACTGTGCGATCCCATGGGATCCCACCGCCGCCGCCCCATGCCCACACTGGTATGTCACCGTGACTGTTCACACCCAGCTTATGCACATGCAAAGAAATGCGCATTACATAAACATTGCTCCTCCATGCAAATGCATGGGGGAGCGAGAGGACCAGAATAAGGTCCCAAGTTCCATTGCGGTTCATTTAATGGTTCATACTCAGTCATACACAGATAAGAAATGTGTTGCGTAGCAATTATTCAGTGCAATGTTATGTAGTAGTTTGGTTACATACAGTATGTAGAATTACTATTACAACACACTTTCACACAAAAAGCCACTTCTCTCTCATGCAGCATGGCGTATTGAGGCTAGATGTATGATGACATAGCTTACATAGCTGTATAGGACAATTGAAATGCATACACATGGGAGCTGTGGGGGATTATAATGCATGATAAACCCACCAAAGTGTTAGCACCCCTGGAGTTTTATCTTCCTCACAGGTGCATGAGGTGATATAAAGAACTATCACATAATGTCCAACAATATTACATTTTAGTTGGATAACCAATTCTAATAGTGCTGTATCTCTTTTCTGTTTTAGGGATGAAAATGTTCAGAAAGAACTTCGGGACTGGGGTCTAAACTTTGACACTAAACTCCTGAATTTTGGTGCAAGAGTTGCTCCTCCAGAGAAAATTTTGCTATCAAATAGATCAGTATGTACAATGTTTTTTTTATGAGTGTTCCTAATGTAATGCATATTATTATGTAATAATACATATATCATGGTTCTCAAAAGGAATCAAAATCTGTACAGAATCGTCACAATATTCCAGATTTTGTTTAACCCGTTGAGTGCCAACATCTCTGTGAGCAAAATATCTGCAAAAAATACCAGCCTCACTCACATTTTGTTATAGAAATTATAATAAAAAAATCTGTAAAAAAAACATGTTTCATATATAAAGTAAACATTACAGGCCACTATGATGAATAAAAATGTTTTCTTGGTCATTTTAACACATAAATTGACAAATTCACTTTGCACTTAGAGGGTTAAACAGCAATGCAGCATTACGATTTGCGGTAATTTTCCTTTCAGCACAACTTGACATTTATACTTAATACCTTAAACACAAATAGATTAATGCATGGGGGGTTTCATATGACCGCAGTATATACTTTTACTGCAAAAAAAAAGGGTGCTTTTATAAGTCTTGGCCTAGTGGGGGGTTTTCCGGGTATTCCTGCTATTAGGGATAATTTAATTAACTCACGGAGATCGATTAGCCACTGTTATTTACTGTAGCTAATGGAATTACCCCATAATTATAAGAATCAATGAAACGATAAATGTAGTACAAATAAAAATATCAAGACACCTAATTCATATCTTCGGATAGCTCACAATTCCTAATTTAAAATAAAAATTAAACAGAAATAAAAGAAGAGATTAAGATTTAATAGCTCTCACATTAATCACTTTTTTTAAATAAATACAGTAATATTATCATCGTCATGTAAACCTTTTGTTACCATAGTGTTTAATGCTAGATACCAATATATTTACCACTTAAATAATATTTGGGATATTTCCTTTAAAAAAAAAAATCTTATTCCCCTTCTAGCCTCTTTGGTGGAAATTTACAAAGATTGAATGTACGCATTCATACCCATTCAGTTACATTCGAAAAATTTACAAACAACTGAATTCGGCTTATATGCCGTATTTAGGAATGGCAAGCTCAGCTGAATTCAGCTGTATGAATGAATAGACTATCAATAGAACTCGGCCACAAATGGCCATAGAGTTCTAACAGATTGTCTCATTTACAATAATTCATATTTCTGAATTTGTCCATGAATTCAGCTCAAAATACGAATCGAAATTAGACCACATTTTCTATGCTTATATTGCAGAATCATGAACAGGCATGCTTCTACAGTATGTTTAAAAATAATGGTGTGGGGTCCCCCCCCCATACACACATGTATAACCAAGCCCGGTCTCTTTGAGCCAGTGCTGGTCACAGAAATACAGAAGATAAAATTAATAGGGTCCCCCCTGTATTTTAGAAAACAACACCGGGCTCTTGGACTGGTCCTGGTTACTAAAAATACACCGTAGGCCTCCAACAGCCTGTGGTGTAATGCCACAGCCAGGGAGACTTTTTACTGAAGCTCCCCCTGCCAAAGCATTCTCACTGTGGCTGTCTGGTCATTCATGACTGATCTGTGCAATACTTCCGGGTCGTCCATATTTGACTGCCGGTAAACTCGTCAGCCAAATGTGAATGACTTCACCATCGGAAAATACGAATCCAGAGATCTCGGCAGCTTAGTAAATTTGCCAAGTTCTTAGGCCGTCCCCCCCCCCATCCCTGCCAATAGTGGCTGTTACTGTTCCTACTGTGGATCGGGCGTGATCGGCCACCTTAGTATATTTCCACCATTATTTTTGTGTTAAAGTATAAATTGTGAGCTACAATGTATTAGTTAATTGTTATTAATTATTGTTGTTTTTTGGGAGGGGGTGCATTGATATCACAGATGTCTCGGCCGCGGTTAGGACGCGCCGCTCACCTGTTCATCTCCGGCGGCGGGGCCTGCGGGCCATCCGTCCGGGTGCAGGGCGGGGAGCGCGGCGTCTAGGTCTTCCGGCCGCGACCATCCTTCTGGGGCCTGCGGCACACGCGTCCAGCATGAGAGCTAGCCAAAGTTGTTTGTCTCCAGTCCGGGCGCCGCCATGTTGTCGTAGCCAGCCAATGGTTCAGAACCCCAGTTCAGCTCCTCCAATCAAGATCTGCCCTGGGGGATAAAGCAGAGCCCTCTGGGGCATACAAGCGCCAGTGCTTTGTTGTCAATCCCTGTGGAGGAAGCTTCAGCCTGTGCTCCTGTCCTTGCCCTGTGATATCCCTGATCCCTGTCTTCGTTACCTGCAGTTCAACACCTGATATCTGGATACCTGCATTTGCATTCTGCTCCCAGCCCTTACAGCGTCACACCTGTTCCCTGGACTTTGCAATTGCACTCTGCCTCCAGCCCTTTCAGGTTTGCTACAGTCTCTCAAGCCTCTGCACATGCTGCAGTCCTGCGTGTCTGTTGACACATCTCCACTCCTGCTGTCGACCAGCTGCACCTGTTGCCAGCCCTGCGTGTCTGTTGACACATCTCCACTCCCGCTGTCGACCAGCTGCACCTGCTGCCAGCCCTGCGTGTCTGTTGACACATCTCCACTCCTGCTGTCGACCAGCTGCACCTGCTGCCAGCCCTGCGTGTCTGTTGACACATCTCCACTCCTGCTGTCGACCAGTTGCACCTGCTGCCAGCCCTGCGTGCCTGTTGACACATCTCCACTCCTGCTGTCGACCAGTTGCACCTGCTGCCAGCCCTGCGTGCCTGTTGTCACATCTCCACTCCTGCTGTCGACCCGCTGCTCCTGTCGTCAGTCCTGCGTGTCTGTTGACACATCATCACGTCTGCCTGTGGTCCAAGTTGCACCTACTGCCAGTCTTCCGTGCCTGCGGACGCCTCACCATCCTGCTGTCTGCCTCCGCACCTACTGCCAGTCTTCCGTGCCTGCGGACGCCTCACCATCCTGCTGTCTGCCCCCGCACCTACTGCCAGTCTTCCGTTGCAAGAAATAGACTGCCCTAGGGCGGTCAGAGGGCGCTGTTATGGGATGTCTGTCAAATGCAGCAGCTACTTAACAGGGACTGAGTGGGTCCCCAAAGGTAGATACAAACAAGAAAAAATAAAGTAGCGCTTGCGAATGAGGAAAATCAATATAAAAATTTATTACACAATATGACAATAAATAAATATAATGAGAAAATACACAATAAAATATATATATAATAAAATGCTCAAACTCTCAGTGGATGCCACTATTTGTGGGATGTTACTAGGATCCGTCCTATGTATGCCGTAAGGTGGATGAATGGATGGGAACCCAATAAAGTTCTTTTTTGAACTGAAACAATATATGAGGTCTCCAATTGGAAATAAAAGTCAGCGAATTTTTAGAAGATGGAAATAATTACCACTGATTGTCCCTTGGGAGTCTTGTGTCCATATAGGACTGCTGAAAAAGCTGTGATCTCCGTGTGGGGTTTGTGGATGAATCTTCTCCGCTTGGTGATAACAAATATGGAGCCAGGTGGTGGGTCTCAAAGATAAAGGGTTGTTTTCCCAAAATATAAAGATGATAAACGGCTGGTTGGATCCAAATAGCGTGGTGTGGCAACAACAGTGAGAGGCCAGTGTGAGCAAGCAGCTTCCAACGCGTTTCACTGTCTCTAGGGACAGCTTTGTCAAGGATATGCTGCTAACAGTCCTTTGGGGGTATTTATACCTGTGTCTGATAATCAAACACAGTGCACCTGTGTGCTGAAGAACATCTCATCTACTTTAATACATAAAATTTCCATAAATAAAAGGCAATAGAAGGCAACAGTAAAATAAATAGCAACTAGAATAAATTTTCATATTAATATAACGAAAGATTAGGTTTTAAACAAGAAAAAACATGTATAACAGAGGCGCGCTATTGGACGGGGATCAGGTGTCCAATAGATTATTTCCTCAAACACCAAAAGCTTGTCATGGCAACGGGTCATGTGTTTGTAGTACAGCCTATACTAGGCGTGGGGCGGGATGAGTTAAGACAGAGGAGGCTGGCACGATGTCCGCGTGCGTTCCAAGCCTCTATTAGGAAGCGTACTTCCTATTTGATTCATATGGCCTGGACGCCTCGTGATAGGCTTGCGTCCCAGACCTCGTTTTGGAAATGGTACCCCGGAAGTTCCGGGCGTGCAGTCTGGTTGCCTAGTGATAGGCTTGCGTTCCAGACCTCTTTCTAAAGTATATTGTTATAAAGGTGACGGAGGAAAGTTGGACTAAAGTTGTATATCTATTACATATCAATCTGAACGCACATCATTATTATAGAAAGAAGCATAATTCAAAGAAGGACATAACCCTTTTTAAATGGTCACGTAACTAAGTGTTGATGTTTTGTATAGACATGAAAATATCACGTGTCCATTTTTAGTAGTCACATATAAATTAGAAGGAACCTTTTGACAGAACTTTTTGGAGTTTGGAAGAGAGAGTCACCTACTGCCAGTCTTCCGTGCCTGCTGACGCCTCACCATCCTGCTGTCTGCCTCCGCACCTACTGCCAGTCTTCTGTGCCTGCTGACGCCCCACTATCCTGCTGTCAGCACCTGCATCTACTGCCAGCCCTCCGTACCCGCTGACGCTTCTCCATCCTGCTGTCTGCATCTGCACCTGCTGTCAGTCATCGGATGTCGCTGACTTCCGGCGTCTACTGCCCATTGCCGTCTGCCCCCACAGTCAGTCTTTGTGTTCCCCAGTAAGCTAACAGAGACTCTGGGATCTCTCCCATCATTCTGGACTTTTAGTTGTTGCCCAGGTACTTCACTGGGTTTTCCGATCTACAGTTTCATATATGGTCTTGCCTTCTCATGTTGGTGCTACAATAAAGAGTTATATCAAACCTGCTATTCTCCAGTCTCCTTCAAGCCGCAAACACCCAACCTCCAGGCCTCAGACAGATCCACAAGGTACCCCTAGCGTGACAGTAAGCACTGGCCCAATGGATCCGTCCGCCAGCCAGGAGTTCTTCCAAAATGTGGTCGCTCGGCTGCGAGCACTGGAGGAATCCCAGCAGCAAGTTACTCAAGCCCTCCAAGGCATATCTCAAAGGCAAGCCTCAAATCCTCCGTCACAGACTGTCTCCCCGTCTTTACGATTGTCTACCCCTTCTAAGTATAATGGTACCCCTCGTACCTGCCGGGGGTTTATCAATCAATGTGAAGTACATTTTTCCCTGCAACCAATGAACTTTCCTTCTGATCGTGTTAAAGTGGCTTACATTGTCTCTTTATTATCAGATTCTGCATTGGACTGGGTCTCCCCACTTTGGGAAAGAAATGATCCTCTGCTCTCCAAGTACTCCGACTTTATTTCTCAATTCATAAAAAATTTTGATGAACCGGGACGAGTATCTTCTGCTGCTTCAGAAATCCTGCGGATTCGTCAAGGCTCCCGCTTCGTTTCTCAATATGTTATCCACTTTCAAACTGTGGCATCTGAACTGAAATGGAATGAGGAGGCGCTAATTTCCACTTTCTTGGCAGGGTTATCTGAACGCATGAAGGACGAGTTAGCCACCCGAGATCTTCCTACCTCGCTGGGTGAGGTCATATCGCTCTGCAATAGGTTGGACCTCCGTTTCCGTGAGCGTCAACTAGAGAGATCCCGGCAAGAGCGAGGCAAGTCTATTCCCGTTTCTCCTCGCCTAGGGCCTACTCCTCCTCCAAATTCTTCTGATGAGCCTATGCAGATCAATCATACTCGCCTAACTCCCGAAGAACGCCAGAGAAGACGGCGACAGAATTTATGCTTGTACTGTGGGGAATCTGGTCATCTATTAGCCAAATGTACCCGTCGTCCGTTAAACTCCCGGTCCTAGTTGGTTGCGGAGAGGCCAACCTAGGACGAGTAGAAACTTCTCCAATCAAGTCCGACTCTTTGTTGTCCATACAGGTGGTGTTACCCAACGGGTCACTCGCAGTATCTGCTTTACTGGACTCTGGGGCAGCCGCCAATTTTATTTCAGCCCAGTTTGTGTCCTATCATGGCCTGGACTCTCAGAAACTTTCGCAGCCACTCCATTTATCTGCCGTAGATGGGAGTCTTATTCCTCAAGCCTCCATTACTCATCGAACTCTGCCCATCAAGATTCAAGTTGGGGCGTTGCATCAGGAAGAATTGTCTTTTTTCATTATTCCTAAAGCGAACCATCCTGTAGTGTTGGGGTTTCCTTGGCTCCAGCAGCATTCTCCAAAAATCAATTGGAGTACTATGGAGGTCCTGTCCTGGGGTACGAACTGCCGTCATACCTGTCTTCCCGAATTAGTGCGCATCCAGTCCACCTCGCCTACGTCTCCTGATCTTCTTCCTCAAGCCTATCAAGCCTTCTCCGACGTCTTCTGTAAAGGTTCAGCCGACAAATTACCTCCGCATCGGTGCTGGGACTGTCCCATCGACCTTATTCCAGGTAAAATGCCTCCAAAGGGCCGAACCTATCCGCTTTCTTTGCCAGAGACAGAAGCCATGTCCCAGTATATTAAAGAGAACTTATTAAAAGGCTTCATCCGGCCTTCCACGTCTCCAGCAGGAGCCGGATTCTTTTTCGTTAAAAAAAAGGATGGAGGTCTGAGGCCCTGTATTGATTATAGGGGACTGAATAACATAACAGTCAAAAATAAGTACCCGTTACCCTTGGTGACTGAGTTGTTTGACCGAATCAAAGGGGCTAAAGTCTTCACTAAATTGGATCTCAGAGGAGCCTATAACCTTATCCGTATCCGAGCAGGCGATGAGTGGAAGACAGCTTTTAATACTAGAGACGGTCACTACGAGTACCTTGTTATGCCGTTTGGTCTCAGCAATGCTCCAGCAGTATTCCAAGAATTCATGAACGAATTATTCCGTGATTTACTGTATTATTCCGTGGTTGTTTATCTCGATGACATTCTTATTTTTTCTCAGAATATTCCGGAACACCGTCAGCACGTGAAGGAAGTGTTACAGCGATTGCGATCCAACCAGCTATACTGTAAATTGGAGAAATGCGAATTTGAGAAATCTTCAGTTCCTTTTCTTGGTTACATCATTTCAGGTACCGGGTTAAGCATGGATCCTTCTAAAGTGCAAGCAGTTCTTGATTGGCCACAACCTCATACCCTAAAGGCGGTTCAACGCTTCATTGGCTTTTCCAATTATTATAGGAAATTCATCAAAAATTTTTCTTCCATCATTTGTCCCATCACAGCGTTGACTCACAAAGGAGCCAATCCTGCCAAGTGGTCTCCCAAAGCGGTGGCTGCATTTCAGCAATTAAAAAGTGTATTTACTTCAGCTCCAATTCTTCTACAGCCTGATTGTTCTCGCCCGTTTATTCTGGAGGTAGATGCCTCTTCTGTTGGGGTTGGAGCTGTACTTTCACAGAAGTCTGAGGACGGTCGCCTACACCCATGTGGGTTCTTCTCCAGGAAGTTTCTGCCAGCCGAGATGAACTACCCCATTGGTGAACAAGAATTACTAGCCATTAAATTGGCCTTTGAAGAATGGCGGTACTTGTTGGAAGGGGCTAAGTTTCCTATATCCGTCATCACAGACCATAAAAACTTGTTATATTTGCAGAACGCCCAGTGTCTGAACCCCAGACTAGCCCGATGGGCCTTATTCTTCACGAGGTTCGAGTTTGTGTTATCTTTCCGTCCTGGGTCTCAAAATGGCAAAGCGGACGCACTCTCCAGATCTTTCACGTCCTCTACAGAAGATCGTACCATAAGCCCAGTTCTCAGCCCTACAGTGTTTGCCAAGACTGCTGTAGTATCCATTCCTAGAGGAAAGACTTTTGTTGATCCTGGACTCAGATCATCTTTGCTTCAGTGGGCACACTCCTCTTGTTTTTCTGGTCATTGCGGTATAAAGAAAACTTTAGAATTCATTAAAAGAGCGTACTGGTGGCCGTCCATGAGGAAAGATGTCACTGACTTCATAGCATCCTGTACCCAGTGTTCTCGTCACAAATCTTCTCGTCAAGCACCAGCTGGTCTTTTACAACCATTATCCATACCTGAGTCACCCTGGTCACACATATCGATGGACTTTGTCACCGATCTGCCTCTTTCACAAGGGTTCAACACGATCTGGGTCGTCATCGACCGTTTCTCCAAGATGGCCCATTTCGTTCCACTGAAGGGCCTTCCGTCTGCTCCTAAATTGGCCCAAATATTCATAGCTGAAATATTTCGTCTACATGGTCTTCCGAGAGAAATTGTTTCTGACAGAGGGGTACAATTTGTATAAAAGTTTTGGAGAGCGTTGTGTAGTGCTTTACAGGTAAAGCTGAATTTTTCTTCATCTTATCATCCACAGTCCAATGGTCAAACAGAAAGAGTAAATCAAGATTTGGAGGCCTTTTTACGCCTGTATCTGTCCTCCTCGCAAGACAATTGGAAGGAGCTTTTGCCTTGGGCCGAATTTGCACATAACAACTCTTATCATTCCTCCACCGAAAAGACTCCCTTCTTCATTGTGTATGGCCGTAATCCACGTGTTCCAGAATTCCAAAATCTTCCTGTTTTTGATATACCAGCAGTTAATTCGTCTGTCCAATTTTTCTCAAGCGTTTGGAGGAATGTTCATGCTTCATTAGAGAAAGCCTCCCAACGTTACAAGAAATTCTCTGATCGGCACAGACGGGCAGCTCCGAAACTCAAGGTGGGTGACAGAGTTTGGCTCTCCACCAAAAATATTAGACTCAAAGTTCCGTCTATGAAGTTTGCACCTCGATTCATTGGGCCATATACAGTAATTTCTGTGATCTCTCCATTGGCTTATAAATTACAGTTGCCTCGTTCTTTGAAAATTTCTAATACATTCCACATCTCTTTATTAAGACCATTGATATTAAATCGATTCCAGAATAAAGTACCCAAATCTCCTCAGCCTCAAGCTCATCATGATGTTGCTTTTGAAATTAAAAAAATTGTGGACTCTAAAGTTCGTTCAGGGCAAGTCCAGTATCTGGTAGACTGGAAAGGCTTCGGTCCAGAGGAACGATCCTGGGTGGATGCTGCTCGCGTCGATGCTCCCACTTTGGTCCGTAAGTTTCATCAACAATATCCAAGAAAACCATGGAAGTGTCCAGAGTCCACTTCAAAAAGGGGGGGTGCTGTCACGGCCGCGGTTAGGACGCGCCGCTCACCTGTTCATCTCCGGCGGCGGGGCCTGCGGGCCATCCGTCCGGGTGCAGGGCGGGGAGCGCGGCGTCTAGGTCTTCCGGCCGCGACCATCCTTCTGGGGCCTGCGGCACACGCGTCCAGCATGAGAGCTAGCCAAAGTTGTTTGTCTCCAGTCCGGGCGCCGCCATGTTGTCGTAGCCAGCCAATGGTTCAGAACCCCAGTTCAGCTCCTCCAATCAAGATCTGCCCTGGGGGATAAAGCAGAGCCCTCTGGGGCATACAAGCGCCAGTGCTTTGTTGTCAATCCCTGTGGAGGAAGCTTCAGCCTGTGCTCCTGTCCTTGCCCTGTGATATCCCTGATCCCTGTCTTCGTTACCTGCAGTTCAACACCTGATATCTGGATACCTGCATTTGCATTCTGCTCCCAGCCCTTACAGCGTCACACCTGTTCCCTGGACTTTGCAATTGCACTCTGCCTCCAGCCCTTTCAGGTTTGCTACAGTCTCTCAAGCCTCTGCACATGCTGCAGTCCTGCGTGTCTGTTGACACATCTCCACTCCTGCTGTCGACCAGCTGCACCTGTTGCCAGCCCTGCGTGTCTGTTGACACATCTCCACTCCCGCTGTCGACCAGCTGCACCTGCTGCCAGCCCTGCGTGTCTGTTGACACATCTCCACTCCTGCTGTCGACCAGCTGCACCTGCTGCCAGCCCTGCGTGTCTGTTGACACATCTCCACTCCTGCTGTCGACCAGTTGCACCTGCTGCCAGCCCTGCGTGCCTGTTGACACATCTCCACTCCTGCTGTCGACCAGTTGCACCTGCTGCCAGCCCTGCGTGCCTGTTGTCACATCTCCACTCCTGCTGTCGACCCGCTGCTCCTGTCGTCAGTCCTGCGTGTCTGTTGACACATCATCACGTCTGCCTGTGGTCCAAGTTGCACCTACTGCCAGTCTTCCGTGCCTGCGGACGCCTCACCATCCTGCTGTCTGCCTCCGCACCTACTGCCAGTCTTCTGTGCCTGCGGACGCCTCACCATCCTGCTGTCTGCCCCCGCACCTACTGCCAGTCTTCCGTGCCTGCTGACGCCTCACCATCCTGCTGTCTGCCTCCGCACCTACTGCCAGTCTTCTGTGCCTGCTGACGCCCCACTATCCTGCTGTCAGCACCTGCATCTACTGCCAGCCCTCCGTACCCGCTGACGCTTCTCCATCCTGCTGTCTGCATCTGCACCTGCTGTCAGTCATCGGATGTCGCTGACTTCCGGCGTCTACTGCCCATTGCCGTCTGCCCCCACAGTCAGTCTTTGTGTTCCCCAGTAAGCTAACAGAGACTCTGGGATCTCTCCCATCATTCTGGACTTTCAGTTGTTGCCCAGGTACTTCACTGGGTTTTCCGATCTACAGTTTCATATATGGTCTTGCCTTCTCATGTTGGTGCTACAATAAAGAGTTATATCAAACCTGCTATTCTCCAGTCTCCTTCAAGCCGCAAACACCCAACCTCCAGGCCTCAGACAGATCCACAAGGTACCCCTAGCGTGACAACAGAGGATGAAATTTTAACAGTCAGAATGCTGCCAGTGGCATCTCAATGTTCATTCAATATCCCAAACCTAACCCTCCCTTCCTGCAGCTTAGCAGAACACTTTGTTAGTCCCTACACCTAATCCCAGTGCTGTTGGCACGATGCTGTTGGAATTCTATCATGTCCCAATCAAATTCAGTTAATGGTTGATTGGCGCCAGATCCTGTGGTGCAGCATGGAATTAATGGTGACCATTGGAACACTCAGAAATGTATACTTCCTTGTTCATTAAAATCTAGAGGTGCAGGGAATACAGCACTGCCTGTACTCAGAATCTTGGACGTAGGACTGTATAACCTACATGCTCCTCTTGAACGCAACACTACTGTACTTCCAAGGTTCATTGTTTTGATCTTCCATCAAATCAGTTACAAGAGTAATTGAACACAGTGATGGGATTTGTTGCATATTTATGAATGAATACATGTTATTACATTTGTGACTTTAAACCGAACTGATGTTCTTCAGATACGCAAAACCTAAGGAGCTACCTGAAAAGTTTCCTTGAGTTTTTGTAGTTTTAGAACCTGGTGCTGCCAAATTTCTTTCCCCTCCTTTTCTCGTATTAATATAAAGTTGTGCAGGGCGACATGCATGTAATTTTCAAGTAATCATGCTCTGAAAAGTTTTAGAATGAGCCATCTCACTTTATAATTCAATGTTGTAGTCCAGTTTGTTGTTGATAGTTTTTAGGGGAACTGTTCATGCTTTAATTTTATACTGTTTTATTTTCTTTGTAGGCTGATTACAATCCTCAATTTGCAGATTGGTCCAGAGAAATAAAAGGACCTAGCCTAATCCATGTAAAACATCTGGATAATTGGGTGTTGATATACACACGAAGGAACTACGATGCTGCTAATGCGCTTACACAGAACCTGTTTAAGGTGTCCCAACAAATGGGCATTAGAATGAGCAAAGCAGTTATGTAAGTGATGTACTGTTGCTGTTTAAAAAAAATTATTATTTTTTTTTCTTTCAAGTACTTTTTTTTACTTTCTCTTGGGGGCACTGTTACCATGGAGTGTAGAGAAACTGCACCAGATCTTGACTAAAACGAGTAATTGAGCATTCTGGCATTTGGCTGCCTTTCTGAATGATCATTAAAATAATTGTGTATTTATTATACTTTTATGGTATTTTTTTTTCCTTTCAGCCTAATGTGGATGCTGGCACTATGGGTATGATGGAGTGTGAGGGGCACCAAGGAGTTAACTTCAGCCTGGGGGATGGGGGTTCTGAGGTAATGGCGCCTTTCCAGGAGAGGACTTGGCAGCCCTAAATCTCTTTTATAAACTTATTATTTTTTTTTTTAAATGGGCTGCCAGCACCACTGCACTGCTATGCGGCTGATGACTTCTTGCAGCGGCCAGTGGACGGACCTCACAGCCGTTCGCAATGACCACCTCCCGGCACTTGAAGGGAGCCGAGGCTGGAAAGGAGGAGCAGGGCGCGGCTCACACTGGTGCAGGAGGCAGCACTGGCAGCAGTACTCAGTCATTTCTGAGCTCCTGCAAGACCACTAGTTTATATTACCATGGCAGATGCCATTTTAGCGTTGCACCCTGAAGGTCCCAGGAAGGACGCGGCTTCCCTAAATGATACAGTGGACAAGAAACGTGAACAGTTTCTTAAATCTATTTTCTCTAATGCAGGGTCTGATATCTGCCCAGCATCAGGGTTGTATTTCCCGCAAGGCAGTATAGGTGCCTACCTAGGGCCCTGTGGTCCTATGGGGGTCCACTTCTCCCCACCAGAACAACAGGTAAAAATTAAGTATTATTTTAAAGTCACAATCATGACTCTCACTGCTCACAGTGCAGGGCTGCTGTTCAGGTGGCTGTGCAGGGTGGGAAAGCTCTCCTTCTGAAGCAGGCTGACATTGTAGCCTTGTGGGGGGGGGGGGGGCATGTCATAGGCTAAACCCTTTACTGATGAGGAAGAGTTAGGGACAGGCACAGTAATGCAATGTGACGATAACCTCAGTCACGCACCTTGTATGGATATTCAGTTTCCTGAACTTCTATGGTGGTTGATTCTTGGGCTGACTCACCCGTGGAGGGTCTTCCGCTCTGGCCTGGTGTCCTTTGTGGATAGTATCAGAGAAGCGAAAACATATCTTAATGAGGCGGCTATGGGTATAGGTGGCTTTGCCTCTAAAATATCATCTTACTCAGTGGCAGCAAGACCAGCTTTATGGTTTCGCTCTCGGAAAGCTGGTCTTGCTGCCACTGAAGAGCTTTGGAGGCTGTCCCGTTTTATTCTTCACTCCATAGGAGATATAGGGCTGATGCTGGGTAGAAGGATTGGAGGAAGAACCTGGCACCAAACGGGTTAAACTTTTGCCTCCAGGCAACTCAAGCTCCTCCTCCCCTCTACCCCACCCAAGGCAGCCAGCTAGCTTTCAGTTTGCTGTCGGAAGGAGCCAGATGCACCTTTCTATAGTGGGGGCC
This sequence comes from Crinia signifera, assembly GCF_055691185.1. Lineage (NCBI taxonomy): Eukaryota > Metazoa > Chordata > Amphibia > Anura > Myobatrachidae > Crinia > Crinia signifera. The sequence goes on from NC_139217.1 coordinate 372,610,364, forward strand.
GCTCTAAGTAGCCTGTTTTATATTATGATTCATTTTTATTTGTATCTTCTTTTTTACACTGGGTATCTGACAGACAACAGCGCTTCTGCTCCATCTCCGGGCTGCAGCACCACACCTCAGTGAGTTACTTTGGCCGGTTCCCGGGCACTGAGGGGGACCACAGCCGCATCTGGACACCTGAAACAGCTAACGGTGGCTCCCTGCACATGGAAACGCTAGCTGCTGGCCAGCTTCGATGCAGGGGGCAGTTGGGCTGTGCTGACAGCAGGCGCCTGGCCACTCCATCCGCCTCAATAGACCACCAGGGAAGCAGGCACGCAGCGCCAGTAGTGGGGCCGCCCGATGGCAGTGCCGGAACCCCGCTGCTTTGCTGGTTTTGTGAGGAGGCCATTTTCCCTGGGGAATCTCTGTCAGCCGGATGAGGTGGGCTCTCCCCAATCGCCCTTCCCCCGGCCTTGTGGCACGTCGTTCCCTCTTGCATGCTTCCCTCCACAGGCTTCTCCCTCTCTCACAAAGAGCCTCAAACGCAGAGCGGCATTGTGCCCAGTCCAGAGTTGCAGTGCTTCTGGAGAGTTGGGTTTGCTGCCCCTGTGTGCCCCTTCTCCTTTAAGGTCAAGTCACACTGTTGTGCTCATACCAGCCTCTGCTGTGGTTATTTGAACAGTTTGCCCTTATTTGCTCTGCATTTGTGTATAGTCTATTTCAGTGTATGACTATGTGTACTATATATCAGTGTTTGCTTCACTATGCCTTTAATCCTTTAAGTTATAACTGTGGTTATTCTGCCTGTACTGTCCTATTAGCGTTACATGTCTTATGGACTGTGGCTCCAGCATCACTGTTATGTACAGGTTGTGCTGCTGGCTTGTCCCCCGAGGATTAGGTACAGCAAGGCGTATGTGTGACAGTGCAGTCACAACCCTTCAAATGCAGTTCTCTGGGCCCTCCAGACTAGATAGTGAGCGGTCCTGGTCTTCTGGGGGCATTGGCTCTAAGCCCTCAGACAAGTTTTCCTCATTGAGGGAGCAGCTGCACTTGTGGACTCCACATAGGGAGGTCATTCTTGGTATGAATGAATTTGTATGGTGGGAGGCCGCATCAGAGATTTTCAGTTGTCTCAGTGGTTTCAAGAAGACTACGTATTCAAGGTTGATATGCCAGCCTGTTCTTTGGTTCAAACTATGACATGCTATATGCTTTGCCTAGGGTTTGGATACTCACTCACCACTCAATTATATATCTTGGTGATCATAAGGGCCGATCTTAGTCGGCAGGCTATCAAAGAGTTAAGGGTGGCTGGATGACCTGCTGATTATGGTACAGTCCGCAGAAGGGCACCGGAAACTCCAGACTACTTTGGTGGTTTTGCTATACACTCCCCCTGGGTTTATGGAATGGTACAGGTCATCGATAGTTCCCCCAAGTCTTCGCAGCACTTTCTGCTTTCCCGGGAGATTCTTCCCAGATGGCAGAGCACGGCTCCCCAGTCCTGCTTACAGAATTTCCTGTCCACGTGCCATAGTCTGTACATCTATGCATCTATGTATGTCAAAGGTACACTTGCAATCAGATCAAGCACGGCTAGATGGCTCGGAACCCTCTCCTCAATGGGGAGGATAGTGGGTTATGAAAAGGGTCATTACCTCATCCCTTGACACGCCATTGAGGGGGGTGGCTCCACTCAGGTCCCTTGCAGGGGGTGATGCTAGACGAAAGCACAAACTCTCTTGCCTGGCTCCCGTGTTTGTTAAAATGTTGTCTCTGTAGGATCATCTTTCCATCTCATGAGAGTGGATAGCAGTCACCTTTCCCCTGATGTTTCAGAAACATTAGTCTCCACAAGACTGCCACTTAGCTATCACCCTGTTGAAGTTGAGGGCGGTCTTTAACCGGAGATTGGCATTCCAGCCTTATCGGAAATCTTCCAAACAGGAGTCTGCAATTTGAAGGTGGATTTTCTGAGCTGTTAATCGCTTTACATATTCCAGAGGGTATTCCAGTACTAGTTTAGAGTATACCAGAAATGGTATACTCGCCACAGTTACAGGGTTCTCTTGTAGGGCCCCATCAGTCCAGAGGACCTCCCATCTGATGTACAGGTTCCCTTCATTTTTAGATCAAAGCCTGTTGGCCATCTGCGTTTCTGGTGTACTACAAAATTTGGGGGGAGTACTATTACTGGTGCTCCCCTGGAAATTTTAACTCCATGACTCCCCACCTTTTCTGGTTGTTGCCGTGCCTACGGTAAAGGTTAGAAAAGGGCTTGGGACTTTCGTCTCTGAAAGTCAAAGTTTCTGCTTTGCCTCTTTTTTTTCTAGGAGGTTTGCCTTGATTTTTTACTGTAAGCAGGTTATTTCCGGTGGCGTTTCACAGTCAGCCACATTTTGTTCCCTAGATGGGCCAAGGGGGTCTTTCCTTGGGCTGTTGGACGTTTTTGACGTTCACCTTTTTGAACTCTTTTGTTCAGTGATTCTTCCTTGCTTAGGGAAAGACTATATTTCTGTAACCATAGCCTTGGCTAGGCGAGTCTCTGCTTTGTATGCTCTTTCCTGTCGCTCTTCCATCTTGGGTTCTTCACCTGGATAGAGCAGTCCTCAGAATCCGGTAGGGTTACCTTCCCTGTTGTGTGGATTTCACATCATCATAAGAGTTTGTTGTTCTGACTTCTCAGGGGTCTGGATCCTCTTTGAGAGTGGTCTTTGAAGCTTGTATAGTCCATCTGGATATTTATCAAGGGCATTCCATAACGTGTCTGCCCTCTTTGTTCTAAGTGGTTTCCATAGGTGTAGTTGGCCTGTGCCTCGCTGGCTTCACTCTTTGATAGATTTATATGGACTTGTTTTTCTCACAGTTCCAGCTGGGTTGAGAGCGTCTTTCATTCGGTCCATGGGTGTCTCATGGACTGTTTGGGGTGGTGCTAGGGCAGAACAGATTTGCACAGCAGTAGCTTGGTACTCCCCTCATATGTGTTTGCGTTGTTATGCATTTGATACTTTTGCGTCCTCAAGGCTCTGCCTTCAGGTAGGGAGCTATTAGTGCAGCTTAGGCGGGTCCCCACCCTTTGGGTGTTGCTTTAGGACGCCCTAGAATTAACCATGTGTCTCCTATGTAGTGAAGAATAAAAGGAGATTTATGTTCTTACCTGTTAAATCTCTTTCTTCGAGATCCCTCCCTCTCTTTCTTCGAGATCCCTCCCTGACGCGCCTGCTTAGGTTGTCTATTTCTAAGTTGCATTGTCACGGTCCACCTGCTGTGTGGACTAATGTGTGTATGTGTGTCACTTTCCCTCTGTACTGTTGTGTGTAATAACCTCTTCCTTCCTCCCCCCTCCGAGTCCCCTTAGTACCATGTGAGGGTATGTCTACAAAAACACATCCCCTTTCATGCAGCCGAAGGGGAGAGAAATCATTTGGTGGTCGCCAGCAGGTGACTGCAGATCTAATAGCTCCAAATTGGCTCAAAAGGGCCTGGTACGTGGACCTTCACAGGCTGTCCATTGCCCCTTCCTGGTATCTTCTTTTCTGACCTGTCCTACTGTCGCAGGGACTGTGTAATTATCTCAATCTGCTCTCAATTTGACTGAGTGGCTGTTTAGAAGTTGATTCTAAGGTACTGGGGATTTCATACTATGCTGACAGCTCAAAAACCTTCTATTTATCATAGAATCTGGCACAAGTATTTCTAGTGGTGTGCTCTACACCACTGTGATCCTAAGGTCTACCCGCCACTGGCATTCCTACAAAAGGGTTTAGATTTGTGCCTCTCTAAAGGTACAAGTCTCGTCCCTCTCGGTTTTATTTAGTGGCGTGTAGCAGCTTCTTCCACAATCTGCACTTTCTTACAGGAAGTATTGCATCTACAACCTCCAGTTCTTCCTCCAGGATTTACTTGTGTTTCTTCAGAAGCTAAAGGGCTCTCCTTTTGAACCATCGGACTTAGTAGATCTTCCATGGCTCACTTGGGAAACAATTTCCTTCTAGCTATTGCATTAGCTTGTAGAGTATCTGACCTAGGGGATTTGTCCCATTGCGCTCCTTTTCTTGTGTTCTACGAGAATAGCAATGTTGCACATGAGATTGGAGGACTGTCACAAACCTGCTTGTTTTGTTGCTCTGGTCTGCAGCCTTTTCACAGTTTGAATCAGTGCAGTCTGCTCTCATGCTGTCAATCATGGTGTGAGAGGCTGTGTTCAGCCCTTTACTGTGCATCTGAGGAGAATTCAGTCTATAGCAAAGATTAGCTGTAACCCTTCGGTGGTCTGTTTGCTGTTTGTTCAAGTGTTCAGTTCTGACTGAAGCTCCTGAATCCATGCCCGTAATTGCTAATTACCTTCCTCCCTTTCATCCAATCAATACAATGCAGAGGGGGATAAATATCCTGCCCTCAGACCAAGAGCTGCCTTCAGCAACTGTTGTTTCTACATGCAGTTTCCAGGCATCCTGTATGGTGTTTTTACTGTTACCTGAATCCAGATTCCAGTTACTGCATCTGTGGCAGCTTGGCTTTCTGACATATCCAGCTTCAGCCACCATCCAGTACCTTTGCCGTTGTCCGCTACTACTCCTCTGAGTTCAGACGCTCATCAGTCACTGCTCATTCGCCACACTGCAATTTAGCACTCCAGTGCAGTCTCTGGTCAATCTCCGGTCGTCAGCTCTACAGAACTCTGAAGATCCAGTATTCCGGTCCAGTCTCTGGTCAATTTCCGGTCAGTTCCCAAGTTTCCTGCAGTTTCCTTATCAAATGTACTGGCTCCTGTGTGATTCAGACGCAGTATGCTAATTTGCTGCAATTGGACTCCAGCTAAACCCCATTTCTGCTGGCATCTGGCTATATCATATGTCCGCCCCCCACACGTGCCTCACGGCCGCATTACCATACGTAGGCCCAGTGTTTTCATGGGAACGCCCATGAAACGCCTGACGTACGCATATGGTAATGAGCCCAAACAGCCCTTCACGCCCTCTCCACCCCCTGTTCGGATTGCTCTGACCGATCGTTTTCTGTACAGAATTCACGCCATATTCGGACGTGAGCGACATTCGCACATGCGCAGATACGCCTCTGCACATGCGCAAACACCAACCATCGGCCGTCCGCCCGCATTCGGAGCCATCCGACTCAACCAGAATAACCACCACGGTTAGACAAAACCATGAATCCTGACAAGTACCTTTCTAAACTGGTGTCAGGTTTTCACCTCAACCAGGAGATTGTTGTGCCAGCTTTTGCTCCAGAACCATCTCCTTCTTCCTCTACAAGTTCATTCTCACCTTGAAAAAGCTGCAATAGACCAGTGAAACGCGTCATTGAGGGGGCTCTATCGCAACCATAGGCACACATCTACCACCCTCTGGTGAGCTTGTTTCCATCATCAAATATTTGTGGCGCTGGAATCCTTTCATTACACACCACATCCTAGTGAGGATTCCATCCTGGGCAACACATCCAGGTGCATTGATTTCTCCAGTGCCATCCACTTCCAATGTGCCTATAGCCGAATTCCTGTGAGAACACCCGGATTGCTGCAAGCGGTCAACTCCAGCGGCTCTACCTATTTCCACCTAACATCCGCATCAACATGAGGACCCATTAAATCTGCAGCCCACCAAAGAACTCCTCCAGCGATGAGGTTTAATACCAACCACCACAAAAAGTGCAATCATCTATTTAAACAACATTGCCATCAATAGAAGGACTCATTTGTGACATCCCCACAGCCACTGGATATGGATCATTGGACAGAGAGCAACTAGGTTGACATGCTTGAATGTCGACTTGACTGAAGGTCGACATGGGGTTTTTCACTTTTTTGTCCCGAATGTCGACATAGACACTAAAACATAGCATTGAGTCCCCTCGCTTAGCACGCTGCGCTCACCATGCTTTGGGCACGTTGCCTCACTATGCTCGGCACACTATTTTATTCTCCCATCACGTCCTAGTGGATGGTAGGGCATGAATTACTGCCTGTCGGCTCAAAAGAAAAAGTGAAAAACCCCATGTCGGCCTATTGCATGTCGACCTATCGACCCTGTCGACCTAACACGTGTGGAGCTTGGGTCATATCAACCTTAGTGCTTGTAAACCTTCATGAATGTCGACCCAGTGGTGTTGACCTAATGCTTGAAGACCTAGTGTGTGTATCCTCAGCCACTGTGTTGCAATTATCGGGCTATTCTTTAGATATATCTTATTTCATATTTTACTTTTTTAATAAAATGTTAATTTATGTAAAGACTATGCTGCTATTATTATTATCAATAATATATGTTATATTAATTACTGTGAATTTAAATTACAATTAGCACTGCTTTCACACATTTTCTGTTTGCAATGTAGTTCTGTCTGACTAAACACCCCACCCAAGCAGCATCTTTTTACAGGCACCTGAATATACCATTTGGTAAATGTCTTTCCTGTTCATTAAGATGTTGGATGTCCTCTTTTGTTCTATAAGATGCTTACAAAAGCGTCTGGCACACCTCCAAACAAACTTTGATGCGTTGCCTGCACCAAACCATCCATCAGGCCTACCTACAATATTACCAAGACAACCAATGCTGGCTTTGGTCAAGGCCCATACTACTCGTTCGGTTTTGCAGAGATGCTACATGGTTCTTTGCGCATACTTTCATTAAATTCTACAGATTTGACACCTTTGCCTCAGCAGATGCTGCTTTGGGCCTAGGGGTCTTGAGTGCAAAGTTGAGTTTTTTTGGTCTTTTTCATGTTGGATGCTTGGCACCCAGCCTTACGCTCCTTTATGGGAGTGTTTACTTGTGCTAAATTTGTGTTACTGTCAGTAAGGCTTTCTTCTCTCGTACTTCTGTTGCTCTCGGCTTGTTAATTTAACTGGTTCCTAAAGACGGAGGTATGAGGGAGGAGGAACCACGGGCTGCACTTCTTTGGTGCCCTTGTCCCTGCACGCAGAGATGTGCAAAATGGGTCACTTACGAGAGCTGGGATCCAGCAGATCAGTCCGTGAAAAGATCCGGAACTTTTACACGGATCATTGGTTCACTTTGAAAGAAGGGGTAATTTGATAATAACGAAGCATAATTTGTTTTACTATCATTTATTGCCATTTTTTTTTTTAACTTTTTATTTTTTTTTAAACAGTGAGCTGAACAAATAAGAACATACATGACTGAGTAAAATACTGATCGATGGCCGAGTGCAGAATCGCCATCGATGGCAACCATAGATGTTGTCTGCGCCGAAGGCCAGCCCTAGCAGCAGCAGCTTTGTTATCCTTTCTTTCACTTGCAGTCGCAGCACTGTAAACTCAGTCTCCAGAGTTAGTACATCTCAGCTGCCACAGGTGGCAGTGCTGAGCTCAGGCAAATGCCTTGTAATGAAAAACGAAACTGAAAGAAAAAGAACGACGGGTCACCTTTTTGGGATCGATGGCTCCCTCAGTCTTTTATGGGAACCATCCAAAAGACCCGCTTCGTTCGTGAACGACCCATCACTACCCTGCAGACTCCATCATACTCCTAGTCCCAGCATCCACCAGGGCTTCATAAGAAAGGAGTTTTACAGGGAAGACCAAATATCCCCATTTTCTTCTTTTTTTTTTTTTTACTTTTTTGAGTTGCTGTTGTTTACTCAAGAAGGAGATGGAGCCCACAGACTTTTCACTTATTTCTCCAGGTGTGATCAGTTTGGGATCTGCAAGGGACTCACCCGTTGTTGAGGATGCTCTAGAGGAAACAAGCTTCAGTTTGCTTAATATCTTAATACTGAAGTGTCTGTCCATCTCCATTCAATAGTATGTGGTAGCATAAAGGCCCTTATTCTGATCGGTGCGGATATTCCCGCATTCTTACGGAGCGGTCCGCACGCCACGGTGTTCTGCCGCGTGCGGCCATCGTCCGTAGAAACGCCCACGTGTCCTCCGCATTCGGACGGACTCACTCTTTAAGAACAGGGCGTGTTTACGGACGACATACAAACCATGCGTGTGCGGGGGAAACACTCCGATTCTGCACGGTATTACAGAGTATGCTCGGGAATACCGCATCCGAACGGGAGCCAAGCGGTGCTACCGCCCGTAAGCGGAGTATTTACGCCAAACAACCCACTATTATGTATATTCTGCAATACATCACATGACCCACTTATTCAATTACCTATCCTCATAAAAAAAATGCTTATTTGGAATTGGAATCAATTAGATGCCAATATATCCTTACAAGCATGCCTAACACATGCATTGCACACATTAACCCTTACAGCAATTGAAGTGCAATGGTTTGTATTAGACCCTGTGTAAAAGATTATAAACAATCTACACATATACTGTTTAATGTGCAAAGAAAACCAACAACTTTGAACTTGCATAAATTATTTATTACGAGGAACAATTAACAATTAAATATCAAAAAACAAAAAACAAAAAATTAAAGAAGTAAATCGCGCAGGTCCTGCAGATCCGCGATTAATAATCGTAAATGGTGTTCTGCACGCAGGAGGGCCCCACGAACCCCCTCATCTGCCGGTGTTGTGTCATCTGTGGGCATGTCAAAGGGGCAAAAATTAGTCATGATATTCATGCATACATTTCACATACTGCTACATAAATTGCAGAAATGCTAGGTGACATGTGTATATATATATATATGTAGAGAGATAGAGACACACATAGATAAATAGATATGACACACACATATATACATACATGCAAACTTATTTACTACATACTGTGTTTTTTTCCCTCTACCCTTTACTCTGCAGAAGACATAACAGTCATAGTGTTTCTTCTCATTTACAACCCACCCATGACTAACCAATGACAAGCATGTCATGGCCTCCGTCAATAAGAACTTGTCACAATCTCCTCAGTCTAAGTTCAGTGATGGTTCGTGGCATGGGAGTTATGCAAATGTCAGGAATGCACAGTACACATCCTCAAAATCATAATTCAGTCTAAACCAACCTACAATTCTGTGAGGCCAAAAAAACAATCTGAACTACAGGGGGTGTTTAGGTAGAGGAGGCTCCTGGGACACTGGCAACTTGTGACTCCATTCCAAGGTAGGCCGGCCCATACTCCATTTATAGCATACATCCTATAGTTTATAAATAACATTCAACAACAATATAGATTCCACTATATGATGGGTCAGAATCGAGGCTTGCAGCAGGTGAATTTAATCCACAAATGATCCACTCATCCCTTTACTCCAGGATCCTGTTTAACTGCAACGGTTATGTGGAAGTCAAAATGGAGCTCCAAGCCATCCCACAAACCTGTGTAATTCAGAGGTGTCCTGGATGAAAGGGATGCCTTGGACACCCCATCTAACCCGTCCCAGTATCTGTAGCTACCCACTTTGGGGTCTGTATTAATAGTATTGTACCAAAATTTTTAATCACCAGTGCTACATAACAAATACCAGTCCAACTACTTCATGAATGATGCATTATGTAAACATACCGATCTGATGGGACTCCGGGGCCTCACACGCCTCCTCCCCCTCGGATTCGGACACCTCTGGGGCAACCGTGGCCTCCTCAGCCCCCTCCTCCGCCAGCTCCTCCGCCACCATCACCTCCTCCACCTCCTCCGCCACAACCACCTCCTCCACCACCACCACCTCCTCCACCACCTCCTCCACCACCACCACCTCCTCCACCTCCTCCTCCGCCACCAACACCTCCTCCACCTCCTCCTCTGCCACCAACTCCTCTTCCACCTCCTCCACCACCACCTCCTCAGGCACCTCCTCCTCCTCCACCACCTCCTCCACCATCTCCTCCACCTCCTCCACCATCTCCTCCACCTCCTCCACCATTTCCTCCTCCTCCTCCACTTGCTCCTCCTCCACCCTCGCCGCCACCTCCTCATCACGCTCTTGCGCCTGCTCCTCCGCCAGGGCTGCCTCGGCCTGCTCCCGTGCCTGTCGTGCTCGGGCTCGTGCTGTGTGGTAGAAAACAAAATCATGGTCAATGTCGGGTCATTGGGGCACATGTAGTAATCCATAACAAGACATACATGGAAGGGTGATAATGTTGGCAAACGATGCTTGAAAGTAGCTCCTTACTGTTAATGGACTCCAAAATGTGACATTTAAGTTATTATGTGATTGTTAGTAATTTGTTCAATCATTACAACCCAGGCATTTATCAATGTTGAACACATATTAGATCTGGCACATTGTATGCATCTGAATCATGAATGCTATGTCATTACATATAAAAGCCACATGACTGCATGTTAACCAGGAAGAAGCACACATAACAGTCTATGGACTTGTAAACCCATGGACACCCACTTATCATGAGACACATTTTATTGTTTATAGATGGTATGATGTAAGTGCGAAATTTCATAGCTAAAATACTCACAATCAGCTATCTCACCCCTAATTTGCTGGAGAAGCTGGGGCTGGCGCCTGCGGAGGTCCGACCACCGCCTCTCGAGCTGGCCGATGCTCCTCCGCACCCGGGTGCGGGCGTAAATCCGGCGCCCTGCCGCAGCATATGCCCGCCGCTTCTGCCCATTTGTGATAAAGGGCCCCGCACGGCCCAGCCTTGTCTCCATGACGGAGACCAGAGCCCTCAGCTCCGCAGGCGAAAATGGCTCTGCCCTGCGTGTCTCCGCCATGTTAACAATGGCATCAATCAACCAATCAGGTGGTGTCATTGGTTTATCACAGTTATTTGTGTTAATAACTTTATTGTTCATCTTTACATGAACAGCGTCTCTGCGCCAACACAAATGGTGACAAATTCGCATGCCTTAAAAACAGTAGTGCTGATGTATGGGAATGAGCAAATCTGATATATATAAAACACAGTGTGTATGCACTTAGCAAATCCAATAAGGCCTCGCTCCGCCAAGCAACGCGTGCTATAGCTTAGCAACGCATAGCTGTACTTAGCATTACTTACTCTATGCATCTATGTGTATGCGTACATTTATGTTTAAAAGACACATACACATACTTGCAGGTATCCTGAGTCCAGCATTATACACCAGCGCTGCCTGCCTGGCTGCCTGCCTGCCTGGCTGCCTGCCTGCCTGCTCCTTGAAATGTTTAAACATGTTAATAAATTGAAATATCATATATATATATATATATCTGCAAACAAATCATACATCAACACAGGAAAAAATCCCCAACACATTAGAGAATAAATCAATGTACTCACCAGTCATCAGGGATAGTATCAACTACAATAATGAAGATATAACAAACACATAAGATCCCTTGTACAAGGTATAATAATGAGCACCTATATTGTACTTCCCCCAAAACTAAGCACATATGATAAATATCTACTATTTCTTTGCCATTAGGAGGGCAGGCTGGCTAATTGTCGTTTTGTAACACTGACAACTACCACACTGTACTTATTTGAAGGGGTGATTTTTACAACAATTGGTGTGTTCTGGTCCACTAGATAAAATGTACCTGAAGTATCTTTGCGCCACAGAGTCCCGCAGCTGGTATCCCCTCCGGCATTCAGGGGCGCGGGATGGGCGCATGGGCGGATCTTGCGGCTCAGATGGTACCTCCCACTCATCAAAGGGTATCTCACGCCGCACAGCAATGTTGTGGAAAAATATACACAGGCCCACGATCCTCGACACCATTTGAGGCGCATACTGTAAGTCACCACCAGTGCAGTGGAGCACTCTAAATCGACCCTTTAAAAGGCCAATTGAGCGCTCCACCACTTGCCTGGTGGCAACATGCGCCCGATTGAATGCCTCCTGTGGGCCCGGTGCTGGGTAGCTGTACGGCGTAAGTAGCCAGGGCGTACATGGGTAACCGGAGTCACCCAGAACCCACGCATCACGGCCTTCCAGCTCTTGTAGTCTTTGCCATATCCCGGTTTGTCGGATGACATGAGAGTCATGGGCACTTCCGGGAAACTTCGAGTTGAAGGCGAGAATCTCCATGGATGGGCCACATAGCACCATCACGTTCAGTGAGTGGAACAATTTGCGGTTCCTATATATCTTCTCACTTCGAGATGGAGGCACAAATGGTACATGGGTGCCATCCACAGCCCCTATCACATTAGGGAAGCCAGCAATTTGATGGAAGGCCTGCTGGCTTCTGCGCAGGGTCTCGGTGGCAAATGTCATGGCCATGAAGTGCCCCTTGCGCCTGAACATGGCCGACGTCACACGCCTCAGGATTCGGCAGAAGGCCGGCTGAGATATTCCAGCAAGTACTGCCACTACTTGTTGGAATGATCCTGAGGCGCAGAAATGCAACACCGCCAGCAGCTGTGTGTGAGGCGGAATTGCTGTCGTGATCCCGTGTAGAGGTTCCAGATCACTCTCAATTAACGAGAGCAGATCCAGAATTACATGTGGCGGTAACCGGTACCTAGTAAGTACCTCATCATCGGGCATAGCAAACAGAGTCACCCGTGTGCGATAGATTCTAGCACGTCCTGGCCTCCTTGGGCGACGAGTGGGGAGAGCCGCAAGTGCCCTTAGCCTCCTTTCCATGTCCCGCATCATTGCTTCAGCAACCTATAAAGAAATGAACATAAATACTGATGCACCTATGCACATAATGGCCATATCCCACTACAAATAGATTTGTAGGCTTCAATACGTACAATAGATGGCCGCCCTGTAAAATCCCGAAGATCCATTTGACTCTATAATGATGTAACAATAATATGAACTCAATACACACCGTCCTAAACACACAGATGCTTACAACATCGAACTACTAAACACTACTTGAGTATCAAAGGTGTCTGCATTTGTTGCCGACATCATGTACTATGAGACATTCCAGCTATTGCTGGGACATGTTGTCCTGCAATAGATGAACACACACAGGTTTAAGACCTGTGAGTGAAATAGTGAACATGTGACATGTTGCAATAATGCTACAAAGACTTTGCTGGCCCAACAATCTGTAGTCAGTGAGGCAATGGTGCATACATTCATACACTTACATTGTTAATGGATATCATATCTACAAGGACCATGGAAGAGCTTACCTTAGACCCTGACAAGTCCAGATCTGGAGACAAATGATTCTAGCAGCAACTCACTATTTATAGGCCTGTCACATGTGTGGTCTATAACAGTAGTGATGAGTATTGCATGACTTGTGGCCTGGAATTTCGAAGGGATTGGGCTACTTTTAGCTTGCAATCAAACGCCACAATACCACAGTAGTCATGAACCAAATGTCATGTCATGCTAGCAAATAGCATGTGTATTGTGCGATAGTCACAGGTGTATCAGAAGATTCTATGCAATGTTAGAATTGGTGACCAGTATTTCATGTAGAAGTTTCGCCAGGTTTTACACAATGGAATTTCCGCCACCGTATGCGGCGCGAAAAAACAGCGACGTACGCTCGTGCACGGAACGCAGCTGCCGCTGATGTCCGCCAAACAGGATACACAAACAGTATATAAAGGTGTATTAGAATGTGACAATGTTGTTGCTAACATGTCTGGATCACAACCAGAGGTGGACCAGGAGCTGCAGCAACTATTTGACCAGATGGACTCCAGCACCACCTATGTGCCACTGCACATGCAGCCAGTGGGTAATGAGGAGGCTGCTGGCCCTTCTACAGCAGGGCAACCTGCACCTGACCATTCTACAGCAGGGCAACCTACACCTGGCCCTTCTGCAGCAGGGCAACCTGCAGCTGTCTCATATGCACCATCAGAAGAATCTTTTGGAACACAACCGGGGACTTCACAAGATAGTACCATGGCCAGCACTTCAAGTGCAGCGACACGTGCCAGGGGGCGTGGCCATGGACGTGGCAAGGGGAGAAAGAGGGCAACAGAGGAACCAACTACAAGAAATAAGGCATATGAAGCACAGGAGCTTGCCATCCTGGTTCCCCGAGCACGTGATTTGATTGAGTGTCCATCAGAGAGGCTGACACACACACGCAGATGGAAGATTTGGGAAGAGATAACGGCAGAGATTAATGAAGTTGCGCCACAAGTTCGTGAGGCCGACCATGTCAAGAAGAGGCAAGTTGTTTTGTGATACATGTGCCCAGTAATAGACAAGTAATGATTGAATTCATGCTTAGATGGATTTTGCAAATGGACGGTGAGGTTGTTACCATACACAGACATTATTGACATGTTATTTGGTTGAGAGTTAGAGTAGGGTGATTGTGAATGTGTATTGTAACGGTTGATATCATAGTTGCATGTAATGTTATCTTTTGGACATTAAGCACATGTCGTAATATGTAGCACAGAGCAATGGCAGCAACAGCAAACATCTGGAGTGACATGTATTAATATGTCAACTTACATTGCAGGTGGCAGGACTTCAAAACCAACCTGAAGAGGAAGATGACCAAGCGGTGGGAACACAGCCAGACATCTGGGGCCGGGCCCATGCCATCAGGGCTAGAGTTCACCCCCCTGGAGTTGATGGCCGAGAGCTGTGTATCACTTGAGGAGGTCAGGGGGGTGAGCACGATGGATAGCGAGGCCCCAGCTGAAGTGTTTGCGTCTTTTATTGAAGGTAAATATTTGTCATGCCATAAACTTGTGCAAGTAATTATCTTAGAATGTGTCCTAATTGTGTTTATCATTTTCCACAGACACCCCACTGCTTGGTGACGACTCTGGTCAGGAGGTGGAGGAGTCCGTGCCACCTGGCCCCAGTGGTAGGCCTGTGCAGCAGCAGCCATCGGCCCAAGCCGATTTGGCCAGGTTGGCCCAGATGCTTGGGGACATAAACCAGCAGGGAGAGTTGGCATCAGAACGGATGCATAGGACCGAGGAGATCATGGCGAGCTTGGTCAGCACCCAGCAGGCCATCGCTGGGAGCCTGCAGGCCATGGCTGAGGCGCATCAGGCCATGGCTGCAAGTGCTCAGGTGCTGGCCGAGCAAGCCACCCGCCAAAATGATCTCCTCCACCATAATGAGCTTATGGTGGAGCTAGTTACCAGCAACAGGGTCCTAATGTCATCCGTTTCTGGTGCATTACCACCAGCAACACTCCCTGCTGGCAGGAGGGGTAGACCAGCCAACCCCTCACCAGCATCTGCTCCACCTGCCCCAGCATCTGGCCGTGCCCGAAGAGCTGCTGCACAGGCCAAGGAGCCTACCAAGGCCAAACGTGGTCGAAAATGAACTTGTGGCTGCATTAATCTCCACCGTTATCTCATCCCAAATCTTCCATTGTACTGTGTGTGTCAGCTTCTTGTGTCCAATCACGTGCTGAGGGTAACCAGATGAGCCCTTGCTTCAAATGTCCTTTTTGGTTCCCCTGTTGCCCGCTTTTGCCTGCCATTACTGTCAGCTGCACTTGATGTGATGTTGCTAAGTCCCCGGTTGTGTTCCAAATGATTCTGCTGATAGTGCATATGAGCCAGCTGCAGGTTGGCCTGCTGCAGAAGGGCCAGGTGTAGGTTGCCCTGCTGTAGAATGGTCAGGTGCAGGTTGGCCTGCTGTAGAAGGGCCAGCAGCCTCCTCATTTCCCACTGGCTGCATGTGCAGTGGCACATAGGAGGTGCTGGAGTCCATCTGTGTGCAATTATATTTGTTTTGTATTATAATTTATTTTGGGACATTCCTGCCATGGTTTGTATTTTTTGGTATCTTCATTTTTTTTGTCATTGCATCACAGTGGCATTGACTGTGAAATGTATATAAATAAATTTCTTTACTTTACAACAATTGTGTGGTTTAATTAGTACATGTCGCATACACATGTGTATTGCTAGTATTAATATTCAGTCATGTCCATTGTTAGCAGGTTTAAAGTGTGTCAGAAGTACAGCATATGTGGGTGATTAGTAAGGTTTCCTTGAAGCAGCAATGGTTTCAATTAAAGCACTGACAAGCGTCCTATTAGTGAGTAATGAGTAAAGGAGTCGATTTTATTGGGTTCAGGTGTTAATGCTTGTAGTCATTAGGCGGTCCGTTCGCCTCCCGCAGGAACGAGTGGTGTCCGCAAAGCAATAGTGGCCTTTTGGACACCGCACATTTCTTCCCTTTTTGTTCGCGTGCATTCGGAGTGGTATCCGAATGCACGCCCCCCAACATCAGTGTACTCCCCCGTGTCCGCCCATGTTTCCGCCCCGTTTTGCCCACTTTGAAACTACGCCCATGTGTCATTCCGCATGACGCCCATAATACGCCCATATTTCCCGAATGATTGCGGTGACCAGTTTTGTACGGGATTTGGCCGAACAGGTACGGAGTCAAGGCGTGGCACATGCGCGTGGCGTTCTCCACGCATGCGCAGACGCCGTAAAGACGCGATCCGAAAGTATGCGGTAAAGTACGCGTCAATCAGAATAAGGGCCCAAGTGTGTAGATGCCAATTTGATGCGTACACTTCATACTACCACATTCTATACATGTTCTATGCATGTGATACTATTTTAATAGTAATGAACAGCAATTTTAATATAATAGTTCCCTGTCTCAAGAGTTTTCTTTCATATTTTCCAGTACTACATTTACAGGATTCACCTGAAGAAAATGATTTACTTTACCCTTTGAGTGTCATGTAAAATTGTCAAAATAGGTGTTAAAATTGGCAAGCAAATACAGTATTTTTATTTATCATAATGACCTGTAATATTTACCTTGAATAGGAAATATTGTCCATTTTTACACATTTGAATTTACAGGTATATAACAAATGTGAGCATGCAAAGGGTTAATAAACATTTATACTGTATATTATACTATATAATAAGTAAAAATTGGTGTGCATTGTATTGTTTTTTATTTTTAGGGTTGAAGTAGATGACAGCACTGATGCGTATGTAAAAGTGCTACAGCAAAAGGTTCAATCTGAAACACAAATGGTATGTATGAATGAGCAAATATTTATATAATGGAAAGAAAGCAGGGCCAATATTGATGCAAGAGGTCAAGTTTCTTTGTCCCTCCCTGTAGTTTCACCTCATGCCAGGCTGTGTTTCCCTGACATCGTTAACGTATCATAGTGGCCTGACTGCAGACACTAGCAGTGAATACAGGATAACCGGATTGCCCACCCTTGACTTCCCAATCTTAGGGGGTGTTTTAACTCTTATGTTCCTCGGAAGCTTCTTATGTCTCGCTGGCATCAATGAATAGTAAAGGTAGAATGGGTAAAAATTTTATGCACTGACAAACCACCTAATGCAGGCATGTCTAAACTATGTCCCTCCAGCTGTTTTGAAACTACACATCCCAGCATGTCTTGCCATTTTGGTACTTGTGAGTTATCCGGGCTCCCGATTTTTTGATTGTATGCCTTAAGTTAAGGCATACAATCCGATGCGATGCGATACGATATCGCATCGCATCGCATCCGACCATCGGATGCGATGACCCGATTTTTCCATAGGAATCAATGTTAAAATGATTCCTATGGAAAAAGGGGTCCTTTTCATACCCCTACTATCCAAGTGGGCATGGAGTTGGATATAAACCTGTGGCGAGCGTAGCGAGCCACCGAGCCCGAAGCGTGGCGAGCGAAGCGAGCCCCGCGAGGGGACGGTATTCCGTGTCCCCTCGCGGGGCTCGCTACGCTCGCCACGCTTCGGGCTCGGTGGCTCGCTACGCTCGCCACAGGTTTATATCCAACTCCATGCCCACTTGGATAGTAGGGGTATGAAAAGGACCCCTTTTTCCCATTGAATTCCATGTTAAAATGGACTCAGTCCATTTTAACATTGATTCCTATGGAAAAATCGGGTCATCGCATCGCATCGCACCCGATGGTCGCATGCGATGCGATGCGATGTCCCGATCCGACCCGATTTTAAAATCGGACGCCCGGATAACTCACAAGTACCGCCATTTTTTTAGCATTCCCTAGCCAGAATTTTAGCATTCCCTAATAGCAAAACTGTGGCAAGGCATGCTGCGAATTGTAGTTTCACAAAAGCTGGAGGGCCATAGTTTGGACAAGCCTGACCTAGGCCCTTATTCTGGTTGGTGCGGTCAGAGCCGCACACGGGGCTCCGACCGCACAAACCAAGGGCCGCCCACCAGACGGATCGCCACGGCCGTCCGTACACGGACGGCTGGCGATCCGCATTAAAATGGTGGAGGCTACGCCTCCACCATGGTGGGAGCTGCCCCCTGCATTCGATGGTCGTCGACCATCGAAGGCAGGGCCGCACGCCGCGGCAGCTCCCGCAAGCTGAGACCACACGGACAATCGTCCGTGTGGTAGCTTGTATGGGGGCTGAAAGCTGACATCCGGCGACGTCAGCTTTCCGCCCCCATGTCATGGTAATGAGGGCGTCATGCCCTCATTACCATGCATACGCCCCGCGTTTGCATGGGAACGCCCATGAAACGCGGGGCGTACACATAGGGAAATGAGGGCATGATGCCTCTCACGCCCCTATACGCCCCCTTTGCGGCGGACGAAAGACGTCTGCGGCGAAGGGGGCTGCACATGCGCAGAATGACCTCTGCGCATGTGCAGACCAAAAACATCGGCGGTACGGCCGCACGCGGGCCGTACCGTGCCGATTAGAATAAGGGCCCTAATGCTTTATTTCCCCTTTCTCCCGTATTTGAGTGATAACCGTGTACCCAGAAATAACTGACAGATACCTGAGTTTTGCAAAATATGGCACACAAAATTAAAACTGGGTCAGAACAATACTGCTTGATACCAGCAATCTGTACTTTTTTTGGGAGGTTCGTGACACCTCAGTGCCTAATCCTTGGAAAGTGAATACCCCTTGCTAGTTTCCTAAAAAAAAGACCCCCCTGAGGGTTGTATTATGCACCTCAATTCGATTTTCTAATTGGAACATAGAAGCACTATATGGACTCCCCATAGAACGTTTCCACGTCCTTTATGACCCGCCATCAACTTATAGATGTTTAGCCTCCTCTTCTGTTATCTTACCCATTATTAGAGACTAGTTAAAAGCCTGTAAAAATGACGACTTCTGCAATGTACTTTCACTTTGAGCTGTGATCGTATTTACTTTAACTTTGAGCTGCGGCAGTTTTAAACCCACAAAATCTCCACCCCACCTTCAGTCCCTATCTGCTCCTACCTCCAATATCTTTCTTCACTGCTCCCTATTTCAATTTCCAGCAAGTTTGAAACAGATCAGTGTCCCTGGAAAAATTGCTTTAACTTTCTGTTACTACATCTTTTATCACACAGAGGAGAAATTTGGTCCGTCGAGTGGCCTCTAGTAGTCAGTGGAGTTACTCCACCTCATAGAGAGCAGGTGTAGTTAGCCTTTTACACACACACACAATTTATTTATTTATATATCCAAAGAAAAAGATGCAAGGTTCCACTTGTGTCCTGAACTGGTGACTGCCCCTTTAATGGGTTAAAATGTAAAAAGGTGACAGTATTGTGCAGGTATTCCCTTATTTGTCAAGGTGTCCGCTATCCTCTAAGAATTAACACCTTGGTGAATGGTGTATAACAAAAGATAAAGAACAAGGAATAGAGGTTCAGCGACTAAATATACTGTACCTGTGCAAGAAACAGTGCTTTTCTATAAAAATATTTTTTTAAAATGTGCAAAGTAACAATATACAGAAATTTTTAATAGTACAAACAGTGAAAGTTTTTTAATATAGAAAAATTGGGAAGGATAAAAAATAAGGCTTTCATAAAATTGCTATATAAGAGAAATCGCCATATAAGAAAAAAAGGTACTTGTGTATTAGCACGGCGCCCAGTTTTCTTACGTACGTTAACTTAGTGAAATTGCATCGCATAACGTTCTGTTACCATGCGATTTTACACTTCCCGCTCCATGATATTCCCTCCCCCTGGCACATCTTGTCAGAAATTCACTCTGAGGTGATTTTCTGTGGTGATAAGAGGTATTTGTCAGAGCTCCAGTGTTTTACAGTGTTTTTCACTAATTTCAACTCATTCCTGTGAGATGGCAGCATCGTCATTGAGCCTGTTCACGCTCCCGCAGAGTGAGGAGGACGCCGTTATTTTTTTCCAGGAGCATCACCTGCTGCCAGTGACGGCGATGTGCACTAATGGTCACCTGATGCGGTTGTCCATCAAGGAGTGCATGTGGAGGTGCCACATAAAGACATGCTGTCAAAAGGTGAGCCTGAGAGCAGCCCATTTCTTTCCGGGGTGCCGCTTGCCTTTCGTGAAGCTTTTGAGGTTCATTTACTCGTGGTCAGAGGAGATGACCTCAATTGACTTTTGCCAGCGTGAGCTCAACATGTCTAATAAGACAGTGGTCCTATATAATAACTGGATGCGGGAGGCATGCACAATGGACTTGATGGCACAGCCGCAGCGCAGCATTGGGGGCCCTGGACAGATAGTTGAGGTAGACGAAAGCCTTTTTTGTGAAAAAGAAAAGTAACGTGGGCAGAGTTTTACCTCAGCAATGGGTGTTTGGAGGGATATCCCGCAAAACGGGCCAGTGTTTTATCACCCCAGTGCCACAACACGATGCCAGCACCCTATGGGCGCTATTAACAGCCACATTGAGCCAGGAACCATTATTTATAGTGATTGCTGGCTTGCTTACAGCACGGAGGAATTTGAATGAGCAGGTACCACCATGCCTGTGTTAACTACAAATACGGAAAGTGGTGTCCACACCCAAACAATCGAGCGACTTTGGGGTTCAGCAAAATGGAGGAACAAACGACAACGTGGTACAGCTCCCCACCATTTGGATTCCTATTTGCAAGAATTCATTTGGCACAAATGTTTGGCAGGAGATAAGCCCTTTGATCGAATCTTGCATGTCCTGACTCTGCTCCCAAAAGCTGATTTACTTTTTTATTAATCTTATTGTTATTGTGCTATCATTGTCACTTTTATTTTTGATTATTGTTACTATGAATTGTTATATGATCTCTAATCATTATTTATTGACTAATAAAGTTAGTCATTAGTTACTCATTAACACACATTGTCATTACTGTGTCATATGAATGATATTGCTGGTGTGAATGTGTCCAGAACACACCCCCATTATCCACTTTATCCCGAAGCGTGGCAAGCGGCGGCGGAACGCATCCTCCGAACTTTTCTATGTTCCCTACAACATGTACACGCATTTATTGAAGGGTTACTTTTGTTGGGAGCCAATTAACCTACCAGTATATTTTTAGAGCCCCTGGGCCGCAAGCTTTTGCTTTACAGTCCTTACCGCAGGGTAAGAGAGGTTCAAAGTCTCTTCCTCTAAGAGCTCAAGTCCATGGGTAAACAGGCTTTGTCTGTCCAACACTCAGCTACCAATCTAGCAGATAAGCATACTACCTGTACCACCTGATGGGATGGGGGTCCATCTGGGACCTCCCAGGTTGGGAGGCCATCTTCTGCATTTTGCTATTGTCTGACAACTTCAGGCACTTGGTTGAAGGCTGTAGTGTTCTTGGGGGTAAGTAGCAAAAAACCTCTGGTGCCTTGAGTTTCACATAGAAGAGATGTATTTAAACGAATAAACAGAAAAAACTGCACAATATACTGTACCTTATTGATAGAAATAAAACAAATTTATTTACAATAGTATAACATTTCAATGGTTATTGAATCACAATCCAAAGTAAAAGTTATACCCATATACGGTGGTGTGTAGTTGGGGGTAATTATCAGGGGTGCCCCAGAATAAGCCCTGTCTGACACTCACAGACTTTTGTTCCACAATCTTAGGTATTGGTGAATAACATCATACATATCTTTTCAACTCATTTTGAGCTGCCTTTAGCTATTGCCCCAGGGTTATGCTCTTACCTTTCGTGCAGCACTGTGAGAGTGCATTCACTCTTTTCTAGTATTCCAAAGAATAACCCCTGTTCCTCAGCCTTAACGAAGCATAGATTTTTACTTCAACCTCTTCAGAAACCTAATATAATGTTCTGCCCCATACTGCTCATGAAGCCGCACAACAGATACCTTCATGTTCCAAATTTTCCCATGGAGTCTATTTGCTCCATACTTCATGGCGACCCTGGATATTCAGGATCTCCTATCCAAAGCTCCCATCAGCGCTACCTCAGTTTTACAGTTCCGGAGGTACATTTTCCATTTCGGGCCATGCCATTTGGACTTTTCACGGTTCCTCGTATATTTACAAATGTTATGGCATCAGAAGCTGTGGTGCTTGAATACTACTTTATCCGTAGGACATTTTTCTGTTAGCCAAATCTCCAGATAATCTGCTCAACCTCACTGTGGATCTCCTTCGGTCTAACTTCTGGGTCATCAATTGGCGGAAGTCCACCATCACTCCGGGGGATATTTCCCAAGATGGCAGTTTTCCCCTATTTTACATGGTCAACCAATCAGAATGTACTTATTTAGCACCTTCTAGAAGAAAATAGATAGTATCTGATTGGTTGTCAACAACATCCCATGTGAAATAGAACTCCCATCTTAGTAATTTCCCCCCTCCGTCTCAAAGGATGTTGCACTTGGATGCTACTCTACACCAGTCTCCATAGGATGTTTTTTTTCTAGAGGCCTTGCAGTCCAAGATTTGTGTCCTTTTTGAACCACTTGAAATAGGTAATCTTTTTTGGCTTATGTGAAAGTTTGTTTTCCTTTTTGTGATTGCTTGTGCAAGTCGAGTGTCGGATATAAGTGCCTTGTGTTGGTGCTTTGCGTTTCTTGTCTTCTATAATGACTGAGCCAGCCTTCTGATGCGCATGTGTTATCTTTTAATGATTGTATCCACACATGAAACAGGAGATTTTGGTTTCTGTGCTTCCAGGTACCTGATGCTTCTTCGGAGCAGTCTTTTTTTGGATGCAGTGCGTGTTCTCCGGATTTATGTAGACAGAACCCGGGACTTTTTTTTTAAATCAGATTCCCTTTTTGTTCTGTACAATTTCCATAAAAGGTACTGGCCTGCCACTAAGCACACCTTGGCCAGATGGCTCTGTCTGACTATTCACCATGCCTCTTCCCCAGTCTGGCTGTGGCATCAGTATGTGCACATTTCACCAGGTCAATGGGCACTTCTCGGGCTGCTCAGCATGAAGCCTCTGGAAATCAGCTTTGTAGAGCTGCAACTTGGTCATCGCGTTTGTCAAATTTTATTCCTTTGATTCCTTCACAAAGTTCTCAGCACATCACAGGAGCGTTCCCTCTGTTAGGGAGACTCTTTTGGGATGTCCATTGTCATTCCGGTGCCCCCCATGGATGTTAGAAAAGGGGATTTTTGTCCTTACCTGTGAAAAAAGAAATTCTTCGTGTCCATAGGGGACACAGGATACTAACCATGACACACCTGGCCTGCCAGGTTTTTTCACTTCTGATACCAGTTGCTCTTTTCTCCATCACTATGTATGTGTGATTTGTGTGTGTGTGTGTGTAGGTGTGCCAGTCTTATTTCTTCATCCTCCTGCTCCTTTCCAGGCTTTAGGCTGGGTCATGGTATGAAGGCAGGGGGGAGCCTGTGGTGCTGAGGCTCAGCTCACCACCATACCTCACTGTAATTCCTGTGCCCCACATGGACTCCATGAAAAGGATTTTACAGCTACACACAAAAATCCCCCTTTTTGCATTTAAAAAATTATTATTTGGATGTGTCTTTTTCGCAACGCTATGCAGTTAGTACACACTAGGAGACTGATTGATTTCATATGCTAGTTGTGCTCCATATGTAGACCCAGCCACATACAATATATAATGGTTGCATATAAAATTAAACAGCACAGTTTCCTGGCGCGTACTAGTCGCATCACATTGTAACTGCTACACCTTTCAGACAGAAAACAAAATTACCGGGTGAATCAGTTCTACCTAGTCATTTCATGAATAACATGGGTCTTTTTTCTGTGTGAAAGGGTACATCCGGGTCGTAAATCCCGTGTCTCCGACCCTGGAATTGACCAGGGTCGAGGACATGGGATTTATGACCCGTGTTGACCCTTTCACACAGAAGAAATACCTGTGTTATTCAGCAAATTACAAGGTAGAAATTTTCAACACGGTAATTTGTCCTTCTGTGTGAAGGGGGGTCAGGCTGCTCCCGGCAAAATGACCCGGTATTTGAAATGCGTTGTATTTTCCGGGATTTTCAGACTTTTCTGTCTGAAAGGGGTATGATACACGGTTTTGGCAAAAAAAAAGTTGCTTGTCATTAGCAGAGTTGCGCAGAACCAGGCTGCTTAATCACACCAGGCATTTCATTCTGCTTGAAATATTGAGGCTAGTTATACAAGGACATACAGTATCAGTACAAAGCATGGACAGTCATGGAACTAATTATGTACTTTTCAGTTATTCGATTTCATTTTATGTCTGTTTATTTTTCTCAGGTTGTTTGCATATTATCCAGTAATCGAAAAGATCGATACGATGCGATAAAGAAATATTTGTGTGTCGATTGCCCCGTTCCAAGTCAGTGTGTTATTGCAAGGACTTTAAGCAAACCGCAAACTCTACTTTCTGTTGCTACAAAAATTGCTTTACAAATGAATTGTAAAATGGGCGGAGAACTGTGGAGCTTGGAAATTCCAGTAAGTATGTTTCTATGACATAGGGGGTATTCAATCCCAGGACACAACTGTCGGTATGTCCTGACAGTAGTGATCCTGGCCCGTTTTCGGCCCACTTGCCTGTTTATTGGCAGGCGGGATTCAATGTCCGATCAGCGAAAGGGGGCCTGTCTGCGAACACAGCCGTGTATTGTCATGATCTTGGCAATCCACGCCCGTTCTCTGCAAAACAGACCCGACAGATTTTAGAGTCGGGTCCGTTCTAATGAGGAAATTTCCCCAGTCGGATATAGCGGCGGGGATTGAATCCCCCCCCCCCCCCCAAAAAAAAGCAGTGTTTAGCCAACACATAGGAGCAGCTATATGATTACATTTTCTGCTGCATACTGTTGGTTTCAAATTGCTGAAGGCTTTTGCTTCTGAGGCTCTTTAAATCTGATTGTATATAGTTATAAGAAATCTGTTCAGTAAATAAAATTAATGCTGCTTAACTAAAAGCACAGGGCCGATTTGGTCCTATTTTGTCTGATTCCGACGGATTGGGCCAAGAAATCGCCTCAAATCGTCTGTATTTGTCGCATGACATTGTGGTCGCACCGGCAGGACATCAGATGTCTTGCAATCAGACCCATCAGTGGCACATAGCGGGTGCTTTTTAGCACCCGCAATGTATCTGATGCGATCCGTTTGGTGTGTGCCAGCAGTGAAGCAATCAGCGATCTCTCAGCCAATTCGCAATATCTCACTCAATAAAGCTCCCCGGGAAATATTACAGGCAATAAATTGCATGTAATAAATTGCATGCAAACTGGTCTGACTTGTCCTTAGGACAAATAGGCCCAGTATGTGCCTTTACTTTCTAGATTAGAGTACTTCAGATATAGGTATTGTTGATATACTTAATAGGCACTATCTTTTCCCGCAAGATTGAGTTCACTGTATATTTTTCATGTAGTTCCTTAAACTACAACAATATTAGTAAAAACATACTCTGATAAAATTGTCGTTTTTTGGAAAGCTTAGACAATTCACTAGTTAATCAGTATATACAGATATCTTGCACATGCCGAGTGCATTGAAACAATAGTCAAATGAATAATAGTCTCTGTATCACAATTGGGTTTTAATGGCTGTCCATGATAATAGCAAATTGGCACCTTTACGTAAACTTTCCAGCTGCCATAGTGGTGGTATAATCGTCTTCCCCACTCTTTACCTTTTCCTCTCTCATGAGTATCTGCTACAATTGAGTTAAATTAGATGTCAGTCTCTGGGGTATATGCAGTGATTTTTGAGAACTGTGACAGCAAGCAGTGCTGACTGCTCGCTGTCACAGCTCGCATGGTCAGTATTCAGCTAACTCCCTGCACACGCTGATTCCCTGTCACTAGGTTTTTGTAGCGACAGGGAAACGGTGTGTGCGGCCGCTAAAACAGCAAGGCTCGCAGCTAAATGCAGCGGGCTCCCTGCATTAGCCATGAGCCTCGCTGTTTAGCGAGTATCCCCCTGGAACTTAGAATAGAGTGAGTGGCCAGCGCAGGGGTTAAACAGTGAGGGTCGCTTGTTTTCGGTGATCACTGTTTAACCCCCTCACTGGCCGCATTGAATACGGGCTTATGTGTACTTGTCGATAGTACATAACAGGGGGTATCTCCCGACGCCTACCAGCATTTAACCTTCTTCATGGATATGAGTGTTATTCCTAGAGCAGCCCTACCTTTATTACCATTTGGATCTTATGTTTGTTACATGCTGTTTAGGAGACACACTTTCCATGGTGATGCGACCATTGCTTGTGTCTGTATACGGTCATGTGCATCTGTTCTTGTTACATTTAAACTTATTTTTTTCTTTATAACTAAATACCTGCATACTGTGTTTATTTAACCTCACGCAAGTCGAGCGCAGTTCCAGTTTTTCTATAGTTTAACTCTGTAAACAGGACTGTACTTATTTTCTTTGTGCTATATAGTTTACTAGTAGTACATAGTTGAAAGCCATACTACTTGGATTTAGGATGCATTATTTTGATCAAACCAGCTACACTTATGGCTTTCTAATACAAGATTTGCCCATCCTGTTGGATAACTATGTGTTTTTGTAAATATACCCATTGTGTAAGTGCCTACAGACCTGCATTATAATGCTTTTGTTTACAATGGGTCAATTTTGGGAGTCTACAGGAGCTTTTGGTCCAATTTCACAATAACTTCTGCGGCTTCTTCAGTCTTTCTGCAGTGTCATACTGTTTATGGCTAGCGTTAACTAGTGTTTGTCTTATTTTAAAGCTGAAGGAATTGATGATTGTTGGCATTGATTGTTATCATGACACTTTGGCTGGGAAAAGATCTATTGCTGGATTTGTTGCCAGCTTGAACCAAGGAATGACTCGGTAAGAAAAGCTGCATTTTGAATTATATATTTGCGTGAGGCAATATAACAGTATATACCCTGTTAAAAGTCAATAAAATGGTTAAACATGATATAAGTGTGAATGTAGCACGTCAGAATATTTAATAAAACATGACTTATTAGTTCTAAGCTGTTATAGCATTTTTCCACCTAATTCCACCTTTCATTAACATGATTGACCATTACATTTCAATTCTTGGTAGTACAGAATGGTCATGTTAAATGCATATGAGGTAGGAATCATTCCTTCTAAGTACATAGCTCTGCGATGATACTCAGCTGACAATTTTCACACACAATTTGATGAACCTTTGCCATGTTTTCTCCAGTTCTGCTCATTGCTGACTGCCGTGATCTCTCATAGTCAGTGACTATATCTCTTCCTCAGAAAAATGTTTTACCCACCTGTAAACAGCGGTTTCCCTCTTTGCATTATCCCCAAAAACAGCAATGGGCAGGCTATTCAGGAATTTCTATAAGTCTTTCCATCAAAACTTGCATTAGAAAAATGTTGGGCTGCTACATTGTAGCGCTTCAGATTCAGAGAGGGAAATTTACTAAGATGGGAGTTCTATTTATGCGATGTTGCCCATAACAACCAATCAGATTCTACTTGTATTTAGCACCTTCTAAAAGTTAAGATATAATCTGATTGGTTGCTCATAGCAACATCTCATCTGCAATAGAACTCCCATCTTAGTAAATACCCAAGAATCAGTCATCCATATGTATACAAGTGGCATATATCAAATTAATCAACACAGCATCCTACTCACAATACTTAGCATCTAATGTGCATTTTTTGGCAAAAAGGACACCCAGTGCTACAAGATTCTCACATGCCAAGAGTGGCTGTTTGATGTGATTGCAGAAAAGATGTATGAGGACACATCTGTATAAACTGAGTGTGGATTTTTCCACTCAAAAGCCCACTTTTTGTCTTGTGACAAAGAAGATTTTTTAATAATAATAATTTTGTTTGCTGTATTTTTGTGACGAAGTAATGTTATCTGTCAAAATGATTTTTTAGTGATGTACTGTTTATAGAATACCCTAGAGCTTCATTTACCAGTTTTTGTATTTTAGGTGGTTTTCTCGATGTGTTATGCAGGACCAAAAGCAAGAGATTGTTGATGCACTCAAAGTTTGTATGCAAGGTATCATTTCATTGTAATTTGTATATAAAATTAATTTTGACTTCAGTCTGTTAATTCTGGCAATAGTTTATATGCACAATTAAAATCACTCAAGTGTTTATTTCCAGAAGCCCAGCAGTCTCTGCCTGCTAGTAGTATTATATATAGAATTGTTTGGATGCTAGACACAGCATAACTTCATCAGACTGCAGATTTACATCTTAATAAAAGCTTATAGGACAGATTCTGAGCTGGAAGAAAATAAAAAAAAAAAAAAAAAGGTACAGAAACATTCATGTAGGGTAAATACTGATGCCTTTGCATGTAACTCATGCCGGCTTCTCATTTTTGCAATGTACAGTAGATTTGAGTTTGGAAACGCTCCTTTCAAATCTAAATCTTCCCACACAGTTAAATCTGCCCCACCTGCAGTGCGGCCTGATTCAGAACTGATCGTTAATCTGAGTTGATTTCAAGTTGATAGGCGTCACTTTTGCAGTCTCTGCAAATGTAAGTAGCTCTAACCCTTCCACTAATCTGCAATTCACAGGCTGATTGAGGCCAGTGCTGACGTCACAGACCCTTCTTTAAAAAGCTTGGGCACGCCTACGGGTTTTCTCTTTCATCCACAGGGGATGCTGGAGTTAAGTACGATGGGGTATAAATGATTGATGAGTGGAGGCGGGCACACCTCCCCTTATATGCCCTTCCCCTACACCAGTTTTTGAATTTTGCTCAGGAAAGGCGGGTATTCACTCTGGAGCCTCTGAGGTTTGGACCCCTTTCCCCAGCTGCAGGGACATCAGTCAATGCGTGTCTCACATCCCACCGTTCGCTGTTGAGGTGGTGCCCGGGTCAAAAGGCGGCTTTATAAAGGCATTGAATAGAAAGTACACTATTTTTCATCTTCAGCAGCACCCGCTAACTAAGACTGTCCCGCCAATGCCCCGGGTTTTAAATGTGGCTGTAACGGCACTGAAATTGGCAGCTTGCAGTCACAAAAAATAGTCCACTAAAATGCAGAGGGCCGGACAGGTTTGCAGATAGCCGACGGTGCATTGCATTCTGCCAAAAAGTGGCCGTTCATAGGCCCCATTTATTGTAGAGTGAGGGAATTGGACTGCCAGTGCCTGGAGGCACTGAGACACCGCACACAAGTAGTGCTGGGTAGAAGAATATGTTTCTCCTTCATCCACTAGGTGTCACTGGAGGAAGGGAGACTACAGGGAGCATGGGCACTTAAAATTTAAATGAGTGTGGCCAACTACTCCCCTTCTACTTCCCCTCCTAGGCAGTCTTAGAATGTGCACTCTGGGAGCTGGTCATGCACTGACTTGCTCTAGGGCATAATGTAATAGATAGAAAATGTACACAGAGGACAGACAGGCAGGGTCTTGCCGCTGCCTGTCTGCAACGTGGGAGCTGCTGGGGGGGACCCGGCCACATTTTTCAAGACCGATTTACCAGCTTCAGAACAAAAAGGCCTGCTCTTAACCGCGGCCATTTCGAAACTAGTAAATGTGGGGGTGGTTATCCCGGTGCCGGAGGAACAAAGGACAATGGGGTTTTACTCCAGTCTCTTCTTAGTTCCGAAGCCGGATGGCTCAGCTTGACCCATCCTCAACTTAAAGGACCTGTACCTGCAACCGGTCAAGTTCAGGATGGAGTCCCTGCAATCAGTGATCGCCAGATTGGAGGAGGGAGATTTCCTGGTATCTCGATATCAAGGATGTATACCTCCATATTCCCATACGGCCTCCCCATCAGGCGTTCCTACAGTTTGCGGTCCGCAGCCAGCATTGGCAGTTTCAGGCCCTACCATTCGGCCTCTCCTTTGCTCCCCGCGTCTTCACCAAGGTCATGGCGGTGATGATGGATATACTGCGGACGCAAGGGGTGATGACAATACCGTATTTCGATGACCTGCTGTTGAAGGCTCCTTCCAGGGAGGCCTTACTGACGAACATCGCTCTGACACAGACCACTCTTATCCAACACGGATGGATTCTGAATTTCCTGAAATCCCAGCTCCAGCCCTCACAAAGGCTACAGTTTCTGGGAATGATCTTGGATACGGCCCTACTATGAGTCTTCTTGCCGGACGACACTATACAGTCCCTTCAGACCTTAATCCGCCTGGAGCTTCTTACCCGGCAGGTGTCGGTGCATTTATGCACCAGGCTGATGGGGAAAATGGTTTCCGCCTTCGAGGCGATCCAATACGGTCGCTTCTGGTCGAGGCAGTTCCAACATTGCCTTCTGCGGCAATGGTCAGGCTCCCACCTGCACCACAGGGTGAGGTTGTCTGTGCGGGTGCGATACTCTCCTGTGGTGGCTGAACTCCAGCAACCTCAGGGAAGGGAGGAGATTCGGCATCTGGAATTGGGTACTGCTCACCACAGATGCCAGCCTTTGTGGTTAGGGAGCAGTCACCCTAGATTGCCAGTTCCTGGTTCTTCGGACCCTGCTGGAGGCTCTCCTGTCGATCATTGTGCTGGAGCTCAGAGCAGTATATTATGCTCTGCTGCAGGCTCATCATCTCCTTCAGGGTCAACCTATCAGGGTACAGTCCGACAACTCCACGGCCGTCGCCTATATCAACAAGCAGGGAGGCACGCACTGGCCATCTCGGCAATCTTCATACCCGTGGACAATTGGGAGGCCGACTTCCTAAGTCGGCAAGATGTACACCAGGGAGAATGGTGCCTCCATCCTCAGGTGTTCCAACGCCTGGTTTGCAGTGGGGTTGTCCTCAAGCGGACCTCATGGCGTCTCGCCACAATTGCTAGTTGCCCCTGTACTTCGCTCAGACAAAGGATCCAGAGGCGGTAGAAGTGGATTCTCTGGTGGCACCTTGGCCGTTCCACTTTGTTTACATCTTCCCTCCTTTCCCACTGTTACCTCGGGTGCTGCAGCTGATCCGGAGAGAGGTCACGGTCCTCCTGATAGCTCTGGATTGGCCATGCAGGTTATTTTACACCAGCCTCACGTCTCTGCTAATCGACGAATCATGGCCCCTTCCCCTTTAAGAGGATCAGCTCGGTCAAGGGCCTTCCGTCTTTTTGGACTTAGGTCATCTTCATTTGACGGCGTGGCTGCTGAAGGGTCCATCCTGAGGTGCGCAGGAATTCCAAGGGCTGTTATCCCTACCATGATGAAGGACAGAAAAGACGTTACCTCCAAGCATTATCACCGCATTATTCCACGACACTTTTCAAGAAGGCCAGACTTCTTCTTTTTCTGCAGGCCGGCTTAGCTGCAGGGTTACGTCTGTCTACCCTGAAGGTACAAGTGTCGGCCTTATCCATATTTTTTCAAAAGAAGTTGACTCTTTTGCCTGAGGTACATACATTCTTTCATGGAGTATTGCGGCTGCGGTGCCGGCCTTCCAAGAAATCTCTCCTGAGGACAGTACTCTAGACGTGGTTCGAGCTCTGAGGATTTATGTGTCTAGAACAGCATCTCTAAGGAAGTCCGATGCCTTATTTGTCACTTATGATCCGGTAAGGCTGGGCTGGCCAGCCTCCAAACAGACATTGTCTCAATGGATCCGCCTTACTATCCATCAGGCCTATGTCACAAATGCTCAATGCCCTCCTGTCTCCATCCCACCCATGTTGGGAGCTCTGGAACATCCCCACTGTTACTCCAGTGACAACTAGTGGATGAAGGAGAAAACGTGGATTTTGTACTTACCGTAAATCCTTTTCTCTGAGTCCACAGGTGTCACTGGACACCCACCGCGGCGCTGTTCCTTCTGTTGTTAAGGAATTTGTGCCTTCAAACTTTTTAAAGTTTATTTTGCCAGGTTAGGTTCTAGTTATGTTTATTGGAACTGCCTGTTATGTTATTTGTGTGGCATGTTTGGTTCAGTGTTGATCTCACTGTTCAGTTTCATTTTCAATCTTTTCTGGTTGATTGTTCGATATTGTGTGTTATACTAACTCTCTCTGGAAAGCGTGTTCTTTCTTCCAGCTCCATTTGGGCACATCCTTGTGACTGCCTAGGTGGAGGAGTAGAAGGGGAGGAGTTGGCCACACTCAATTATATTTAAAGTGCCCATGCTCCCTGTGGTCGCCCTTCTATCCCCACTGTTACTCCAGTGACACCTGTGGACTCGGAGAAAAGGATTTACGGTAAGTACAAAATCCCTGTTTTCTGTAAGCACTGCCAGGGCACGGAGGTGGCTGCTTCTTCTTGTCTGCCCTCTCCTTGTGATAGCCTCTGCTCTCTGCCTGTCCCATTGTATTTTTCTTAATTTTCTCTATGCACCACCATGGAGGGAAATGGCTCAAAGGCACCCCAGAAATATGTGCAAAGTGTGCAGGAAAATTCACTTAGGGGCAATCATCTAGTTCCATGTACTGTGATACTTGCTTGTGTTCCTGATAGTCAGTAATCTGTACAGGGCAAAGACTCCCCAGTCTGCTGAGCTTCAGGTCTCACTTAAAGAAATGGAAAATGTTAGGATGGCTTTACTGTCTGTTTTTGTACCATCCTGGGTCCAATCATTGACCAGATTAGTAGCTGGTTTATCTTGGGCTTTGATACAGTCTAAACCAGGACAGGCCAACCTGTGGCTCTCCAGGTGTTGTGAAACTACAAATCCCAGCATGCCTTGCCACAGTTTTAACACTCGCTTACAAAATCTGGAGAGCCACAGGTTGGCCAGGCCTGGTCTAAACCATAGCCTCCTCCTCATCTACAGTACCTAAAAAGAATTGGATACCTTTGGTGCTGCAGTCTGATGTGTCAGAGGATGAGGAACCTCCCCTTCTCAGGGAGGGGGAGTTTGCTCATACCACTGATGAGGATTTGGTCCTGGAGGAACCGGAATTGTTTTATCAGGGAATCGAAGCATACAATCTGACAGCTCTCAGGTCTTGCATATTGAGGAGGGGGAACAAGGTCCGTCTAGGCACTTTCATTTTCCCTGACTTAGAGGACTTTTATTGCAGGATCCTGACCAAAGGTTCCAAGTCTACTTATCCATTTCTTCTAAAGGGAGAAAGTTTTGTGAAACACCGCCTACAGTGGATTCCTCTGTATTCCGGCAGCAAAATGGTGCCACTTAATTGCGGGACGTTTCAGATACAAAATTGGACTATTCACTCAAATTTCTCTACACAGTGGTATGAGTGTACACAGATTGTGGAAGACCTTTAGGAAGGAAAAACAGTTGGGCTTAAATTGAATCTGCCGCATATCTGGGTGAAGCTTTAAAAGATATCTACAAAAGTAGGGGGTGTTAGCCACAGTGCTCATCAGCTGCTAGGAAGGTAGTCACCCTAAGGTGTTCTCCAGCACCCAAAATTTGTAAAGCTATAGATAGAAAGTGGGGTCAACCTTCACCAGCACCGGATAATAATGGAATAATTCTTCCCTTTTGTGTGTTTCATTCTCCAGAGAAGCAAAGATAAATGCGCTAGATCTCATTGTAATCTTTCAATCATTCAATTGTACATGCAGATGTATATGAGACGTATAATACACAGTTCAAGCTGAGCATGCAGATAACCAGTGATAGCCCGGGCACACACAGAGATCAGCGTTGCTGTGATCACACGACCTCAGAGCCATCTCTAGTCCTCGCATGCACTAACGCTTTTCGAACCCGGTCTGGGTCCTTTGAAAATAACAATAGCAACAATTCCTTAGACTTTGAATAATATTTCAGTCTATGAAATACTTAAACTTAGAACTATAGCCATGATTGCTTGGACTTAGATGATGTAACGATACTCTCTGAAATTTTGAAATAACTATAATATCTTGGACTTAGCTGAATCCTGATGGCTTGAAGAATGATGCAGGGGGAGGTGTCAAAAAGGAAGAGGTAGCACTTGGTCGTTCACTTGTGCAGATGGTACTAACACCGACAGGAGCAAAGATGTCATCAGCAGGTTTGCCAGGGTAGGACCTCAGAAAAGAAACTGTAGGGCTGATCAAAGTGACCAGCATAGACCCAGGGAAGTCTGCAAGCTCCAGGTAGTGCACAGATGAAGAGACACTTTGGACTGACAGCTTTCTGGTCAGAGAGGCCAGGCTATATACCCAGCACTCTCCTCCCATAGGCTGAGAGTCAGGAAGCACAGGAAGGAATGCAGACTGGACAATGGCATTTTTGCTGATATCCAAAATGGGAGGCCGACACCGACCAGAAACCAAACAACACAGCTCCTGCAGGTTGCTGCAACTGGACCCCTGCCAGACCACCAGCCTGCAGCATGATGCTAGACCCCCATCGAGCGGGTAAGAACGCACCTGCCGGCGGCTGCCTTGAGTAACCGTGATAGCTCTCCAGCTAGCTCATCCGCTTCTACAGGGCCACACTGTATAAGTCCAGACAATGCCACAGTAAATCACCAGGAAAGAACAGAGAGTTGGCCATCTTCATGTCAGGTGTAAAAAATAGGGAAGCAGATTATCTGAGTCGCCAGGACATGGGCCCAGGTAAATAGTCTCTGCACCCTCAAGTGTTTAGAATACTGACTCAGTGGGGCCTGTCTTAAGTAGTCCTTATGGCCTCCAAGACAAATCACAAGTTTCCGCCGTATTATACCCGGTCTCTGGATCTAGAAGCAATGGCGGTGGATGCTCTGATAGCTCTTCAAAGGGAATGGGATCATTCGTCAGACTGCATTTAGGTCTACAGTCATTAGGTCGACCCCACTAGGTCGACTGGCAGGAAGGTCGACCTGACTTAAGGTCGACATGGGCCAAGGTCGACATGACTTAAGGTCGAATTTGCATAAAGGTCGACATGAGGAAGGTCGACTGGTCATAAGGTCGACATGGGTTTTTCACTGTTTTTTGCTCCGAATGTCGACATGGACACAGTTGGCAATGAGAATCGGACCCTCGCATCGCTCGCTTCGCTCGCAATGCTTCGGGCACGGTGCCTCGCTGCGCTCGGCACACTATTTTATTCTCCCACCACGCCCTAGTGGATGGTAGGGCATGAAATACCGCCTGTCGGCACATGTCGGCTCAAAAAACAGTGAAAAACCCATGTCGACCTTATGACCAGTCGACCTTCCTCATGTCGACCTTTATGCAAATTCGACCTTAAGTCATGTCGACCTTGGCCCATGTCGACCTTAAGTCAGGTCGACCTAATGACTGTAGACCTAAGTTCATTCTAATAGATGACCGCATCCCCTTCAAAGAATAAAATGCAAACAAGTGATAGTTCTCTTGGTAACCCCAGATTGGAGCCACACCTGGTGCGAGTGTTGAAGTTTCTCGCCTCTGGTGTTCAAGATGGCTCATCTTCTCCTTTTTTTTGCTGGACTCTGTCTTTGCTCTTTGAAGGTTTAGGTTCCGCATTGTGTTTAAAAAAAATAAATAAAAACAGCTGGCTCTGCTACTGGATCTGTAGACTTTTTTTCATGGGGTGCTCAGGCTGCACCCACTGTTTGTACCTTCCACTATTTAGATTTAGAACTATTTTTTACTTTCTTGCAATCTACTCTTTTTGAACCGTTACTGCCCATACACACTGGGCAACTTGGAGCTGAAAGCAGCTCTGTTTTGTCTTTTGAGTTGCTTTCAGCTCCAAAGCCACCCAGTGTGTATGGGGCAGCGTTGAGCACCGATGCGCGCTCCCGCATCATCACTGGCCCGGCCCCTTATCTTAGCATTGCCAGCAGATGAGCAACAGGGTGGACTGCTTTCCATAGCATCCTGCTTCATAAAATTCCAGTGTACTGTATCTAAGAAGCACATCTACAGTGTGCTTCATAAATGAGCTCGATGATGTTTGACCGTTTTGTCCTTTGCATTTTGTTCATTTCATATAGCACATTTTATATAGCTCTGGTCAGAATATCAACATGGACGTTAGGTCGAAATGTTCAAAATGTCAGCATTTTATATGTGAACACCACATTTTTCTGTTACTTGTATTGTTAGGCTTAAATCTACAAATAAAAGCCTAAATTTTACTGTTGACCTCAAGTTGCTTACGTTCAGAACATGGCAATGTTTTCTTGCTGTCATTCAAATTATCATATTTTTATTACACAACCCATATTAATACTGTAATCAAATCATGTGTGTATATATATATATATATATATATATATATATATAGTCTATGTATAGACCGCACTCACACTGAGTATAATACAACACGGGGTGCCAGACAAAGGGTGCACATAATAAACATGCAACCAATTATAGTCCAGGGTGTTTCCACAACTGTTCAAGTTTGTGGAATGTCGGGCACTCGCCTCATAAAGAATCCAGCACAATGTGTATAAAAGTCCAAAGTAAAGGAGTTTTATTTTCAATTGGTCAAGTCGATTTTTACTGTCATGCAGATAGGTTATGCCCCCATAACCTATCTGCATGACAGTAAAAATCGACTTGACCAATTGAAAATAAAACTCCTTTACTTTGGACTTTTATACACATTGTGCTGGATTCTTTATGAGGCGAGTGCCCGACATTCCACAAACTTGAACAGTTGTGGAAACACCCTGGACTATATATATATATATATATATATATATATATATATATACACACTCACACTAGTAGGCCCACTTGAAGCTAAAGCTTAGAAAGCTAGTCTGCTACCTTCTGTGTTTGTGCATATGTGGGAAAGAGATGTAGTTTCACTCTCTGCCAGCAGATGTCAGTGTTTTGGAGACTCACAGACACTAGACATATATATATATATATATTATAGTTGATTGATAGATTTTATATAAATATATATATATGATGCAGAGAGGCGGCAGTCAGGAGACTTGTCATAAAATGATTTATGGTGCAAACGGTGTCACATCAACGTTTCAGGGCTTGAAAACCCCTCCATCATGATGGTGGGGTTTTCAAGCCCCTAAATATATATATACCGTATATACTCGAGTATAAGCCGAGTTTTTCAGCCTTTGTTTTAGCTGAAAAAGTCCCCACTCGGCTTATACTCGAGTCAGTGGCGTCTGCCCTGCGTTCAGCCATACACTTGGCTGCCCGGCTCCACTTTGAACATAGGCGCAGCTACCGGCAACATGGCTGCCGGCCTCCTGCACTATACATGTCCTCAGTGCAGGAGGCCGGCGGCCATGTTGCCGTAGCCGCGCCTTTGTTCAAAGTGGAGCCGGGCAGCCAAGTGGACGGCAGGGCAGTGGCGGAGGCCGTGGAGCCAGTCAGCGGCGCACCCCAAACCCCCTGGAGTCGGACGCTGGAGGAGGTAAGCGGCGGCTTCTCCCTCCCCCTCCGTGTGCGGTGTCCCTTGCAGGGGGTGCCTGTAATCACTGTGGTGATATACCTGTGTGCCTGCCATCACTGTGGTGATATTCCTGTGTGCCTGTAATAAAACTTTATAGAACAAATAAGTGTTGGGTAATGCCCAGTGTGATATTGCTAATGACAGGTCTCAGTGGATGAGTGGAGGAATGTGCTTCTGGTGTATGTGGACGTGTCTGTGCTTGTTGTGCTGCTGCATCTGTCAGCTCCTGTGTACCACGTCTATGTGCACATTACAGTGTATTCTTGTCAAAATTGAATTTGGTGGTGTCCCAGGGGTGAACAGGGGGGAGCAGCCTGTGGTGTCCTGCTATAAGGCAGGGGGAAAAGCCTGTGATGTCCCAGGGGTGAGCAGGGGGGGATCAGCCTGTGATGTCCCAGGGGAGCAGCCTGTGATGTCCCAGGGGGAGCAGCCTGCGGTGTCCTGCTATTAGGCAGTGGGAGCAGCCTGTTGTGTCCTGGTATTATTATACAGGGAAATGTACCAGTAGCTGCTGCATGTCCCACCCTAGGCTTATACTCGGGTCAATAAGTTTTCCCAGTTTTTTGTGGTAAAATTAGGTGCCTCGACTTATACTCAAGTATATACGGTATATTATATATATAAAATACATTTTAACAATACATATTTTTCTCCGCAGTAGAGTAAGCCTTAAGGTTGTACAGACCTAACTTTTGTATTCTTTATAGCGGCTTTAAATGCCTGGTATGCTTGCAACAAAGCTCTTCCATCACGTATCATGATCTATCGAGATGGAGTTGGTGATGGTCAGCTCAAAGCAGTCGTCGACTATGAAATTGCCCAGTTGCTAAGTTGCATAAAAGCTGCAGGAAGTGACTACAGGTACATTCTAAAAATATGTAAAAATTTGAATAGAATTTTCTCTACTTGAGTTAAATATATGATTATATCCCCACCCCTGCTCCAGAACTTACCTGCCCAGGTCGAAGCATGGTGCTGTCCCCTGTACCCCTGGGCTGTGGGTACCGGGCTGATCTTGGTGTAAAAAAGATTAAACCATTGCGTTCAGCTGTGGAACTATGAGTCCCAGCAATCCTCCCCTGCATACTGGGACTTGGAGAACCACAAGACCCAGCATGCGGCCCATTACTGTCCATGCTGGGACTTGTAGTTCTACAGCTGTGGAACTATGAGTCCCAGCAAACCTCCCCTGCATACTGGGACTTGGAGAACCACAAGACCCAGCATGCGGCCCATTACTGGCCATGCTGGGACTTGTAGTTCCACAGCTGAACCAATAGCTAAATAATCACACACACGCAAGAAATGTAGAACTTTATTACACACACACCACATTCATGCTTACATTTCCATGGCGTGGATCAGGTCCTCTTCTGTCCGTAGTAGTCCAGTTACTTGGCAAAATAAAAAAGCGATCACCCGGCACCATAGCGTACTGAGAGAATCGCTGAATGTTCATATTCTGTGCTTCTCGCTCTTAGATGCAATGTGGCACAAGGTGGCTGTGCTGATTAATTTTATATGAAACATATATTGTGTGTTACTGTCTGTATATGGAGCAGTACAAATATTGTATTGGAAAAAAGCTGCTAAAGTGAGCTTAGGGAGGACAGAAACCTCCCGTGGGGCAGAAGGGCAAAATCGTATGCAGATTCAGAGACCCAGTGGGACACAGATATACAAGTGTTATATATAAATTATTAAGCACAGTTTACATGTGCAATGTAAGTAATGCTGTGTACACACGGTGAGATTTGACATTAGATTTTGACTATATAGTCAAATATCGCATGCAGATCACACAGGTTTTTTACCTTGCGATCCCGATGCGCGCTCCCGGGACAGCACAAATCGAAACCCAGATAGACAGGGCAGCAATGACAATATAGTGCAAATCTAATGTAGATAGCATGAATTGTATGTAAATAGTACAGAGTTAGCAAAGATTACATAGCACTTGAATCTTAAGTCGAATAGCAAAGGAATCTCACCGTGTGTACACACCATAAGACATATTTTTGTCAAAGAAAGATGTGGGACACAAGAAGATTTTGGTTGTGCTTACAACAGATAAATGAGGACACATCTGTATACTAGTCAGAATTGCAATCCTATGGAGCCTAATGTTATTTTATTTTTGCAAAGTCCCAAGCTTTCCTTTATTGTGGTGAAGAAACGGGTCAATGCAAGATTCTTTGCTCATTTCGGTGACAGACTCCAGAACCCGCCTCCTGGGACAATTATCGATGTAGAAGTCACCCGTCCTGAATGGTAGGTGCTTGTAACATTTCAGTAGCTTTGTTTTAAGGTGCCTTTGTTTGTTTTTTCCCATTATAATGTAAGTGTATTTCATATTTAACAATGATGGCTCCAGATACATTTAAGCAATGTTCATACGATTTCACCTACCTTTCCATTAGTTTTTACCTCTATTCAGTTGAATGGTATTTTAAAGGTAAGCACTAGTAAAACTGTTAAGGCCCATACAAATTGGGCAACTTTGAGCTGAAAGCAGCTTTGTTTACTCGTCTGAGCTGTTTTCAGCTCGAAAGCCACCCACTGTGTAAGGAGCAGCGGTGAGTGCTCCCGCATTATCGCTGGCCCAGCTGCTCATCTGCTGGTGTTACCAGCAGATGAACTGCGAAGTGGATGGCTTTCCATAGCATCCTGCTATGGAAAGTTGTCCACCCTGGGGGGAATCGCTAAAAAGGGGTGAAAAACGCTTAGTGTGTATGCACAGCGATTTTTCCTTTAATCGTTATCCATACGCACTGGGTGGTTTTGCCTTAAGTATGATAAAATTCTTATTGCCTTAGTATATACAACAAATAACCATGTAGGGAAGTGTTTAGATCAGTGATTTCCAACTTTTTATAACTCGCGGGATGCCGAAAAATATGTGCAGCTGCAAGCTCTATTTAATTGTGTCCCTGTCAATTATATCAGTCTGAGGTATTCTGCTGGTAAAAGGTTTGATCCAGATGTCAAAAGGCAGACACAAAGGGGGATAAATTCATGAAATTCATATTTACTAAGATAAATTCATTAAAAAACATCTTATTTTCATACTAAAATACGATATATTTTTTTGTCGTATTCGTATTTTTGGCATTTACTATGCCAAAAATAAAAAATTTCGTATTTGTATTGATGGGACATTCGTATTTGTATTTACAAATAGGAATGAATACACCATCTATAGAACACGACAGGAATCACCATTCAAAAGAATGGTGGTTCCTGATTTACTAAGCGGCCGTATTGAGAATATGGCAACTAATTAGCGTAAAACGCCTGCGAATGGCCGGGCAAATACGACCGGAAAATACACTTTATTTTCCTGTCGTATTTGCAGGCTTCAGTGTTAAAAAAATAAATAAATGAAAAAAAAACGGCGTGGCGTCCCCGCCACGGCTGTAACCAGCACCAGGCTGAAAGAGCCGGAGCTGGTAATAAAAAATCAGGAAACCCAGCAAATAGGGGTTCCCTGATTTTTTTACAATCAAAGAAATCCATGGGGGTACCAAAGATCTGAAGAAATCCATGGGGGTACCTGTGGAAGAAAATCCAACTCACCAAGCTCCTCCTGCGAAGATCTGTCTGATGTAGTCCTGGTCTTCTGAAAATAACAATCACCGGCGATTCCGGCTGCTACCCGGGACGGACTGAGGAGAGACGCAGAGTTTCATCTTCCGTGCCTCTCCTCCGAATGATTCTATTGGCCGCCTAGTGGCCAATCAGGGGCCGACTTTCTCGGCTCCTGATTGGCTGCTAGGCGGCCAATAGAATCATTCGGAGGAGAAGCGTGGAAGATGAAACATCTCTGCGTCTCTCCGCAGTCCGTCTCGGGTAGCAGCCGGAATCGCCGGTGTTTGTTATTTTCAGAAGACCAGGACTACGTCAGACAGAAAAGGACAGATCTTCGCAGGAGGAGCTTGGTGAATTGGATTTTCTTCCACAGGTACCCCCATGGATTTCTTCTACGATCCCCATGGCAGCCATAACACTAGGATGTTCCCTTCCCCCATAGAATTAGACAGGATAATTTTTCTCTAGGACCGCCCACCTTGGGGTATAATAGCCTCCTCTTCCCCCTCCTCCATGTCTTTTTTTCCTGTCTCCGTTAGAGTTAGGACAGAGTAGGCTGTTATGTTTGTTTTAAGCAGGGTTACCTCACGCAGCATGGAGCTGAAGGGGTGGCTCCCCGGGGAGAAGAAGTGTCTAACTAGCTTTAGCTATGTTAGTGCAATGGTTCCTGCCTGTATACGCGATGTGAATAATGGTGACAGTCCCACGTGGAGCGGAGGTACCTGTAGTAGATGGACGCAGGGCGCCAGCGGGATCCTTGTGGCAGGGTGAAGCTGTGTGCGCGCTCCACGTGGAGTGGATGCAGACCGGCTGGAAGCCGCGTCTGCACGCTCCGGATACATCAGGCAGAAGGGGCGGAAGTGTGCGCGCGCGTCACTTCCGCCTGCAAACGCCGGGGGACGGGCGGTAAATGCTTCCCCGCGGAAACAAGGGGAAGCATATTGGTTCCGCTCGGCCATCCTGAATGAAGGTGATCCGGGGAACTGAGGGTTAAGGCGCCATATTTAAAGGTGCAAATGGACAGCGTGCCTTACACTGATCTCAGTGCCTGGCTGTTTTTGACTGCTGTGTGCATCATGGATGAGCCTTCTCCCCATAAGCCGGATAATGCCCCTCAGAGGTAAGCCCTTGGTTTTTGTGGGCATTAGCTGTTTATTTGTAGCATTTTATTACAGAATAGTACTTAGTAAACTCTCTTTTGTAGTGTGCCTATAGAACAGGATGAGGATGTACCTGCTATTCCTAAGAAGAGAACAGCCAAAAAGAAATTTATACAGACTAATTGCATGTCATGTGACAAATCATTTGCATCTGCCCAGAAGAAATCTCTATGTGGAGAATGTGAGTCCAGACAGGACAGATTAGAAAAGAAAGAAAAGAAGTCAGATGTTCTTAGAGAACTCATGGACTGGATGAAAGAGTCCTTTGTGTCAAAGCAGGAGTTTGCTCAGTCACAGACCCAGAAAAGATCCAGAACCCAGGCGGAGTTTAGCCAGGAGGAGGATACAATTGAAGAGATAGAGGGTGATAGAAGGGATTCTACAGATGAAGGTGAAGTTGAAGATGTAAGATCTTTTAATTTGGAGCTGGTGGAAAATGTATTAAAAAACATCTATAAAGCTATGAATTATAAAGAAGAACCAGGTACGTCGGAGAAGAACCCCCTATTTGAAGATAGGGAGAAGAAGGGAAGAACGTTCCCGGTTCACAAAATGGTAAGAGATACCATTTCCAAAGAATGGACGAATATGGATAAAAAGCTGACTCTGGGAAATCGTATTGAGAAGATGTATCCGTATAAGGATGATGAGTTCCTGGGATGGTGCTCTATCCCTAAGGTGGACGCTGCTGTAGCAGAGCTGACCTCCAAGTCTACTATTCCGGTGGAGGACGCAGCAGCATTCAAAGACTCAATGGATAGAAAAATTGAGAACGGACTTAGGAAGGTTCATACGGCCTCAGCTGGGTCTCTTAAGGCTACGGTAGCAGTCGCATCGGTGTCCAGGGCCCTGAGACTGTGGGCGACTAACCTACAGACAGACGTGGAGGAAAGAATATCTAAACATTATGTATTGAAGAGTTTGGAGGTGATGCAGAAATCCATAGATTACCTGTGCGAGGCCTCCCTAGATTCAGTGGCCTTTGCAGCGAAGACTATGGCAGCAGGGGTAACCGCAAGGAGGGCCCTGTGGCTAAAACCCTGGAGCGCTGACGCGAATTCCAAGAACAAGCTGACTACTCTGCAGTTTGAAGGGAAATTTCTTTTCGGCTCAAACCTGGACGCTATGATACAGAGATTGTCAGGAGGGAAATCTGTACGTCTCCCGCAGGACAGGAAGAGTCGCTTCCCGTACCCCAGCACGACCAAGCAATCCTATAGGGACTCTAGGAGTTATAGGCCTGGTAGGCCTTACTATAGGAGAGGTGGAGCAAGCACTTCAAGGCAAGCCTTCCGCCAGCCCTTTCGAGGACGCTTCCAACCTGACAGAGGAAGATCATGACTATGCCCAGGAGGCAGTGATAGGAGCCAGACTCCTCCAATTCAGGAGCCAATGGGAGAGTACCATATCCGACAGATGGGTACTGAAGATAATCCAACAGGGTTATCATATCGAGTTTATGGAAATCCCACTACAGAACAGATTCCTGACGTCCAGAGTACCTATAGAAAAAGAAAAAAGGTCAGCTTTATGCTCCAAGATAAGCCAACTACTGAAGCAAGGAGCGATCGAGTTTGTACCCGAGGTTTACCACAAGAAGGGATTCTACTCCAACCTATTCTTAGTAGAAAAAAGCAGTGGAGGTTTCAGGACAATCCTGGATCTCAGGGACCTGAACTGTTTTATCAAGAAAATGAAGTTTCGCATGGAGTGTCTGTCATCCATAGTGACAGGCATAAGACAGGGCGAGTACTTAGTGTCAATCGACCTCAAGGACGCTTATTACCATATCCCGATTTGTATGGAACACAGAAGGTTCCTAAGATTTCATGTGGCCGGCCAGCATCTCCAATTCACGTGCCTCCCGTTTGGGTTGAGGACATCCCCAAGAGTCTTCACCAAAGTCTTGATTACGCTGGTAGCGGAGATGAGAAAACAGAAGGTCCAGATCTGGCCATACTTGGACGACTTATTGATAGCTGGGAGCTCAGTGGACGAGCTGAAGCAAAGCTTGAACCTGGTCACAGAGACACTGCAGAGCCACGGATGGGTCATAAACAGAGACAAAAGTCAGTTGATACCGACCAGAAATATTCTTTTTTTGGGGGTAAGGATAGATACCAGAAACTATTCTGTAGCCCTATCTCTCGAGAGGTGCATGAAAATAAGGGAGCTAATTCTGGAAGTCCTGCAAGGAAGGAAAATTCCCCTAATAAAAGCAGTACAGTTACTAGGAATGATGGTCTCCTGTATAAAAGTCATTCCATGGGCACAGTGGAACTCGAGACAGCTTCAGTGGTTTCTTCTGCCCTTACTAAAAAGAGGACTAAGGGATCAACATATGATAAAGTTATCAAGCCAGGTGAAGCAATCTCTTGGTTGGTGGCTCCAAGACTTGGAAAACAAGACATCAAGTTTGGAGAACCCGCAGTTCTTGGTCCTGACCACGGACGCCAGCTTAGTGGGGTGGGGAGGTCACCTCGAAAAGATGTCGGTCCAGGGAACTTGGTCCAAGGAAGAAGCAAGGAACTCTTCCAATCTCAGAGAACTGCAGGCAGTCTGGGAGGCTATGTGTCAACTAAGACCCAAGATTCGGGGCACCC
The DNA here is from genome assembly GCF_055691185.1 of Crinia signifera. Classification (NCBI taxonomy): domain Eukaryota; kingdom Metazoa; phylum Chordata; class Amphibia; order Anura; family Myobatrachidae; genus Crinia; species Crinia signifera. The sequence goes on from NC_139217.1 coordinate 372,654,898, forward strand.
ATCTGAAGATTATGTCCGACAACGTGACTGTAGTCGCTCACATAAACCATCAAGGCGGGACCAGAAGCCTGAAACTGATGAGGATGTCGGAAGAAATTATGAAGTGGTCGGAGAACAACCTAAGGTCAATCTCGGCAACCTATATTCCAGGCAAGAAAAATGTCATAGCAGACTACCTGAGTCGCAAGACTATATTGCCGGGAGAATGGGAGTTGAACAGCGAGGTTTTTCTGCAGACAACAAGAATCTTTGGAACACCGGAAGTGGACCTGATGGCCACCTATTTGAACAGAAAGGTGAGCGAATTCTACGCAAAGTATTATCATCCACAGGCGAAGACGTTAGACACTTTCTCAATCAAGTGGACATTCAAACTGGGATACCTGTTCCCGCCATTCCCAATGATATCCAAAGTATTGAAAAAGATCAGAGAAGACCAAGTAATAGTGCTGATAATTCTTCCACATTGGCCAAGAAGAGCCTGGTTTTCCAATGTCTTAAGGATGGCGATACAGGGACCATGGCAGCTGCCCAACAGGCGGGACCTTCTTCATCAGGGGCCTATGCTGCACCCAGAGCCGGCAAGTTTACAACTAGAGGCGTGGAAATTGAGCGGCAGATCCTAAAGAGACACAATTTGTCACCCCAAGTGATTGAAATGATGCTGAGGGCCAGAAAGAAGGTTTCATCGGAGGCCTACTATAAAACCTGGTATAGGTTTATTAGTTGGGGACAGTTCAAAGATAACTGTTTGGACATTCCTACTGACCAAGTATTACAGTTCTTGTTTGAAGGTTTCCAGATGGGTTTGGCCACAGCGACGATTAAGGCACAGATATCTGCATTAAGTGTGTTACTGGACAGACCTCTAGCAGAAGAAAGAATTGTTAAAAGGTTTGGTAGGGCGATGAAAAGGATCAGGCCACCGATAAAATCAATTGTCGCCCCCTGGGATCTAAACCTGCTTCTGACGGTGTTAACAAAGGATCCCTTTGAACCACTTGAAGACTGCCCGCTAAAATATCTAACTTGGAAAGTGGTGTTCCTAGTAGCTGTGACTTCAGCACGACGGGTTAGTGAGCTTCAGGCACTGTGGATGGAGGAACCATACTTGATAATCTTCCCTAATAGGGTAGTATTACGGACACATCCAGACTTCGTCCCCAAAGTAGTGTCAGCGTTTCATCTGAACCAGGAGATAACCTTACCTGATTTCTATCCTCAGCCTAAAGGTAGAGAAGAAGAGGCGTGGCACACGTTAGACCTGGTGAGAGGGATAACGTTGTATCTGGAGAGAACGAAGCCTTTCAGGTTAACTAAACACCTGTTTGTGATTCCGGAAGGAATAAAAAAGGGTAAAGCGCCGGTGAAGCAGACCATATCTCGGTGGATTAGAGAGACCATCTTATTCGCTTATAAGAAGGAAGGCAAAGCACCACCTTCCATAGTACAGGCACACTCTACCCGGGCAGTGTCTACCTCATGGGCGAATAAGGCGAAGGCGTCAACAGCTGAGATCTGTAAGGCAGCAACATGGTCGTCCATCCATACGTTCTCAAACCATTATTCACTCAACGTTTCTACTGCCCACTTTGGGACGCATGTGTTACAAGAAGCCCTTACGGGTGAATGACTATATATATATATAAAATATTTCATGCAGTATCTAGCCCTCCCGTGTGTTTACTTGGGTATGTCCCAGTGTTATGGCTGCCATGGGGATCGTAGAAGAAAGAGTCGAATTATACTCACCGATAATTCCTTTTTCTTCCTAGAGATCCCATGGCAGCCACTGGTTTGCCCTCCCTGTGTTATGTATTTTTCTCCAGGACATATTCGGAGACAAGAAAAGACATGGAGGAGGGGGAAGAGGAGGCTATTATACCCCAAGGTGGGCGGTCCTAGAGAAAAATTATCCTGTCTAATTCTATGGGGGAAGGGAACATCCCAGTGTTATGGCTGCCATGGGATCTCTAGGAAGAAAAAGGAATTATCGGTGAGTATAATTCGACTCTTTCTTCAGATCCAGGACCCAGGAACCAATACCCCGGACTCTGCAGCCCCGGTCCCAGGAACCAAGGCACTGGACCATGGGACCCTGGACCATGGACCATGGAGGCCCGGAGCACCGGACCCTGGGACCTACCAACGGGATCAAGATAGGCAAGTATCAGTATGTGTGGGCTTTAGATGTATTTATTTTTCAGGTGTCAGTGTGTGTTATTTGACTATTTTTAATACTGTGGAACTACAAGTGCTAGCGGGCCCTTTAATGCCCCGCATGCTAGGACTTGTGGTTCTCCAAGTCTCAGCATGCGGGGGAGGCTTGCTGGGACTCATAGTTCCACAGTATTAAACTATAGTTTATTCTTTATTTTACACTGAAATCAGCCCGGTGACCACCACTCCAGGGTCACCGGGGACAGCACCAGGCTTCAGCCTGGTCAGGTAAATCCTGGAGGGGGGGACCCCTTCATTGGGGGGGTCCCCACTACCCCAGGACCCCTGGCCAGGCTGACTGGTCAGTAGGGTGATGTTTTGGCTGCTGGACCTTTATATAAAAAGTGTCCCCCGGCTGTGACATTACCCTGCTGGCTGGTTTGGCCTGGGGCTGGTTCTTAAAATACGGGGGACCCCTACTCATTTTGTCCCCCATATTTTGGGAACCAGCCCTGGGCATGGAGCCTGGGGCTGGTTGTAAAAAATCGGGGAACCCCTATTTTCCAGGTTTCCTGATTTTTTATTACCAGCCTGGTGCTGGTTACGGCTGTGGTGGGCACCCCACGCCGTTTGTTTTTTTCCGTGCAGCCTGCCTGTACAAATTCGTATTAGCGGCTGTACATACGGCTACTAATATGAATAGTTACACCATCGGAGGGTTACAAAGCAGTCGTATTTGACTGTTTTGTAAATTCCCCTCCGGAACACGACTTTGCATACGGCTGAAACAGCCGTATGCAGTCACATTAATTCGTATTAAGAATACGAATACGAAATTTTGTATTCATATTCTTAGTAAATTTACCCCAAAATGCTCTAAGTCGGACCTAATTAGAGCTGGTGGATGTTTGGGTGAGTTATATTTATCAATGTTCAAAATCAATTACAAGTACACAATTACAGGAAATTTGTAACTTTGTATAAAAATGTTATAAAAATAATATTTGATCTGTCAAAATAGATCATGTTATTTTTGCACTTTTCCCTGTACAATGCACCTTATTCATAATAGGGTGCAAATAGGACGCAGAGGTAGCTTCTGATTAAAATTATATGCAGCATGCCTATATTGCTGCTAAATCGGCATAAAAAATATTATGTTACAGTGTTTCCAGTGAAAACATTGGTTTGTACACTGCGAGTGTACATTGTACACTTGCATACAAAGATATGCGGCATGCCTATATTCTATGCGTAATGCAACTGTATCCTCATACCAACAGTGGTTTGCTGGAAAGCAGTGAAGATCCATTCACAATTATATACAGAATAAAGGCATAATAGGCACTGTGATTAAGATGCATTTGAAAGGGTAGAAAAGTGCAGAAATGACAAGTACAGTTCTATTTTTTAACCCCATGCACACTGTTTATTTGTTGCAAATGTGCTGTAATTGTGTACTTAATTTACCTAATTTCCAAATGTAATGTATCTCCTCACACACGCATTACATCCCTGCCTGTAAATGTTATACTATGGGCGGTATTCAATGCCGCTGGTGAGGGGGTTAAACAGCGAGGATGGCTCCAGGTGGGTTGCGGGCGCCGTTTGCAGCTAACATAGTCCGCAGGGGGTGGGGGGCGGGCTCACTTGCTCTTTTCCTGAGGCCACTTTCTTCCAGCTCCTCTGGCGACGGGTGGCACTGGCTGCTTACCTACTTATCCTGCAGCTCAGTACTGCCCGCCAGTGGCCGGCGCCCATAGGCAAATGCCTGAAGCTGCCTAGTGGTGGCGCCAGCCCTGGTCACACACACTCAAAACTAGTCATACACCCTGTGGCGATATACAGTAATCCCTTCATAAATTTTCAGCTGCTGCTGCTGAATGATAAGTACTGGTGTGTGTCTGGTTCATCCCTGCTTAACTATGCATGTATTAGGAATTGTATCGGTGTCAGACAATTACTCCAACCTATGCTTTATTTCACACAGCCTGAATTTTCTCTGTGTGGAATGACCTCAACTGTTCATAAATTGATGCAGTATTTATTTTTAATCCTAAAGATTTAACCCAAACTTACATGTGTGTCCTCATACATCTAGCCTCAGTGCACCCTGACATGAGATGCCTGGCAGGAGTGAGCCATTATGATCTTTGTAGATCATCGGTATTATTTACGGTATCTTAATGACTTTTTGTCAAACTGTCGTTTCCTCCCATCTGTTACCAGGTTCTTTGGGGTAGATTTATTAAGTTCGGTAAAGTGATAAAGTGTCTGGTTTTTATCACCGGTCAATCAGCTCCTACCTGTCATTTTTCAAACCAAGCCAGCCACTGGCCAATCAGCTCCTAACTGTGAAGTTACAAGCCTGTAACTTCACAGTTAGGAGCTGATTGGCCGGTGATAAAAAACAGACAGTTTATCACTTCACTGAGCTTAATAAATCTGCCCCTTAGTTCCAACCAGCCACATTAGACAATAAATCTTTAGGTGTATGGCCAGCTTTAATTTACCAAATCGTTTACATAAAATCAAGCAAATCATCTCAGTTCGATCACTGACTGGTACAGACCGCACTCTGAGAAACAATCGTTTTCTGTAGAAGTCCACTTCACCCAATTTCTTTGGAGGCCTAAGAAAATGTTCACTCCGTTGACAATCCTATCATTTGTCCTACCTTATAAATTTGAAAGCAGTTGAGAGTTTTGCCACCATTCTCCTCTGTCCCCTCTCCTGTGCCTTTAGCTATATACGACTCTATATATATATATATATATATATAGATAGATATATAGATAGATAGATATATGTATATATATCTATATGCATGCCCGGCTGTGTCACGGCAGCGCCACTGTCCATTACCCCCAGGAATTTAATTTTATCTAAAGATCGATTCTATATGCATGCCCGGCTGTGTTTGTTACACTACTGGAGTGTACAAGTACCTGACGCAGTGCATCAGGCCCTAATGTATAATACGCTTTCCTGCATGATGAGCCGGGCCCCGCCTCCGATCCGCCCACTTCTTCAGTAGAGTTGACTAGTTACTGCGCCATCTCTGCAGCACCGAGTTTCTTTGCCTGGTTATAGGCTCCTGTCAAGGTATATCCATCTCTAGTCTAGAGAAAAAAAGTTTGCACAGATTGTCACTATATCATCTTGAAATACTGACATTAATAGTTGCCAGGACCTCACATTATCAATGGCTATACCACACACAGCCTGGCAGCCATTGATGATGACGATTACGATGTATGGCTGTGTGTGGTACAGATTTTGTACCACACACAGCCATACATCGTAATCATCATCATCAATGGCTGCCAGGCTGTGTACCATACTAGCAGGATATATCTTAATTTTCTGGGGGTAAAGTATGTATTAAAATTATATGATTTCCTTCCTTTCAAGTCAAGGGGGTAACGTCTGTGTATCGAAATATATTTTGGGGTAAAAGGTAAAAAAGTTCCCTGACCCCTAGAAGATAATTGTATAAATTTGTAGGAAAATGTAAAACTGTCTTATAAAGATATAATGAATTCTGTGGAGTGAGAATCTTGTAAGGAAGAATGTAAATTCAGGGAGCAACTTAAAAGGAGAATATTATATGGGGCTTTGTCCAGTTATGCAAGTCTTTGTGGTCCTGTCCAGGAACAAATTGCAGATTGTTTACTAGTTTGTGAACCTATGGACAGTGAGGGGAGGACATGCTGGGGATTGTAGCTGAACAAGCGGCATGATAGTACATTGCCTGATGCGGAGAGATTGCTGCTACTTCTCTACAGAACGTTCCCTGCATGCGCATACTTACAAGAGTGTTTGTTTTTACTGAAAGCCATCTCACTCTGCCCAAAGACCTTACAAGCTTCCTAAAATTGGTGATATGTAAGAAAACAAATGATTCTCTTTGTATAGTCTGAGACCTATCAACTAAGAATCAAACCCACCTAGTGGCAGTGAACAACAGTGACCGATGCCAGTGTTTTTTCTATTACTGCGCATGTTATTGGGATTTTTCGTATGGACTATTTCCCTGTCATGTTTATCACCATCCAACAGGGGAGGTTCAATTTTTAGTGCTGGCAGTTGTCTTCTTTGCACCCAATGGAGCTATTCAATTGTTGCTCCTGTCCGGCATGATGAGTCATTGGCGCCAGCATTTCAGTTTGCACTTCCTGGGTCCTGTAAGCTTAGTCACATTCAGCTCTTCCAGCCGCCCCCCAGTGCGCTAACAGGCCGCTCACCTCCTCTGATGAAAGCGGCTGTCAGCTCAGCTCTTACAGCTGCATACCATCCCTTGCCGCTCTCAGCTTGTCAATGCGGCGGATGGTGGCACAAGGGCACACAATACAATATGTTAAAGGGGTAAGGTGCATGAATGAGTTAAAAAAAAACTGGGCAGGGCGCAGCACCCTGCAGTGAACACTAGAACATGTGCATAGTTTTTTTTGTTTCTACAATTTAGATTTCAGCTAAACACGCCACACCATAATCTTACTCTCTGCACATGTTACATCTGCCCCAACTGCAGTGCACATGGTTTTGCCCATTTTGAGAACAAATTTGTCCTGCGATCATGTCTGAATTAGGCCCATTGTACAGACATTCTAGGGTATACCATTACAATATATATGTATCTTGGTTATATACAGTATGTTTGTGATTACTGCGCATGTGCAAGAGATGAGAATAGATAATGCTGTGTTGTACTAGCCAGTGCTTGGAACCAGTATGTAACTAATCTGTGCTAAAATCCAGCAACCAATGCCCAGATTCTAGTATACAAGTATATGCAGGCTCTCGACAAAACCCCTCAGACATTTGACAGAACCTGAGAATGAAGTAAGGTGTCTCCTTGTATATTGACTGATCCTGGTGTCTGATAAGAGATGCAAGTGGATAAATTGGACAAAAGTTGAGTACAATATATACTTATCTATAATATGTAAATATAATTGTTTGGTACTCAATCCATTGGATACATGTAATACTGTAGTATTTCACTTTGATCAGAAAGGAACCCACAGTAAACACGATTTGAAGTGTATTTGGATTTTAATTTTAGAATTTAGCAGAGCATCAGTCCTATTTCCTTTTTCATAGAACTTTTGCAGAGCCCACAGAAGAGTGGGCCCACAGAATTCAGCTCTTCCAGCCACCCCCCAGTGCGCTAACAGGCCGCTCCCCTCCTCTGATGAAAGCGGCTGTCAGCTCAAACAAAAAAATGTTCATCGATATGAGATTCTAAATCTTGTATACTTTCTTTCACAGCTTCTCCTTGGCAGATGCTGTATTTGTGGGATGTCAGGACACATTTTGGTCGAAGGCATAGGTTTCCCAGGCTAGTTTTCTTGATTGAGCAATAACATCTCATTGAGAAGCCAGTATGATTGACTCTAGTGAAATGGTTAGCATTACTGCCTCACAGCACTGAGGTCATGGGTTTGATTCCCGCCATCACTCTAACTGTGGGGAGTTTGTATATCCTCCCCGTACTTGCGTGGGTTTCCTCCGGGTACTCCGGTTTCCTCCTACAATCCCAAAATATACTGGTAGGTTAATTAGCTTCCAACAAAATTAACCCTAGAATGGCTGTGTGTGCATGTACATGTGGTAGGGAATATAGATTGCAAGCTCCTCTGGGGTAGGGACTGATGTGAATGTTCAAATATTCTCTGTAAAGCCCTGCGGAATATGTGTGCGCTATATAAGAAACTGTAAATAAATTGTATAACAGCAACACAATTGCCCTAGAAAATGGGAGCACTCTTCTTTTATGCAGCTAAACAATTGTCAAAATAAATCTCTTAATTAGTGTGTATGTGTGTCTATGTATTAACTGTGTATGGCTATACCCTCTCAGAGCGCAAGCAACAACAGCTCCTGATATAAGGTGATGGGGACAGCCTTAGGAGAGGGGGATTAGCAGGCAGGCTCAGTATGAGGGGGGGATGTAGCAGAAATTGAGCATACACAGCATTGGGTTTGTTAAATTAGTGTGTATATAGTGGTCACTCAGCACCTCTTTAATGACAACAGATGAATCCCCCAAGCCCTATTCAATTACGATCTAAATTGTAGACACGCACAAGGTCGAGACAGGCTGAAAGGTTGACATAGAGATGGGACGCACATATAAAGGTCAACATATGATTTTAAATGTTTTTTTTGTGTAAATTTGTACATTTCATCACGCGGTCCCCAAATTAATTATTCATGTTATGAATAATATGAGTATTGCTATTCAGAAGATGGGTTACATGTGTGTGCTTCTCTATCCATAATCAAGAGTCATTTTGTTCATTTCAAGATAGTATAGTTTAACAATTTCTTCAATTCTGTTAAATATTACCAACATATGTATTAGCTATTACATGATTATAGGAATCTGTATTTTTTTTTTGTTCTTAGAAATATGATTTATTGTCATTATAAAATAATCTGTTTGTGCTAGGTATGACTTCTTCATTATCAGTCAATCCGTAAGACAAGGGACAGTTTCTCCCACTCACTACAATGTGGTGTATGACAGCGCAGCCTTGAAGCCAGATTATATGCAGAGACTAACTTACAAACTCTGTCATCTTTACTATAATTGGCCTGTGAGTATCAATGTTTTTTTAATGTACACTATTTTATTTAGTATGTAACAAGCTAAGTTTTACCATTTCTTTTCTAGGGAGTTATCAGAGTGCCTGCACCTTGCCAGTATGCCCATAAACTAGTGTTTTTGGTGGGCCAAAGTGTGCACAGAGAGCCGCATCTGTCACTTGCTGACCGCCTTTACTATCTCTAGGCTTGAAGAATGCCAACTGTACGTTTATTGTTCAGCCAGTGTTATATTTTCCTCTATAGTTTGTATAGAAAGACTTTGAAAAGCCTTGGTACAGTGTATACCGTAAATTGCTGCAAGGAATAAAATGGTTAGTGTATTATCAATACAATGTAGGTGCACAATCATACCGAAGTTATTTTATTATAGCAATAAATTGCAATAATGTTCTATTGTGAAGGTTGTGAAATATATGATTATGTGTGAGGTTATCTCTTCACTTGTTATGTTGAGGTTGTCAACTTGAACAGTTTGCAATGAAGCTCAAGATTGAACAAATTAGTTAAGTATTCAGATATTTGTGCCTTTCAAAGGAATTTAATCCAATCAAATCCTTTGCCTCGGCTGTGCCTTTGAGAAGGACACGGGAACCCATATGGTCATTGGTAGTTCTCTTTAATCCGTTTTGGTTTATCTTTAACTATTATGAAAAGTCATGTGGTGCATGACAATTAAGGGAGATGATTTGCAAAGTAAAATAATTTGGAGGATTATGATGCCAAATTCGCCCTTTGTTAGGAAGTGTAGCCTATTATGTTGAGTTGTGGTTTAATTTACACTAGATGTAGCCATATGTATTTTGTTTGTTATTTACATGTTAAAGCTTACAAAGTCTCCTTATGTTAGAATTAATGTTGGTTAATTGCATTTGTGTAATCCAGTTGTGTTTGAAAATACCAATAAAAAAGAAAAACATTATTTTATTTACAGTATGTATATCTGGAATTTTCATTTGCCACTTATGCATAATTAAAAGATTTGTGGTTAACCAAAAAGTGGCCCCCTTACACACCCACATTCTCAGTTTGACACCCTCTGTCGGCCCATCGGGAATCTACACTGGAAAAAGGGGGTGGTTAAGGGATTAACAGTCCGCCCATGGATCTGCCTCTACCTGTTCTGCACCTACTTTTCATAAGGTTTGTTACATTCAATGTGTGTCTGCACAGAAAATCACCTCCAAATCAGCAGAGAGGCCTCACACCTTAGTCTTGCTGGAATCAGTTGACACTGTCAAATAGGCAATTGTACATAAGTAACAAAATTGTGCCAGAGAGAGGGGAGCTCGGAGAGTGAATCCAGTGGAGGGGTAAAAAGGGGCAGGTGTAAGAAAGTAGAGAAGTTGTTAGGTTGTGAGAGGTTGTGTAGTAAGATGATGACTGCAGACATTGTAGTCACTGATGGAAATAAATTGATGGTGTATTGGGAAGAGTTGGAGCAGGTTTCTGGTGTGTATTTGACTTGGTATCAGGAAATGTCTTAACCCCTTCCCGACAATTGACGTACATTTACGTCATGGTCGGGAAGTACTTCCCGACACATGGCGTAAATGTACGTCATGGCATTTAACTGTCACCGCGTCTATAGACGCGGTGACAGTTTCAACATGTCTGCTGTCCCTGACAGCAGACATGTCCGTGCATGCCCAGGGGGGGCTGCGATGCCGCCCCCCCCCGTCGGCGATCGCTGTGATTGGCTGTTCAGTGTGAACAGCCAATTACAGCGTTTTCCTGTGTCACCGGCGAATAACGTTCGCCGGTGACACGGGATCGGAGGTGATTGGTGCTGTAAAGTACAGCACCAATCACCGCGGGGTGTAAGGGTGACACTGGTGTCACCCCACCTCACCCCGCCCGCCCCCAAAGGCCGTGATTGGTCCGTCGGACCGACGGACCAATCACAGCCATGGAGGGGGGTTTAAACTAACGGTGACTGCACTGCAGACGCCATTCCGGTCTGGAATAGCGTGCAGTGCGGTCACCGTGCCGAGCTGTCGCCATTTACTGACCAGAACCTTGCAAAATACTTACCTGATCACTGCAAATATCTTGCCTGCTTCATCACTGCTTGTGTGTGCTGGATGCTTCCTGGATCCTGTTACTTGTGACTTCCTGTGCTGCAGTGTAATAGCGTTAGTTAGATAGAGAGAGATAGAGAGAGAGATAGAGAGAGATAGTGTCAGAGAGTGCTATATTTTGTGCTGCTGCAGTGTGATATAGTTATAGAGAGAGAGATAGAGAGAGATAGAGAGGCCTAGTGACAGAGAGTGCTATATTTTGTGCTGCTGCAGTGTAATAGTTATAGAGAGAGAGAGAGAGATAGAGATAGTGACAGATTGTGCTATATCTTTTTTATATAACTGACTGCTGCCCCCCCTTTTGTGCTGATCAGTATAAATTAACTGATCAGCAACTTTTTGGGGGCGCAGGTTTTTTTTTATATATATATATACCTGTCACTGCTGCTGCTGCAGTGTCATAGAGTGTTAGATAGTGAGAGATAGAGAGATAGAGAGAGATAGTGACAGAGAGTGATAGAGAGTGCTAAATTTTGTGTCTGCTGCCCCCGCCTTTTGTGCTGATCACTATATCTGAGGTGATCAGCAACTTTTTGGGGGTGCAGAGGTTTTTTTTTTTTTTATATATACCTGCCAGTTGCACTGTCAGTTGCACCAAAGGTTGTGCACCTGCTGCCCCTCACTGGTAATCAGTGTCGCATCACTGATCACCTTTTTTTTTTGTGTGTGTGCTGTGGGGTCTTTTTTTAATTTTTTTTTTACACACACTGTGATTTTGTGGGTGTCCTGTGGCCGCTGTGCGCTGATCAGTGACGTACATCACTGATCATCTTTTTCGGCACAGGGTTGATCTATTTTTTTTTTTTTTTTTGATCAAATTCCTGTTGCCTTTGAGCGCTGTTCAGTGACGGACGTTACTGACCAACATCTGTGCTCAATTTTTGGCGCAGGACCTTTTTTTTTTTTTTTTTGTTTAACCCCTTCCATTTTTTTTTTTTTTTTTAACCCCTTCAATTTTTTTTTTTTAACCCCTTCAATTTTTTTTTTTTTTGTATAAAGTATTTTTTTTTCTGCACTACATACACACTACACACTACATACCCCCCGGGTTGAAATAAAGTTTGTACCCCCCCCCTACACTATACACGTGTTGAAACATTTCACTACCAGTAACACAAAAATAAAAATGTCATCCCAAATGTCATCCCAAATGTCATCCCAAATGTCATCCCAGTCATCCAGGAGAATGTATTCAGTGGAGGAGGCATATGCCATGCTTGCCTCTGACTCTGACACAGCCAGTGAGGCAAGCGGGGAATTTGAAGGATTCGTCTTAAGCTCCTCTTCCTCCTCTGATGATGAGGGACCCCCTCAAAGACGCCCCCGTAGAGCAGCTGAGACACCCCCCCCCCCCCCCCCCCCAATAATTGATCTCGTATGGACCCCACCACCAGACAATTTTGAGCCCCAGGTTCCTGAGTTTTTGGCCATGCCAGGAATCCAATTTGATTCCACAGGTCTCAGAGAAATTGACTTTTTCAAATTATTTTTCTCTGATGATTTTATAAATTTAATGGTGGACCAAACTAATTTATATGCCCAGCAGTTTATTGCTCAAAACCCCACGTCATCATTTGCTAGGTGGACCCCTGTAGATGCAGTAGAGATGATGACGTTTTGGGGTCTGGTGTTTCATATGGGCATAGTAAAAAAGCCAGAAATTAGGCAATATTGGAGTACAGATGTTCTGTACAGCACCCCATTTTACCGTATGGCCATGCCCCGGGCTCGATTTGAGACGATTCTTAAATTTATACATTACACCGATAATGCACAGTGCCCACCCAGAGATGATCCCACCTTTGACCGGCTATTCAAAGTCAGGCCGGTCATTGATCATTTCAGTGCCAAATTTGAAGAGGTGTACATCCCTGAAAAATGTATTTGTATCGACGAGTCCCTTATACATTTTAAAGGAAGGGTTAAATTCCGCCAGTACCTTCCCAGTAAGAGGGCAAGGTATGGCATAAAAATGTATAAACTGTGTGAAAGCACCTCAGGGTACACCCACAGGTTTAGGGTTTATGAAGGGAAGGATTCAAGAATTGAACCGCCAGAATGCCCCCCCTCCCTCGTAGGTGTTAGTGGGAAAATTGTCTGGGATTTAGTGCACCCCTTCCTGGATAAAGGTTATCACCTCTATGTGGATAACTTTTACACCAGCATCCCCCTGTTTAAGGCCCTTGGTTCAAGAGGTACAGCAGCTTGCGGTACTGTGCGCAAGAACCAAAGAGGCCTCCCAAAAACGCACATTGCCCAAGTAATGAGAAGGGGTGAAAGCAGGGGAATATGCAACGAAAATATGTTGTTGGTCAAATATAAGGACAAGAGGGATGTCCTTATACTGACAACAATTCACGGAGACAGTACCACCTCCGTCCCTGTACGAGGTACCAGTACCCACACCTCAAAACCTAATTGTATCCTGGATTACAATAGGTACATGGGCGGAGTGGATCTTTCAGATCAGGTACTGAAGCTGTACAGTGCCCTGCGGAAAACAAAAATCTGGTACAAGAAGGTGGCCGTGTATATCATCCAGATGGCACTGTATAACGCTTACGTGCTATTCCGTTCTACCGGCCAGAGGGGGACATTTATGCACTTTCAAGAGGAAGTCATAAAGGGCCTAATATTTGGGAACCAGCAGGCAGAGGGCCCCAGTACTTCTAGTACTGGCCCCCGTATTGTACCAGGGCAGCATTTTCCTGATGAAATCCCCTCCACTGGAAAAAAGGGCAGGACACAAAAAAGGTGCAAAGTTTGCTATAAAAAGGGAATAAGAAAGCAAACTATTTTTGTGACACTTGCCCCGACAAACCCGGCCTATGTATAAAGGAGTGTTTTAAAATATACCACACATCTATGGAATACTAGGTTTATAATTTCACCGTGCTTCGGGGGTCTTGCTAATGCCACATAGCACCCACCATTCATTCCACCAGAATCTGAGCCGCAAAATCCAAAAATCACTCCTTCCCTTCTGAGTCCTGCCATGCACCCAACTGGTATTTTTTAGTCACATGTGAGGCATTGCCGTACTTGGGAGAAATTGGGGCACAGATTTTGGGGTGCTTTGTCTCCTTCATACCTTCTGAAAATGAAAAATTTTGAGCCAGAACTGCATTTTTGTGTAAAAAAATGTAATTTTTCATTTTCACTGCCCACTTGTATCAAAATTGGTGAAACCCCTGGGGGTTTGAAATGTACACTATACCCCTAGATGAATTCCCTGAGGGGTGTAGTTTGCAAAATGGGGTCACTTGTGGGGGGGTTCCACTGTATTGGTGCTTTGGGGGTCTTGCTAATGCGACATAGCACCCACCATCATTCCACCAGAATTTGTGCTGCAAAATCCAAATATCACTCCTTCCCTTCTGAGTCCTGCCACTTTTTGGTCACACATGAGGCATTGCCGTACTCGGGAGAAATTGGGGCACAGATTTTGGGGTGCTTTGTCTCCTTCATTCCTTCTGAAAATGAAAAATTTTGAGCCAGAACTGCATTTTTGTGTAAAAAAATGTAATTTTTCATTTTCACTGCCCACTTGTATCAAAATTGGTGAAACCCCAGGGGGTTTGAAATGTACACTATACCCCTAGATGAATTCCCTGAGGGGTGTACTTTGCAAAATGGGGTGACTTGTGGGGGGGTTCCACTGTATTGGTGCAACATAGCACCCACCATTCATTCCACCAAAATCTGTGCTGCAAAATCCAAAAATCACTCCTTCCCTTCTGAGTCCTGCCATGCACCCAACTGGTATTTTTTGTTCACATGTGAGGCATTGCCGTACTCGGGAGAAATTGGGGCACAGATTTTGGGGTGCTTTTTCTCCTTCATACCTTCTGAAAATGAAAATTTTTTAGCCAGAACTGCATTTTTGTGTAAAAAAATGTAATTTTTCATTTTCACTGCCCACTTGTATCAAAATTGGTGAAACCCCAGGGGGTTTGAAATGTACACTATACCCCTAGATGAATTCCCTGAGGGGTGTAGTTTGCAAAATGGGGTCACTTGTGAGGGGGTTCCACTGTATTGGTGCTTGGGGGGTCTTGCTAATGCGACATAGCACCCACCAAAATTCCACCAGAATCTGAGCTGCAAAATCCAAAAATCACTCCTTCCCTTCTGAGTCCTGCCATGCACCCAAATGGTATTTTTTGGTCACATGTGAGGCATTGCCGTACTCGGGAGAAATTGGGGCACAGATTTTGGGGTGCTTTGTCTCCTTCATACCTTCTGAAAATGAAAAATTTTGAGCCAGAACTGCATTTTTGTGTAAAAAAATGTAATTTTTCATGTTCACTGCCCACTTGTATCAAAATTGGTGAAACCCCTGGGGGTTTGAAATGTACACTATACCCCTAGATGAATTCCCTGAGGGGTGTAGTTTGCAAAATGGGGTCACTTGTGGGGGGGTTCCACTGTATTGGTGCTTGGGGGGTCTTGCTAATGCGACATAGCACCCACCAAAATTCCACCAGAATCTGAGCTGCAAAATCCAAAAATCACTCCTTCCCTTCTGAGTCCTGCCATGCACCCAAATGGTATTTTTTGGTCACATGTGAGGCATTGCCGTACTCGGGAGAAATTGGGGCACATATTTTGGGGTGCTTTTTCTCCTTCATACCTTCTGAAAATGAAAAAATTTTGAGCCAGAACTGCATTTTTGTGTAAAAAAATGTAATTTTTCATTTTCACTGCCCACTTGTATCAAAATTGGTGAAACCCCTGGGGGTTTGAAATGTACACTATACCCCTAGATGAATTCCCTGAGGGGTGTAGTTTGCAAAATGGGGTCACTTGTGGGGGGGTTCCACTGTATTGGTGCTTGGGGGGTCTTGCTAATGCGACATAGCACCCACCAAAATTCAACCAGAATCTGAGCTGCAAAATCCAAAAATCACTCCTTCCCTTCTGAGGCCTGCCATGCACCCAACTGGTATTTTTTGGTCACATGTGAGGCATTGCCGTACTCGGGAGAAATTGGGGCACATATTTTGGGGTGCTTTTTCTCCTTCATACCTTCTGAAAATGAAAAATTTTGAGCCAGAACTGCATTTTTGTGTAAAAAAATGTAATTTTTCATTTTCACTGCCCACTTGTATCAAAATTGGTGAAACCCCTGGGGGTTTGAAATGTACACTATACCCCTAGATGAATTCCCTGAGGGGTGTAGTTTGCAAAATGGGGTCACTTGTGGGGGGGTTCCACTGTATTGGTGCTTGGGGGGTCTTGCTAATGCGACATAGCACCCACCAAAATTCAACCAGAATCTGAGCTGCAAAATCCAAAAATCACTCCTTCCCTTCTGAGTCCTGCCATGCACCCAACTGGTATTTTTTGGTCACATGTGAGGCATTGCCGTACTCGGGAGAAATTGGGGCACATATTTTGGGGTGCTTTTTCTCCTTCATACCTTCTGAAAATGAAAAATTTTGAGCCAGAACTGCATTTTTGTGTAAAAAAATGTAATTTTTCATGTTCACTGCCCACTTGTATCAAAATTGGTGAAACCCCTGGGGGTTTGAAATGTACACTATACCCCTAGATGAATTCCCTGAGGGGTGTAGTTTGCAAAATGGGGTCACTTGTGGGGGGGGTTCCACTGTATTGGTGCTTTGGGGGTCTTGCTAATGCGACATAGCACCCACCATCATTCCACCAGAATTTGTGCTGCAAAATCCAAATATCACTCCTTCCCTTCTGAGTCCTGCCACTTTTTGGTCACACATGAGGCATTGCCGTACTCGGGAGAAATTGGGGCACAGATTTTGGGGTGCTTTGTCTCCTTCATTCCTTCTGAAAATGAAAAATTTTGAGCCAGAACTGCATTTTTGTGTAAAAAAATGTAATTTTTCATTTTCACTGCCCACTTGTATCAAAATTGGTGAAACCCCAGGGGGTTTGAAATGTACACTATACCCCTAGATGAATTCCCTGAGGGGTGTACTTTGCAAAATGGGGTGACTTGTGGGGGGGTTCCACTGTATTGGTGCAACATAGCACCCACCATTCATTCCACCAAAATCTGTGCTGCAAAATCCAAAAATCACTCCTTCCCTTCTGAGTCCTGCCATGCACCCAACTGGTATTTTTTGTTCACATGTGAGGCATTGCCGTACTCGGGAGAAATTGGGGCACAGATTTTGGGGTGCTTTTTCCCCTTCATACCTTCTGAAAATGAAAATTTTTTAGCCAGAACTGCATTTTTGTGTAAAAAAATGTAATTTTTCATTTTCACTGCCCACTTGTATCAAAATTGGTGAAACCCCAGGGGGTTTGAAATGTACACTATACCCCTAGATGAATTCCCTGAGGGGTGTAGTTTGCAAAATGGGGTCACTTGTGAGGGGGTTCCACTGTATTGGTGCTTGGGGGGTCTTGCTAATGCGACATAGCACCCACCAAAATTCCACCAGAATCTGAGCTGCAAAATCCAAAAATCACTCCTTCCCTTCTGAGTCCTGCCATGCACCCAAATGGTATTTTTTGGTCACATGTGAGGCATTGCCGTACTCGGGAGAAATTGGGGCACAGATTTTGGGGTGCTTTGTCTCCTTCATACCTTCTGAAAATGAAAAATTTTGAGCCAGAACTGCATTTTTGTGTAAAAAAATGTAATTTTTCATGTTCACTGCCCACTTGTATCAAAATTGGTGAAACCCCTGGGGGTTTGAAATGTACACTATACCCCTAGATGAATTCCCTGAGGGGTGTAGTTTGCAAAATGGGGTCACTTGTGGGGGGGTTCCACTGTATTGGTGCTTGGGGGGTCTTGCTAATGCGACATAGCACCCACCAAAATTCCACCAGAATCTGAGCTGCAAAATCCAAAAATCACTCCTTCCCTTCTGAGTCCTGCCATGCACCCAAATGGTATTTTTTGGTCACATGTGAGGCATTGCCGTACTCGGGAGAAATTGGGGCACATATTTTGGGGTGCTTTTTCTCCTTCATACCTTCTGAAAATGAAAAAATTTTGAGCCAGAACTGCATTTTTGTGTAAAAAAATGTAATTTTTCATTTTCACTGCCCACTTGTATCAAAATTGGTGAAACCCCTGGGGGTTTGAAATGTACACTATACCCCTAGATGAATTCCCTGAGGGGTGTAGTTTGCAAAATGGGGTCACTTGTGGGGGGGTTCCACTGTATTAGTGCTTGGGGGGTCTTGCTAATGCGACATAGCACCCACCAAAATTCAACCAGAATCTGAGCTGCAAAATCCAAAAATCACTCCTTCCCTTCTGAGTCCTGCCATGCACCCAACTGGTATTTTTTGGTCACATGTGAGGCATTGCCGTACTCGGGAGAAATTGGGGCACATATTTTGGGGTGCTTTTTCTCCTTCATACCTTCTGAAAATGAAAAATTTTGAGCCAGAACTGCATTTTTGTGTAAAAAAATGTAATTTTTCATTTTCACTGCCCACTTGTATCAAAATTGGTGAAACCCCTGGGGGTTTGAAATGTACACTATACCCCTAGATGAATTCCCTGAGGGGTGTAGTTTGCAAAATGGGGTCACTTGTGGGGGGGTTCCACTGTATTGGTGCTTGGGGGGTCTTGCTAATGCGACATAGCACCCACCAAAATTCAACCAGAATCTGAGCTGCAAAATCCAAAAATCACTCCTTCCCTTCTGAGTCCTGCCATGCACCCAACTGGTATTTTTTGGTCACATGTGAGGCATTGCCGTACTCGGGAGAAATTGGGGCACATATTTTGGGGTGCTTTTTCTCCTTCATACCTTCTGAAAATGAAAAATTTTGAGCCAGAACTGCATTTTTGTGTAAAAAAATGTAATTTTTCATTTTCACTGCCCACTTGTATCAAAATTGGTGAAACCCCTGGGGGTTTGAAATGTACACTATACCCCTAGATGAATTCCCTGAGGGGTGTAGTTTGCAAAATGGGGTCACTTGTGGGGGGGGTTCCACTGTATTGGTGCTTTGGGGGTCTTGCTAATGCGACATAGCACCCACCATCATTCCACCAGAATTTGTGCTGCAAAATCCAAATATCACTCCTTCCCTTCTGAGTCCTGCCACTTTTTGGTCACACATGAGGCATTGCCGTACTCGGGAGAAATTGGGGCACAGATTTTGGGGTGCTTTGTCTCCTTCATTCCTTCTGAAAATGAAAAATTTTGAGCCAGAACTGCATTTTTGTGTAAAAAAATGTAATTTTTCATTTTCACTGCCCACTTGTATCAAAATTGGTGAAACCCCAGGGGGTTTGAAATGTACACTATACCCCTAGATGAATTCCCTGAGGGGTGTACTTTGCAAAATGGGGTGACTTGTGGGGGGGTTCCACTGTATTGGTGCAACATAGCACCCACCATTCATTCCACCAAAATCTGTGCTGCAAAATCCAAAAATCACTCCTTCCCTTCTGAGTCCTGCCATGCACCCAACTGGTATTTTTTGTTCACATGTGAGGCATTGCCGTACTCGGGAGAAATTGGGGCACAGATTTTGGGGTGCTTTTTCTCCTTCATACCTTCTGAAAATGAAAATTTTTTAGCCAGAACTGCATTTTTGTGTAAAAAAATGTAATTTTTCATTTTCACTGCCCACTTGTATCAAAATTGGTGAAACCCCAGGGGGTTTGAAATGTACACTATACCCCTAGATGAATTCCCTGAGGGGTGTAGTTTGCAAAATGGGGTCACTTGTGAGGGGGTTCCACTGTATTGGTGCTTGGGGGGTCTTGCTAATGCGACATAGCACCCACCAAAATTCCACCAGAATCTGAGCTGCAAAATCCAAAAATCACTCCTTCCCTTCTGAGTCCTGCCATGCACCCAAATGGTATTTTTTGGTCACATGTGAGGCATTGCCGTACTCGGGAGAAATTGGGGCACAGATTTTGGGGTGCTTTGTCTCCTTCATACCTTCTGAAAATGAAAAATTTTGAGCCAGAACTGCATTTTTGTGTAAAAAAATGTAATTTTTCATGTTCACTGCCCACTTGTATCAAAATTGGTGAAACCCCTGGGGGTTTGAAATGTACACTATACCCCTAGATGAATTCCCTGAGGGGTGTAGTTTGCAAAATGGGGTCACTTGTGGGGGGGTTCCACTGTATTGGTGCTTGGGGGGTCTTGCTAATGCGACATAGCACCCACCAAAATTCCACCAGAATCTGAGCTGCAAAATCCAAAAATCACTCCTTCCCTTCTGAGTCCTGCCATGCACCCAAATGGTATTTTTTGGTCACATGTGAGGCATTGCCGTACTCGGGAGAAATTGGGGCACATATTTTGGGGTGCTTTTTCTCCTTCATACCTTCTGAAAATGAAAAAATTTTGAGCCAGAACTGCATTTTTGTGTAAAAAAATGTAATTTTTCATTTTCACTGCCCACTTGTATCAAAATTGGTGAAACCCCTGGGGGTTTGAAATGTACACTATACCCCTAGATGAATTCCCTGAGGGGTGTAGTTTGCAAAATGGGGTCACTTGTGGGGGGGTTCCACTGTATTAGTGCTTGGGGGGTCTTGCTAATGCGACATAGCACCCACCAAAATTCAACCAGAATCTGAGCTGCAAAATCCAAAAATCACTCCTTCCCTTCTGAGTCCTGCCATGCACCCAACTGGTATTTTTTGGTCACATGTGAGGCATTGCCGTACTCGGGAGAAATTGGGGCACATATTTTGGGGTGCTTTTTCTCCTTCATACCTTCTGAAAATGAAAAATTTTGAGCCAGAACTGCATTTTTGTGTAAAAAAATGTAATTTTTCATTTTCACTGCCCACTTGTATCAAAATTGGTGAAACCCCTGGGGGTTTGAAATGTACACTATACCCCTAGATGAATTCCCTGAGGGGTGTAGTTTGCAAAATGGGGTCACTTGTGGGGGGGTTCCACTGTATTGGTGCTTGGGGGGTCTTGCTAATGCGACATAGCACCCACCAAAATTCAACCAGAATCTGAGCTGCAAAATCCAAAAATCACTCCTTCCCTTCTGAGTCCTGCCATGCACCCAACTGGTATTTTTTGGTCACATGTGAGGCATTGCCGTACTCGGGAGAAATTGGGGCACATATTTTGGGGTGCTTTTTCTCCTTCATACCTTCTGAAAATGAAAAATTTTGAGCCAGAACTGCATTTTTGTGTAAAAAAATGTAATTTTTCATTTTCACTGCCCACTTGTATCAAAATTGGTGAAACCCCTGGGGGTTTGAAATGTACACTATACCCCTAGATGAATTCCCTGAGGGGTGTAGTTTGCAAAATGGGGTCACTTGTGGGGGGGTTCCACTGTATTGGTGCTTGGGGGGTCTTGCTAATGCGACATAGCACCCACCAAAATTCAACCAGAATCTGAGCTGCAGAATCCAAAAATCACTCCTTCCCTTCTGAGTCCTGCCATGCACCCAACTGGTATTTTTTGGTCACATGTGAGGCATTGCCGTACTCGGGAGAAATTGGGGCACAGATTTTGGGGTGCTTCTTCTCCTTCATACCTTCTGAAAATGAAAAATTTTGAGCCAGAACTGCATTTTTGTGTAAAAAAATGTAATTTTTCATTTTCACTGCCCACTTGTATCAAAATTGGTGAAACCCCTGGGGGTTTGAAATGTACACTATACCCCTAGATGAATTCCCTGAGGGGTGTAGTTTGCAAAATGGGGTCACTTGTGGGGGGGTTCCACTGTATTGGTGCTTGGGGGGTCTTGCTAATGCGACATAGCACCCACCAAAATTCAACCAGAATCTGAGCTGCAAAATCCAAAAATCACTCCTTCCCTTCTGAGTCCTGCCATGCACCCAACTGGTATTTTTTGGTCACATGTGAGGCATTGCCGTACTCGGGAGAAATTGGGGCACATATTTTGGGGTGCTTTTTCTCCTTCATACCTTCTGAAAATGAAAAATTTTGAGCCAGAACTGCATTTTTGTGTAAAAAAATGTAATTTTTCATTTTCACTGCCCACTTGTATCAAAATTGGTGAAACCCCTGGGGGTTTGAAATGTACACTATACCCCTAGATGAATTCCCTGAGGGGTGTAGTTTGCAAAATGGGGTCACTTGTGGGGGGGTTCCACTGTATTGGTGCTTGGGGGGTCTTGCTAATGCGACATAGCACCCACCAAAATTCAACCAGAATCTGAGCTGCAGAATCCAAAAATCACTCCTTCCCTTCTGAGTCCTGCCATGCACCCAACTGGTATTTTTTGGTCACATGTGAGGCATTGCCGTACTCGGGAGAAATTGGGGCACAGATTTTGGGGTGCTTCTTCTCCTTCATACCTTCTGAAAATGAAAAATTTTGAGCCAGAACTGCATTTTTGTGTAAAAAAATGTAATTTTTCATTTTCACTGCCCACTTGTATCAAAATTGGTGAAACCCCTGGGGGTTTGAAATGTACACTATACCCCTAGATGAATTCCCTGAGGGGTGTACTTTGCAAAATGGGGTGACTTGTGGGGGGGTTCCACTGTATTGGTGCAACATAGCACCCACCATTCATTCCACCAAAATCTGTGCTGCAAAATCCAAAAATCACTCCTTCCCTTCTGAGTCCTGCCATGCACCCAACTGGTATTTTTTGGTCACATGTGAGGCATTGCCGTACTCGGGAGAAATTGGGGCACAGATTTTGGGGTGCTTTTTCTCCTTCATACCTTCTGAAAATGAAAATTTTTTAGCCAGAACTGCATTTTTGTGTAAAAAAATGTAATTTTTCATTTTCACTGCCCACTTGTATCAAAATTGGTGAAACCCCTGGGGGTTTGAAATGTACACTATACCCCTAGATGAATTCCCTGAGGGGTGTAGTTTGCAAAATGGGGTCACTTGTGGGGGGGTTCTACTGTATTGGTGCTTGGGGGGTCTTGCTAATGCGACATAGCACCCACCAAAATTCCACCAGAATCTGAGCTGCAAAATCCAAAAATCACTCCTTCCCTTCTGAGTCCTGCCATGCACCCAAATGGTATTTTTTGGTCACATGTGAGGCATTGCCGTACTCGGGAGAAATTGGGGCACAGATTTTGGGGTGCTTTGTCTCCTTCATACCTTCTGAAAATGACAAATTTGGAGCCAGAACAGCATTTTTGTGTAAAAAAAATAATTTTTAATTTTCACTGCCCAGTTGTACCACAATTGGTGAAACCCCTGGGGGTTTGAAATGTACACTATACCCCTAGATGAATTCCCTGAGGGGTGTAGTTTGCAAAATGGGGTCACTTGTGGGGGGGTTCCTAACTTTTAGCATCTTATGGTGCCTAGAAACCTACATGGTGCCTAAAAAATAATCTCATAAAAAGGAGGCTCCAAAATCAAGTAGGTGCTCCTTCTATTATGAAGCCTGTGGTTTGGTCAACGTGCACACTAGGGCCACATATAGGATATTTATGAAAACAAAAGAATTGGGGGAATCAATTTTTAGTCACATTTCTCTAGTAAAATGTACTGTGTTCCTTAGAAAAATGTATTAAAATTGCAAATCTGCAAAAAAAATGAAATTTTGAAATTTCACCTACACTTTGTTTTAATTCCTGTGAAACACCTAAAGGGTTAACAAACTTCCAAAATGCTGTTTTGAATACTGTGAGGGGTGCAGTTTTTGAAATGGTATCATTTATGGGGGTGTCTCACATACAAGTCCCTCAAAGTCACATCAGAACTGAACTGGTCCCTAAAAAAATCAGTGTTTGAAATTTTCTTGAAAATTTGAGAATTTGCTATTCATATTGTAAGCCTCCTAGTGTCCAAAAAAAATAAAAGGAAGTTGAAATAATGATGTCAACATAAAGTAGACATATGGTCTATGTTAGTTATTAACTATTTTGAGTGGTATGATTATTTGTCTCACAAGCAGAAAATTTAACATTTTGCAAATTGCTAAATTTTCCATTTTTTTACGACATTTTGGTATTTTTCACAAAAAAACACAGACTGTATCGACCCAAATTTACCACTAATTTGAAGTACAATGTGTCACGAAAAAACAATCTCAAAATCACTGGGATAAGTAAAAGCAAAAAAAAGTTATCCCCACTTAAGTGAGACATGTCAGATTTGAAAAAAAGGGCTCTGTCAGGAACGCAAAAACTGGCTCTGTCAGGAAGGGGTTAACAAATCACTTTCATTTTGTCTTTATATTTGTTGGCCAATGCACTTTTCATTTGATAGCCAATGGATAACATGCTAATTACATACTGACTCCCTACCAAAGGCATGGCAGCCATTTCTGGCTCACTGTTTATCTGCATAGTGTTCAATCTATGACTAATGCTGCTCATGTAAAATCATTTACTGCTATAACTGGTGCAGCAGGGAATCCTGGACCGGGGGCCTCATTAATAGATGCATCAGTCCATCAGAAGACGTCCCAGGAGGATGTAGGAGTTATTATTATTTGCCTTCCTTTCAGTAAATAAGTAGTATAATTATCTGGCTTCTATTGCTGTAACTAATCACACTAGAAAAAAAGGCACCAAGGGCTCTTCAGCTCCTATTCCTTGCGCTGTAAATTAAACACTAATGCACATTAACCTATAAGATAATAACGATGGCAAGGCATGATGGGCATTGTAGTTTTACAACAGCTGCAGGGCCATAATTTGGACATGCCTTTCCTAGAGGCATCTGTGTTTACACATGACCTAATGCTGTGTACACATGGTGCAATATGATTGCTAGCGATATATTGCTAGCAATATATTGCCAGCAATCATATTGCTCAGTGTCTCCTTTTCATCAGCGATGAAAAGGAGACACTGCTACTGTCAGGGGGCGGGGGGGGGGAGCAGCAGCGTCTGCTTGCTGCTAGCACGCAGTGGGGGGGAAGACCCGAACGGAGGAGGGAGGGAGCGAGGGAGGGAGCAGCGGCGAGAGAGACCCGAACGGAGGAGAAGGCGAGGGAGCAGCAGCAGCAGACGCTGCTGCTATCACTTTGTGGGGGCGAGAGAGACCCGAACGGAGGAGGGAGCAGCAGCAGAAGGGAATCCTTCTGCCGCTGATCTCCGCTGACCTCCTGCTCAGCGCCGGGGGAAGTCGCTGGTCGCAGGAGCATGCTCCTGCGACCAGCGACCATCAGGGGCTGCGCACGGGAGTGCGCACCCGGCGATTCATCGCCGACAGCACACACAAATCACTGGCAATATGGTCGCTCAGCGACCATATTCCCAGCGATATGTGCTGAAATTGCACCCGTGTGTACGCACCCTTAGTGTTTAGATCAGGAATAGGCTGGGCACAGGGACCAATGGATAAGTGCATGTAATATTCATAATAATGCATATACCCAAGCAATCTCCAAGCAGACTTCAACCCGCACAAACCAACAATGACTCACAAAGGCAGCTGGCCAGGAGCAGAAAGGAGGAACAAAACGTGTTCTAAAGATTTTCAATGCATCAGGAAAGTATTCACAGCTCTTCACTTTTATGTTACAGCCTTATTCCGAAATGGAATAAAAAAAATATAGGTACTCTTTACCTAGAACGGCGCCCATCGCGACCATCGAATGCACTAAAAACCGGGTGCCGCGATTTCCCATAGGGACCAATGTTAAAAGTCAGATTGGACGCGATTTTAGTGTTCAATGCCTCGATGCCCGCGATTTTTCCATAGGAAACAATGTTAAATGGGCCACAGAGCCCTAATAGTCCCCCTGAAGTCTGAAATGGCCCCCACAATTTTTAACGGCACCCCACGATCAACGTCAACCCGAAGCGTGGCGAGCGGCGGCGGTACGCGTCCTCCGACCTTTTCATACCCCCACTATCCACGTCGGCGTGGAGTTGAGAATAGAATAGTGTGGTGAGCGCAGCGAGCCACCGAGCCCGAAGCGTGGCGAGCCCCGCGGATACCTTCACAGGTAAACGCGTCCCCTCGCGGGCTTCACAGGTGTCCGCGTCGCCACGGACACCTGTGAAGCCCGCGAGGGGACGCGGATAACTGTGAAGGTATCCGCGTCCCCTCGCGGGGCTCACCACGCTTCGGGCTCGGTGGCTCGCTGCGCTCGCCACACTATTCTATTCTCAACTCCACGCCGACGTGGATAGTGGGGGTATGAAAAGGTCGGAGGACGCGTACCGCCGCCCCTCGCGGGCTCGCTGCGCTCGCCACGCTTCGGGTTCACGTTGATCGTGGGGTGGCGTTAAAAATTGTGGGGGCCATTTAAGACTTTAGGGGACTATTAGGGCTCTGTGGCCCATTTAACATTGTTTCCTATGTAAAAATCGCGGGCATTGAGGCATTTAACAGTAAAATCGCGTCCAATCTGACTTTTAACATTGATCCCTATGGGAAAATCACGGGCATCGCGTCGCACTCGTTTTTTATGTGCCCGCGATGGCCGCGATTTTTTACCCCCGACGCCCGCGGGCGCCGTTCTAGGTAAAGAGTACCAAAATATATGTCTACTCCCCATAATAACAACGTGAAAACTGTTTTTGGGAGATTTTTGCGAATTTATTAAAGATAAAAAAAATCACATGTACGTAAGTATTCACTGCCTTTGACATGAAGCTTAAAATTGAGCTCAGGTGCATCCTGTTTCCACTGATAATCATTGAGATGTACTTACAGCTTAATTGGAGTCTACCTGTTATAAATTCAGTTGATTGGACATGATTTGGAGAGGCACACACCTGTCTATATAAGGTCCCACACTTGATGGTGCATGCCAGAGTACAAGCTAATTATGAATTCAAAGGAATTGTCTGTAGACCTCCGAGAGGTTTTTTTATAGGCACAAATCTGGGGAAGGGTACAGGAAATTATCTGCTGCTTTTGAAGGTCCCAATGAGCATAGTGGCTTCCATCATCCATAAATGAAAGAAATTCGGAACCACCAGGACTTTATATTAGGGGTCGTTAGGTCGACAGTGACTAGGACAACAGGTTGGTCTAAAGTCGACATGGGAAAATGTTCATATTAGGGTTTTTTTTACCTTTTTGTGTCTATGTCAACATAGGTCTCTGTGCTCGTCATGCTTCGGGCACTATTTTATTCTCCTTCTAGGCCCACTGGGATGGTAAAATATGAATGAATCATTTAGAAAAAAAACATGAAAAACTTATGTCAACCTTTTTTCATGTTGACCTCTTGATTGTGTTTGCATTTTGACCACGTTGACCAATGAATTTTAACCTTTTTGATGTGACAATCTTTTGACTGTCGACCTAATGACCGCATCATATCTCCTATATAATAGCCCAGATCTGTCACTCTGTAACTGTGTGTATAATGCTGGGCGGAGTCATGGAGTGACAGATCTGGGCTTTAGCCTATCAGCACAGCACTTGCCAGGATCGCCCCTCCCCAATCTCAAAAGCATCACTCAGACACTTGTAAGTGATAAAGCAGTGTAAGCACCACCTGCTGCACACCGACAGCACTACCAGACACCCTCCCCCACATGCTGTACTAATGCACACACACCCGGACCTCCTAAACCTGCAATAACCTTTACCCAGCCGCCACAACACTGCACACAGCCCGTCACTCCACCGGTGCACCCCCGCACCTGACTAACCCACAGGGGGCGCACCCACATGTGTAACTCCACCCCCTTCAGTATCCCCGCACCTGCCTCTGTCCCAAGCAGGTACTTGTGAATTATCCGGGCGCCCGATGTTGAAATTGTATTACAGTACATTAAGAATACGATGCGATGCGACGCGATTTCCCTTGAAATTTCCTTGAAGACAAAATCGCGTCGCATTGTATGCTATTGTATGGTATACAATGCGACGCGATTTTAACCCATTTTGCCCAATTGTAATCCCGCCCAGGCCACTATCAACGCGAACCCGAAGCGTGGCGAGCGCAGCGGTACGCGTCCTCCAACCTTTTCATACCCCCACTATCCACGTCGGCGTGGAGTTGAGAATATAAAGTGTGGCCACCGAGCCCGAAGCATGGCGAGCGCAGCGGACACCTGTGAAGCCCGCGAGGATACGCGGTCAGCTGTGAAGGTGTCGGCGTGCGCTCGCCACGCTTCGGGCTCGCCACACTTTATATTCTCAACTCCACGCCGACGTGGATAGTGGGGGTATGAAAAGGTGGAAGGACGCGTACCGCCTGCGCTCACCACGCCTTGGGTTCGCATCATTAGTGGGGTGGCGTTAACAATGGGGGTGGTATTTCACTTTTTGGGGGGGGGGGGTTTTGGCCATTTTTACATTGAAATAAATATAAAATCGGGTCTCAGGGACCATTTTACATTGATTCCAATGTTAAAATCGGGTCCACTGCTAAAACCGGGTCCTTCTCGCGTCGCATCGCATGCCATTTGGTTAACATGCGATTTTTCGGACCCGATCAAAATATCGGGCGCCCGGATAATTCACAAGTACCCCCAAGTACCCATGCAACACCAGCGCACCCGCCCCTTCACCACCTGCAGCACCCCTGCATCCACTTACAGTAACACCACAATCGGAGCCCCTTACGATGGTGTGAAGATAGGTCGACAAGCATTTGGTCGACACCACTAGGGGGTCATGCGAGAAGGTCGACACAACTGAAGGTCAACATGGGTTAGTGTGACAGGCCATTAGGTCGACATGGGGAAGGTCGACAGTCAAAAGGTCGACATGGGGATTTGGAGCCCATCAGTGGTTGCAAAGCAGACAAGGATCACAAAATGGGTGATCGAAAATCAATCATAGGCGTGTGTGCAGCACATTTTATTAGGGGATGCACTGTCAAAAGGGTTTGTCTAGCGCCACCTATTGGGCACCGCCCATTGGGTGTGTCCAACACCGCCAATCACACATGCCTACCACCATCTATTGGCACTTGCCACACCATAATCTCCTGCCTTTTTCAGTTTAAGTCTTCTAATTACTCTGTGTAACAGTACATGCAAATAATGTCAAAAACATATATGGATGACTCGGGTATGTATATGACAATGGTCTGGTACAATTAGCAATGAAAACACACATAACTGATTATTGGACGCTTCTTTAAATGGAATACAGTTCCAAAAAAAACAAACGTCTTTGGTAAAAGGTATTGCTAGAGGCAGGGATGTGTTCATAAGGGTGGGCACAACATTAGGGGGGTGCCTGCACACCCCTAACACTCAATGTGCGCACGCCTATGATACCAACATCAAGAGGTCGCACTTACATATGGCTAACTCAGTCCCTGCCAATCCTAACATGGAGTGCCAACCCAAAGATGGAGTCACTTCCATCCTGCCAATCACAAAACGGCACAACTTGCAGCTTCTGCCGTAGCAGGTTGAAACACAATCATTGTGATTCAGTGTATAGTGTGAAAAAAGGCCAAGCTCTGCTGCGACGGCTTAGAGCAGGCATTCCCAACCACGGTCCTCAAGGCACACCAAGCATGGATATCTGCAAATCCTGCACTGTTGGTGTGCCTTGAGGACCGTGGTTGGGAATGCATGGCTTAGAGAGAGAGAGAGTGTGTGTGTGTGTGTGGAGCGGAGCTCCTCGGGTGCTGACAAGAGTTGCAGGCAGAGTTGGTGGATGCTTGAGAAGGGGATTAGGGGAGCAGTGAGCGTAGCTGAGCACCTCTAAATGGTGTCACTATAAGAGTGATGACAGAGGCTTTGCGGAGACATAACTACAGAGTATGCAGTGACCTTCCGGGGTTGCTGCTGTTGCCACCAGTCTGTTCAGCACGCTTAATAATCGCCCACTATGCCTTGGCAACACACTCGCCTTTTTCTTTCCTCCAGATCACAAACACTACTTACATTCCATGCCCCTTGACACAATCATCATCTTATTTACTTGACGTCTCTATGATGTCACTCTACTCATGGTGGAACAATTTATTTTTCTTTCCTGGGGATTAGGGATGGCCATCATTGCCATAGATGGTTGCCATTGATGGCAATTCTGCAACTGGCCATCGATAATGCTTAACTATGCAATGGATGACCGTCGATATTTTTACATATCGATGGTCATCCATTGTGTTTGATTGATTGGCCTGTAGGCCAATCAAAACATGGGGGTGGGGCTTCTTAGGTGCCGGGGGCGGAGCTATGCTCAGTGTCCCGGCACTTTGAAAAAAAAAACCCCGCAAAACATCATTTTGCTATTCCATCGATGAAGGGAAACCATCTGGTTCTCCCTCATCGATGGCAAAAGTATTCATCGGCCCTGAACCATCGATTTCAAATCATCGATGGCCATCCCTACTGGGGATCACAAACACACTACTTACATTCCATGCCCCTCATCACAATCATCTCATTTATCTGCCTCTATCATGTCACTCTACTCATGATGGAACAATTCCAATCAATGGCAGAGTACAGCAGTAGGGGGCTGCAAACATTACTGTATGCCGCGCAAGCCAAGGTCCCATTGGAACTAATGCTCACAGTACGGGCACAGCCCGTTTTATTACTCTCATCATTACTTTTATAGATATATGTATACTGTGCATATATCTTCTGATGCTGCTGCTGCGGAACCCTTGTGGCATCCTAGGATAACAGTAACGCTTCTTGTGGCAGAATTGGAATTGGCATGGAAATACTGGGAGTATGGCACTTTTGGCGTAACATGAGGACAAACATGGGGTTGAGTATGCTGGGTTCACTGCAACTACATCAACATTCATCATGTCTACCCAGACATGATGAACTGCCGACAAACAATCCCTGGTGGCCTGTGGGTACCGCAGCTCCGACGTCTTCTTCCAGGTCCCAGCGGTCACATGACCATGAGTTACGATGTCTCCACATGCAGCTTCCCAATGGGTGTTAATCCATTATCCCTTCAATTTCGGCAACCCCATGCCACCACGACATGTCATGTGTTGGCAATTCAGGTGTGAGGACATTATGGTGCCCACAAAAGCTAGCATTCTAGTCGTCCCCCGGGTTCTCCTTGGGGTAAGCACTGGCCGGGAACATCACAGGGTTGTTTTGTACTGACCGCTGAATGATCCGGAGCTAAATCTAAAGAGAAAGTTGAGACAACATGGGTCCTTCCAACCCACGGCTTGCCAGCTGTTACGTGAACTACAAGTCCCAGGGTACTCTTTCGTCATCTTGCAATGCAGCCAGTCAGATTTTGCCATTGGGGTCATATGTGGTGTCTTCATGGGGGATACGGTTATGCAGTCTTACAATAAATTATTTTGAAAAACAGAAAATTGTGAGGATCCCGGGATCATGCAGCAGCGCAGCGCGACTTATGCCTCACGCAGAGCCCCGGGGTCACTCCGAGTTCCAAAGATCGCACAGGAATACACAATAGCAAAGGTACAAAAGTATTACCTTTATTTTACACACGGGTTATACATGTAAAATCAGCAATTACAGTCTATATACATTATATACAGAAAGGCCATCAGTATTAGACACGTTATTAGAACCTTACCACGTTACCTTCAGATTAAGCTCAGATGGGCAGGACACGCTAGTCCATGACTCCCAGCGCTGGCTCTCATTCACATCTCTCTCTCTCTCCCTGCAAACACCTACTTACATCCCAAAGGCACCCCTCTCCCCCTCCCTCAGGAATTCTTAAACCTTCCTATGCTGGGTGCCGTTGCATGAATGTAACAGGGTCTCCTATTACCTGTCCAGGGGCTGAATAACTCACTCCCTTCATCTGACTTTGAAGCTTGTGTAGGTGAGGGATTTCACACCTTCATGTAAACAGATCTCTTCTCTGGAGAGTGACCCTGGTGTTATCCATCCTTTAGCTTCTTGTTATTTGGGGGGGAAGTGTATGTCTCTGCCCCTACCTGTTGTCTCTGTTACTAAACCGCCTATAAAGAGGCCCTTTGATCCCTGAACCTAAGACTACACAAAATAAACACATTCCAATCTAATCATTTGGTCCATTCTAGCCAGACCATTTGTCTCTACATATACAGTTGCATTATTTGAGTAATATACATTTGGGAAGACTGCCATAATTAACTTCATAGTCACAAATCCCTTATTCATGATACCATCGCAGTTTACTAAGAACAGGACCTGGAGGCAGTGACGTAACCACGGGCAACGCTGATCCTCCCTACCAGTTTCTCCTGTGCCCAGAAAACTATCTTCTTGCCTTCATATGCATATGTAACAGTATGGGATACAGTATACAAAGCTTTGGGAACATATTACAGTCATTTACATAACATGAGGGAATATTTCCCTCCAGTAGCACACATACTCAGCCTAATGGAATAACTTATTTGGATTATTCAGTATAACATCCTATTATTGTCCGACATACCGCCCTGTGATGTCCCCTGTATACAGCAGTCTGGGGAACACAGCTCAGATATGAATACAGTCAGTGATAATATCCTATTATTGTCCGACATACAGCCCTGTGATGTCCCCTGTATACAGCAGTCTGGGGAACACAGCTCAGATATGAATACAGTCAGTGATAATATCCGGTTATCGCCGGCATTTCGCAATTCTCTTTGCTGAAGCGCAGAAAGAGGCGGGAGAACAACATATGACGGAAAGGGGCGTGGCCTGGTTTCGTCACACAGCACCCCTGTTGTTTACCGCCGCTGCGATTCACGGCTACACAATGTCCCTGCGTATTGCTTATCCCTGGCCCTCCTGGGCTCAGCCATTCACAGTTTGGCGCACAACCTCCAGTACTCCTGGTACAGGGTTTTCCACTGTCAGGTGGGAATGTTTCCTCCTCGCCTTCCCTTTTGGTTGTTCCTCCTCCCTCCGCCTCTGGCGCAACTGGGAGGGGCCCGATCTGCGCACGCAGACCAGCATCAGGGAACCTGGCCGCTCTTAACAACAGTGCTGATGTTGGCTGCAGAGGAGCGGCGGGTACCGACAATGTCCCTCCCTCAAACGCTTTCACATCCACCCCACTTGGGTCTGAAACCTCCCCCAGCCCCTGAAGCTGCTGGGCCTCCCCTGGGCAAACTTCCATCCCTGTCTGTTCATCCACCTTGCAGGGCCTCAGCACACTCTGCCCCCACCTGCCCTCAGCAGTAGGCAGTGGCCCCGGGAATTCTCCTTCACACCATGGCTGCAGAAGAGCAAGGGGTATCCACAATCCTTCCCTGGCTCTTCCCTCAAAAGCCCCCACAAACACCTCCCCCAGTTCTAGATGGTCCTCTGGACCCTTACATGATGCTTGAAGGGCCTTGCTGGTGGGATCCTTCTCCCCCACCTCCCAGGGCCTGGGCACACCCAGCCTCCACCTGCCCTCAGCAGCAGGCAGCGGTCCTGGGGATTCTTCACACAATGGCTGCAGAGAAGCAGGGGGTATCCGCAAGTCTCCCCCTGATTTACCCACAATCCACCCCCTTGGGTCGAACACCTCCCCCAGCCCTTTGAACAATAACTGCTGGGCCTCCCCTGGGCAAACTTCCATCTTCCCCAGGGTGCACTGCTTCCCCAGCCTGGCTATGAGAGGGACTGGTGGGGTGGCATTGTACGGCAGCACTGCTGGCATCTCCCTCACAGCCCCAGGTGCAAACTCACATTCTCTTGCTTGTGCCATGCTGGGTGGTGAGGTGTCTTCCTCTGAGGTGCAGGGGGGTGATGAGCTATGCCTCTGACCATCCTCTCCATGTTTGCTTGCTTGGCTGCCTGTTTGCTGCAGCGGCTCCCCGGGCACATAATTACAGTCAGTCACTCTTGCAGGGGACTCACAGAAGCGCTGCACCCCAGCCTCTACTCCCTGCTCTGGCACCCCAGTCACATACCTGCCTTTGGACTTCAGCTCCTCCTGGCTCTGATGGCTAAGTGGGAACAGTCCTGGATAATCCTCCTGGGGTGGTAGAGTGGCAGAGCACACACCAGACACATTTCCTTCCATCTCCCCCTGCTGAATATGCTGGGGCTCCTGGGGCAAGATGCCCTCATTCGCTGGGCCACTGGTGGTCATGTAGGGGAGAAGTACTGCCCCCTCTGCTGGGGCACAATCATTGCAGACCCCCTGGCCGCTAGTTTCAAAGTCTCCATCTCCCACATCTGCAAAAGGGAAGATGTACTGCCATTCTTCCTGGGGTGCCATTTTTGGGTGCACCCCCATCCTTTGGCTAGCTGCTTGGAGCAGTGGCTGACCATTGGTTTGTACCTCCTGTGGCGAGGACTCAGCCATCCCAGTCCCAGCCTCCAAGATCTGCTCTGCTCTGGGGCTATTCTCTGGGGCAGCCCCTGCACTGTATACTGGCACTGCTCCATCTATGACAGGCTCCGTGTGCACCAGTCCATCATCACCATGTGGGGCCACAGTGCCCAGCTCCGCCACACTACTTGGCACAATGCAGGGGGAATAAATATCCTCTTCCCGATATCCATCTGCCACAATCACAGTCCATGATGTTAGGGCTCCTTTAGAGTCCGGGGTCCCTGGTGCGATATCACAGGGACACTCCACAGCTAGTTCCTCATTTCCCAACTCACTGAATGGGAACAGTTCTGTGATTTCTCCCTGTGTCAGTGGGGGATCTAGTTCTGTGGCTCTCTGAGGATGCATGAGCCGCAGCAGCCGCTGTTCCTCTGCCTCCCCCCGCTGACACTGGTCCAGCCACTCTGGGGAATTCAGCTGCCCCTGTGCCAGGGCGACCCTCTCTGCATTATCATAACAGTGCAGGAGACACTGCAACTGCTCCTGGACACTTCTCAGTTCTCCTGGACACAGGACCCAGTTCCTATACACGCTGAATGCATGTAGTGGGTCCTCTTGTTGCTCGTACACCCATCGGATAAGCGTGCAGTGTGAGCGGCCTTCAGGGGGTGTGCTGCATCGTAGCCTCCATTCTGCAATTAGGTCCTCCAGACTCATTCTTGCTAATGGAGCTCCAGATTCTGCAGGCCACAGTTCCTCTGCCTCCCCACCTGGGATCTCGGTAGTGGACCCCTCGGTCATCCACCCCGGTGGCACCATCAACTCCTCCTCCCTTTGAGTTCTCTTTGCGGGCTCCTTCCCAGGAACCACTTTACCCGGTGCTGGCACGCTGGCCTCAGCGATCCGGCTTCTGTGAATTAGCTGATGCGTGGCGTTACTTACTTCTGTGACAAAAGCCTTCCACGCCACAGTATGTAGCAAGTTTCCTGCAGCAGCCTCAGATACATACTGCTTAAATTCATCGGTCAGGTAAGCTGCTTTCTCCTCTGTAGTAGCTCCTGTCCATACATTAATCCACCGATATGCTGCTTCCCAATCCTCCCAGAGGGGCTGCATCAGCGTGGATGGGCTTCTCCAGTCCCATTCCTCAGCCAGACGACTCCATGACGATTCCTCATCTATGAGCCTCACTGCTCTGGGTGACTGTGGGCACCTCTTGCCTCTCTTTGGACGTCTCTGTCCTTTTCCTGGAGCCATTCTCCACACGGGCTGCACTCGTAGAGCTTGGTCAGTGTCACTTGCTGGACCCCCTTACGTCAGCTTCCGCTTCTGGGCCACGGCACACTCCGCCGTTCCCTCGCTTGCAGGGATTGTCCCCTGGACAAGCCGGCACTTAAGCGGAATTCTTCCCTCGCTTAATGCCCTCGCAAAGTATACTTTTTCTTCTCACCGGCATCCTTGTTAGGAACAATGGTTACCAGGTCCCTCAAACATGAGCTAATACTGGCCAATTACTGGCTATTGTGTTTCCAGAGCCTGGTCGCATCAAGATACGAGCCCCTAGCTCTCCCTACTTTGGGTGTGCGATCCCCACCGCTTGCCACCAATTGTGAGGATCCCGGGATCATGCAGCAGTGCAGCGCGACTTATGCCTCACGCAGAGCCCCGGGGTCACTCCGAGTTCCAAAGATCGCACAGGAATACACAATAGCAAAGGTACAAAAGTATTACCTTTATTTTACACACGGGTTATACATGTAAAATCAGCAATTACAGTCTATATACATTATATACAGAAAGGCCATCAGTATTAGACACGTTATTAGAACCTTACCACGTTACCTTCAGATTAAGCTCAGATGGGCAGGACACGCTAGTCCATGACTCCCAGCGCTGGCTCTCATTCACATCTCTCTCTCTCTCCCTGCAAACACCTACTTACATCCCAAAGGCACCCCTCTCCCCCTCCCTCAGGAATTCTTAAACCTTCCTATGCTGGGTGCCGTTGCATGAATGTAACAGGGTCTCCTATTACCTGTCCAGGGGCTGATTAACTCACTCCCTTCATCTGACTTTGAAGCTTGTGTAGGTGAGGGATTTCACACCTTCATGTAAACAGATCTCTTCTCTGGAGAGTGACCCTGGTGTTATCCATCCTTTAGCTTCTTGTTATTTGGGGGGGAAGTGTATGTCTCTGCCCCTACCTGTTGTCTCTGTTACTAAACCGCCTATAAAGAGGCCCTTTGATCCCTGAACCTAAGACTACACAAAATAAACACATTCCAATCTAATCATTTGGTCCATTCTAGCCAGACCATTTGTCTCTACATATACAGTTGCATTATTTGAGTAATATACATTTGGGAAGACTGCCATAATTAACTTCATAGTCACAAATCCCTTATTCATGATACCATCGCAGTTTACTAAGAACAGGACCTGGAGGCAGTGACGTAACCACGGGCAACGCTGATCCTCCCTACCAGTTTCTCCTGTGCCCAGAAAACTATCTTCTTGCCTTCATATGCATATGTAACAGTATGGGATACAGTATACAAAGCTTTGGGAACATATTACAGTCATTTACATAACATGAGGGAATATTTCCCTCCAGTAGCACACATACTCAGCCTAATGGAATAACCTATTTGGATTATTCAGTATAACATCCTATTATTGTCCGACATACCGCCCTGTGATGTCCCCTGTATACAGCAGTCTGGGGAACACAGCTCAGATATGAATACAGTCAGTGATAATATCCTATTATTGTCCGACATACAGCCCTGTGATGTCCCCTGTATACAGCAGTCTGGGGAACACAGCTCAGATATGAATACAGTCAGTGATAATATCCGGTTATCGCCGGCATTTCGCAATTCTCTTTGCTGAAGCGCAGAAAGAGGCGGGAGAACAACATATGACGGAAAGGGGCGTGGCCTGGTTTCGTCACAAAAATATTAAAGACATTGCCATTACTTAAAGACAATGGCCTACACTAGTGGGCAACACAATATTTATCAGGAGCTTTACAAGGAGGCTGCATATTATCCAAAAGACACTAAAGAGTTAATTTACTCGGGACATAACCTTGTAAAAAAAATCCTTTCAGAGAGCGCTGTTCTTTCAAATCACTATAGTAACACTTTTTTTGTATAATTCACAGTGATTTTATTTTGAATTCAATCATAATTTATAAAAGAATTTCATTATAAATGCATGTATCAATACATCACATATACAACATTAAAAAGAAAAAAAAAAGTACATATAAATAAAAAAAAAAACGAATCAATTCATTAAGAACAAAGTTAAAAATGCCAGAAATAGAAATTCATATGGCACTTATTATTATAACTCCACATGGATGGGGGATTCCTGTTGGTTTAAATTTCAACACCTTATGGTTTTTGAGACTAGATGGTATGAGGCATATAGTTATAATTTATTAAAAAGAAGTCTCCTTTATATGTTAAATTCTCCTGGGGATCTCTTGCTTAACCCCTTCCTGACAGAGCCAGTTTTTGCGTTCCTGACAGAGCCCTTTTTTTCAAATCTGACATGTCTCACTTAAGTGGGGATAACTTTTTTTTGCTTTTACTTATCCCAGTGATTTTGAGATTGTTTTTTCGTGACACATTGTACTTCAAATTAGTGGTAAATTTGGGTCGATACAGTCTGTGTTTTTTTGTGAAAAATACCAAAATATCGTGAAAAAATGGAAAATTTAGCAATTTGCAAAATGTTAAATTTTCTGCTTGTGAGACAAATAATCATACCACTCAAAATAGTTAATAACTAACATAGACCATATGTCTACTTTATGTTTCCATCATTATTTCAACTTCCTTTTCATTTTTTTGGACACTAGGAGGCTTACAATATGAATAGCAAATTCTCAAATTTTCAAGAAAATTTCAAACACTGATTTTTTTAGGGACCAGTTCAGTTCTGATGTGACTTTGAGGGACTTGTATGTGAGACACCCCCATAAATGATACCATTTCAAAAACTGCACCCCTCACAGTATTCAAAACAGCATTTTGGAAGTTTGTTAACCCTTTAGGTGTTTCACAGGAATTAAAACAAAGTGTAGGTGAAATTTCAAAATTTCATTTTTTTTGCAGATTTGCAATTTTAATACATTTTTCTAAGGAACACAGTACATTTTACTAGAGAAATGTGACTAAAAATTGATTCCCCCAATTCTTTTGTTTTCATAAATATCCTATATGTGGCCCTAGTGTGCACGTTGACCAAACCACAGGCTTCATAATAGAAGGAGCACCTACTTGATTTTGGAGCCTCCTTTTTATGAGATTATTTTTTAGGCACCATGTAGGTTTCTAGGCACCATAAGATGCTAAAAGTTAGGAACCCCCCCACAAGTGACCCCATTTTGCAAACTACACCCCTCAGGGAATTCATCTAGGGGTATAGTGTACATTTCAAACCCCCAGGGGTTTCACCAATTTTGATACAAGTGGGCAGTGAAAATGAAAAATTACATTTTTTACACAAAAATGCAGTTCTGGCTCAAAATTTTTCATTTTCAGAAGGAATGAAGGAGACAAAGCACCCCAAAATCTGTGCCCCAATTTCTCCCGAGTACGGCAATGCCTCACATGTGACCAAAAAATATCAGTTGGGTGCATGGCAGGACTCAGAAGGGAAGGAGTGATTTTTGGATTTTGCGGCTCAGATTCTGGTGGAATGAATGGTGGGTGCTATGTGGCATTAGCAAGACCCCCGAAGCACGGTGAAATTATGAACCTAATAATCCATAGATGTGTGGTATATTTTAAAACACTCCTTTATACATAGGCCGGGTTTGTCGGGGCAAGTGTCACACTGGAAAATAGTTTGCTTTCTTATTCCCTTTTTATAGCAAACTTTGCACCTTTTTTGTGTCCTGCCCTTTTTTCCAGTGGAGGGGATTTCATCAGGAAAATGCTGCCCTGGTACAATACGGGGGCCAGTACTAGAAGTACTGGGGCCCTCTGCCTGCTGGTTCCCAAATATTAGGCCCTTTATGACTTCCTCTTGAAAGTGCATAAATGTCCCCCTCTGGCCGGTAAAACGGAATAGCACGTAAGCGTTATACAGTGCCATCTGGATGATATACACGGCCA
Source organism: Crinia signifera (assembly GCF_055691185.1). Classification (NCBI taxonomy): domain Eukaryota; kingdom Metazoa; phylum Chordata; class Amphibia; order Anura; family Myobatrachidae; genus Crinia; species Crinia signifera. Next base: position 372,693,909 of record NC_139217.1, read on the forward strand.
CCTTCTTGTACCAGATTTTTGTTTTCCGCAGGGCACTGTACGGCTTCAGTACCTGATCTGAAAGATCCACTCCGCCCATGTACCTATTGTAATCCAGGATACAATTAGGTTTTGAGGTGTGGGTACTGGTACCTCGTACAGGGATGGAGGTGGTACTGTCTCCATGAATTGTTGTCAGTATAAGGACATCCCTCTTGTCCTTATATTTGACCAACAACATATTTTCGGTGCATATTCCCCTGCTTTCACCCCTTCTCATTACTTGGGCAATGTGCGTTTTTGGGAGGCCTCTTTGGTTCTTGCGCACAGTACCGCAAGCTGCTGTACCTCTTGAACCAAGGGCCTTAAACAGGGGGATGCTAGTGTAAAAGTTATCCACATAGAGGTGATAACCTTTATCCAGGAAGGGGTGCACTAAATCCCAGACAATTTTTCCACTAACACCTACGAGGGAGGGGGGGCATTCTGGCGGTTCAATTCTTGAATCCTTCCCTTCATATACCCTAAACCTGTGAGTGTACCCTGAGGTGCTTTCACACAGCTTATACATTTTTATGCCATACCTTGCCCTCTTACTGGGAAGGTACTGGCGGAATTTAACCCTTCCTTTAAAATGTATAAGGGACTCGTCAATGCAAATAAATTTTTCAGGGATGTACATCTCTGCAAATTTGGCACTGAAATGATCAATGACCGGCCTGACTTTGAATAGCCGGTCAAAGGTGGGATCATCTCTGGGTGGGCACTGTGCATTGTCGGTGTAATGTATAAATTTAAGAATTGTCTCAAAACGAGTCCGGGTCATGGCCATACGGTAAAATGGGGTGCTGTACAGAACATCTGTACTCCAATATTGCCTAATTTCTGGCTTTTTTACTATGCCCATATGAAACACCAGACCCCAAAACGTCATCATCTCTACTGCATCTACAGGGGTCCACCTAGCAAATGATGACGTGGGGTTTTGAGCAATAAACTGCTGGGCATATAAATTAGTTTGGTCCACCATTAAATTTATAAAATCATCAGAGAAAAATAATTTGAAAAAGTCAATTTCTCTGAGACCTGTGGAATCAAATTGGATTCCTGGCATGGCCAAAAACTCAGGAACCTGGGGCTCAAAATTGTCTGGTGATGGGGTCCATACGAGATCAATTATTGGGGGGGGGGGTCTCAGCTGCTCTACGGGGGCGTCTTTGAGGGGGTCCCTCATCACCAGAGGAGGAAGAGGAGCTTAAGACGAATCCTTCAAATTCCCCGCTTCCCTCACTGGCTGTGTCAGAGTCAGAGGCAAGCATGGCATATGCCTCCTCCGCTGAATACATTCTTCTGGATGACTGGGATGACATTTGGGATGACATTTGGGATGACATTTGGGATGCCATTTTTATTTTTGTGTTACTGGTAGTGAAATGTTTCAACACGTGTATAGTGTAGGGGGGGGTACAAACTTTATTTCAACCCGGGGGGTATGTAGTGTGTAGTGTGTATGTAGTGCAGAAAAAAAAAAAATACTTTATACAGGAATTTGATCCCAATATAAAAAAAAAAATTGAAGGGGTTAAAAAAAAAAAATTGAAGGGGTTAAAAAAAAATAAAATTGAAGGGGTTAAAAAAAAAAAAAAAAAGGTCCTGCGCCAAAAATTGAGCACAGATGTTGGTCAGTAAACTGAACAGCGCTCAAAGGCAACAGGAATTTGATCAAAAAAAAAATAGATCAACCCTGTGCCGAAAAAGCTGATCAGTGATGTACGTCACTGATCAGCGCACAGTGGCCACAGGACACCCACAAAATCACAGTGTGTGTAAAAAAAAAATTAAAAAAAGACCACACAAAAACAAAAAAGGTGATCAGTGATGCGACACTGATTACCAGTGAGGGGCAGCAGGTGCACAACCTTTGGTGCAACTGACAGTGCAACTGGCAGCAACTGACAGGTATATATATATAAAAAAAAAAAAACCCTGCTCCCCCAAAAAGTTGCTGATCAGCACAGTTATACTGATCAGCACAAAAGGGGGGGTAGCAGACACAAAATATACACTCTCTATCACTCTCTGTCACTATCTCTCTCTATCTCTCTATCTCTCACTATCTCTCACTATCTATCACTCTAGGACACTGCAGCAGCAGCAGTTATTGACAGTTGACAGTTATATGTATAAAAAAAAAACCTGCACCCCCAAAAAGGGGGGGTAGCAGACACAAAATATACACTCTCTATCACTCTCTGTCACTATCTCTCTCTATCTCTCTATCTCTCACTATCTATCACTATCTATCACTCTATGACACTGCAGCAGCAGCACTGACAGTTATATATATAAAATTAAACCCCTGCACCCCCAAAAAGGGGGGGTAGCAGACACAAATCTCTCTATCTCTCTACCTCTCACTATCTATCACTATCTATCACTGTATGACACTGCAGCAGCAGCACTGACAGTTATTTAAACCCCTGCACCCCCGGGGGGGCGTGGCTACGGCGGCGAGCGGGTAGGACGTGTCCGGCAGGAGCTCCCTGGCTGCCCATCCGATTACCCATCCTGCGCCTACTAAATCACCCGACATCACCGCGAACGGCTGCCAGGTGACCCCACAACACCCCGCACGAGCAGCCCGCCCGGAAAATCAGGTCCCGGCGCCGTTATTCAGCCCGCCGGACCGAGGTGAGGACTGCGGCCTACCTCCCCACGCCACACAGCCTGCGCCTATCCACACGCCCGCTGTTGAGACGGCGTAGCGGAGGAGATCCCCTTGGAACACCTACCCGCCGGCAACTTCCACCGGACAGCGGCGCCCACGGCGAGGGGGAAATCCTGAGTCTCAGTACCTGCCTGGAGCCTGGTGAGTTCTGTGCTGCGGACGCCATCTTGGCGCGAAGCAGCGCTAGTAGCACACTGCCCGCAGAGACCCCTCCAGCGAGACTCCGCGTCCCCAGCCCGCTGCACCCGCCCAGGGAACACCACCATAAGCTGCCACTACCCTTCACTTTATGCCCAGCTGAGGGCAACACGGATCAGTGGACACCCCTCACCCGGAAAAGGAGTCTCCAGTGGGGAAAACAGCCTGCTTCCACTTCCCCTAAAGCTAGCTGAGCCCTGTGCTGCGGGCGCCATTTTGTGATCATCAGTGCATACACAAGCACACAGAGACACAGGCTTGTAGTAACCCCTGAGTGGAGCCTTATATTTCATTCCTGCTGAACTGCCCTGTATATACCACCACAGATCACCCATTGCCCTGCACTGTATTCTCCTTACAACCCACTTCCTGAGCAAGTGATATAATCCACATCAACAGATTGCCCTAGCTGGAGAGGGGGCATACCAGCCTCACATCTATCAATTATGGTGAAACAGAACCACAGTACCTCTGCTGCAAAGCTGGCCAAATTTGCAAGAGGACAAGAGGCGCAGGGCCCACAGCCACCCCCAGGGGACTCCGGACAGAACTCTGGCAGCTCAGCCGATTCTGAAACCCCCTCCGATGGTGATGTTTTACCTGCACCCCCCTCTCTCCAACAAATTTTGGAGGCCATTGCTGGAACTGAGAAACGTTTATCTGACAAAATGGAGAAGGTACAGTGTGATCTATCCCTCCTTAGGCAGGATGTGCAGCGCATTAGGGAGCGGGTGGGGGAGGTGGAGACCCGAGTCTCAACGGTTGAGGACGCAATTGATCCTATGAAAACCACAGTATCTACACTGACTCAACAGGTCACAAGCATCCAGAACAAATTAATGGACATGGAGGGCCGTCTGAGGAGAAACAATGTCCGCTTCGTAGGCCTGCCAGAAAAGGAGGAGGGCACGGCGCCAGAGGCATTCTTGGAGGCCTGGCTTATTGAGACTTTTGGCAGAGAATCTTTTACTTCCCAATTTGCTGTCGAAAGGGCACACAGAATCCCTACCCGCCCACTCCCTCCGGGCGCTCCACCCAGAACCCTCATAGCTAAACTTCTACATTATAAGGACCGGGACACAATCCTGCGCCTGAACCGCACCAAAGGCCCTATGATTAGGAATGGCGCCACCATTTCCACATTCCCTGATTTTGCTATCGAAGTGCAGAAGGAGAGGGCCTCATTTGTTCCCGTGAAGCGCAGATTGCGCGAACTGGACCTCTCATACTCTATGCTGTTCCCGGCCCGGCTGAGGGTGGTAGCAGAGGGAGAGACTAAATTCTTCAATAGTCCTCGTGAGGTGGCAGCATGGCTTGATCGTTATGCACCAGGTGCCCGCCAGATGGCCCCGCCCTGATACCCTAAGCCGCCAGATGTGGGAATTGATTCTCATCTATTTAGACACTTCTCTCACTTCACTTGAGCTCTTAAGACGGTCCCAAGCCATCCGAGTGGAGCTGTTGTTGCTGATTACCGTGAATATGAATAGAACTGTGTTATATTTGATTTAACGTATTATACTATATGCGGGGTGGGGGGGGAAGGGGGAGGCAGGGGGGGTACATTGATAAATACTTTGCACCTGTTTTTCTTTTTCCGCACATATAATGTTGTAGGCAAGTGTAGGCAATATATGGCCAGGGGGCCCCGGAGCTTGCATTGGTAGCTATTAACTGATTGCTCCCATAGTTTGGTAGTCTCTTAGGTACTAGGTTTAGGGATATAAGTATGCCTAGGTTGGGGGAGGTATACAGGGAGGGGGTGTATTATGTTGGGATTGTTTTTCCTATTTTTTCTTGTTTTTCTTTTTCTTTTCTTTCTATTAGTCACACTAAATGCTATGACTTATTATGCATGCAATTGGAGGGTGTGAGGTTTGCTCAGATGTTAGCTGTAGTTTATTCAGACCCGCAAGATGACAGTGTCACCACCACAATTCCGCACGGCCCATACCCGATACTCCAACATGACGCAACTTAATATTTTAGCCTGGAATGTCCGGGGGTTGAATGATAGAATTAAACGCTCTCTAGTTCTCAAAATGGTTAAGCAGTATAGATCGGACATCACCTGCCTGATTGAGACCCATCTGGAAGGAAACAAACTAATGTCACTACGTAGGCCCTGGGTGGGGTGGGTGTACCATAGCTCACACTCTACTCACTCTAGAGGGGTCTCAGTACTAATAAACAAGTCTGTGCAATTTGTGCTGATTGATGTTAAGACTGACCCACTGGGCAGATACGTTTTCCTCCAATGTAGGCTATACTCCCAACCCTTCTTTATCCTAGCGGTCTACGTCCCACCTCCTTTTAACTATGATGTTTTAAAACAAGCGGCTGCCTATGTGGCCCAATCCCCTGATACGCCAGTCATATGTCTCGGGGACTTTAATAAGCTAATGAATCCAAGGCTAGACAGATGGTGGCCCCCCGACTCCGTCCCCCCTGATGACCGCTCCACAGGTTTTGCTAAATATGTAGAGTCAATTGGCTACAGAGATGCCTGGCGACTAAAACACCCGGCGGTCACCCAGTACTCCTGCTTTTCCAAGTCTCATCACTCCTTTTCGCGTATTGATCTGGCCCTCGTCACTCCCTCAGTACTGCCCAGACTCCAAGACATTTGCTATAAGGCAAGGGGCGTTTCAGACCACTCTCCTCTGTTACTGACGGTGGAGATGGAATGCCAGAGGGGACAGCCCTTTTGGAAGCTACATCCCTCCTGGTTACTACAGTTTGGAGAATCCTCGGACCTCCAGAACCTGTGGGACGGGTACTTTGACACAAACACAGGTACAGCCCCTGCCCCGATAGTGTGGGAGGCATTTAAAGCATACCTACGGGGCACCCTTATATCTAAAATAGCCTCTACTAAACGAACATATAGGGCAAAGGGTAATGCACTGGAGGATGAATGTCGGAACACGGAGATTACTCATTTGGAGGAGGGGTCAAAGGAGTCCAGGGCAAAATGGGAGCTAGCACAAAACACCTGGGTCTCTCACTTGGAGGAGCGCAATGCTCGTAGTCTATTGTTTAAATCCCACAGACTGTACATGAATGCTGACAAAACAGGCAGCCTCCTGGCCCACCTGGTACACCTGGACCGCCCCGCAAACTCTGTGGCCCAAATATTTGACTCTGACGGAGTACTGAGGACATCCCCCAAAGAAATGGCAGATGTATTTCTAGACTTCTATAGGGAGTTGTACCGCACACGCCTAACATGCACGCAGGAGGAACTCACTGAATACCTGGACCGTATTGACTTACCCACACTGTCTGAGGGAGCTAAGTCTTCCCTCGAGGCGCCCATCACAATTACTGAGATAGAGACTGCGATTCGGTCGTTCCCCGGGGGTAAGGCCCCGGGAGTAGACGGAGTCCCAGTGGAGCTGTACAGGATGCATTTAGACTCATTTGCCCCTAAGCTTTTGAAGCTATTCAATGAGCTCTTTGACCTTAATGTGTTACCGGACTCTATGTCCGAGGCGGTTATAGTAGTTATACCCAAACCCGGGAAAAACCCTGACTACCCTGACTCATACAGACCCATCTCCCTGATTACCACGGATGTTAAGATCCTGGCGAAGATCCTGGCTATTCGGCTAAATAGTGTAATATTATCAATCATTCACCCGGATCAAACCGGCTTCATGCCGGGTATGTCCACCAGCATAAATTTAAGACGGCTGTTCACTCATATTCAGGCCACCCATTGTGAGGAAACGCACTCAGCCATTGTTTCGTTCGACGCAAATAAGGCCTTCGACTCTGTCGAGTGGCCTTATCTTTGGCAGGTAATGAAACGTATGGGCTTCGGTCCACAATATTTAAGGTGGATCCAGTTGTTGTACGTCTGCCCGATGGCCAGGATCTCTGTCAACAGTCATGTTTCACCTCCCTTCGCGCTAGGAAGGGGCACTAGACAGGGATGCCCCCTCTCTCCCGGCCTTTTCGCCATAGCAGTAGAACCGCTTGCCTGTCTGCTTAGGACACACCGTGATATAGTCGGGCTCCAACTGGGTCAGAGAACGGACACAGTGGCACTTTATGCTGACGACCTACTCCTGCTTTTAAAAGATTATAGACTCTCTGTGCCGACTGCCCTGCGACTGATGGGCGACTTTGGCAGCTTCTCCGGACTTACGGTGAACTGGTCCAAGTCCTCCATCATGCCTCTGAGAGGTCCACCACCCGTGACCATGGACACCCCTCTTCCACTCAGCTGGGTCTCCCACTTCAAGTACCTGGGGATTATTATCACTAATACTAGTCAAGATTTCATACCTAGGAACCTAAATCCACTGCTGTCCATGGTTAAAGACAAACTGTCGGTATGGACCAAGTTACCCCTAAATGTCATTGGCAGAGTCAATTTGGTTAAAATGATCCTACAGCCTAAAATAACGTATGTCCTAAATCAGTCCCCGGTGTACGTGCCTGCCTCCTTTTTCAGACACTTAAACAGCTTACTGTCTTCATTGATATGGGCCAACAAACGCCCCAGAATTAGTATCAGCACCCTTACCAGGCCACGGGCAGAAGGGGGCCTGGCTCTGCCACAATTTAGACTATATTACTATGCTGGCCAGTTCTCACTCCTTAGGCATTGGGCGCAGGACACCGATCAAAGTTCACTCCCGGCCACATTTCTACATCAAATATGCCCCGGTATCACACCCACACAGCTATTACTGGGTGGGAGGGTGCCAAGGGGCGCCCCTCCCTTGGTGGTCCAGGCTGTCAAGATATGGCAGGAAGCCCAATCCTTGATAGGATACACAGCTATAGACCCTGGAGCTCCCCTCTGGCATTCCACCAAATTACCTGAACTTGCCTGTTTGTCGGGTAGGAGTCTGTGGTCGTCTGGGGGAGTGGTGACGATTGGACAAATATATGAGGCAGCTGTGCTGAAGTCCTTCCAGCAGTTGGGGGAGGAGTTTGGGTTGCCCCAGGTGCACTTCTTTAGGTACCTGCAGTTACGCCATGCCCTAAATACCCAGTTTAACAATGGTCCCCCTGAACTACTAGCTTCCCCAGCAAAAATATTCCTGGCCAATCTCGGACAAGTCAAAACCATCTCTCTGGCCTATTCATTCCTATTATCCTTCTTACATAAAGACTCACTTCCCGCCCTGAGGGCCAAGTGGGAGAACGATGTTGGAACCTTTGAGGAGGAGGAGTGGGAGGAGACATTGGCCTCGTCACGACATGCCACGGTCTCCGCGAGGTTTCAGCAGGTTCAGATATTTATCACGCACAGAACATACCTGACCCCATCCACCCTGGTTAAATTTGGAGGACGGGCCTCTTCGGCCTGCCCAAAGTGCGGATCTTTGCAGGGGAACCTGTGGCATCTCCTCTGGGAATGCCCCCTAGTTGGCTCATTCTGGGTGGCGGTTAAGTCGATCATAACATCTACTGGAATACCTGGGCAGGCCCTGACCCCCAAAATGTGTGTTCTGGGTAGTAGAGCAAGCACTTCACTAAACAACACTGAGGGTCAATATGTAACCAACTTATGCTCCCTTGCTAAAGTCGTCATAGCTAGGCACTGGATGGCTGACCTGGGACCCACGGTGGCGGAGTGGAAGGCACTGGTTAACACCACAGTGCAGCATGAAAAATACGTATACATGTCTAGGGGCACTCTTCCTAAATTTGACAAGATATGGGGCAGGTGGTTGGAATCCCCGCACTCCGCTCATACTTGATGAAGCCAGGGCCAGTATATATAGCGCGGAATGTGGATGCTGATAACCATAAGGCTAATATCCATCTAAGTACTATGCAATTTATGATGCCCACTGACATGCTATTCTGGGTGGGACCGAACCCCCAAATATGCGCACTCATTAGTGACTAAAGATTCTCTACTTTCCATTTACTTCTTTCTCTTTTTCTTTCCTTTTCTTTCCTCTATTGTTTGTCTCTTTAAATATATAATCTAAAAAACAGAAATAAGATGGCTACTCAGTCAGAGTAAATTGGCGAAATTTATTTTCATCCTTTTTAATCAGTTGATGTATTCTCTCGCAAAATAATAATACTGTATGTGAACGCAATGTACATTCTGATGTTTTATTTTGACTGATTTGGACCGATTGTTTCATGTGCACGATGTCTGATTCGCTGCTTTGCTCTGTATTTACTACCTGCAAAATAAAAAAACTTTATTCAAAAAAAAAACCCCTGCACCCCCAAAAAGGGGGGGTAGCAGACACAAAATATAGCTCTCTCTGTCACTATCTCTCTATCTCTCTCTATCTCTCTCTCTATCTCTCTATCTCTCTATCACACTGCAGCAGCAGCAGGAAGTCCCAAGAAGTCAGATCCAGGAAGCGTCCAGCACGCTACAAGCAGTGATCAGGTGATCAGGTAAGGTATTTGCAAGGATCAGGTAAGTATTAGGCAAGGATCAGGTCGGTATCACGGCAGACAGGCACGGTGACCGTTCTGCACGCTATTCCAGACCGGAATGGCGTCTGCAGCGCAGTCACCGTTAGTTTAAATGTCGCGCCTTGGCTGTGATTGGTCCGTGGGTCCCACGGACCAATCACAGCCTTGGGGGCAGGTGGGGTGAGGGTGGGGTGAGGTGTCATCGTCACCGATGACCCCCTCATGCCCCCTGACGCCCGGCGGTGATTGACACCTGTGTTACCGAGCGTCTGATTCGCTGGTAACACAGGAAAACGCTGTGAATGGCTGTTCACACTGAACAGCCAATCACAGCGATCGCCGACGGGGGGGGCGGCATCGCAGCCCCCCCTGGGCATGCAGGGACATGTCTGCTGTCAGGGACAGCAGACATCGTCCCTCTGTCACTGCGTCTCGAGACGCAGTGACAGTTTAAAGTCATGACGTACATTTATGCCATGTGTCGGGAAGTACATCCCGGCCATGACGTAAATGTACGTCAAATGTCGGGAAGGGGTTAATAGAACAGTCAGATCAAGTGGTAGGCAATAGACCCATAATTGTATATTCCACCTGCTACTTCTTGTGGCCACTTTTTGATGTTAATCTCCTCTCATGGTGAGGTGTCCGTGGCATGCAGGGGGTCCGGAGAAGCAATCTCTAAGCCATAAAGCAATACCGCGGCTTGTGCAGGAATATCAGTAGTCCAGATCTCCTCAGGAAATGAATATGACTGTGATGCGCCGCACAGCAGCATATGGAACAGGCTCAATGATGCGTTTCTCCGCCTAACTCCACTCGGCGGCTTCCTCAGATTGCTATTAACTTCTATGAAAAAAGCAACAGAGGAGATGTTCATAGTGGGACATGTATGTTGAGTGTTATTGTGATGCGTGTGTCAACATTTTGGCCTGGAAATAAGCATTTTTCACCTACTAAGATGCTCAATAACACCCATTGGGACCCATGTTAATCATTAATTGAATGTAGATTACTAACATGCATCCCTTTTAATGTTTTACCAAATTGTGGCTAACTGAATTCTTCCCATAGATCAGTGTCGGAGTGTAATAAACAGGCTACGTAACTATGATGAAATATAATACCGTTCTGTATGTACAGTAGTGATTTAGCATGTTTGCTCCTTGAACTCAGCTTCTCAGAGGACTGGGATACTATTACAAATCAAAGATTGGATATTTAAGGTTTCTCCACTTTACCCAAAACTACTGTACTAATGTGTTCCTGTTTGCCAACTCACCCTTTCCCTCAGTTCCAAAATAATACAGTATATCTATATTTAATGGTCCATTCTTGATCAAATATTCCACCACAAGCAGGGTAGGCAGATGCACCCTGACAGACACCATGTTATTATGCCCCGTCCTCTCACTGTAACATGGCAAGATTCACCGGTCAGTGGGAGGGGTTTCAGGCAATGAAGCAATTCCATAAGGATCTCATCATTTCCTCCCAATTGGCTTGCATATACAGTATCATCATTTTATCACTAGGTGGAGGAGTCTGATCAGCTGCTGCAAAATGTATGTCTAAAACCAATTACTGCTGCAAACAGGATGACCTTGGCATAACAATTAACACAAGACAGCCGACAAGAATAGAAAAAACGGAGAAAGACATTTATGCAGCATGTGTGTGTCTGTCCATGTCTAGACTAGTCAGGTGGTAGGGGAGAGCTTCTCATGCAGTCTAACACTGGCATGTTCTGGACTTGTCAGCATGTGGGTGAAGGCTTCTTTGGTTGTCAGTAACATAAAGGAAAGGAGTCCGACTTTGAAATATGAAACATTTTAAAGATGTAGTAGTGCCCATGCTCTTTTTTTTTCAAAATGTATTTTATTGAAGCTTAAATAACGGGACAGTATACAGTGAAAATACACATACGGTATATATATTGCATAAGAGTGTTAGAACAATAAATTGCACATGTATATCTTGTATCAGTCTGAGGCAATGAGAAGCTTCAAAAAACTTTTTCTAACTTTATATAACGATTCTAACACACATATCTAGAGTAGGAGTTTGTCCTGTACGAGGTAAATTATGCGGGTTACAACAGATTAATCTATACATATATAGTACAAAGGTCTTTATACCAATAAAATGCAATAATCTGTGACTCGTCTAGAAAGGTGTGTGTATAACAAGACTAAATTTTGTCCAAAACAAAGGACAAAATACTATAGACAACATTAATAAAACTAACCTTTGGTGCCCACCCGGTCCCCAAGGCCGCCGATCCATCCATAGGGCAGTCCGTCCATGGGAGAGGCTCGAGTAAGAAGAGGAATAGGGAGGGAGAACGAAGAAGGGGAGAGGAGAAAGGTGATCTTATATGGGAATTGGGTCTTTGTGCCCATGCTCTTGTAAATAAAAAAAATAAAAAAAAACGTATCCAGCACATATCATACATGTAAAGTAGAATGTAATATATACAGTATGCTGGCTGCCTTACCCTGGATCAACAGCCGGCGCTATGAAATCAGCCACACAAGCTATAATGGACAGCGGCTACTTTCATTTCTGGTACACCAAGGGGGGACAAGCATATTAAAAAAGTGAAGAATATAGATAGTATGGTGGGATTAATATGTAACTAATCAGACAAGTTTGGAAATACAAATACATTACAGTATAATACCCAAAGCAGTCACTTCTGTAAATTGTATATGGAGAAAATTGCAAATCCTTTTGAAGTGTGACAAAAATATTACCAACGAAGGTCAGATTAAAAAGTTGCAACCACATCTAATATACAGTATATATGCATTGCTAATAATGTAACTAAGGAAATCCTGTATGCTAAATCTCATACTTACGTAGTAAAACCCATCTTCATAAATTTCACCAAATACAGTAATGATATCTCCTATGCAAAACGTGAGCTCCAGCATTAGTATCTCGCAGATCATGCTGACTTGTGAATGTAAAGTGAAGACTTGCTTCTTCCCCTTCCACCAGTGTTATACCAGAAGGAAACTACAGTGAATTTATTATTTAATACTTTTGAAAAAATAATCTGATTGGATAATAGTTGGACTAGCCATGTTGTAATAGTGTAGTAAGGGAAAACCACATATATATAATTAATTGGTAATTGTTCTTTATAAATAGGTCTATCATTCAAGACCTGCTGTCACATGGTTCAGTCTCTTCAAATCTGAATTATAACTACTGCATCATGTATGGTATGTGAAACTAATGCTGTGTACACACGGTCCGATTTCCTTTCCGATGTTGACGATATAGTCAACATCAGATCAACATCGGATGCAGATCGCAAGGGTTTTAACCCTTGCGATCCCGATCCAATCCCGATGCGCGTTCACGTATCGGAAGCCAGAAAGTCTTGGCTGCCTTGTCTATATAGTGCAGATCTGCACTATATAGTCAAGATAGGATGCAAATCGGATGTGCCTTAAGATCCTATCCACGATTCTATCTGATCAGATCGTGGATAGGATCTTAAGGTACATCTAACGTGTGTACACACCATTAGAATGTCTCATGAAATAAGTAGCGTTTTATCAGTGATCACATATACAGTATAATGTACACTGAATACTGGCTTTATGCAACCACAGTTTGCACACAGCTTTACTGGACTGATAAGCGTTTTCCAGTTGATATGGGTTAATAAAAGGAAAACGTACTGAATTATGGCGGATGGAGTGCCAGTGGTCAGAATACTGACACCCCAGTGACAGGTAAGATAAGAATACGTAGACCCCCCACCACCACCACCCCGTTCCATCCCTTCATAGCCTAGCCCTCCCTATTTGTGCCTCCCCACAGCCTAACACCAAGTCTCCCCAATTGCCAAAACCTTTCCATCCCCAACCCACAGCCTACATCCTAGCAGGTCGGGATGTTAACAGCATCCAAAATAAAATATGCTATTAAATCATTCGTTCCTGTCTGCTAAAAGTGTGTTACCAGTTTATCTAACCATATTTAAGGCAGATTGTACACTAACTATTAAAATATTTACAGTATCATTTAAAAATCTAAGTCTGCAACAAGCACCCAGGCAAATGCTTTGGTTACCTGCTGTAATGTTCATCAAGGTTTGCTTGCAGACTCCAATATGTAGGTAATGTGCCACCCTTCCCACCCATAGCAAAGGAACAGATGTACAGGGATACAATAAAAGGTATGGGTTCACCGTGCATACAAAACAAGAGCAAAATAGAACATGGGTCCTTAATCAACATCAGTTGTAATTTTGGGAATTTTGCAGGGGGGTGCACCCAGCACAGGGCAAATCTGCCCTGTACACCAGGTTCCTTCCTGCGATGCAAACCCAAAATTCTACATTTGCTTCACAATACAGCCTAGCAGCAAAGCCTGTTGTGGGGGGCATTTTTTCGGTTGCAGCGGCTGCATGTGACAGTAAATCTGTTGCAAAGGTGAGAACACGTCAATGAGATTAGACACAGGACCAGTAGACTTAATTGCTATATAATTTACCTTAAAGGGAAATAAAATGTTGCAGACATTTACAGGCTTTATAAGTATTAGAGGATATGTATTCACAGGTCAGAGAATTCAGAAAAGAGGATAGTAAAATGACCTCCACGGACATAAAATAGTCTTTAAAAAGTTTAATAAGCTTTAAAAACGAATCGCTGCACGTGGGAGGAGTGGAAGATTTCCACAGGACAGGGATAACTGAACACACAATATTGCTAAGGTGGTGAAGATATGGCTTTATAAATTCAGACCTTTTTTGGGGGGATATTAAGGCCCCGGGCATTGACAATAGACTAATTACCCTGGCCCTAGTCCGCCCCCCCCCCCCCTACATCCTTCCCGGGCAGCAGCAGTAGAACACACCTACAGCATGTGCTGTGCTGACAGCGTGAGAGCTCATGCTGACCCTGCTGTCAGCACAGCACATGCTATAGGTAGGTATGTGCTGCTGCTGAGGCGGGCGACAATAACGGTGAAGTGATTACACCTCCTGCGATTAGGCCACCCCCCAAATTTTTTTACCGGGGCCCGGCATGTCTCTCGGCAGCCCTGCTTATGGTCATTGATAGGTCACCTCCCTCATTGGGAAGTTCACAATACAGCCTAGCAGCAAAAGCCTGTTTGCTGGGCCACTCCAGCAAGCTCGGGCCAGGGTAATTAGTACCCACTCCCCCCTTCCTCTCGGAGGCCCTGACAATAGGTAATAGCAAAAGGTGGACTTGGATATCACCATCATTTCTTTCAGGTGATACCCAAGGAGGGATGGTCTGAAGGGTTGCTTGATCTCTCTTTGAGCCTTACACCTCATGCCATGAGGCAGGGGTTCTCCTCCAATCAGGTGCATTAATCTTTGGTAAGCCAAGTACTGAGCAAAAGGAGGTGAGGTCTAAATGTAGAGAATACCACTTGCCAGAAAACACCTGAAGATGATGAAATGGGAGATTTCAACTGGTGTTTGTTAGTTGTTTCAAATATTTACAGTGCCATGGAAAGTCTTGGTAGATATGAAAAACATTCCCATTGACATCAATGCCACCCAATTGTGTTTATGCATGATCTTCTTTTGTGAGAAGCAGTGTAGATGACATTTGACATTGCGGGGCCTATCGCATACTTGCCTACCTGACCCTCTCCATGAGGGAGAAAATGCTTTGCTCCTGGACTTCCCTGGTAATGTATGATTGTCGTCACCTGTGGTGAAACACCTTTCTTATCAATTAACTAGCTCATCACAGGTGATGGCAATCATACATTACCAGGGAAGTCCAGGAGCAGAGTATTTTCTCCCTCATAAAGAGGGTCAGGTAGGCAAGTATGGCCTATCGGTAGAAAGGCAATAAGGGCATAGGGCTTGATGTACTGTCAATTATCGTATCATTCCAATTGTTTTGGAGAATTTCGCTGAAAATCTTCATCAACGCTTCTATCAGACTAGATTGGGGAACATCTTCTGGAATGCAGAGGTTGAAGTCCGATCCGGCGTTATCTGGTTTTGTCCGGGTCCAGGTTTTACTTAGTCCCCTAAAGGCAATAGGGGACACTATGGTGTGGATAGTGACACTGCAAGGTTATCGGCTCTGCTACTCTCCCTGGGCATGAAAGATCTTTTAGCCCACTAGGATTTTAGACCGACCAATTTCCCTCCTCTCATAAGACATCTTTGCACAATCGCACATTAATTACACTCAATGGTTCTCAATACGTGCAATGCATGTTTTTCTTTATAGACATGTTGTACGTACGTGTTTCATTCTAGTCGGAAATTAACTGCTTTCTATTCATAAAACGACATTCACAGAGCGGACACCGCTTTACAAGAAACTTGTATTGCACGGAACGTGGACTTTGGGGCATACGTTGCTGAGGGGACGCCTTAGTCGGAGCACAGTACACACACGTGTGTGTGTGTGGGTGGCCAGATCTAAGCAACAGGAGCGGCAGGATGGAGAATGCAACGGAGGGGACATGGGAGACCTTACCTGAAAAACTTAATGACAAGATCCTTGAGACACTGCGAGAGCTGCGCTTCACATGCATGACGCCGGTGCAGGTACCGGGAGTGCGTCTTTTATTTCCGCGACTAGGGAGGGCGAGTTAAAGTCAGCTGCAAGTTAAAAATTGATTTTGTTTTATAATTGTCATGTAGTGTTCCCCTTTTAGCCGAAGAGCATACTATGGCTACCATATGCGGGACAATCCATTCATCTGTCTGGTTGCACAGCCACAATTATATTAGTAGCATATGACTGGGTTCAGAGTTCCAAGAGAGGCTTCAGTTGCATGTAGTGCTGAAATAGATATGATTTATTTACAGTTTGACCTGCTCGCAAGCTTACAATCTATAGGATATGGTTGAAAATTTAAAATATCAACGTAGAAGTGCAGGGGATTAAAATGATCATGCTTTCACTTGTAGCAGTTTGTGGACATTTACAGTAAAATGGCTGATATAAATTGTAAACAAAGGTTTGAAACCTTGGAAATAGCGGCATGACACTGCTGCATGTACTGTATTTTGTTGTGTCAGGATGAGACCGGTCAATATTGTCCATGACACCCATAGAGGGAGAATAAAATAGTGTGCCTAGCGTAGTAAGGCACCGGGCCTGCTGCGTGGTGAGCTCACTGGGCCCGCAAGGCGTTTTTATTCTTACCAGCCCAATCTGACAATCGATCTGTAGCTGTATGGCCAGCTATACACTTTTATGCGGGGTACACACCAGGACAACCCACTCACGATGCATGATGTGAGAGGGTCGTCAGTGTTTCGTCCGACCCGCTCACAATGACGCGGGCCCACGACCCGCTCACAATGTTCACCGTGAGCAGTACCGATCCGAACGCGACCCACACCCGGGTGTATGGTCATGTCCAGTTCCTACCTGCTGCAGGTAGGATCTGATTACAAACCGACCGACCTGCGGGATCGCACATTGAATCGGGATCGGTCCACAACAGGACAGAAAAGGGCCCAATAACCACACAATCTACATCCAATCTGTCGGAATTGGATCAAAATTGCTGGGATCGGACCCTTGTTTATGACATAAACCTTTGTTATGGTTGAAAATGTAACTTTCTTGTTGGTGCTAAATATAGTAAAATGGTCACACAAGCCAATCAGTGCTTTTTTTTCTGGTAATCAGTGTATGTTAAAAATATGACTTTGTTTTTCTCGTTATACTTGAAAACAGAATAATTTATGATTTGCTTAGTGTCTCAAGAAACAATCCTTAGGGTAGGATTTGGCTTATTTCGCCACAGCACTTGTCTAAAGTGATGGGAGCTATTCAGTTGTTTGCGCCGATGGAAACCCCTTTATTTCTGCTCACACAAGGCGGCAAACAGAAATTCACGAAAAGACAGGCATTTGGGCGGTCAGTCTCAGTACTCACATGATCTGCCTGTTTCAGCTGCTTTGAACATCCTGATGATTTTAGCTAGCTATTGTTTTTTGCCCACTTCTGCACCATGTACAAAGAAATGAGCAAGGATTTAAATTGTGATCTTAAGAATGAGCTCTTATGTTTCTCTAACATTTGTATTTATAACTGTTCTCTGAAAATGTAAACCTAAACTTGACTGATTCTTTTTTTCCCCCTTCAAGTCTGCAACAATTCCTCTGTTCATGAGCAACAAAGACATAGCTGCTGAAGCGGTGAGTATGTGGCTAAATTATTTGAAATTGGATGTAAAACTATGGCTTTATTCTGAGTGGTAACCATGTAAGAATTCAGCTCAACAGTAGTTGAAATAAAAGTAAATCAATTAGAGGAGTTGTCTTTTTATATATATGTGTGTGTGTGTGTGTGTGTGTGTATGTATATATGTTTTGTTTGTAATCCCCTGTAATATATATTTCTACAGATTACTGGAAGCGGGAAGACACTGGCCTTTGTAATCCCACTTTTAGAAATACTGCTGAGAAGAGAAGAAAAATTAAAGAAAAACCAGGTAAAATAAAAGCATTTACTGATGTTGCTATTGTTTAACCCTTCTATAAGACAACTATGGGGAGCGGTTTTTAATCTTGCCTCCAAAGTCATCGGAGCCTTGATCGAGAGGTCCCCTCCTGGCGTTGCTGCATTTATACCCTCCTGACCTCCCACAGATCAAATGCTACGTCTTAGGCCATGTGTTCATATCTACACCGGCAGCTGTAGCCCAAGAATGGAAAAAGCCATCTCCCCCTCCTCTTAGTAAAATTATCAGGAAACTACACCATTCGTTCCAAATGGAAACTATGGGCTTAACCTCCTCATCTAAAACATCTTCTCCCCTAGTGACTTGGTCCTGTTGGCGGGATTATGTTGTTACTACCCCAGAAGGGGCAACACTAATATTCGACATGTCCTAATGTATTGCAAAACCCAGTTAGCCTTCTCCACTCTATCGCCAACCAACTCTGTAGCGTATTGCTCTTATCCATACCCACAGTGTAATTTACGTATGTATTGCCACTTCTATCTGTATTTGTATAAACTGCTGTATGTTGGATTGTACCCCCCCCCCCCTCCTTTATTCTGTATCCTGCTCCCCTTCCTTATAAAACGGAACAAAATTCTCAATAAAAATATATATTGAAAAAAAAAAGTATTGTGTAGGGGGATTAAGGTCACTGTTTAAAACAAAATTATATAGTTGCTTACAGAAATATAAGCCCATCTTGCTCCCCACCGTAGAAGCTGGAAAGATGGGGTAAACTCTATTGAGAGCTTCACATTTTTTAAACTGTACCCCACATAAAAGTTATGTCTGGTGATCCCTGAGCTACAGAAAGATCATGTAGTGCAGTAATGAGGATCAATAATTAGGCTACACCCAATTAAAGCAAAACTGGGGTTCCTGCTTTCAAATAATTCCTGTAGTACTTAATAGCATTATTACCCTGCGCTAGAGAAAACAAAGTATTCTGTATTAGGGCACCTAGTTCTCATCAGGCTCTTAACCTTTTGAGTGCAACTTTAATTTGTCACAATTGGTATGTAAATTGGCAAGCAAACATTTTTATATATCATAATGATCTGTAATGTTTACCTCATATAGGAAATATAATCATATTTTACACCACATTTTTATTTGAATTTATATATGTGAGCGATGTTGGCATTTTTAGTGGCTATTTTGAACATCTCTCACAGATGTTGGCACTCAAAGGGTTAATACCACCTAGTATTCATTCTAGCACCCGCTATCTTTGAAAATCCATGCAGTTCCTCTTCCCTGCCTGGGGTGTCGCTGTAGTGCTTCTAGCACAGTGTTGTCTGTATATCAGCACTGACATGCAAACCAGATCTGTGCTAGAAACACCACAGCAGACAGCGACACCCCAGGCAGGGAAGAGGAACTGCATGGATTTTCAAAGATAGCGGGTGCTAGAATAAACACTAACCACCTGTTTTCATGGGTGCATCTCCCATGGGAGTCTTCTCTTCTAAATGATATGAACCCATTAGAATCTACTGTCTAGTGGTCATCAGTTCTGGCCGCCACAGAAGCCTAATGAAGTGGAAATAAACAAGTGCTGCAGAAACCACATCACATATATGTTTCCATCGGATTCAGTATTGAATCCCGGCGGTCGGGATTCCGGCGTTCAGAATCCCGACGCCGGAATCCCGACAGTCGAAATGCCGACAAGGGGGGGCGTGGATCGCCCCCCCTTGCGGGCTCGCTGCGCTCGCCACGCAGCGGGCCCGGTGCCTCGATATGCTCGGCACACTAATTTATTCTCCCTCCAGGGGTGTCGTGGACACCCACGGGGGGAGAAAGTGTCGGGATTTCGGCCGCCAGGATTTTAACCATCCCGTTTCCACCTTTTACCCGCAATATTAACAAGTGTATCAAGTGGAGTAGCTACTGATATTGTTCAAACTATTGACGGCTAGGATTATAATCACTGCCGTTATTGCAACAACCTCTTTTACTACGGCTTTGTTGTTCTTTTGGATTCTACATTTGGACATTACATGCCTATCGTATAGTGTGTCATAACCTATTATATGGTGTCATGTTGGTATATTGTAAGTTGTCTGTACAGTAAAATATATTAATTTTTTTTTGGGCCGTGGTGCAGGTTGGTGCTATAATCATCACTCCAACTCGTGAGCTCGCTATACAGATCGATGAAGTGCTTTCCTTTTTCACAAAACATTTCCCGCAGTTTAGGTAAGCTCTGATTTTGATATGCTATTATTTAATTTTACAATTTTAGGCAACAGTGTCTTTAAAAAATATTTTGGAACAGACCTCGTTTTCTGAAATAGGTCTCTGGCTGTGGCCCTCTCCTTGTTACCCCATATATTTTCTGCAGTCACTTTGGAAAAATAGTGAACTTACAGTACACGCTGTTTATAAATGTTAGCGGATTGCAGGAGGGGCCGCACCAAAGTCCATGTATAAAAAGTGAAGTTGTCCCAATACTAAAAGTGTAAAATGCCAGTGGAATTGCTTGATTTGTATGCAGGGAGCATTGTTATTTGTATATAAACCCAAACATTGCAAAGTCAGAATAAAGGGGTCCGTTCAATTAGGGATGAACTATTGGTGATCTCCTGTATTAATGTGGTTGGAGCACAAGTAACTGTACCCAGGATTGTCCTGAACTCGTGCATTTTAGTATGCAGCACCATATTTGGCTGATGCATGCACTGGTAATTGAATCAACCACAAAATGGAAGGGGGTTTTATTAATAATAATATATATATATATATATATATATATATATATATATATATATATATATATATATATATATATATATATATTCTATCCATCCACAAGTGACCGGCACGTCATAAAAGCACTAAAGTAATTCCTGGTGCCCTCCCAAAGGCTCAGCTACAATATCCAAATAATAAAGAAAGAGGCACTCCAAGGATTCAATAATATGCAGTACGGTTCGTATTGGCAATGCTATACTACCTATATAATATATATCATTTGTTTCCCCATTCAGCCAGATACTTCTTATTGGGGGTAGTAATCCAGTTGAAGATGTAAAGAAATTTAAAGAAAATGGGTAAGTAAATTGTATGTATAAACATTCTCCCTGTAGATTATAAGCTTGCAGCAGGGCCCTCTTACCTCCAAGACTGTCTGTAGTTACCCAGTTTGTTTTATCACTGTCTACAATTGTAAAGCGCAACGGAATCTGCTGCGCTATATAAGAAACTGTAAATAAAAATTAATTCTAGCTGAATCCATAGTATGGACCTTATTCTGGTCCACACGCAAAGCTGCGAAATTAGAAGCTTTGCGTGTGGATTACACACCATACGCACAAACCCCCCTCACACGCCGAGTTCCCCCGTACATCCATTTACAGCTTGATCTGATGACTGGCCACCAATACAAAGTAACCTTCTCAGAGTCCCATAAACTCTATTTAGGATATACAGTTGGATTTGTTCGAACCTTGCGTTCCGATAATGTTGTCCCAGTCTTCATCAATTTCTCCCAAATCAGTCACCCATTTCAAGTGCAATACTGATCCAGAGAAGGAGAGGAGTACAGAACTGAAATGGCTTTGTGGTGCAGCATATTACGTGTTAGTTTGTGAACAGGGGACTCTGAGTTGTGGGGCGCCATTCCTCCATTCCACATTTGCGTCATGACAGAGTTGAAGGTAACAGTAAGAAAAATGGGGCAGATGTATTAAGCCTTAACGAGATAAATGCGAGGATGATAAAGAGAGATAAACGTCCAGCCAATCAGCTCCTTACTGACTTTTTTCAAACACAGCCTGTAACATGGCAGTTAGCAGGTGATTAGCTGGACGTTTATCTCTCTTTATCACCCTTTCCTTTATCTCTTGTTAAGGCTTAATACATCTGCCCCATTGTCTGGTGACGCTATAGGTATTAGCCAAAGACTCAAACAAATGAAAAACACTAATTGCCCTATCACTTTAATTTCAAGGGACTCCCAGACCAAACCTCCCTCCAAAGTACATAATTCTTTGATATTTAGAGTTTTATATAGAGGAACCCAGGGTCAATAGATGAATCGCCCATAAGACTACCAACTGCAACCTAAATTCGATGGGCACGTGTTGTGATCTTATATGAACAGCGGTAATATAATGGTATTTCAACACTGAAGGCGATGTGCGCTATTTCTTGAAGATCTCCATATTTCATTTTTTTCTGAAGACAGGGAGGTTCTTCACCTTAAAGCTCCTGACAGTCCCTAGGGGTTTGTTAAAGGCTCACTTTATATGAATATCTGACACCCACATTTGTATTTTCATCGATCTGTGGAGGTTAAGGGATCTTGTTACTTTTCCTGTGTTAAAGTTCAAAAAATCTGGATGAAGAGGACTGTGGTGTGGGTGTGCAACTAAGTTAGTATACTGTATGAAGCAAAATGATAATTGGCATGGAAAAAGATGCAGTTGGGGCATATACAGATTCAGAGATCCATTTTTGGCAAAAAAAAAAGAGCAGACTGTCACAGGACTTCTTGGCGTGACAACAACAATGATGTGTAAGGATACATTAGTAACAAAGGATGTAGATCCCAGTTTGTTTGTGTTGCACCAATCAAGTCATCACTACCCTACTTATTGCAATGTTTTCGGAGCTTTCAGTAGACCATTTCTGGGAAGTCCTATTAGGCGCATCATGAGATTTTTACTGGAAGTTGTTGTATAAAGGATAATGGTTGAAACAGGGCAAATAATATTCAGATGGAGCGCTTTTCATTCATTGGTGGAAATTGCTAGAATGCCCCGCTGGTAAAGAGACGCTCCATCTGACTAGTGCGTCCTAGGCACTCGGCGGCAGGGAGTGGAAACTCTAACGGCTAATGTCACTGTTCTTAAATACATTTGGTAAAGCTGCTCATTGTGAGACATGGCAGTACTATAATACACTGCAAACTGTGAGTCGGCCTGTTCTATGCTTGCTTGTATGCTGCTAGTCCTTTCTGTCACACTTGTGCATCTTAAATCATTCTTCCTGTCAATAGAGGAAACATCATTGTGGCCACTCCTGGGCGGCTGGAAGATATGTTCCGGAGACAGGCAGATGGGCTGGATCTAGTCAGCTGTGTAAAAACCCTGGATGTTCTTATATTGGATGAAGCAGACCGGCTGCTGGATATGGGGTTTGAAGCAAGGTGATACATCACTCATACATTTTCTGACTTTTGATCCAATAACTAAGCAATGAAACTTGTTATAACTAAATCTGCTGGAATAGCCACATGTGGTTTCCTAAGAAGAATAGGAAAATCTGAATTAGGATATATTACTGTCTATGGATATTTTCTTTTCTGCACCTATGAAAACCCCGGCTTCATGTCCCTTAAAACAAAACAAAAAATAGAGTAAAACAACGTGTTACAGTTGTAGAGGTAGGATGCCTTCCATGGCTATAATTTGGGTGCCATTTTGAAAAGATTCGTGGCACCAGCCACTGTCTAGTGTGGACCACAGCTGATGGTAACTGGCACAGCCCCATCGGTCCACATTACGGCATACTATGTAACTAAAGAATAGTTCCATTTCTCTATTTTTAGCATAAACACCATCTTGGGCTTCCTACCAAAGCAGAGGCGGACAGGACTATTTTCAGCCACACAAACTCAGGAGGTAGAGAATTTGGTGCGAGCCGGCCTACGAAATCCTGTACGTATCACCGTGAAGGAAAAAGGGGTGTCGGCCACAAGTGCCCAAAAAACCCCCACACGTCTGCAGAATTATTATATGGTAAGGGTGCACATACATGTACATTCAGAATATATGATTTACATATGTCTATAGATATACATACAGAAATACTAGAATGTTATTGCTACTTGTGTCTGAGCTGGTTGCTTGCTTCTTCCTCTGTAGTTTTCTGCTTAATTTATGAAGGCTGCAAATGTTCATGAGGAAGAATTTTTTTTTTTTTAACAGACTTATAATAGCTTTAAAATAAAGATGGTCTTTGCCATTATGCTTTCCAATTTGCATGTGAAAATGTAAGAAAAAAAATAAATAAATCATGCATTAGTGGAATCAAATCCTCGTGTACTTTTCGTCCACTAGTGGGCGCAGGATAATCCTTACAGTGGGTATAGGTTTGGCTGGCAGGCAGGCACCAAAAGAGTTAAATGATCCCGCCAGTTTTTCTTTTGGTGCCAAGGCAGAGCAAGCACCGGTTTTAAAGTGCCAGTGATTAAAAGCAGTAAAGGGAGTCCACACAATTTCCTTCATCTGCTCAATTGTATATGTTGGAACAGGCGGTATTCCGACAGTCATTACTCCGACGTCGGAATCCCGACTGCTCCCTCGTGGGGGTCCACGAACCCCATAGAGGGAGAATAAAATAGGTGGCGAGCGCAGCGTGCCCGCAAGGGGCCTCATTGCGCTCCCCCCGCTATGCAGTCGGGATTCCGACGTCACGCTAATGACTGTCGGAATCCCGACTGTTGGTGTGTTATACCACACCCGGAACAGGCGTGGGCTGAACCTGATAAAAGGTTTCAAACATTTTGCTTCTTTTTATCCGCTCCCTCCCAAAGAGTGATCTAAGTGGGACATCTACAGATGCCTGGGTCAGAGCAGTTTTCTCGGACGACTATACTTTGTCTTTTTTGCATGATGGTTCTTTTGCCATTGGGTTCTGGGGGACTTGCTTATATTGGAGGTGTGGGCGGTTACTACTCCTATAGGTCTGGAAGTGTGTGTCTGTTTAATGCATCTTTCTTCTCCCTTGCCCGATCCTGCCTTGGGCTTGCTACTAAACTGGGGGTCCAGGTCATGGGGGCGGGGTATAGGGGACTGGGAGGCCAGGCATTGTGGGATTATTGATTTAACTCTTTTGATGCCTGCCAGTCAAACCTATACCCACTGTAAGGATGATCCTGTGTCCCCTATGGACTCAAACAAAAGGATTTACCAAGGTAAGACCATAAATCTTGAGAATTCACAACCATGCTGATACAATTCTTTTAATTAAAGTTTATTTTAAAGATAAAATGTTGAATAGTACAGATGACTGGGAAATGTAAGGAGTAGGAAATGATAAAGAAATTTAAAATGAATAGAATAGGAATTTAAGTATGTAATTATGTGTCATTAGTGGCTTATTGGTGTGTGTGAACACTTACTGAAACATCATCTGAATTAATTTGTTTGTTACTATGAACTTCGTTTGATGTTAAAATGTGTCTTCTTTTTTTATGCTATATTAAGGTATAGCATAAAACTGTATTTATAATATGCATACTACTGAGTGACAATTAATAGTTTGAGACTGCAGTGTTAGTGGTATAATAAAGGGCAACCAATGAGGAATAACCCATTGGGGTGTATTCAATGCTTTTTAGCGAGCTGTGACAGCAAGCCATGCCGATAGCTCACCTTCGGAGCTCGCTGGTCAGTATTCAATTGACCCCCTGCACTTGCCGTTTCCACCTCGCTGGGTTTTTCCAGTGAGTTGAAAACGGCGAATGCAGCCGTCAAAACGCGAGGCTTAGCGGCGAACCTCGTTTCTGCTAAAAAAATAGAAAATTCATACGAAATGCTTGACTGTTCTATAATAACTTACCTTAAGGATTCCACCACTCTGTATATGGTAACAAATTTTTTTTTTTAAATCTGTATGCTGAGATGAAGGAAAGAATTGCATGGTTTACTGTTTTCTCTTTGGTATAAGTTGGAGCACCAATAACCGTGTATACACATTTTCTGAGCAGATCTGCAAGGCAGATGAAAAATTCAACCACCTTGTGAGTTTCCTGCGACAGAGAAAACAGGAGAAGCATCTTGTGTTCTTCAGGTAATTATGTATGATGGGCAAAACCTTGACAAGCAGAGTAAAGGTGCCCACACACGCACCGATCCCGGCGTGCGTTGTGGGCTTAACTAGCACACATAGCATCGCATCGTATGCCTTGTGCATACGATGTGCATGCGATGCTATGCTAGAAAAAGCTAGTACAAAAAGTATGTGCAGCACATACTTTTTGTACTGTGCGATGGGGTGCCGCGGGAGCGCGCACCCCATCGTATAGCATCGCACCGCCGGGATCGGTGCGTGTGTGGGCACCTTAAGTGATGTCTCTCCTCTCAATACTGCTGTTTTCATCTGTCCACAGTACCTGTGCCTGTGTGGAATATTATGGGAAAGCATTAGAAATGTTTGTGAAAAATGTGAAGGTCATGTGTATCCATGGCAAAATGAAGCACAAACGTAACCGGATCTTCACAGAGTTTCGGAAGCTAGAGAGGTAATGTGAGGTTGTCTGCATATTGTACGGAACATTTGATGCACACCAGTATCTTGTTTGACATAATTGCTCTCTCTGTAATCAAAGGAACGGTCTGATCATTTTTGTGTTGTTCCAGTGGTATATTGGTGTGTACAGATGTCATGGCGAGAGGTATTGACATTGCAGAAGTAGACTGGGTCCTACAGTTTGACCCCCCAAGCAGTGCCAGGTAAGAAATCTTTCTGAGTTTGTCAACTCTTAAGGTGCGTACGCACTGGCTGTACCCCATCCCCCAGGGCTAATCTGAATTCTATGAGGCACGCTGCTAAATCATCATGAAAGCTCCTTGATATGCAATATCATTTAAAATATTGGATGAATGTGTGCTCCCGCGGTGCATTACCAGGCCCTTTCGTTGTCTGTGCATGCAGCTCAATTTGTCATCTCATCAAACGACTACATGCTAGTGTGGATGGTTTCATTCATTGAAATCACTGAATGATATAACTTCCGATATTGTTCAGTATTTTGCACTTGATCATTTGCCTGGTGGCACCGCCGATATCACAAACAATATTGGAATCCGGGGGGCGTGGCTTGGCCTGAAAGAGAGCAGAGCGCACGCAGCACGCTATCTCATCTCCCTGCAATTATCCTGGTGAAGCATCCGGTCTGCCTGCTACTGGAGACTATCCCACCTATACTGCCGGCTGGGAACCTTTCCTGTTTCCCTCACCTCCTTTTGTTGCACAGATGGTGCCGTCACGGCTGCTTTGGGGAGAGGGCCTGACGCGGCCTATCTGGTTGTTGGGACCTGCGCAACAAGGATTTCCAGGAGGTACTGTTGGCGGGCTCTCTCCTGTGTCCGTCCCCAGCTGATTATGCAGCTTCCTGCACTGCACGGCCGTGGATTTTTGGTGGGCGAAAAGGTCTCCATCAGGGAGCGCTGGTGTGGGCTGTGCGGAGACGCTGGCTCCATTTTGCCCACGTTTCTTCCTGACCTGTCTGTGGCTGGTGACTGATTACCGCGACTTCTCTGCTTCATTGGCTTGGGTCTTATCCACTGCCTTGGTACCATATCCCATGGCTGACTGTTGTGGGGCATATTGAGAAACTGCTACACTGCCTGACATTCTGGATGGGCCTGTATGTGGAGTGCATATATTTGTGTGTGGAAGCCTGCATTATAATCCCTGCAGGCTGTGGTGGGTCTTGGCTGCGTGCTAGCCACTGCCATTTCTCTACTGTTTTTTTATATGATGCTTGGAGGCTCCTGCGGGGCAAGCTCCTACCAGCGGATCATGTCTCCTACATCATGGAAAATTCTCTGCAACAAATCCTGCAGGCTATTGCAGATTCCACACAGAGGCTTCTCAATGTATTGGATGATACATCTATGGATAAATATCTCTTCCTGTTGCTCCGATGGGTGAGGCAGTTCAGGACTTGAGCACACTGTTTCTCCAACTTCTGTGTCAGCGACTCTTTCAGTTTCCATATCAGACTATCCTCTAAACCAGGGCTGGGCAACACCGGCCCTCCAGATGTTAATGAACTACACATCCCAGGATGCTTTGCATTAGTTTTGCTATGTGGCCATGCTGAAACTGATGCAAGGCATGCTAGGATGTGTAGTTCATCAACATCTGGAGGGCCGGTGTTGCCCAGCCCTGCTCTAAACCCACTTATTTCAAAGTTTCGGGTGACTGCTGAATCCTTTTACTTTTCTGTTTATGGATATCCTAATGCTATTACAGGCCATTCGAGGCTCTCTATTATAGTTTTACCACGTGCCAGGATTATATGATTTGTTCACTATGTATATTCGTGGCCCTTTTGTTTTTCCATGTGCAAGCCGACTTTTCTTACCTCTGCTAAATTCTGGCCAGATTAAGGGGTGACATTTTGTCCTGATTTGCTGTATTAGATGCCGTTTATATAGTCGAGTAAGATCCTTCTCTTCAACACGATGCTATTGTAGCACCTTGTTGTAAATCAAAACTTATTTAGTATATTTTATCCTGTTCGATGTATGAGAGTTAGGTTTGTCAAACCTAGGATCACAAGTGCACTGCCCCAGTCGGTCCAAATTGTTGATGTCCTTTAATTGGGTGGGTGGGACAGTAGGGGTTAATTAACTTGGTATAGATTAGCTATGATGTTTTTTTTTATCCTATTGCTGATTTGGGAGTCACCATAATCTAGCTAAAGACCACTAGTTTACTCTGGATGTTTTGGGAGGGGTTTATTAGATAAGTATAGTTTTAGTTAATAGGGAAAAAGGCAAGTTTGGGATCCAAGTATACCTAGGTTGGGGTTAGGTCATAGAGTATGGGTTGGCACTGGCTAAGTAATGAATTTCAAGAATAAGAAACAGTAACAATTATTTGAGACCAACATAAAGACCGCTGTCTAGGAGAGACCCAATTAGCAGTCTGAGGTTGGTGGTGCTCCCAAAAATATACTTTTTTTCTTCAGTTTAATTTCTGGACTAAGAGGTGACTAAAGGGAACCAGTTAACTTATTTGGGGCACGCTGCCCCAAATAAGCTAACTGGTTCCCTTTAGTCGTCTCTTAGACTTTTTTTCTTCGGGGTTAGGTCATACAGGGTGGGGGTAATGGGGACCCTTTTTTGTAGTTGTTTTTTTTTCTGTTGATCGACAAATATTCTACTCGATATGTATTTATTTTGTACAGTACTAGTCCAGGTTGATTTTCTACATTTCATAATGAAATTAATGTCATTTCCTGTAATCCTGTTAACCTCGGACTTCAGGTATCTGTATCATTGGAATCCTGCTATGGAGAAAACTTGTCTCTTCTGTTTCTCATAAGTGTCCATTACCCAACCTTGTACTTTGAAATATTGTACTTTGTTACCCAACCTGTTACATGTCGCTTATATCCGGTCTGTGTACACTATTTCGTGGGGGTTTCCACTCTTATTGGTGTATTAAAGCAAAATCAATAAAAAAAATTGAATAAAAAAAAAAAAAACACTATTGGAATCCCAAGTATCCGATCAGCTGTGCTGATTAGGTGTCCACATTAAGAATCAATATTAAGCATCAATATAGTTGCTCTGGGGGAGCTAAGAGATACAAGTTTGTTTAAAGAATGGTGTTTTCTCTCTGCTTAGGCAGTCTCCCAAGGCTGCATTCCATAAATTCCTTTCAAGTTGATGTAGATCAGTGGTTCCCAACCCTGGTCCTCGAGTACCCCCAACAGTGCATGTGTTCCAAGTCACCCAGTAGGTGCACTCATTATTCAGACACATTTTAAAAGATCCACAGGTGGAGCTAATTATGTCACTGTGATTCTGTGTGGAGACCTGGAAAACGTGCACTGTTGGGGGTACTTGAGGACCAGGGTTGGGAACCACTGATGTAGATGATTCAGATGCTTCTTCTCAGGAGTATGGGAGATGGAACCATATTGGTCTCCACACAGAATCACAGGTTAAATAATTCGCTCCATCTGTGATCTTTTAAATGGTCAGTGAATAATGAGTGCACCTGTCGGGTGACCTGGAAAACATACATTTTGGGGGGGGGGGGTGTCCTGAGGACCTAGGTTGGGAACCACTGATCACCACAAGAGAAGTGCACATGATGCCTCAGGGCAGGGGACTGCCGCTAGAGTCTCTTGAAATAGTGCCGTAGGTCTAAAAACAGGATGAATAAGCATGATAAAAGCGGGAGAGCCAGCAGACACCTCTTGCACCAAGCTACTCCAGGGCAACGCCCCGGAAGATATTTTAAAGTACATTTTCATCCCGACTGGTGTATCCCTACATCCCATCCCATCCCATCCCATCCTGGCCAATGATTGGGTCGTGTATATGCAACTGGAGCAAATCCTCAGACATTGCCTTGAGTAGAAAGTTGTCCAGGTAAGGGGTGATGACACCTTGCTTTTGTAATAAGGCAATCTGATGAGAGCTGTGGAGAGAGATGTGTATATACTTTATATACACCAATCAGCCATTACATGTTTTTTCTGTCCAGTAGGGGGCACCGGGTCACTGGAGTAAATAGTTACAATTTTTTTTCCCAGTAGTCCTTGACTCTCTACTCAATAACTCACCGCCAGTTTGAGTTTAGCTCCAGCAGGAGCCCCCACAGCTGCTCCAACACCCAGAGCTGGCAGCACTGGCAACTGGGCCAAGTGACTTTAGGCCAAGGGTTTATGTTGCTCCTACCACTTCTATATGGAAAACTGATGATCTTTGTCATCTATGATTCCCAGGCTGGTCCACTCCTAAACATGTCACTCATATAACATCCGTTAAACCTAAGTTTCTGGTTGTCGCCCTCAATCTGTGTCTATTTCTGCTCTCTCCATTTGGTTGATGGTGCCTTATGGGCGGCATGGTGCTTCTGCTGATCACCTCGGTCATGCTGACACCTGGTCCTCCGTACAAACTTTTGTCAAGTTTTACAGGTTTAGCGTCCAAGGAATTTTTTTATTTTTTTGGGCTCTTACTGTGTGGCACAATGGGAATTTTGTCTCCTTCAGGGTGGCAAAATGTGAATTTTGGTTCAATCTGCATGGCAAACATACATTTTGTATTATTCTGTGTGGCAAAATGTGAATTTTGGCTTATTCCATGGGGCATAATATGAATTTTGGCTTATTCGGTGTGGCAGAATGTGAACTTTAGCTCAATCCAGCTGGCATAATGTGTAAGCGGGTCTACTATTGTGTTGAATGTGTATAAGGGGTTTATGGTGTGGTACACTACACTCAAGGATACACACCCTTTTGAGGGGTCACACGGCCCTCGAATATTTACTGGAGGTGTTAGTGGCTCCCCCAGCTGAAATAATTGCCCACCCCTGCCCTAAACCTAACCCTCCTTTCCCAGGCAGCATGCTAACTAATCCCCACGTAATTACCGGCTGTCATTAGACATCAGATTTCTGATCTATATTAAGAATCCTGACGCCGGTGTTGAGGGCAGTCGGGATGCCAGCATCTGTATATTGAACATCTGCATCCTGAGCTCCAGGATGTTAACTGCATCCCCCTTAGAATATGAGTAACAAACAGGCTTTTACTTACTGATAAGTCTATTTCTCAGATTCAATAGGGATTATTGATGTGCCCTCTTTAATGTGTTGGCCGCTTGTTTGTTTTGATGGACTGTATTGTGCTTTTTTGTGTTTGGTGATTTCGGTTTATTGTCTGTGTTCCTGGGGTCTACGTTTGTGTGATTCTTATTTATTTCCTTTTTGTCCTCTCCATGTCCAGTTTGGCTTACTTAATCTTAACTAAGTCAACTGGGATATAGAGGGCAAGAAGAAACGGTACTTGTGGAGTATCACGGCTCCCACGATGGCCATCGCACGGGAAAAAATCGCATCGCATCCGATTTTTAACAGAAAAGCATCCAAATGCATTGAAATTAGTATGAAACATGTTTAATGGCCCCAAAATGTAATTTTTGAGGCTGTACCACCCCCATTATCAACGCGAACCCGAAGCGTGGCGAGCGGGGGCGGTACGCGTCCTACGACCTTTTCATACCCCCACTATCCACGTCGGCGTGGAGTTCAGAATAGAAAGTGTGGCGAGCGCAGCGAGCTACCGAGCCCGAAGCGTGGCGAGCACAGCGGATACCTTCACAGGTATACGCGTCCCCTTGCGGGCTTCACAGGTGTCCACGTCCCCTCGCGGGGCTCGCCACGCTTCGGGCTCGGTGGCTCGCTGCACTCGCCACACTTTCTATTCTCAACTCCACGCCGACGTGGATAGTGGGGGTATGAAAAGTTCTTAGGACGCGTACCGCTGCGCTCGCCACGCTTCGGGTTCGCGTTGATAGTGGGGGTGGTACAGCCATAAAAAATTACATTTGGGGGCCATTGAACATGTTTCATACTAATTTCAATGCATTTGGATGCTTTTCTGTTAAACGCATGCGATCGCATGGGATTTTGTCGTAAAAACTGCAAAAATCGCATCCCATCGCATGCCACTATATATGGCATGCGATGGGAGCCGTGATAATCCACAAGTACAGAAGAAACATTCAGTGCCTAGAAGAATTAGTGTCCGATTCCACTTATCAACCTTCTATACCCCAGTGTAATCACCAGTGGCCCTCATGGAATTTAAGAAATACCAAAGTCTTGTTTTTAGGGCATGAACAAGGATTTTTTTGGACTGCCACAGTATTTGTTTATTATTAAACCATAACATTACATTCAACCTTTTACAGATGTTATGCTTTTCTTTCAGTGCCTTTGTTCATCGATGTGGACGCACAGCACGAATTGGTCATCATGGCAGCGCACTTGTGT
Source organism: Crinia signifera (assembly GCF_055691185.1). Lineage (NCBI taxonomy): Eukaryota > Metazoa > Chordata > Amphibia > Anura > Myobatrachidae > Crinia > Crinia signifera. Next base: position 372,726,235 of record NC_139217.1, read on the forward strand.
TTTTGCTTCCTATGGAAGAATCCTATGTCCGTTTTCTTTCAATAAACCAAAAGGTAAACTTTTTGTATTTTTTTTTTTTTTTTTTAAAGCAAGAAAACCTCTTATGAGAGTAAACAGGATTGTCCTTAATGATTTTGTGCTTTATGCAATCAACATATAATTCTACTTCTGTTTTTATATAACTACACGGCAGCCATTCATTTTAGGAGAGTGCAAACATATCCCATAAAAGTGCATATGGTTTTCCATGAATAAGACATTTGTATTATATAATGTTTATTATACTATTTTATGCTTATGCCATTTGCTCCTCTACGTGGCCAGTAACACAGATGGGAAATACAGGCTTGTGTTGTCCTACCCACAAATTGCAAGTTCTTAACAGGAATTACTTTTGCTTCATGTATATTTTCTATTCTTTTTCTAAAACTCTTGTCCCATTCCAGCTGTGAGTCATATAGCGGCTGCTGTTGCTGGTGACTCAGATACTGTTCTTGTAATCCACAGTGCCCACTGCAGGAAATGGCAGAACTGACTTGTACGGTGGATCATTTACCAAAGTTGAAGTCCATGGCAATGAGTGATCGGGCGATGTTTGAGAAAGGCATGAAAGCCTTTGTCTCCTATGTACAAGCTTATGCCAAACATGAGTGCAGCTTAATATTCCAAGTGAAAGGTAGAAAATCGATAAGGCTCATCAAACATATATTGTTATTTATGTGGTATGACCATGCATAAAGCAGCTTCTACTTGAAATCATGTATGATTCCACCATGGCAGCAGACTGTCATGGCAGGCAATATATTGTGCTTTGGAATTTGTTATTTGTGTGTGGGAGGCATTTGGTAGGGACTGGCTGCTGCGCATTCACAGGACATAAGACACTGTCAGTTTTGTCCGAGTTACCGGCGCTGCGTCTGCAATTAGTCCCAGTGGCACTGTGGTTTGGTGGAGGGAGAGAATCCCCCCTCTAAATCTGTGCCTGCTAGTTGTGGCCCTGCAGAGGAGCCACAGAGCAAGCGCTCCTTCAAAGAGCGACTCATGTTTGAGGGGAGTGAGCTGCCCCTCATTCCCTCACCCCTGGTCAACACTGCAAATATTAACCCAATATTGATTGACCCAAGTAACATCTCACCAAATGGTCTGAAAGCACTAAAGCAGCAAGCTTTGAGCAAACCAATACTTGGGTAATTCTTAAATGTTTTGGCCATGGCTGTACTTTTTTTTTTTATAAGGTGGTATTAAAGTAAAAAGGTCAATATTTCCTATTAATGAAACGTAATTTTTCACACCAGTGGTACATTCCAAATAATGCTTAGTTGTCTCCTGTGATTTTGTAGATTATAGTTTAGTTTGATCTTTGAGTATTTTTTTACATTTTATTTTGCTCATATAGATTTGGATTTCTGCACTCTTGCCCGTGGCTTTGCTCTGCTGAAAATGCCCAGGATGCCAGAATTGAGAGGAAAAGATATCTCTGACTTTGTTCCCACTTTAATCGATACCGACTCCATCTCCTACAAAGATAAAAACCGAGAAAAGCAGAGAAAGAAGATGTTGCTGGAAAGAAAGCAGAAACGGGAGGTTGAGGGCAGGAGAAACTTCACAAAGAACAAGGCTTGGTCTAAGCAGAAAGTCAAAAAAGAGAAAAGGAAAAAAAATGCGCTTAAAAGAAAACACAAGGAGGTAAAATATCTGAAAGCAGTTTTACCAGCAAATGGAAAATTACCCTGAAGGGAACTTATATAGATTTTGGATGAAGGGCCATTTGGTAACATTTCTAAAATATATGTTGAAATGGTTTGTAGATAAAGTTTTTTTTTTTTTTTTTTTTTTTTTTTAATTTTTATTGAGTTTTTCAAATCAATAATCAAACAAACATTACAACCAATATAACAGACACAGAGATTACATATCAATGGGTGCTGGTTGAAATTTGAGAGAGGTCTGAGAAAATACATTTTTATCAGAAGTTAAATACACTTCTTTGCGTATAAAGACCTAAAGGTTGATCATGGTTAGGAAGGAGGGGGGGGGGGGGGGGGATGGTCAATAAGGGAAAAAGGGAATTGGGGGGGGGGAGGGAACCTGAGGCAGGGCCAGGAGGAGTATAGGTGGGAGAAATAAAAGGGGGAGTGAGAGAAGAAAGGGGAAGATGGGGGAGGGAGGTGGGGAAGGGAAGCCGGCAATCTCCAAGTGAGCTTCAAGGAAAGATAATCCAGAACATTATAGATATGTCAACGGGGGTTCAGATTGAAAGTAGGTTGTCCATGGGGACCAGGTTTTAATAAAAGAAGGGGTGGAATCATGTAAGAATGCGGTAATCTTTTCCACCTTGTAGGTGGACCAAACCGCACTAATTATGGTAGATTTGGAAGGAGCTGTAGGGCTCTTCCAGTTTTTCGCGATCAGGCATTTAGTTGTGTTGAGAATATGGTTAATCAGTTTTTGTGATGCAGGTTGGGAGCGTGGGATTGGTCTTAGTAACAGGGAGAAAGAGGGAGAGGTGGGTATTTGTATGTCCAGCACCGAGTTAATTAGCTCATGGGCTTCCCGCCAGGAGGACTGGGTTTGTAGATAAAGTTTAGAAATGTGTTAATATTGGGGCAGATGTATTAAGCCTTAAAAATAGATAAATGCAAGGGTGATAAAGAGATAAATGTCCAGCCAATCAGCTCATTACTGACTTCTTTCAAACACAGCCTGGAACATGGCAGTTAGGAGCTAATTGGCTGGACATTTATCTTTATTTATCACTCTTCATTTATCTCTTTTGAAGGCTTAATACATCTGTTCCATTGAAACTAACAAATGGGAGGGGGGGGGGGGTGCTTCTCCTGCCTGTGTCACCGGGAGCCCTCCTTTTCCCACACAAGTTTCAGATGCAGGCAGGATGGCTTCCATCTCCCTGCCTTTCGCAGGTTAAAAATCGTGGTCAGGGGCAGCAAACCCCTGCGGTGTTGAATAGGGTGACAAGGAGGGCTGGCAGCGAATGCTCCAGCCCCCCGGAACCCGGCGACAGGATTCGCTGCACAGGAAAAAAAATCTAATTGAATACCTGCCAAAGTCTTGCTAAGATATAAACGACATGCATATCTGTTGAATACAATGTTGGTTCTATATTCTGTTATAGTGGTTGATAAATCCTCCTGATGTATTGTAGGGTTCTGATATAGATGATGAGGATGTGGATGAGCTGCTCCGTGACACCAGATTACTGAAAAAGCGGAAACAAGGAAAAATCACAGAGGAAGAGTTGGAGAAACAGCTGACCTCTTTTGGAAGATCTGCAGATGGTTCTGACCTATCGGACTGAGCATGACAGCTTCTGTACTGTGTGGACTAATATTTGTACCTTGTACAGCTTTTCAAAATGATGATGATCATTGGTGTATATAATACCTGACTGTGTATTCCGTACGTATGCAAGGAATTTCATAATTTTATTTAAATGATATACAGTAATTGTAGCAGGTTTTATTGTTTTATAGATATACATGAATGGTCGTTGTGTATAATCTTGTCATCCTGCACAAGAATTCCATTTCTTATTGAATTTTACAACTAATTTCTTGGTACTTATGTATTATCTGGGCTCCCATGTTAAATGCACATTATTTTTTCATACCTCTACTATCCAACTACGCATGGAGTTGATTTTATATAGTGTGGTGAGCGCAGCGAGCCACCGTGCCCGAAGCGTGGCGAGGGGAAGCAGTCTCATAAGAAAAATGGGAGCCCAGATATTACATAAGTACCAATTTCTCTATAGCAGTACGGTCATGATCCTGACTGCTCCTGTACACCTAATTAATGGATTAAAGCACGAGTTCCCCAATACTTGGATTCCTTTCCCATCTATAGTATTTAAGATGGATTGTTGCTCTTTTTAGGGCCTTATTTGGGCCAAGCGTTTGGCAAAATAGTTTGGACCTTCAAAATGAACAATACTTTAAAATATATGCCGGTTTTGATTGTGTCCATGTCCTCAAATTTGTACAAATGTTACATCTTCAGGTTCACCTAAATTTCTTTGGGACGGGGTAAAGAAGATGTACACCATCCGGTTGACCTGTATATTAGACTGACACTGGTTACACTTGAAAGGGTCAACAAGATAGTGGTTGAAAAGAAAACTATTTTTTTCTTGTATATTTCATGTTTTATGACCACCATAAGTACACACATATACCCATGAGGGCTCTCTTCCCTCGCCACAGGTTATTAATCCCAGTTGTAATCCAGGTGATTAGTAAATAATGCAAATGTTGTGAAAACCCAAAAAAAACATGTGTTGAGGTGTAGAACCTGTTGAGCTATTGACCATCAAACTGGATTGTGTAGATCTATCATCCGGATACTGTTTTTTTTTTTTTGGGAGCTTGTTAGTGTTATCAGAGGCATTGTCTGGCAGATTGTGACTTAGTGCGGCGGTTGTTTTCAGAAGTTTTAAAGTGGTCTACAACCCCATAATTTCCTTCATTATTGACAGATGTTCCACCTACAAAGGATACGCATATGGGCTCAATTGGCCATTGTTGGTACATGAAAAGGTCAACATGGGTTTTTTTCTTTATCCAGGACACTTGTTCATACTTTATGGTCCACATGGACTACAATTAGGAATGGAAACGTGTGCCGAGTGAAGCACCATGTATGTATTACACTAATTCATGTCGACAGATTCCCAAAATAAACCGCTATTTTACTGAAGTTTGATATTTTTCTTGGATATATAGTGCTGAAAATCTGGCATTCTCAAGTTACAATTAGAAGTCACGTCACTGCATTCAGGGTTTACAGTGTCCCACTATAGTCAGAGCTTGTATTCATTTATTTGGGGTCTGTCTGTTCAGTTCTCTTACCCTTGCAAGACAGTCTATTTCCTGTTTGTGAGTGTGCTTTTCAAAATTTCCAGGTGGTCATCAACTGTTCCTCTGGGGAAGAGGGAAAGGTTGCAGAAAAAAAAGTGATGTTTCTTAATAGTCTGTGGGCACCTGACGGACAGCCCTAATTAAGGCTTTCGCCAATGGGCATCTTGGGTTTCTCTTCAGAAAGAGATGCAACCTCCAAATCCAACTCATGGAAACCTTCACCTTCTTTCTCTAGACAAGAAGAATCTGACTCAGACCTTACTGGACTGTAGACACTTGCACAGTTAAAAACACTTCTCAGATGGGACTGCTGTTGCAGGACCCTTCACAGCCATATTGTGAAGAGGGAAGGGGCAGCTGATATAAACAGACACACTCCCCAAGCAGTGGTGCAATAGGATACACCCAAAAGGCAACAGTAGCAATACATCTCTGCACAGAGAGAAATCTATAACTAGCTATAGAGAAGTGAAAAGCAATCATTACCACACCAACTAGTGTAGAAGTAGAGGTTACACTCTACAGTAATTTTGAAACCAGCCTCCCCAATGCAAAACCAGCCTCCCCAATGCAACTTACAGATCCCTGGTAGCAGTTGAAGGAACAGTGCTACCAGCATGGATGGCCTAGAGGAAGAGATCTACTGGGCTCTGTAAAGATGGCAGGTGGCCTCCCCTTTTATGGGTTCTCAGCCTGGTGGTACCAATAAAGAATGGAACTTCCAAGCACAGCCATCTGGGGGTGCCCTACTGGCTGGCAGAAATGTATAATTTGAAGGCAGATAAGAGAGCCGTTTGGGCCATCTAGTCTAGTTCCTTTTTAAACCATATTGTTACCTCAAAACCTAGAAGAGGGTTTTTTTGGGGTGACTGGTCGCACAGAAATTATCGAGGAGTATTTAAAGCGGCCCCCTAAATAAGCATTGACGGTTAATCAGACATATGTCAATTAGGGGTGTGCTACCACTGGACACAGCAGAGTTGCAAAACAAGGGGGGAAAGGAGGAGTGTCTCGGTGTGGTGCACCTACAAAGTTTTAATAAAATATAACCTTTAATTGTTATTTTCTAAAAGCTGCGAAATATACAACACAAATACAAATATGACACGGACAGTGAGATTAAAAGGAATAATCCTCACACCGTGGGGCCCCCAGGATCTGTATCCCTTCTTTTTATCTGGGTTTGTCTGTAGTGGTGCTTGTGAACATTGGTACCATTAAGGCTTGGTTTTATCTGCACTGTGACAGTTGAAACAGGGATGGTAATAATCACAACAGTATCCAAATGCCAATTAATAAAGGGAGAGGTCTCCTGTCAATTAGTGAGGGCAATGAATCTTGCTAGCAATATTAGTTACTGTTGGAGCAATCTAACAGATCTATGTCTGTTGTCCCGGTGCCAGGCAGCCCCTGTATATAATAAACAGTGAGGTACCTGTCTATCATAAGCACAGCAGCGGCAGTTATCTGCCCCGTCCTCCCTGTGGCTACAAAGACAGCCAGTTGGGTAGTGACGGTAGTAGGCAGCAGCCATGGCTAGTCGGCTTGGAGTGACAGCGGTAAAGTACACCCGCTTCACTCCCGATAAGCCGTCTGCCTGCTTGTCAGCACTGAGCGGTGTTCAGTGTTACACACCGTGTCTCAGGCTGGAGGCAGGTGGGAGAGCCGGCAGCGGGACCGCACCATTTAAACTAAACAGATCAAAATTACATTTCAGAGGGAGGGAAAGACTGGGAGCACACACTAAGTGTTATACAGATCCTGGGGGCCCCACGGTGTGAGGATTATTCCTTTTAATCTCACTGTCCGTGTCATATTTGTATTCGTATTTGTGTTGTATATTTTGCAGCTTTTAGAAAATAACAATTAAAGGTTATATTTTATTAAAACTTTGTAGGTGCACCACACCGAGACACTCCTCCTTTCCCCCCTTGTACCTCAAAACCTATTTGATCCTTATTTCTTTGTAAGGATATCCTTAACCCCTTCCTGACAGAGCCAGTTTTTGCCTTCCTGACAGAGCCCTTTTTTTCAAATCTGACATGTATCACTTAAGTGGGGATAACTTTTTTTTGCTTTTACTTATCCCAGTGATTTTGAGATTGTTTTTTCGTGACACATTGTACTTCAAATTAGTGGTAAATTTGGGTCGATACAGTCTGTGTTTTTTTGTGAAAAATACCAAAATGTCGTAAAAAAATGGAAAATTTAGCAATTTGCAAAATGTTAAATTTTCTGCTTGTGAGACAAATAATCATACCACTCAAAATAGTTAATAACTAACATAGACCATATGTCTACTTTATGTTTCCATCATTATTTCAACTTCCTTTTAATTTTTTTGGACACTAGGAGGCTTACAATATGAATAGCAAATTCTCAAATTTTCAAGAAAATTTCAAACACTGATTTTTTTAGGGACCAGTTCAGTTCTGATGTGACTTTGAGGGACTTGTATGTGAGACACCCCTATAAATGATGCCATTTCAAAAACTGCACCCCTCACAGTATTCAAAACAGCATTTTGGAAGTTTGTTAACCCTTTAGGTGTTTCACAGGAATTAAAACAAAGTGTAGGTGAAATTTCAAAATTTCATTTTTTTTGCAGATTTGCAATTTTAATACATTTTTCTAAGGAACACAGTACATTTTACTAGAGAAATGTGACTAAAAATTGATTCCCCCAATTCTTTTGTTTTCATAAATATCCTATATGTGGCCCTAGTGTGCACGTTGACCAAACCACAGGCTTCATAATAGAAGGAGCACCTACTTGATTTTGGAGCCTCCTTTTTATGAGATTATTTTTTAGGCACCATGTAGGTTTCTAGGCACCATAAGATGCTAAAAGTTAGGAACCCCCCCACAAGTGACCCCATTTTGCAAACTACACCCCTCAGGGAATTCATCTAGGGGTATAGTGTACATTTCAAACCCCCAGGGGTTTCACCAATTTTGGTACAACTGGGCTGTGAAAATTAAAAATTAAATTTTTTACACAAAAATGCAGTTCTGGCTCAAAATTTTTCATTTTCAGAAGGTATGAAGGAGAAAAAGCACCCCAAAATCTGTGCCCCAATTTCTCCCGAGTACGGCAATGCCTCACATGTGACCAAAAAATACCATTTGGGTGCATGGCAGGACTCAGAAGGGAAGGAGTGATTTTTGGATTTTGCAGCTCAGATTCTGGTGGAATGTTGGTGGGTGCTATGTCGCATTAGCAAGACCCCCCAAGCACCAATACAGTGGAACCCCCCCACAAGTGACCCCATTTTGCAAACTACACCCCTCAGGGAATTCATCTAGGGGTATAGTGTACATTTCAAACCCCCAGGGGTTTCACCAATTTTGGTACAACTGGGCTGTGAAAATTAAAAATTAAATTTTTTACACAAAAATGCAGTTCTGGCTCAAAATTTTTCATTTTCAGAAGGTATGAAGGAGAAAAAGCACCCCAAAATCTGTGCCCCAATTTCTCCCGAGTACGGCAATGCCTCACATGTGACCAAAAAATACCATTTGGGTGCATGGCAGGACTCAGAAGGGAAGGAGTGATTTTTGGATTTTGCAGCTCAGATTCTGGTGGAATGTTGGTGGGTGCTATGTCGCATTAGCAAGACCCCCCAAGCACCAATACAGTGGAACCCCCCCACAAGTGACCCCATTTTGCAAACTACACCCCTCAGGGAATTCATCTAGGGGTATAGTGTACATTTCAAACCCCCAGGGGTTTCACCAATTTTGATACAACTGGGCAGTGAAAATGAAAAATTACATTTTTTTACACAAAAATGCAGTTCTGGCTCAAAAATTTTCATTTTCACAAGGAATAAAGGAGACAAAGCACCCCAAAATCTGTGCCCCAATTTCTCCCCAGTACGGCAATGCCTCACATGTGACCAAAAAATACCATTTGGGTGCATGGCAGGACTTTAGAAGGGAAGGAGTGATTTTTGGATTTTGCAGCTCAGATTCTGGTGGAATGTTGGTGGGTGCTATGTCGCATTAGCAAGACCCCCCAAGCACCAATACAGTGGAACCCCCCCACAAGTGACCCCATTTTGCAAACTACACCCCTCAGGGAATTCATCTAGGGGTATAGTGTACATTTCAAACCCCCAGGGGTTTCACCAATTTTGATACAACTGGGCAGTGAAAATGAAAAATTATATTTTTTTACACAAAAATGCAGTTCTGGCTCAAAATTTTTCATTTTCAGAAGGTATGAAGGAGAAAAAGCACCCCAAAATCTGTGCCCCAATTTCTCCCGAGTACGGCAATGCCTCACATGTGACCAAAAAATACCATTTGGGTGCATGGCAGGACTCAGAAGGGAAGGAGTGATTTTTGGATTTTGCAGCTCAGATTCTGGTGGAATGTTGGTGGGTGCTATGTCGCATTAGCAAGACCCCCCAAGCACCAATACAGTGGAACCCCCCCCACAAGTGACCCCATTTTGCAAACTACACCCCTCAGGGAATTCATCTAGGGGTATAGTGTACATTTCAAACCCCCAGGGGTTTCACCAATTTTGATACAACTGGGCTGTGCAAATGAAAAATTACATTTTTTACACAAAAATGCAGTTCTGGCTCAAAAATTTTCATTTTCACAAGGAATGAAGGAGACAAAGCACCCCAAAATCTGTGCCCCAATTTCTCCCCAGTACGGCAATGCCTCACATGTGACCAAAAAATACCATTTGGGTGCATGGCAGGACTCAGAAGGGAAGGAGTGATTTTTGGATTTTGCAGCTCAGATTCTGGTGGAATGTTGGTGGGTGCTATGTCGCATTAGCAAGACCCCCCAAGCACCAATACAGTGGAACCCCCCCACAAGTGACCCCATTTTGCAAACTACACCCCTCAGGGAATTCATCTAGGGGTATAGTGTACATTTCAAACCCCCAGGGGTTTCACCAATTTTGATACAACTGGGCAGTGAAAATGAAAAATTACATTTTTTTACACAAAAATGCAGTTCTGGCTCAAAAATTTTCATTTTCACAAGGAATAAAGGAGACAAAGCACCCCAAAATCTGTGCCCCAATTTCTCCCCAGTACGGCAATGCCTCACATGTGACCAAAAAATACCATTTGGGTGCATGGCAGGACTTTAGAAGGGAAGGAGTGATTTTTGGATTTTGCAGCTCAGATTCTGGTGGAATGTTGGTGGGTGCTATGTCGCATTAGCAAGACCCCCCAAGCACCAATACAGTGGAACCCCCCCACAAGTGACCCCATTTTGCAAACTACACCCCTCAGGGAATTCATCTAGGGGTATAGTGTACATTTCAAACCCCCAGGGGTTTCACCAATTTTGATACAACTGGGCAGTGAAAATGAAAAATTAAATTTTTTTACACAAAAATGCAGTTCTGGCTCAAAAATTTTCATTTTCACAAGGAATGAAGGAGACAAAGCACCCAAAAATCTGTGCCCCAATTTCTCCCCAGTACGGCAATGCCTCACATGTGACCAAAAAATACCATTTGGGTGCATGGCAGGACTCAGAAGGGAAGGAGTGATTTTTGGATTTTGCGGCTCAGATTCTGGTGGAATGTTGGTGGGTGCTATGTCGCATTAGCAAGACCCCCAAAGCACCATTACAGTGGAACCCCCCCACAAGTGACCCCATTTTGCAAACTACACCCCTCAGGGAATTCATCTAGGAGTATAGTGTACATTTCAAACCCCCAGGGGTTTCACCAATTTTGATACAACTGGGCAGTGAAAATGAAAAATTACATTTTTTTACACAAAAATGCAGTTCTGGCTCAAAATTTTTCATTTTCAGAAGGTATGAAGGAGAAAAAGCACCCCAAAATCTGTGCCCCAATTTCTCCCGAGTACGGCAATGCCTCATGTGTGACCAAAAAGTGGCAGGACTCAGAAGGGAAGGAGTGATATTTGGATTTTGCAGCACAAATTCTGGTGGAATGTTGGTGGGTGCTATGTCGCATTAGCAAGACCCCCAAAGCACCAATACAGTGGAACCCCCCCACAAGTGACCCCATTTTGCAAACTACACCCCTCAGGGAATTCATCTAGGAGTATAGTGTACATTTCAAACCCCCAGGGGTTTCACCAATTTTGATACAACTGGGCAGTGAAAATGAAAAATTACATTTTTTTACACAAAAATGCAGTTCTGGCTCAAAATTTTTCATTTTCAGAAGGTATGAAGGAGAAAAAGCACCCCAAAATCTGTGCCCCAATTTCTCCCGAGTACGGCAATGCCTCATGTGTGACCAAAAAGTGGCAGGACTCAGAAGGGAAGGAGTGATTTTTGGATTTTGCGGCTCAGATTCTGGTGGAATGAATGGTGGGTGCTATGTGGCATTAGCAAGACCCCCGAAGCACGGTGAAATGATGAACCTAATAATCCATAGATGTGTGGTATATTTTAAAACACTCCTTTTTACATAGGCCGGGTTTGTCGGGGCAAGTGTCACACTGGAAAATAGTTTGCTTTCTTATTCCCTTTTTATAGCAAACTTTGCACCTTTTTTGTGTCCTGCCCTTTTTTCCAGTGGAGGGGATTTCATCAGGAAAATGCTGCCCTGGTACAATACGGGGGCCAGTACTAGAAGTACTGGGGCCCTCTGCCTGCTGGTTCCCAAATATTAGGCCCTTTATGACTTCCTCTTGAAAGTGCATAAATGTCCCCCTCTGGCCGGTAGAACGGAATAGCACGTAAGCGTTATACAGTGCCATCTGGATGATATACACGGCCAGCTTCTTGTACCAGATTTTTGTTTTCCGCAGGGCACTGTACGGCTTCAGTACCTGATCTGAAAGATCCACTCCGCCCATGTACCTATTGTAATCCAGGATACAATTAGGTTTTGAGGTGTGGGTACTGGTACCTCGTACAGGGACGGAGGTGGTACTGTCTCCGTGAATTGTTGTCAGTATAAGGACATCCCTCTTGTCCTTATATTTGACCAACAACATATTTTCGGTGCATATTCCCCTGCTTTCACCCCTTCTCATTACTTGGGCAATGTGCGTTTTTGGGAGGCCTCTTTGGTTCTTGCGCACAGTACCGCAAGCTGCTGTACCTCTTGAACCAAGGGCCTTAAACAGGGGGATGCTAGTGTAAAAGTTATCCACATAGAGGTGATAACCTTTATCCAGGAAGGGGTGCACTAAATCCCAGACAATTTTTCCACTAACACCTACGAGGGAGGGGGGGCATTCTGGCGGTTCAATTCTTGAATCCTTCCCTTCATATACCCTAAACATGTGGGTGTACCCTGAGGTGCTTTCACACAGCTTATACATTTTTATGCCATACCTTGCCCTCTTACTGGGAAGGTACTGGCGGAATTTAACACTTCCTTTAAAATGTATAAGGGACTCGTCAATACAAATAAATTTTTCAGGGATGTACATCTCTGCAAATTTGGCACTGAAATGATCAATGACCGGCCTGACTTTGAATAGCCGGTCAAAGGTGGGATCATCTCTGGGTGGGCACTGTGCATTATCGTTGTAATGCAAAAATTTAAGGATCGTCTCAAATCGAGCCCGGGTCATGGCCATACGGTAAAATGGGGTGCTGTACAGAACATCTGTACTCCAATATTGCCTAATTTCTGGCTTTTTTACTATGCCCATATGAAACACCAGACCCCAAAACGTCATCATCTCTACTGCATCTACAGGGGTCCACCTAGCAAATGATGACGTGGGGTTTTGAGCAATAAACTGCTGGGCATATAAATTAGTTTGGTCCACCATTAAATTTATAAAATCATCAGAGAAAAATAATTTGAAAAAGTCAATTTCTCTGAGACCTGTGGAATCAAATTGGATTCCTGGCATGGCCAAAAACTCAGGAACCTGGGGCTCAAAATTGTCTGGTGGTGGGGTCCATACGAGATCAATTATTGGGGGGGGGGTCTCAGCTGCTCTACGGGGGCGTCTTTGAGGGGGTCCCTCATCACCAGAGGAGGAAGAGGAGCTTAAGACAAATCCTTCAAATTCCCCGCTTGCATCACTGGCTGTGTCAGAGTCAGAGGCAAGCATGGCATATGCCTCCTCCGCTGAATACATTCTTCTGGATGACTGGGATGACATTTGGGATGACATTTGGGATGCCATTTTTATTTTTGTGTTTCTGGTAGTGAAATGTTTCAACACGTGTATAGTGTAGGGGGGGTACAAACTTTATTTCAACCCGGGGGGGTATGTAGTGTGTAGTGTGTATGTAGTGCAGAAAAAAAAAAAATACTTTATACAGGAATTTGATCCCAATAAAAAAAAAAAAAATTGAAGGGGTTAAAAAAAAAAAAAAAATTGAAGGGGTAAAAAAAAAAAAAAAAAAAGGTCCTGCGCCAAAAATTGAGCACAGATGTTGGTCAGTAACGTCCGTCACTGAACAGCGCTCAAAGGCAACAGGAATTTGATAAAAAAAAAAATAGATCAACCCTGTGCCGAAAAAGCTGATCAGTGATGTACGTCACTGATCAGCGCACAGTGGCCACAGGACACCCACAAAATCACAGTGTGTGTAAAAAAAAAATTAAAAAAAGACCCCACAGCACCCTCAAAAAAAAAAAAAGGTGATCACTGATGCGACACTGATTACCAGTGAGGGGCAGCAGGTGCACAACCTTTTGTGCAACTGACAGTGCAACTGGCAGCAACTGACAGGTATATATAAAAAAAAAACCCTGCGCCCCCAAAAAGTTGCTGATCAGCTCAGATATACTGATCAGCACAAAAGGGGGGGTAGCAGACACAAAATATACACTCTCTATCACTCTCTGTCACTATCTCTCTCTATCTCTCACTATCTATCACTATCTATCACTCTAGGACACTGCAGCAGCAGCACTGACAGTTATATATATAAAAAAAAAAACTGCACCCCCAAAAAGGGGGGGTAGCAGACACAAAATATACACTCTCTATCACTCTCTGTCACTATCTCTCTCTATCTCTCTATCTCTCACTATCTATCACTATCTATCACTCTATGACACTGCAGCAGCAGCACTGACAGTTATATATATAAAAAAAAACCCTGCACCCCCAAAAAGGGGGGGTAGCAGACACAAATCTCTCTATCTCTCACTATCTATCACTATCTATCACTCTATGACACTGCAGCAGCAGCACTGACAGTTATATATATATAAAAAAAAACTGCACCCCCAAAAAGGGGGGGTAGCAGACACAAAATATAGCTCTCTCTGTCACTATCTCTCTCTATCTCTCTCTCTATCTCTCTATCACACTGCAGCAGCAGCAGGAAGTCACAAGAAGTCAGATCCAGGAAGCATCCAGCACGCTACAAGCAGTGATCAGGTGATCAGGTAAGGTATTTGCAAGGATCAGGTAAGTATTAGCAAGGATCAGGTCAGTATCACGGCAGATAGGCACGGTGACCGCTCTGCACGCAATTCCAGACCGGAATGGCGTCTGCAGCGCAGTCACCGTTAGTTTAAATGTCGCGCCTTGGCTGTGATTGGCTGTCGGTCCGACGGACCAATCACAGCCTTGGGGGCAGGTGGGGTGAGGGTGGGGTGAGGTGTCATCGTCACCGATGACCCCCTCATGCCCCCTGACGCCCGGCGGTGATTGACACCTGTGTTACCGAGCGTCTGATTCGCTGGTAACACAGGAAAACGCTGTGAATGGCTGTTCACACTGAACAGCCAATCACAGCGATCGCCAACGGGGGGGCGGCATCGCAGCCCCCCCTGGGCATGCAGGGACATGTCTGCTGTCAGGGACAGCAGACATCGTCCCTCTGTCACTGCGTCTCTAGACGCAGTGACACTTTAAAGTCATGACGTACATTTATGCCATGTGTCGGGAAGTACATCCCGGCCATGACGTAAATGTACGTCAAATGTCGGGAAGGGGTCAAGTCTATCCCCATGCATGTTTAAATTGTTCTTCTGTCTTATCCTTTACCGCCTCTGATGGGAGGATATTCCACTTGCCCACTAATCTTTCTGTGTACTTTTTCCTTTGATTGCCCCTGAACCTATACAGTGCATATCCTTGTATTCGAATACTTCCCTTTATTTGTCATGTCCCCCTTTCTTTTCTCTTTGCTGCAAACTATACATACAGTATTGAGATTGTCTTTCTGGGTAAGTTATGTGATATAGGCCATGTACTATTTTAGTTGCCCTTCTTTGTATCCTCTCTAATAAATGTATATCCTTCTGGAGATATGGCCTCCACAACTGGATAAAGTGTTCTAGATAATTTTTTCTCTGGATAAAGTGTTCTAGATAGTTTTTTCTAGATAACATTTGTGTCCTGCTGGAGGTCATTTTGCAGGGCCCTGGCAGTGCTCCTCCTGTTCCTCCTTGCACAAAGGCGGAGGTAGCATTGCTGCTGCTAGGTTGTTGGCCTTCTCCACATCTCCTGATGTACTGGCCTGTCTCCTGGTAGCGCCTCCCTGCTCTGAACACTACGCTGACAGACACAGCAAACTCTTCTTGCCACAGCTCACATAGATGTGCCATCCTGGATGAGCTGCACTACCTGAGCTACTTGTGTGGGTTGTAGACCTTGTCTCATGCTACCACTAGACTGAAAGCACCGCCAGCTTTCAAAAGTGACCAAAACATCAGCCAGAAAGCATAGGAGCTGAGAAGTGGTCTGTGGTCACCACCTGCAGAACAACTTCTTTATTGGGGGTTTCTTGCTAATTGCCTATAATTTCCACCTGTTGACTATTCCATTGTTGCTTCCTAAGTGGACAGTTTGATTTCACAGAAGTGTGATTGACTTGAAGTTACATTGTGTTGTCTTATTATTACCTTTATTTTTTTGAGCAGTGTATAATATATATATATATATATATATGTGTGTGTGTAGCGTGTGGTGAGGCGGCACTCAGATATAAATGAACAGGCAACAGCAGATAAGGATTGCCATGTTTCACAGCCCGCAGGCTTTTTTTTTTTTATATCAAGGTGCTGGTGAGAACCTTAAGGATTCCCCCAAACAGCGAAGCTCGCAGCTAATGCAAGGAGCTGCACACGGTCATCATTCAACTGACCCCCTGCACACGCCATTTCCCCATTGCTACAAATAAACCTAGCGACGAGGAAACTGCGTGTGCAGGGGGTCAGTTGAATACTGGCAGTGTGAGCTGTGACCGCAAGCAGTCAGCATTGCTCGTTGTCACAGCTCGTAAAAATCATTGAATATACCTCAAGATCTGAACAATTCACGTGCCTTAAGGACCACGTTTGAGAACCTCTGCCCAGAGGTCAGAATCCCGATGGATGTTATTCCGACATGGGTCAGGTAAGTATACTGACCCTTGCCGGCTAAACCTAAACAACCCTTGTACAACCAAACCGTAACACCCTAGTGTATGATAGGGCATGAAATACCAGACCTAATGCACAAGCTTAAAGGTCTCACATTAGGAATGGCATGTAAACTTAAAAGCTTACATCTAAAATTTACAGTTGAGCAATAAAATGTATCTAATTTTTATTGCACAAGTACTGATTATCATGTTGTCCCTAAAAAGGGGTGTGTAAATAGATCTACAGATATTAGTCAATAGTAGGTCAACCCCATATAATCGACATGCAAAAGGTCAACCTGAAAATGGTCAACATATTTTATTTTTACTAAAATGTGTCCATTGCGGGGGCGTGGCTTGGCTCGGCAAGTAAGAGGACGTGTGCCCAGGGAGCTCCGTTAATATCCTGCCTGTACCTCCTGTCCCTGGGGCCGGTGACCCTCCACCCCTTTCCACTTACCCTGCGGAGCATCTCCTGCACGTTCTGGACCACCGGCTGCTTCTCTGTGCGGCTCCTGTGGGCTGGTGTAGCTGGCCGGGCTCTCCGTGTGCTGCACTCCCGGGCGCCATCTTGGAATCCTTCCTCCGGCGACTCCGTCTCTGGGGTGCTGTCTGGCAGCTGTGGCAGCGGGGGTCGCCGGTGCTCAAACTGTTGGAGCTGGACCTCCTGGGATCTCTGCAGCAGCCGGTGTTTAATAACGGAGGGCAATAGCGCCTGTGTCCTGCGCTGTCGGTGTGACCGCCCCTGAGCACCGGGCGCCATCTTTGAACATCCTGTCCTCCGTCTACAGCTTTACACTGGACTCAATCTTGGGTGGGGTGAGTGTGGCTGAACAGCCTATATCCCTGCATCGGGCTGTGTAGCTGCTACTCACATCCTTGGTACATTTGGGGGTGTGCTAGCCACCTCCATTTTGTAGAAGGACTTCCTGGTAGCAACCTGCATATGCATCTATTCGTCTGGAATTCCAGCCGCATTCTATTATGGACATAAATATGGAGTCACCTTGCCAGCAAATCCTCCAGGCCATATATGCTTCAGCTGACAGGCTTGCAACACAGATTGATAGTCTCCGGGATACAGCTTTTTTCACCTCTCCTTCTGTCCCTGAACAGTGTTCTCCTGCATTGGAGGGGTGCATGACTCGATGCCTTGATCCTGTTCTGCCTGTGGTTTCTACGCCTGCTCACACCAGGAAAATGCTTCTACAGCTGTATCTCCCTGGGTTTGAAACTTCCAGTTTCCCCAATTCAATATCTGGTTATTCTAAAATTCCTACAGTGAGTCTTCAGGAGTTTGGAAATGCGCTGCCTGGTGTTCCCTGGTCCTTTCTTGACATTGTAATTTGGCACTATTACGTTTTGGATATATCCTGTTCTTCCTCTGTGTTGGACTGTAGCTGTTTTGCTATTATATATGAGCCTATGCTGCGTTGGTTAGCTACCCCTGTTTGCTTCCAGGATGCAACAATTTGCCTTTTGCTCCTGATTGAATTGATGAGAGCTATATGTGCCTCCTATACATGGCACTCTGTGTGCTTTGAATACTACCTCCAGTGTCACCGTGAGGCTAATTCTATGCTCTCTGAACTAACTCTCCTTCATAAAGGGATTGCCAGCTGGCCTGACTAATGCTCTTCAAGTTATTGCAAATGCATCATACAATGACTTAGTTGGCTCCTGGTCTCGTTTTCTATATGACCATTATGACACTGGTATATCCTGACTATATGTATCTAGTGATAATGCAATCCGTTGCCCTATCTGTTTATGGGTCTAGTATTTACTATGTTGTACCTTTACATTGTATTATTGTGGATATATCCTGGCTGTATGTGTGTAACATCCACTGGTTTACTGCATTATTTCTACTGTTGCAAATCACTCAGTATGCAACCTGAGGTATGTGACGGGGGGACTGTTAATTATTTGGTTCTGATGTGGGAGAGGGCCTGACCGGACTAACTTCCTGGCTTCTTGTTGTACTGTCATCCCTACACTAGTTATTATGATACTTTGTTATTGGTGGGAGGGCCGAGGTTTCCTCAGTTGCTTATACTTTATATCTACTACCAAGCCATTGCCCCAATTGGTCCATTTATGTATTATCCGTCCATTATTTTACATATTTGTGACTATATAACAATAGGGTGTGCACTATCCCAGTTCTGGATCATTTATGTTTGATTTTTCGTTTTTTTTACACCGTCCTATTACATTCTGTTTCTAGAAATTATTTGTCCCATTTCTTCTACTTCACGCGGTAAAATATATTCTGTTCTTTATGCCCCTGGTAGTTCTCCTTTTAAATATCCTTTAATTTGGGGGGATAGTATGGGTGGGATAGTTGATAGGTGGGAGGGATAAGTTAGGTTTTTTGGGCTATAGTAGCTGCTTTCGCCAGCTATGGGCCACTAACTTTCTCTCCTCAGTGGTTATTGTTAGTGTAGGATTAGTGGGGTACGGTTACAGGGAATAAAGTACGCCTAAGTTGGGGGTGGGTAGTACAGGGTGGGGGGTTTTCCGGGTGGGTTGTTTTGGGTCTTTTGGGATTTTTGTTTTGTTAGTTGAGGGTAGGTTATAGTAGCTGGATGTCTAATACTCTTTTGTATTGTGTGCTTTTAGTGCTATGTGAATCTCTTTACAATTATTATGGCTGCAAAACGTGTATGTCGTATGTGCCAACTGTGATACGTGGGATTTTGTCGCTATATTCCCTCCTTGTAATTGTCTGCCCGAATGTCGCCTTCGGGTATTGACCTTACTTATGTATTACAATACACCTTGGTAAACTGATAATCCTGCTACGTGCACACTTTTAATCTGTATTTGTTTTCATATGCGAAATTTTAATGTATGATGTATCTCTCTCACATATGCACACTGTCATAACTAGTGCGTCCAGCTGCTTTGTCTATGTTTATTGGTATTGCCAAAACTTTCAATAAAAATTACTGAATAAAAAAAAAAAAAATTTGTGTCCATTGCATAGTCTGTGACCATGATTAGTGGAAGTGCAGACACTTGTCATGCCCAGGCCAACTACCCTTGCCACAGGTTACTATGCCCACTCATAGCCCATTACGTCAAAAAACTTGTGTCAACCATTTGTGTCTCAGGCATTGTCAGGTCGACATTTTGAACCTGTTGACCAGGTAAACGGTAAATGATTTCACCATGTCTATCATATGGTGTTGATTTATCTACTGTCTGCACAATGACTGGGACCCCCATAAAAGCACCACATTAATAAGTTGATGCACTCCTCTGTTGCTTACAGGCCACTTCCTTGTTCATGGTAACCATGAGGAAACTTTTTGTGACTGTCCTCTTATTGTAGTCCCCCTTCTATAATTCAGCCAAGCACAGCCTTCTGAACAGAACAGCAGATATTGCATTATACTGGACTTTGATTCCAAGTTGCTTGCATATCGTACACAGTGGCTGAGGCATAATGTAGGTGTACATCTATGCCAGCTATTCAGAGTTGCACAGAAGTTAGCCAGTCTTCCATTTGTGGCTAAATGGGTCTAAGTGGGTGTCAAAGGAGTGCTGGTAGGGATGTCCCATGGACTTGGAGACAGATCTGAGGCTATACAGAAGCGAGATCCAGCTGATGTCATACAGCTCCTTTGTACCAAGGATCAGGCTGGTACAAATTCCTGCTGATACTGGGGACAAATGCACTTACACCTGAAAGTATAGGAGTGGGGAATCTATATTGATGCGGCAGACTATGAATAGCGGTGGAAATCCACATCTATTTTAAGCACTCAAACCTTTGTGTGCAACTCCACATCCGCACCAGGGGGTGCTAAACGGTGTACATCAGAACAGAAGCATCAAATAATAAAATACACTTGCGCCAAGTGATATTGTACACTGTCAGCAATTCATAACGATGGAAACATTTATGTAACAATAACCTAATTACAACACAAGCTCCAATATCACTTTTTAATTTAATTATTTATCATTATAAGTACAATTTGATGAGTTCATCACTTATGGCAGAGGGAGTCAGGACCCCCAGGTCTGTAAACAGCAGTGTGATTAGGGAAGGTGAAGTGTAGTCAATCCAGGGGTGCTCTTTCGTGAGGTCCTTCTTCTGCTGCTGTGTGTCTGCTTTGTACTAAAAAAACAAAACAAAGAAAGGTGTAAATGTTATATGACTATGACAGAAGTTGGTACAAAAATAAAAAAAGTCCCACCGTCACGAAACTTCATCCATGCACAAAAAGCACCAATCTCCAGCTATGGATTAATCTTGGCCTGGCAAGATTTAGGGTAGTTTTGGGGCTGGGCCATCCACAGGCAGAACATCACACAGTATCACAACTTGCTGACATGAAATCTCTCACCTTAAACTTGTCTGGCACATCTCTTTGATTGAGTGGGAAAAGCCGTACAAACTTGAAGCTTTCTGCCACAACATAGAATGGTTTATTCTGAGCTTTTGCACATACTGCCACTTGATTAGTGCCGATCTGCAGTGGAAATCAATAATACCCCGTTTGCATCTCATTTGTACACAGAGCATTTTGTTCACAATATGTACAGTAAATATAGTCTTAATAAACAGAGTCACAGCAACTGAGCATACTGTATAAACATAATGGGTCATATGTATCAGCCTGTGAAATATAGGTACAGGCGCGATTCTGGGGAGTTAGCCAACATTTATAGTGTGGCAATAAGGCTGGTCTTGTCTTTAAATGATTGGCACTTTAATGGGCTAATTTGCCAGAATAAGGACCTACAGATAATTTCTGATTATAATCCACAGAAGTTATATAGTTGGTCTGAAACATGACGGGTTTATAGATGGGGAATCTTCAAATTACAAAATGGAGCAGTCAGAAAATGGATTGGGCAGCAATGTTTAAATGTGGCAATCTCATTTTTAAATGCGTTTACTATATATTATATTATATTATTGTGCACTACATCAACAGAAAAGGCATTTCATGTATCTATTTTCAGCTATCTTAGCTTTCCGCACTGACGATGATTTATGGAAGGTAGCATGCTTCTCTCTTAGGCAAGAACAATGCATCCCAAGTATAAGGTGTTCATATGCTTCCTAATGTAGTCTTAGTTGTCTTTTCTGTTTTACTGTAAATTCATTAATTTCTCCTGCAAGGTAAGGTCACACCAGCCATGTATAAGGTTGGCCCTGTAACTCCATCCTCTTAGCATTGGTGTATAACACTACATTGCCACTTACTGAATTTACAGCCCAAACATTCCCTAACTCTAGTTTTCACATGACTCTGCTTAAGTTCCTTTGGCCAACGCTGCTCCAAGAACCACAGACTTAATATCATACATAAAGAAATATATACCGAACATGCACAGGATTTTTGGGATCTTTTTGATGCACACTATGGAACCCTGTGTAGAGCTATAAGCATACAATACAGGGCAAGCAGGAAGAATGGTTTGGTGGACTATGGAGTAAAATAAAAAATAAAATAGCCTTATGTCACATAAGGCTATTTAAAAAAAATAAAAGATGAAATAAGCTGTAATTTACCTTGTTAATGATTCCTCCATTCTCCACTACGCCTTCAGCTCCTACAATCACCAGGTCTACTTTCTCCATGATATAACTGACAGAGAGTAACCATATAACTTATTAAGCTCATAAATGTCCGCTCACACACCTCCAAATGATCTGAAACTCACCCAACGGCAGCATCCAGGATCACGGTTACTGGAACATTTATATTCTGTAGAGCATTCGCCATATTTCTTCTGTAATATAGAAATGGACATGTAATATGATGGCAAGACTATTATGCTCACAGTGTTTGCCTAGATCTATAATAAGAGTGTAGTATAAAAGATAAAAGGTGCGTACACACTATACAATATTTATTAACGATATGTACAACGTTAATATTATTTAGCACATAGTCTGTTGTTTACAGACTATATCGCTAACGATGCGTGCTCCTGCAGGTCGTTAACACACACCCCCGGCATCTGAACATGCAGTCAAATTCTAATTAAATCGCCAGTGATGGCATGCTCCTGGCTGCAGCCACTGAACATTATTATTCACTGTGCGTGCTCTATATCGTTTGTCTAGGAGCATAAGCAGTGCAAGGGCAAAATCGTTAACGATATTGATCAACGATATTGATCATTATGATGGTTCACTCGCAAATGGAAAATTAGTTCTCAAATGGATAAAACCATGTGCACTGCAGGGGGGCAGATGTAACAGGTGCAGAGAGAGTTCGATTTTGGTCGGGTTTTACTTCAAAGTGAGATCTATATTGCAGTGTAATAGTAAAGCAGTCAGTATTTTCCCTGCAAAGAAACAAAATAAATCACCCAAATCTAACTCTCTCTGCACATGTAACATCTGCCCCACCTGCAGTGCAAATGGTTTTGTCCATTTGAGAAGGAATTTGTCTTTGCGAGTGAAGCAGAATAAGGGCCAGTGTACGCACCATAATACTACAAATGATTGCCTTATACTTTCTCCATACATCCGTATCAGTCAACTAGAATTTGTCAGGTTCGCCTATCTACAAAGTAAATTAGTGGGCGATGTCAGTGAAAAATATGTAAAATAAAATATTCTTACATGTTTAACTGCTTTGCAGCCAGCTGCTATATAGATTTGGGAGGCTAGTGAATTTATAAGTTTAATCTGGCCCTCTGATCACCAACACCCATCACTCAATGTGAATGCTGTGTGCAAAGTATCCCCATAATTCCCTCTCAAGCATCACAGTCAGCATGAGTGCCTCACAGAATGTAGCCTAATCCATTTCACACCAACTCCTCAACATTGATATTAGGTATCATCCAGGACCCTCTGTCCCTCTCTTCTACACCTACTTCTGAAGCAAACAGATTAGTGTGGGCCAGCAACCAATGCGGTTCACATGCCCAGTAACTGGCAGATGAACATAATAAATAAACGCTAAAGGCCCCCATACATTAGGCCGACTTGTCCTAGGGACAAGTCGGACCCAATTTACCTGCGAGCCGCCCGGCAGCTCCCCGGGAGGCTCACATACAATTTGGCACTTGATGTGCCATTTTTTACATGGGATAAATCGCATGCGATTTATCCCATGTAAAAAAAAAACCCGGGGAGCTGCAGGGCGGTGAGGAGTAGTGGGGGCGGGCAGCGGCGGTGGGGGCGGGCAGCGGCGGCCAGCGGTGGTGGGGGCGGGCGGCAGGTGCGGTGAGCGCTGCTGACCTGGCCGGGCAGTGTGCTTACACATAGCAGCAGCGGGGACGGGACGCGTAGTGGCGGCTATTAGATTTTTAAAATATTTGTCAAATGACCGGCCGCTCTCTGATTGGCCGGAGAGCTCTCAGCCAATCAGAGAGCGGCCGGTCATTTGACAAGTATTTTAAAAATATAATAGCCGCCACTGCGCTGCCCGTCCCCGCTGCTGCTATGTATAAATGGGCAGCCTGTGATTGGCTGAGCGCTCTCTCAGCCAATTGCTGACTGGCTGAGAGAGCGCTCAGCCAATCACAGGCCGCCCATTCATTGTATGGGCTTTTTTTTTTTATTCCGTACTGACAGCTCCCGCCAGCTCCCCCTGCCCGGCTCTATGCCGCCTGTGTCCCCCGCAGCGTCCCCAGCCCCCCCTGCTCCCTCTACCGCCGCGCCGCCCCACTAGGTCCCAAGTCGGGTGGTCGGACGTGCAGCAGGTCCGACCACCCGACGCAGATCCGATGCGCACGGGACCGCGTATCGGATCGGAGGGGACATCAAAACTAGCCGATTTTGGTCCGATTTCGGCCAGATCCGACTGATCTGGCTGAAATCTGACCAAAATCGGCTAGTGTATGGGGGCCTTAACTGCAGCACATCCCAGCCCGCAGACTAAGAGATTATTCCAGTCCTGCTATGGAATTTAACAAGGTTATCAGTATCAAGGCGGAACAATAGAATTAAAGATGAAACAGTAAAAGCTTTATTCTTACCCTGCAAGATCTGGTTGAGATTCTGTGACATAAACACTAAAACGCTTGTTTGCAGCCGCAGCTTCTTCCAAAACCTTTAGGACCACCCTGGAGTAAGCATGGGTTAATATTTTCTACAAAGAGAACAGAATGGAACACATAGTTATACATAAACATACAGCAATCATCCCAAATCAGAAGTCAGAAGCGCCACACTAACATGCAGCTAATCACACAGAAACAAAGAATTTGGCAGAGAAGAACCTCTTGGCCCATCTAGTCTGCCCCTTTTCCAATTGTTCTTTTGGCAACTTCAACATTTATATGTTAGTTAGGTCTTTGTGTTAGGTCTATCCCATAGTCTCTACATTTTAAAAGAAGCACACAGTATGGATGTGAGTCTTCTAGCGAATCCCTGGTAGGGGAAGCAACAATGTGGTCTTAAGAGCACTTTCATGTAATGTAAGCTGAATACTCTGTAAAGAAAAGACCATAAATAAATTTGCCACTATATTTCCCATTTTAGCTGGCATATAACAAAGTACCGGTAATTGAGATGTGACATAATAACTATATAAAAAGAAACCTGCAGAGCAGAAGAGTGATAATTGTTCTACTCGTATTACACTGTACAACATCTTATCTCCAATCAACACTCTTATAGTAACTGTGCTACACCTAGCTGGCAGAGCTCCAGGACAAGCTACTGTAGCACTGTCCTAGTGCTCATTCTAGTACCTGCTATCTTTGAAAACCCAAGCAGTTCCTCTTCCCTGCCTGGGGTGTCGCTGTCTGCTGTAGTGCTTCTAGCACAGTGTGGTCTGATTATCAGCACTGATATGCAAACCAGACCTGTGCTAGAAACACCACAGTAGACAGCGACACCCCAGGCAGAGAAGAGGAACTGCATGGGTTTTCAAACATAGCGGGTGCTAGAATGAACACTACTGTCCATATCCTAAATAAGATCTTCTCATACTTACCGCTCCATCTTTTATGAATGGGCAGCATAGCTTGGTGATCTTGTCCCTTGACAGAGAAATCCTTTTTAGAAATACCTCCCCTCTTTCACTCATCCTTTCTTTACACCTAGTGTAATTCTAAAAAAAAAAAAAGACATTATGATGAACCAGATTATTGCCTTGTGCATTAAATGTTTACAGGCAGTCTACGTGAGCCATTACAACTTCTACTGTTCTCCCCATGCCATATTTATCAGGCGGTCCGCCCAGCAATATAGCCCTGCCACCTGGCACAATGGTTCTGCAGTCTCTGCTCTTGGCAGCTTTGGGAAAGAGAGCCCCCATGTAAGCCTCATGTGTGAGGGGTGGCTGCAGGCTGTCACTGCTGGTGCAGGCGGTGGCGCTGTGCCTGTCCAAAGATCCCTTGCACACATGCTTGCCATGTTTCCAGTCCTACTGCTCAAGTGCTTTGCTGCAGTAATGCTGTTCACAGTAAACACCCCCACCCAACACACACACAGATTTCTGTGATCCTAATGCTTTTATATGGCAGTCCACAAAGGAACTGGAAAAAGGGTCCCGACAGTCATTTACCCGACTGTTAAAACACAGACAGATGGGTTCCCGGCGGCCACCGGCTATTCTCCCTCGTGGGGGTTCACAACCCCCATAGAGGGAGAATAGAATAGGTAGCAAGCGTAGCGAACCACCGTGCTCGCAGCGTGGTGAGCCCGCAAGGGGCTTTGTTGCACTCGCCATGCTGTCTGAGTCCGGTCACTCGGATCCCGACGTCAGGCTAATGACTGTCAGGATCCTGACTGTCAGAACCCTGTACCACACCCAAATATAGATACTCGACATCTCCAGTGTAAAAGTAGTAGAAACAAGTTTAACATCATATACAATGTATATCGATATATGTAGGTTGGAATGTTCATGTTGATGCTACAGCTTAGGTGCTTTAATACTAGGTGTAAAACATAAAAGTCACAGTGATCGCAAATACGCACATATTTTACCCTAAACTGCAGACCAGGGACCCGTGCTGGTGAGAACTAGACATGCCTCTTCTCTCCACCCCCCACCCCCCATTGCCCTGTCACCTCACATCCCCCTTGCCCTTTCACCTCACCCCCAATTGGCTCACCTCAACCCCCCATCCCTGACACACTTACCCTCTATTCCTCGAGTCTCTCTCACACTGACAATCTCTCTTACTCTTCTCTTTACACCTCTGAATAAACCAACATAAAACAATAAATGTGCTGTAAGGAGTTACCGAATGCTCCAGCTCTGAAGTGAGTGTGATGAACCTTAGAAAGAGTTCTCCTCCAGAAGAGACTGCCACAGACGAATTGACTTTAGAGAGTGTTTCAATTGAGTTTTCTAAACTCCCAATCAGACCCTGTATAGTTTCACCTGTAAGAAGATTAAGGACAAATTCAGAAGGACAAGATATTTACAGTTTTCCAAGACAAACAACTCTAGAGGTGGAGAAGAGGAGATGCCTTCTGCCTTCTAGGGATAAGCAGTAGTTTGTCTGTGTGAGCGCCAGGGGAGGAAACAACCATCTTGTATTGTTTACAGACTTGTGGTTACCAGTCACAGTCATGTCTTGTGATAATATGTCCATTTAGCGCAGGGTTGGGCAATTGCGGCCTTCCAGATGTTGAGGAACTACACATCCCAGGATGCTTTGCATTAGTTTTGCTATGTGGCCATGCTGAAACTGATGCAAGGCATGCTGGGATGTTTAGTTCCTCAACATCTGGAGGGCCGCAATTGCCCAGCCCTGATTTAGCGTGTAGGTGCAGTTATATGACTCTTTGTCACTGCTTTTAGGTGTGAGGACAAAATCATCAGATGGTAGGTCTAAATATGGGAAAATGAACCGTTCACTTTAAATAAGGGTCCCATCCATATGGATCAGATTTTTTAATTAGTTAACAAGGGGCTGTAAATTTGATAAAGAAAGGGAGGGGGAAAGGTAAATAAATAAACTAAAATGAAATATTGTTTGCTAGTTGCCTACTGCAAAATAAACTAAAAGGCCTACTAAATCACCAGATAAAGGCTTTTAAGTACAAAGCATAAAGTGTAGGACAATGGGCCCAATTCAGACCTGTTTGCTAAGCACGGAGCCTAGCGAGCAGGTTAAGGCCGCCCCAGCAAACGCACGCCCCACCCACTGCCTGAACCCCTCGCTGTGCTGCAAGCGGATGCGTATGTTTTACATAGAAAAAAAAACATTCGATGATTACTCACCATCCAATGATTTTAGCTCTGTCCGCTGCTAAATATAAGCCAGGACTTACTTTTCAGATGAACGTTCTTGTCTGAATTGGGGGCGGGCCCTGACATCATCTGCCCACCCCGAGCAGCATTCGCAGGAATCCACCCAGGAACGACCCCTGTCTGTCAAGCAGGCAGCAAGCTCCCTGGCTAATGTAATTTTCGGCAAAGGTGCTCGCTGCAGGGGACTGCACATACACATTAGCGTCTATGCGCAATCCCCCACCATCTGGGATAGGAACAAATTCAGACCTGTGTGAACTGAATAGGCCCCAATCTTCAGTCTGACAATCCACAGAGTCCTGTTCAACTACAGATAGCAGAGGCCACAGGCTAAACCTTTATGTGTCCTAATGGCAGATATACCAGCACAAAAACATGGAATCCCTTGTCATTTAAGATGCAGCATTTTGGGGTATCCATTCAATTTCCACAATGCATTGAACAAGTTAACCTGCCTGTCACTTTATGTGCAGCACCACTAACATGACATCTATACTGCCCAAACTGGTGAAAACATAACCCACGCAAGTCAGTGATATTACTTAAAATATTGTGTACTGTGTGCCGGATTCAGAGATGGATGCAAATGCATTTGCAGCTGCGCCAAAAACATAAATAAAAAAATCGGGGGCCTGGATTTGTATTGAGATGCCCATCAGGGGCTTTATAAATCCCAGCGGCTGTGTACAGAGATGCAGCATCTGTTGCAGGCCAAACAGTTATCAAAGTTTTGAGTAGACCTATGGCCTTGCAGCATGGCTATAAGACACATTGTTGTTGCATTCAGAATCTCATTGGCAGCCTTAAACACCCCTCAAAATGGTGATGACACATCTCTGTTTATATTGCCACTCCCTGACTGTCAATCATTTTGCACAGTTCTCTTTGTGACCACTGTCACAAGACCATTGCACATGCACAGTGTGACCTAAACGCATGTGTATACATCAGATAATCGCTCAACTGCATAAAAATAATAATAATCAGGTCTGGGTACATCTCTACTCTGAATCAGGCACTGCATGTAATTAGGGTTATTTTATTTGTCATTCTCCGTGATAGTCAATGCCTTAATATTAGATCTACCATTGACAATACAAAAAAATGACAATCACATTTAGGGCCTAATTCAGACCTTGACAGTTAGTTAGAGAATCCACACATGGAGCGATTATCGAACTACTGCGCACTGGTACCGTACTTATAGAGTATGTGTGAGGGGAATTTGTGAGAGAAAATGTGTATGGATTATAAATCTAATCCCCTCGCAGTTTGAATGACAGGAAGCCAGCTTTTAGGGGTGGTAACCTGATGTTTTATGGGTGTGTCTGAAAAACCGCAGGCGTGCTCTGGCATTTTTGAGGATGGTCCGTGACGTCAGCGATGACTACTTTCAGCCTGTCTCAGTCAAAGATTAGTGGAAGCCTCAGACCTACTCACATTGCACAGGTGGCAAAAATGGTTTGATGGTTCAGGAATTGCATATGGATTTGCGAATGGATCGCGATTAGAGATCCATTTGCAATTCCCTAGCAATTTAGCAAGGGGCATCTTCTCTTTCTGTCTGGGTGGCAGCATTCTACTCGCAGTTCACTGTTAGTTCTAAAATTAGCAGTCAAGTCTGAATTAGGCACTTAATACTTACTAACAAGGTTATTTACAGTGTCAGGGATGCTGTTGTAGCAAAAGTCATACTTGATGCATACTTATGATAAGTTGAAAAATCAGGGACTGAAAATGCAATCAAATAATTTAGATCAAAGTGATATAGGAAGTAAAATCGCAACATTTTGTGCATGTGATAAAAGGTTTGGTGCTGCAATGTTTGCCTGGCCTGCCACACACCACCAGTATGTACAATTACCACCCACACATGTGGCCATGTTGTAAACAGATCCAGCTGTTCTGTGGCCATGATGTATAGACAAATTATTTCAAATATTATATTTTCTTTCATAGTATCATTGCCATCAATTATTACTTTTGTTATGAAGCACTAGAACATCTTGTACAAACAACAACATACATTTGCTGGCCCATTACTGTACCTTTGTCCTTTTTCAAAAACTCCAGCAAGGTTCTGATTGCGGCAACAGCCGTGGCAACATTGGGGTCCTCCTTCAGCTGATACTTAAAATACTCAATCACCTCTATGTGTATAAAAGATAAATCATTATTCGCATCAAGACTACAAGGTACGATGGACAGAACATGTACACGGAGACACCAACACACAGCCAATACAAATGTATAGTTCTGCTTCTTTCTAAAGTGAAAATGGGAAGAGGTGCCATATTTATGTATTGCTAGCGCCTTTGGAGTGTAATATTGCTGTTATGTCCATTTACCCAACCATTAAAATGAATGAACAGCATAATAGAAATGTCAGCACTGGCGGTTGTGCCCAACCAAACTGAGCAATATTTGAATTGCTCTCTAGGGCACCATCTAATGCTCACTGCCGCGCAAAACACTTGAATTCCCCCATAGAGGTGAGGAGCAGCATTAGCCTAGGGTTGGCCATCGATGCAGATATGCCAAGTGGCAATCAATGGTCACCAGCTATGTATTGGATAGCCATCAATGGTTTTACCAACAGATTCCTGTTCTTTGATTGTCTGTCTCGTGGGCAAAACAGACCCCGGGGCAGGGATTTGCGTGTAACATGGGGTGGAGCTATGCTCCATTTCCCGACACTTGTAAGGAAAAAAACAATAACCAGGTATGCTGTGCCATCATTGGAGGGAAACCATGTGGTTCTCTCACATCTATGGCAAAGCATTAGGCATGGACAATAAACCATTGGTTATTATAAACAGAGGATGACCATCCCTACATTAGCCTTTTATTATACAGGATATACATGTAGGTTGTAAAAATGGCAAGAACATATAAAAGCTCTATATGCTGGCTGTAGTTATATACCCGACAGGCTGTTTTCAGAATTCTATAGTATTTTTCAGGGCAAAAAAAAAAATAGTCTGCAAAATGTACAATATTGTTACATGTGATCACAGCACAGGTATATTTGATTACTCTGCATGCGTGTAATACTTATTATGCATAAACAAAAAAAAACATAAAATAACATAAGGTTATAAAACCTAGTTGTAACAAGTATATAAATCATGTATAACTAATATCCCCTAAATATAGGACTCCACATGTTACATACTATGACACTATACTTACCGGTGTCGTTCATGGTTGGGGTCTGGAGTCCTCCCCAGTGTCGGTACTTGGATGGAGGAGACGATGTGAGGGGGAACTCAAGAGACAGATGTGTCACTGGAGCAGCAAAATAGATCTTTACGTCAAAATAAACAGCAGTGACAGGGTTACAGGCAGCATGGCCGCCCGCACACTGCCCTGCCTCCTGTTTCATGTGACGTCATCAGGCGGGGACGGATGTGTGGCATTTGCTGCATTCTCTGTGATAGATGGGTTATTATGGCTTCAGGTGAGTTTGTCAAGTGTACAGTACCGTTGTCCCATAGCTCCTATAGGTACTCCCCTGAGCTGTCACAGCCTGTAGTGTAATATAGCCGCCACTAGCCATGCGCTGATCCTTATACATAGAGAGGAGCGTGTAATACTACTGACCACATCGCATCATACAGAAACAGTGCAGCCTGCACGCTTATGGCATACATATTATATCATACCTCTCAACATGACCCTCTCCAGGAGGGACACAATGCTCAGCTCCTGCACTTTCTTCTTAATGTAGGATTACCCTCATCTGTGTTGAACAGGTTAATTGATAAGAAAGCTTGCTTCAACACAGGTGATGGCGATCGTACATTAGGAGGGAAGTGCAGTAGCAGAGCATTCTGTCCCTCCTGGAGAGGGTCATGTGAGGTACCGTACGTATGTCATTATATGCTAAAGATTTCACACAAACGGTGGTCTGACGAGACTAGAGGTGTGAATAGGAACTACAGGCAATCATCCCGATCATCTTTTTTTTGTTATCATCCTTTTAGTACAGGGGTGGGAAACCTTTTTTGTGCCAAGGGCCGTTTGTATGGGGAAAAAAATCGGGACTATGTAAAAACCGGACCCGGACTAACTCCGGACCGCCGGACAGGACATCAAAATCTGCAGTCCGGAGCTTGTAGGGTCTGGTCTGGGGGGTGTCCTGTTCGGGGGGGTCCCTGTTATAGCTATCACCAGGGACATGGTGGAGGGGAGATTACAGCCTCCCCGTGTGGTCCGGACCGTCCGGTTTTTGCTACATGCCCGGACCATACAGGGAGGCTTTATTCTACCCCCTCCTCCTCTACTTGGTGACAGGTGTCACAGGCAGCCCCCCAGGACAGGACACCCCCGGACAGGACACCCCCCGGACCGGACGCTACAAGCTCCAAAATGCAGAGTTTGATGTCTGGTCCGGCGGTCCGGGGGTTTTGTCCTGGTCCGGTTTTCACCCATATCCAAAAAAATCCTTCGGGGGCCATATGCAAAAATGTCTCTTACAAATTGTCCTGCTGCAGCCGTCTTACTCTCCGGCGGCTGCCGCTGAATAGGACTGACAGTCTCAAGTTGCTGTTTATTAAGAGGAATCTTGAAATAACTACTGACCTCTCTCCGTCTGGTGGGTGGGAGGGCCACTCAGATGGCTACGGGGGCCGCACACGGCCCCAGGGCCTGAGGTTCCCCACCCCTGTTTTAGTACATCCCCTATCAAACTATTCTTCCTCCGATAGGGCCTAGTAAGCCCAATGTTTCCATACATCTGTTTTTAGATATTTGTATGCACAGAAGCCACACTGTGCATGTGCAGGCTCTGGGCTGGGATGTCGCTTCCAGTGCTCCAAATGTCATTATTGACATACTGCTATAATTTGGGGTAATGTTACACAAAACAGGTGCATGTCATGGTTGCCTACCTGACCCTCTCCTTCATGGAGAAAATGCTCTGTTTCTGGACTTCCCTGGTAATGTATGATTGCCATCACCTGTGGTTTGAGGAAATTCAGGGAGCCCTGAAGAAGAAGAGAAATAAATAATAAAGAGACCCCAGCCTGAAGGCCGAGGTGGGGGTGTGAAAAATTGTCCTACCCCATCTAAAAGGCAGGGGTAAGGACGTGAAGCCTAACCTAGAGGGGGAAGTGATCAGTGCTAGTGCCATACAAGTGCATGGTGATTTTTGTGATCACCCGTGCATGTTCGGCACCCCCGAGTTTCCCTGGGGGCACAGTGCAGCCTCGGACTCCAGGCAGCCAGCGTCCAAACAAGTGTTTCTCTGCTCCCATCTACTGCACTTTCCAGCCCCTGGCATGGGAATGGAATACTGTACTGGGGTTTTCTAATTACTCCAATAGGGGTTGAGGCCCCTTCGGAAGAGCAATCTACTCAGTCTCAGTGTTTCTCGCATCCCAAGGTTGAGGTACTAAGCTGGGCTTTTTGCTGTCTTTCCGTCCAGGGTGGTCCTCCCCTGGAACAGAGAGCAATCGACTCAGTCCCAGCTTTTCTCAGCTCCTTGGGAATGGATACTAAACTGAGCCATTCGCTGTCTCATTCAGGGGCTACAAACCCCATCAAGAGAGTCAAACTACTGGGCCCAGTGTTTCTCCCACCCTCCTACTAGTGGAATTATGGTGCTAGAACTGTCCTACCATCTGGCAGAGGTGAAGGTACTCAGCCAGACTTTTCGCCACTCCTAGGCATGAGGGATCCCATCCCCTCCGCCCATCAGAGCAGTAACTCAGTCCTGCCTTTCTCTATTCTTCTGCCAGGGGCTAGTCCATACCCACTGATAGGAACAGATACTACACTTGATCTTATCCAAAAGGCAGTGTTTTTGAATGCAGCAGTGCAATGTAAATTTCAAAGCCATCCTAAGAGTAAGATGGCTAATGTTTACATGGTGCATACATGGAAGTAGAACAGAGAAGCCTGCAGGAGGTGTCTGTTTACACAGTATGCTTCCTGCTTCATTAGCATATTATCACACAGCATGCAGCCACTGTGTGATCTGCATAATCAGACCCGTACTCTCTCTATGGGTGGCTCTTCTCTCTCACTCTGGGGTTAATTTACTAAGATGGGCGCTCTGCTTCAAATGGGTTGTTGCTATGGGCAACCAGTCAGAATCTACTTCTTATTTATGTAGCACCTTCTAGAAGGGATGCAGTTAAAATCCCGGCGGTCGGGATCCCGGCGTTCAGAATCTCGACCGCCGAAATCCCGACACATTCTCCCTCCGTGGGTGTCCACGACACCCCTGGAGGGAGAATAAATTAGTGTGCCGAGCCCGCTGCGTGGCGAGCACAGCGAGCCCACAAGGGGGGGCGATCCACGTCCCCCCTTGTCGGCATTTCGGCTGTCGGGATTCCGGCGTCGGGATTCTGAACGCCGGGATCCCGACCGCCGGGATTCAGTACTAAATCCTTCTAGAAGATAATAGAATCTGTTTGGTTGCCCACAGCAACATCCCATGTAAAATAGAACTCGACTGTTAGTAAATTTACCGCCTCTGTTTTCTTCCTGATCACTCTTCTTAATCATTCAGTGAAGATTGCTGCTCACAACCTCTGGTTGGACTTCCTATGCCCCATTTGCAGTTCCCACAATCTGATTGCCTGCCTGCAAGTATTAGTGGTGGCCAAAGGGATTGATGGCAGAAAACGGAGGATTGTTGGACCTGATTTCTGGACATGCTAAGGCCAGTGGCTGCATCCTTGGATGCAGTTTCTCTGGCCCCAACAGTGTAGTTTTGCAACATGAGAGTTGCTCATATGTTTGATGGGTCAGCTGAAGTTTGTGCTCTGTATTTCGCCTGCCCTTCTGATGCAATTAGTGGATCTGAGAAGCTGGCAAAGAGGCGTCTTTTCACCGAATACGCCAGCTGTGGCATTACCATTTGCACTAAGATTCCCTGCGTCTGAAGAGGCAGCAATGATCCACACTGCATCCACTTCTAAATCAGGCCTATTATTAGAGCTGGTTCCTGGCATGCTCTTTGCATAACATTGTATAATGCTGCACTGCTACTGCAGGAAGATGTTCTAATAGCTGTGCCTGGAACTCTACATATACGTTTGTCTCTGGGTTATCCTTCCTGTATTTGCTCCAAATTTTCCATCCCTGTGCACATCACAATCTTGACATGCAAATTCATGTTTATTGTGATCTCTAAGCACCAGAATCGCCAGACTGGAGCTGTGCAGTGGCCTGCAGCAGGGGGTTGTCCTATCCGGGAGAGTGTCTGGGGTGGGTGAGCTGGGGTCTCAATTTACACTGACCCTTAACCTGGGTCTACCCCTGTCCAACGCTGCAAGCTGCCAGTGTTGCATTCCTGTGCAAATGGACCCAGGATTTGTTGTTGGACCCTTTTTCACTAAGTAAGAACCCAGGTTTTTCAAGGCAGTGGGAAAGGGGTATTAGGTACTGCAGGGGCAAATTCTCCCATGACGTTCACTCTTCAGTCCCTCCTTCACTTGGACACTCAGTTCGTTTTTTTTCTTTTTTATATAGAAGATGAAGTTAATCTTTTAGTGGTCGTGGTTGATGTGAATCCTATATGGTGGGGCAAGCAGGCACTTAATCAGTCAGTGGTAAGTGTTTACTCCCTAATTAATTACATACTGTACCTCTGACATTTTGTTCCTGTGATCTAATGTCCATTCTCTGTACCTTACAGGTGACACTTCCAAAATGCATTGATGCAGTTATGGTGATGGGGAATTCACACTTATTTATGGGCCGTAATAACAAACTTGCTGTGATTGCCAGCCACTTACATGAAAGGTACACGGTCTTCACTGCGTTTATTAAATTGCAAATCTTGATTATAATGATTTACCCAGTAAAAAAAGATGTGATAAAAAAATAGTCAGTAATCCTGCATATTTAGTAATATATGGTTGCAGATTTTATAGAAAAATTAAATTATTTTATAGACCTTATTAGCAAATGGAAACCTGAAGCAGTTAACAAAAAATATACATTGTAGGTGTTTTTCCGCTATACATAAATAATATTTATTTATTACCAGTTATTTCTATAGCGCACACATATTCCACAGCTCTTTACACAGAATATTTGAACATTCACATCAGTCCCTGCCCCAGTGGAGCTTACAATCTATGTTCCTTGAGGAAGGAGAGGAAAGAGAAAGTACTCTCTCTGTTTGGGGGCACACTTTATTAAAACTTAACGTTTAATTATTTAGTCATTTTTTAAAAAGAATTGGTTAGGACATTACATGGGACATACATAGACATTAAACATATATAACATACACAAACATGTACATACAATTCCTTGTATTTGTAAACCCGCATTTATGATTGGCAACATATAGCGACAATCGTTTATGTAATTAATATAGATACAGCTGCCAGTCTAGCGGTAGTAATACAAATGGTTATCCTGAAGGAATTGATTGAAAGGACACCACTATTGGGTGGGTAAATAGCGAATTTTGTTAGCTATGTAGTAATTTATGTTGGAATATACATAATCTGGCAAATAGAGTACCCCTGATGTAAAGAAGGTTATCCTAGCAAAAATTATGTGTTTCAGCAACCACTCGATATTAACCTGTCTATAATGATATTAAGCAACTGGCGATCTCCAGGGCTAAATTTACTGCATTTGTATTGCTGTCTCTGAGGAGGAAAGAATAATCCACACTGAAAGCACAAAAGTAGGAACTGAAAATAGATTTAGATAGAGATGTGCTAGTGTATCCCTGCAAGATGGTTTTTGCACGGGAACTGCTGCTGATTGTCGTTATGGATTGGTGTTACCCAATCCCCACAATTGAGCGGGTCTGATCCGTGCATCAGTTGCAGATATGGATAGAAAAAGTAGGGTTACTACTATCCACGTTAGGGAAGGGGTCCCCCTGGTTAGCTAGATGCCCTTGCAGGGGTTGTCCCGTCGATCGTGGGTGAGTCTGCCCAGAAAGTGATAATAGGTTGTAATAGGTTAGTGACATACGTGGACTACCTCACATGCTGCTTTCTCCCACGTGCTTTAGCATTGGTGGGCGATGAGCGATGTGTCTCGTCTCCTGTATTGTCAGAAATAGAGATAATATTTATATAACAGTCCTATGCAGTGATTTATATAGTATGCATCAGGAGTGATATCTGTTGCACAATTCTGAATATTCTTTCCCCACTAAGATATCTGTGCACACCAGGTTGTAATTTGCACTTCTTAGACAGTATAATTATATTTGCATAAATATACAGGTTCCCCTTCCGGGGATCTTACCACCACCCGGGTGGGTTAACCAGTGCTATATCAGATCTTTTGTCAGGTGAGAAGGTGCTGAAGCTGAAATATCCTCAGGGTTATCCAAAGGTGTCAGGAGGGACTGGTATCTCCTCTCTGGCTGGTGAATAGATAGGTGGACAAACGGCCGTTTCGCGGTGTTTCCGCTTCCTCAGTGTCCCAAATAATTGTCTGATCTGAAACCTGTGATATACGAGAGTAAGCCAATCCCTGAGCGAGGGTGTGTGATTACTAGTCCAATGAGGGGTGAGGGCGCATTGGGAGACTGACACACGTATATGGTTCCCCAGCAACCCGTTTATAGTGCATACTGATTAGCTGAGGTGTAGTCACGTGTCACGTTGCATGTGTAATTGTCTATGTGACCACGTGACCTCCGTGCGGGCGTCAGGAACTGAGACTGCCGTGCTAGTCTAATACGCTCTCCTCTGCGCCTGCGCGTCTGTCGCCATGGGGACCAGATAATGCTGTTCCACTACTGGCTGTTCCCCGTCACGATCGGCTTACATGTATATGTACTCCTCACTCCTGCGCCTGTGCGCCCGTTGTCTTGGCGACCCAGCGATGCTGTCTCCTGGTTGGCCACTCACCGTCACGTGCGGTTACTGTGTATTGTGGTCAGCTCTCTCCTGCGCCTGTGCGTGCGTTGTCTAAGAGACCCGGTGATGCTGCTATAATCACAGATGTTTGCCACCACAAGCGGTCTCCAGGCTAAGGTATATGCAGGTATAATTTACTATCACCTGCGCTTGCGCATGCGTGGCCGTGGGGACCCGGTGATACTACATCCATAATGATATTCGCCATCATAACGATATCTAAGCCCCCCTACACATGCGCTCTCAATCTATATATGCGTCTGTGTCCCTCCTGGACTAATTTAATAGGTTTAAGTAGATTTTGAAAGAGCAAGTGGAATTATTTACTTTATGAGTAATTACTTAACAGAAGTGTACTGTAGGGGAAGAAAAAGGAGCGGAAAAGGGAGGTAAGGGGAATTTAGAGGATAGTGACCTTCCATGTGTTATTAATATTTTTGTGATATAATGGTAAACATGTGTTCAATAGGCTCTATCCTGTAGGTGAGTATCATAGTTATATGCTGATAGATTGAGGATTGTGTTGTGTACATGAAGGGATCGGTGAATCGAAAATATGCTCTATTTAAACAAAAAGTGATATGCATTGTAATGAATGGGATTCTATGATGAATCCTCAGTGGTGCTGAAAAAATGAAGTGACAAACTCTAGTGCTAGAAAAAAATTTTTTATAAGCGTGGAACTATGTGTAAAAAATGGTGAAAAAAAGGGGGGGGGGGAAGGGGGAAAGGATTTTTGGGAGACAGGGGAGAGTGAAGTGAAAAGGAAAAGAGGGGGGGAGGGAAGAAGGGGAAAAGAAAAGGGGGGGGGGAAAGGGGAAAAAAAAAGGGGGAGGGGGGGGGGGAAGGTATTGTGTACATCCTACAGGGTCATATTTATTATTGTTGCGGTCTGGCTCGGGCCTTGGTAAACGTGTCATTTTATTGATGCCTAACATTCATATAAGAGATTTTTAAAGACAATGTTAATGGTTGCTAGGATCAGACAAAAAGAGTTTTTTTATATATAAAAATTGTATAAGGAGAAATAATCCTACTCTTTTATTGAGAGGTTTATTTAAAGAATTGTTTTGTATGTTATTGTAAATCATCTCCAGACTGGGGATGTATAGGTTAAATAGAGGCAATTTTAGCCCAAAAAGGAGGTGTAGTTGTTGTATTCATTCAAGCCATGTGGGCTGACTGTATTAAGATAGAATATCCATTTTGTTTCTTTTTGGAGTAGTTCCTTCATGATATCTCCTCCTCTAATGCCCAGTTTGACTTGTTCCAACCCAAAGGCTTTAAGATCTTCTGGTTTCCCTTGGTGGAAAGAGAGGAAATGGCGGGCTACTGATGTTAGTTTTCTGGATTTGGAGAGATCAGTCTTTGCGTTGCGGATATTACCGATGTGCTCCAATAATCTTTGTTTGAAGACTCGAGTCGTCATCCCTACGTACCGTAGGTTACAGGGGCATTCCAAACAATACACCAGACCCATGGTGCTGCAATTTATAAATTGCTTGATGGAATATTGTTTACCATATCTGTCTTTAATTTGATTGGTCTTTTTGATGTTCGGACAGGCTTTACACTTGTTGCATGGGTATGTTCCCCTTAATTTCGGTTCTTTCTTTGACGTTCTCTGAAAGTGGCTCTGCACTAATTTGTCCCTAAGGTTAGGGGATCGTCTCCAACTTAGGGCTGGTTTTTCGGGAAGAATTTCTTTGAGATCACTATCGGCAAGGAGAACAGCCCAATGCTTGTTTATAAGGCACTGTAATTCTCTCCACTCCGTGCAGTAGTTGGTCACGAATCGTAATTCCGGTTGTCCCTTCTCAATTTTCTTTGGGAAAATCAAATTTTCTCTATTGGTTTTGAGTGCTTGGAATTTAGCTGTCTTTATGGACCTCTTACTATACCCTCTATCCTGGAGTCTAATCATCAATTCGTGGCTTTTGGCTTCAAATGTCTCTCTTGTGGTACAGTTTCTTCTTAAACGAAGAAATTCCCCCTTAGGTAAATTTTTCAGGGTTGGTGGAAAGTGAGAGCTCTCTCTGTGCAATAAGCTGTTAGTGGCTGTTTCTTTCCTAAACAGCTTGGTGTGAATATTGCCTTCCTTTGGATAGATCTGTAAATCCAGGAAAGTTGCCTCCGTCCGACTGATGTTGTGTGTTAGTCTCAGGTTTAGGGTATTCGTGTTGAGAATTTTAATGAATTCATGCAGGTCTTCCTCTTCTCCTTGCCAAATTAAAAAGATATCATCTATATATCTAATATAGGTGATCATCTGGTTGGTGTAATAGTCATTTGACTCATGAAATACGACTTCCCTCTCCCACCACCCGAGGAACAGGTTGGCATACGTGGGCGCACATGCCGCGCCCATTGCTGTTCCTCGGGTTTGGAGAAAAAATCCATCATCAAAGGTAAAGTAATTCTTGTGCAACACAAAGTCCAAGAGTGTGAGGAGGAATTCTCTAAAATCATCCATTCCCTCCAACTCCAGAAAATATTTAATCGCTGTCATGCCTTGATCGTGTCTGATGCTTGTATATAACGATTCCACATCTAATGTTACAAGAAATTGGTTTGCATCAAAAGAGACATCATCTAGTTTTCTTAGAACATCACGTGTGTCCTGGACATACGAGGTTAGTGTGTGTACGTGATGCCTTAGATGGTGATCTATATAAATGCTGGCCTGTTCAAGGAGACCTCCTTTTTTTTTTTTTTCCCCTTTCCCCCCCCCTTTTCTTTTCCCCTTCTTCCCTCCCCCCCTCTTTTCCTTTTCACTTCACTCTCCCCTGTCTCCCAAAAATCCTTTCCCCCTTCCCCCCCCCCCCTTTTTTTCACCATTTTTTACACATAGTTCCACGCTTATAAAAAAAATTTTTTTCTAGCACTAGAGTTTGTCACTTCATTTTTTCAGCACCACTGAGGATTCATCATAGAATCCCATTCATTACAATGCATATCACTTTTTGTTTAAATAGAGCATATTTTCGATTCACCGATCCCTTCATGTACACAACACAATCCTCAATCTATCAGCATATAACTATGATACTCACCTACAGGATAGAGCCTATTGAACACATGTTTACCATTATATCACAAAAATATTAATAACACATGGAAGGTCACTATCCTCTAAATTCCCCTTACCTCCCTTTTCCGCTCCTTTTTCTTCCCCTACAGTACACTTCTGTTAAGTAATTACTCATAAAGTAAATAATTCCACTTGCTCTTTCAAAATCTACTTAAACCTATTAAATTAGTCCAGGAGGGACACAGACGCATATATAGATTGAGAGCGCATGTGTAGGGGGGCTTAGATATCGTTATGATGGCGAATATCATTATGGATGTAGTATCACCGGGTCCCCACGGCCACGCATGCGCAAGCGCAGGTGATAGTAAATTATACCTGCATATACCTTAGCCTGGAGACCGCTTGTGGTGGCAAACATCTGTGATTATAGCAGCATCACCGGGTCTCTTAGACAACGCACGCACAGACGCAGGAGAGAGCTGACCACAATACACAGTAACCGCACGTGACGGTGAGTGGCCAACCAGGAGACAGCATCGCTGGGTCGCCAAGACAACGGGCGCACAGGCGCAGGAGTGAGGAGTACATATACATGTAAGCCGATCGTGACGGGGAACAGCCAGTAGTGGAACAGCATTATCTGGTCCCCATGGCGACAGACGCGCAGGCGCAGAGGAGAGCGTATTAGACTAGCACGGCAGTCTCAGTTCCTGACGCCCACACGGAGGTCACGTGGTCACATAGACAATTACACATGCAACGTGACACGTGACTACACCTCAGCTAATCAGTATGCACTATAAACGGGTTGCTGGGGAACCATATACGTGTGTCAGTCTCCCAATGCGCCCTCACCCCTCATTGGACTAGTAATCACACACCCTCGCTCAGGGATTGGCTTACTCTCGTATATCACAGGTTTCAGATCAGACAATTATTTGGGACACTGAGGAAGCGGAAACACCGCGAAACGGCCGTTTGTCCACCTATCTATTCACCAGCCAGAGAGGAGATACCAGTCCCTCCTGACACCTTTGGATAACCCTGAGGATATTTCAGCTTCAGCACCTTCTCACCTGACAAAAGATCTGATATAGCACTGGTTAACCCACCCGGGTGGTGGTAAGATCCCCGGAAGGGGAACCTGTATATTTATGCAAATATAATTATACTGTCTAAGAAGTGCAAATTACAACCTGGTGTGCACAGATATCTTAGTGGGGAAAGAATATTCAGAATTGTGCAACAGATATTACTCCTGATGCATACTATATAAATCACTGCATAGGACTGTTATATAAATATTATCTCTATTTCTGACAATACAGGAGACGAGACACATCGCTCATCGCCCACCAATGCTAAAGCACGTGGGAGAAAGCAGCATGTGAGGTAGTCCACGTATGTCACTAACCTATTACAACCTATTATCACTTTCTGGGCAGACTCACCCACGATCGACGGGACAACCCCTGCAAGGGCATCTAGCTAACCAGGGGGACCCCTTCCCTAACGTGGATAGTAGTAACCCTACTTTTTCTATCCATATCTGCAACTGATGCACGGATCAGACCCGCTCAATTGTGGGGATTGGGTAACACCAATCCATAACGACAATCAGCAGCAGTTCCCGTGCAAAAACCATCTTGCAGGGATACACTAGCACATCTCTATCTAAATCTATTTTCAGTTCCTACTTTTGTGCTTTCAGTGTGGATTATTCTTTCCTCCTCAGAGACAGCAATACAAATGCAGTAAATTTAGCCCTGGAGATCGCCAGTTGCTTAATATCATTATAGACAGGTTAATATCGAGTGGTTGCTGAAACACATAATTTTTGCTAGGATAACCTTCTTTACATCAGGGGTACTCTATTTGCCAGATTATGTATATTCCAACATAAATTACTACATAGCTAACAAAATTCGCTATTTACCCACCCAATAGTGGTGTCCTTTCAATCAATTCCTTCAGGATAACCATTTGTATTACTACCGCTAGACTGGCAGCTGTATCTATATTAATTACATAAACGATTGTCGCTATATGTTGCCAATCATAAATGCGGGTTTACAAATACAAGGAATTGTATGTACATGTTTGTGTATGTTATATATGTTTAATGTCTATGTATGTCCCATGTAATGTCCTAACCAATTCTTTTTAAAAAATGACTAAATAATTAAACGTTAAGTTTTAATAAAGTGTGCCCCCAAACAGAGAGAGTACTTTCTCTTTCCTCTCCTTCCTCATCTTATCTTACTCTCTGGGGTTGCACCTCCACATAGCAACACAGTGCCACGACACGTTCAATTACAGATTGTGGACCAATAATAAAGAAAAAATAATTACCCTATTTCTATCAATTACTTTTTGGTGGGTTTCAGTGCATAGGTATATTGTCCCATTCCCCCCTACCCCATGTTTACACAATCTATGTTCCTTGCCACATGTACACGTACACACAGACATTCTAGGGTTAATTTTGGTGGGAGCCAATTAGCCTACCTGTATATTTTTTGAATGTGGTTGGAAACCATAGTACCCCGAGGAAACCCATGCAAGCACGGGGAGAATATACAAACTCCACACAGTTAGGGCCATGGTGGAAATAATATCTTATGGCAATCATTTACGGATGTTCTATATATTCAAGTTTCATATGAGATCTTAAATTTAATTATGAGATATTGTCCTTCTTTTCGAAAGACACATAGGGGTTTATTTACGAAGATGGGAGTTCTGTTGAAGATGGAATGTTGCCCATAGCAACCAATCAGAATCTACTTCTTATTTAGCACGTTATGGAAGATAATAGATAGAATCTAATTGGTTGGCCATAGCAGCATCCCATCTTCAATAGAACTCCCATCTTAGCAAATAAATCCCACAATGTGTATACAATCATTACATGCTACTAATGAAGTTTGATGTTCTACAGGCTGCATACACTGTAGTTATCAGTATGTGGATTGCTTTGTGATTGTAAATGAATTAATTTGCTTTCCAGTCGCCTCCTTTTCCCAGGCAAGCAGTGGAAGTGTGGGGACTTGTCGGGAGAATCCTCTGTCCTGGAGTCCAATATATCTGGCAGCAAAGATGGCAAATATGAATTACTGACCGCTGCCAATGACCTGATCGCTGATGACATCAAAGACCTCATGACTAGAAGTAAGGATGGTGTACATGGTGGCCATTTGGCAATAAAATAATTTGATATTTGAGTTTTACATAAGCAAATTATCTTAAATCTTTTTTTTTTTTTTTTTTATGGTTTAAAAAATAATTCTAAATCATAAGATTTCAGTAGCTGTGATAAATAAAACCATTCCAGCTTCCATTTTTATTATGAAAAATATGTTCTGGATTTAACAATATCACCTGACTTTACAGCTGAGGAAATGAAAGGACAGCGGACGGACACTGTCCTGGCGGGATCTCTGGCAAAATCTCTGTGCTGTATCCTTTTCAGCAGTCACTGAATGAAAATAATATACTTGTGGTACAGGTTGAGTATTCCTTATCCGAAATGCTCGGGACCACGAGCATTCCGGATAAGGGAATATTCCGGTTTTTGGA
Source organism: Crinia signifera (assembly GCF_055691185.1). Taxonomy (NCBI): domain Eukaryota; kingdom Metazoa; phylum Chordata; class Amphibia; order Anura; family Myobatrachidae; genus Crinia; species Crinia signifera. Next base: position 372,770,060 of record NC_139217.1, read on the forward strand.
ATAATTTTTTTTTAGCCATACTTACCTGCCCCTGGTGGGTCCCCGATGGTCCCTCGGCGTCCATGGAGTCCTCCGGCGTCCACGGCAGGCCACCAGCACCGTCTCCAGCGGTCCCAGGAGTGCTTTGCGCAAGTTCCCAGGCGCGCCGGTGGCGTCACCGGCGAGCGCACTCGCGCAAAGCACTCCTGGGACCGCTGGAGACGCCGGAGAGGATGCTGAAGGCCTGCTATGGACGCCGGAGGACTTGGTAAGTATTAAAAGAGGGTTGGGGGGGGGGGGAACAAAAAAAAAATGAATTATTCCAAAAAACCACGGTTTTTGGAATAATTCGGATACGGGATACCCGACCTGTAATATATTCCAGCACGGATTGAATTTTTCATTTGTATAAACTTTGTAAAGCAGAATCAAATTACTTAAAAATATAGGGGGTTATTCAGACCTGATCACAGCCACCGCCCGCTAGAGTGAAAACATGCCCTGTGCAAAATTACGTTTCCCAAAAAAAATTACGTCAATTGGCAAATAGCTGCAAATCCATTTGCATCTCACTCACTATCTAATGATTTTTCCAATGCCTGCAGTCTTTCCATAACCCAGAACCTACTCTGGCAGTGCAACTGAAACAGGCTGATCGAGTCCAGAGCTGATGTTACACCCCTTCCTCAAAACGCCTGCGTATTCCCTCAAAATGTCAGGTTACCACCCCCAAACGCCGGCTTGCTGGATTTTGTGATTGAATGGCCTTGCGCATGTGCTCTACCATCGCAGAGCTGTGATCAGGTCTGAATAACCAGAAAGTAGATGTAAAGTCTAGCGCTTACAGATCCAATACAAATCTGGTCAGTAAAGTTATACTAGGTGTTATGGCAATATTAGTAACTACAATCCCGTGCCGCTGTGATATTCCGGGGTGCTCAACCCCACAAATGAAAACAGGAAAGAATGATAATACTGCGCACAGGATTTAATAGTAATTCTATTTAGGGGGGGGTATTCAATCTGGGCCACTATTTACGACGCGGGAAATAGTGGTGAACGCCTATTCAATGCTGTCTTTCCCGACAGCATTGAAGAGGCAGATTAACAGAATGGGTCCGACTTTAAAAGAAGTCGGGCCCGTTTTGTCGATTTCGGCTGTGAATTGTCGAGATCGCGGCCGATTATCGACAATCCACGGGCGTTTACACAGACACGCCCCCTTTTCGCCGATCGCAAAGTGGGACATTGAATCGCGCCTGGCGATCTGCGGTCGAACAAAACGAAAACAGGCCAGGGTCACGGCTGACGGGCCAGATCGGCAGTCGTGACCCGGGATTGAATACCCCCCTTAGTATTTAATAAAAAATAGCTGTCTGACCAGTTTTCTTTAAATAATACACCATACAACAAAAACATACAAAAGAAAATTCCATTATGCTTTATCAGCCATTGTTATAATATGCATATGGCAGTTTTTACAGTGTGTCCTTTTTTGTAATGTTATGCATGCATAATTTCTTGTTTGTACTAATACAATTGGCTACTCTTGTTAGCAATGGTCAGATGAAGATGATGTATATTAGTGCATATGCTCATCTATTGATGTTTCTAGTCTGGCCAGACAATAACTGGTACCTTAACAGGGTCTCTCACCCCCTGTAAGGTAGCTGTTTATTGTCTGGCACCTAACCCTTGGTCTCTACCACCCAAATAATTATTTAATTGTCCTGTTCCCTGATTTTATTTATTTATTAATTAACAGTGTCTTATATAGTGCATACATATTCCGCAGCGCTTTACAGAGAATATATGAACATTCACCTCAGTTCCTGCCCCAGTGGAGCTTACAATCTATGGGACATATGTATTAAGCTTGTAGAATCTATTCTACAGGCTTAATACATCTGCCCCTATATTCCCTACCATATGTACATTTACACGTAGACATTCTAGGGTTAATTTTGTTGGAAACAAATTAACCAACCAGTATATTTTTGGATTGTGGGAGGAAACAGGAGTATCCGGAAGAAAACCCACACAAGTACAGGGAGAATATACAAACTCCGCACAGTTAGGGCCATGGTGGGAATCTAACCCATGACCTCTAACCATTACACCATCCATGATGCAACAATCTTTATTTATTATGTACTCGTTCTAAATTGCCTTGTACTGTAAGTCGTTTTCTTGTTTTTACTCATTTTATTCTGTTAGTCATGGCAGAACCCTTGTGGCACCATAAAAATGTTATTAATAAAAAAATAATACATACTAACATCCCATTTTTCTTATAACATTTTCTCAGATTACCCTGGCCAGTTACTGACAATGTTACAGCTACTTGTGTCTGTGCCTGTATATCTTTATGTACTTTGCTGGACAATTTAATAAAACTAATACATGGACATATTATTTATTTAGGAAATTTGTTTATAATTTAGTAAACTTTTTCTTATAACAACTATTCCAGATATTAATAGGATAAACAAAGAAACGAAAGGTATTTATGGATTACGCATCACTGTTCCTTGTTATCGATATTGCCATTTAGTCTTACTACAAACGTAATCTCCATTTTATTTTCTACCAGCTGGGCAGGAAGTGAAGTCCCGGATACTGGTAAGAATGGCTTTTGTTTGTATAGATTTATAGAACACCATTTTGTCTCTATTTTCCATTGACACGTGCTGGTTTTGTCTTAGGTCATTAAGGCTGCAGAAGATAGTGCCTTACAGTATATGAACTTTATGAACGTCATTTTTGCTGCACAAAAACAGGTATTTTATTTTGTATATTAGGTGTCTCATAATCTATCAGTTGTGTCTTAAAATCAACATCAACTGTGTAGATAGACAATAGGTAAACACCAGATGATAGACATACAAGGAGTCGACAGGGTCTACATGCAAATTGTTAACACAAAGGTAGTCATATTTTTTATGTTATTTTAACCTGAGAACTTGCCCAACCCAGCCCTTCTCTTCTTCATCCTAAAGGTACCCATACACTAGTAAGATTTATCTTCAGATCTGGCTGGTTGGAACAAAAACCTGGTAATATCTGAGTGACAGTTTGTCAGTTTTCCAGCATTTCCAAGCAAATGGTCAACTGTCATTTGCTCTTATCCATAACCATGTGTCTGCTCCAACCAGACAGATCTGAAGATAAATCTGCATGTGTATGGCCACCTTAACCCTTCACCAAGTGCCTAACTCTGGCTGTCCCCTCCAGCAGACCAACCCCTTTCCCCTCACAGCAGCCAATCCCTAACTCTAAAAATCATGAAAAAAGCATAATTGGATATTGGTATGTCGATCTTTTCACACTGTCGACCGAAGTGCGTTTCAACCGGTTTACCTATTGACTGTTGACCACCTGGTGTGGACATTATTTATTTATTTATTTATTTATTTACATTTTCTTATATAGCACACACATATTACGCAGCGCTTTACAGAGTATAGTTGAACATTCACATCAGTCCCTGCCCCAGTGGAGCTTACAATCTATATTCCCTACCACATGTACACACACACACAGGTTAATTTTTGTTAGAAGCCAATTGACCTACCAGTATATTTTTGGATTGTGGGAGGAAACCGGAGTAAACCCACAGCATACACAGGGAGAATATACAAACTCCGCACAGTTAGGGCTATGGTGGGTATTGAGCCCATGACCTCAGCGCTGTGAGGCAGTAATGCTAACCATTACACCATCCGTACTGCCCTATGATGACATGTTGACTATCTGTCTTCCATATGGATACCAAGTCATCATGGTCACTGGGGGTGTTGCCCTTGTCTTTTTTGGATAAAAACAATACAGAAACCAGTGTATAAAGCACACTCCCAATCATCTTCTATAAAAAGCCAATTGAAGTAACTGTATTTTTTTCTATTTGTATTATTCTCCAGAACATTCTCATTGACGCCTGTGTACTGGACTCAGATTCAGGACTTCTGCAGCAGGTACACTATTTCTGCCAAGTATTAGGTATAAATGAGCTATGGCTAGCATACTGATGTGTCATAAACTGTGCTCATCATACAGAAGTTGACATACAGTAAAGGCCCCCATACATTAGGCCGATATGTCCTAGGGACAAGTCGGACCCAATTTACCTGCGAGCCGCCCGGCAGCTCCCCGGGAGGCTCACATACAATTTGGCACTTGATGTGCCATTTTTTACATGGGATAAATCGCAAGCGATTTATCCCATGTTAAAAAAAACCCGGGGAGCTACAGGGCGGTGAGGAGTAGTGGGGGCGGGCAGCGGCGGCGGGGGCGGCCAGCGGTGGTGGTGGGGGCGGCCAGCGGTGGTGGGGGCGGGCGGCGGCAGCGGGCAGCGGCGGCTGCGGTGGTGGGGGCGGCCAGCGGTGGTGGTGGGGGCGGCCAGCGGTGGTGGGGGCGGGCGGCGGGTGCGGTGAGCGCTGCTGACCTGGCCGGGCAGTGTACTTACTTACATAGCAGCAGCGGGGACGGGCAGCGCAGTGGCGGCTATTATATTTTGAAAATACTTGTCAAATGACCGGCCGCTCTCTGATTGGCCGGAGAGCTCTCAGCCAATCAGAGAGCGGCCGGTCATTTGACAAGTATTTTAAAAATATAATAGCCGCCACTGCGCTGCCCGTCCCCGCTGCTGCTATGTGTAAGTACACTGCCCGGCCAGGTCAGCAGCGCTCACCGCACCCGCCGCCCGCCCCCACCACCGCTGGCCGCTGCCCGCACGCACCACCGCCCGGCCAGGTCAGTCAGCCGGTGCTCAGGGACCCGCTGCCCGCCCGGTGTCTGCATGCATATGCCTGTCAGGTGGCAGGCATATGCATACAGGGAGGTCGGACGTGATCGTATGTACAGACCGTCCGACCTCCCTGATCCGGTCCGATGCGCACGGGACCGCGCATCGGATCGGATCAGATATCACACACATACGATTTTGGGCCGATTTCATCCGATAATCGGCACCAAGTGCCGAAATCGGATGAAATCGGACCAAAATCGCATAGTGTATGGGGGCCTTAAGTGTTTCCTTCACCTATTTTGAAAATAGTTTTGATAAAAATCAAATATAGAAGTGCCATACCAGAAATGATTTAGAAATGTCACTAAGGATAAGTGGAGCTGTCAGTGGCAGTCACTGCATGCACAGTATAGATCATTGTCTAACAATGGAGTGATTAATGCATTCTCAAAGGAATTCCCAGTAATGTCGCCATGTGACCCAGTAGAGATTTCATTAGGTCATTGTTCTAGCTAGGGAGTACTACTGTATTCAAGTTGTCATGGCTTTAATAATAGCTTATATTAACTTCAGCTCAGTGACAGTCCTAATTCTACCTTCACCCTGGCTAATTGCTGTCATCTAAATCTACTAAAAATTGATTCTCTACCTTGCGGCTCAGTTTCAGCTAGCCAAAGCTTGTAAACAGCCTAATCCTCCCTCCCGTCCAAAGCTGTTAAATAAGGTTTGTTTGGTTTTTAAAATGGAATATAATGCCAATTTCTCTGTTCTTGTCCTTTTTTTGCCCTTCTTTCCCCTTCTCACTTTTTTTTTTCTTCTCCACATCTGATATGTTCTCTCCTTGTATCGCTCAACCTTTCTTATGCATAATTGGCCTTGTGCATTTTTGGTCATTGGCGTCATCCTGTTTCATGCACATGGCTATATCACAGCATGCATTAAAACAAAGGCATTATTGAAGTTCCCATTTCCCATCCTCTTTCTGTATACAATGTCTAGGAGCTTCAGAGAGATGTTATCCATTGTTAACATCATAGTTGTTTTCTGTTTCATAGCTTGTTTGCCTACTGTGCAATGTAATTTGTTTATTCCAGTGGTTCTCAAACTGTGGGTCCCAACCCCAAAGTGGGTCCTGCGCACCTCAGCATGGGGTCACGACTCCATGTTGCTGGCCATCAGGCTAATCTATCTGTGGAGGGGGGACAGGGGATAATTCATTAAGTAAACACCCACTGCTTCCCTCTTCCATCCCTCTTTCACCCTTTTCCGTTCCCTCATCACCTACTGCCTCCCTTTCATTTTTATTGTCTGACAGCTTCCCAGAGCAAAATAGTTTAAGAACCCCTGGTCTATCCTCATGGTATTTCTTCGATAAAATAGAATTAAAATTTGGGGGGGATCTTCTAATAATAAATGTAGGGGATATCTGGTGGAATCTAGGAAACCTAATTTTAATTTAAAAAAATGTCCCTCTTTTGAAACAGGATTTATTAATGCTAGCATTCGATAAACCTCAGAAAACTCCAGTTTTGGGAGGTTTGCCCTATATCAAGCAAGCAGAAGATGGAAATGTGGCAACTTCTTCTTACAGTCTTCTGACTGTCAAAAAATGTCTTGCCTATACTAAATTAATAATTGGGTTCAGAATTCTCCACCAGCTTCTCCTGGGGGCAACCTTGCATTTCTATGCCTCGTGTTCCCATGACAGATCTAGCATCTATCATACTCAAAGAAGATGAGATTTGAAACAGACTTTGTAGAAAGCACATCATGAGCCCAGGCTGGCTCATCCAAACACATCTGTGTTTAAGTAGGCCACATTAAGTAGGCCAGCTTGCTAAACCCAGAGATTCTGTGTGCTCATCTGCAGCACCAGGCCCTGCAAGTGAAATATTTGAGAGTCCCCTTCGAGCTGCCAGTTGCATATAAACCTCCATCATTAAATCAATAATGGTACTAAAGGAGGCATGTACACCACCCCTGGTTACTTCACATGCAAATGGGACCCTTGAGACCCTCACTCACACCACAGAGAGAGGCACATTGGTCTGAAAGTGCCTCAGTGAAAGGATTTTTGCTGGGATAACACATATGGGCCAAGCGGGTCTTGTTCAGGGGGACACACTTGGCCGAAAGGAGTCTGTAAATATGTGGCGGCACTGCAGCCGCCGGGTCCAACCGTAGCATGATTTGGTTGGACAGGACAATGGGACAACCAGATTTGAAGGTGAACACATACATTTCAATATATGTGGAATGTATGGTTTTTGAAATTATTTGGATACTCAACCTGTAAAACATATATCCAAAACTAAGAAAAACAAAAGCAAACAAGGTTAAGGTATAGTGTGCTGAAAACATAATACATCACAAATACAGTTCAGTGTCGAGCAGTAAAACAAAAACATATGGGGCCGTATTCAATGCTGCTGGCGAGGGTGGCTCGTTTTCTGCAAGGATCACCGAAAACAAGACATCCCCGCCATTTACCCTCACGCCAGCCGCTCGCCCTATACAACGTTCCGAGGGAATCCTCACTGTCAGAGGACGGCGAGGATTCCTTAGAATGGCGAGGTTTGCAGCTACTGCAGGGAGCTCGCTGCATTTAGCCGCAAGCCTCGCCGTTTTGGCGGCTGCACACGCTGTTTCCACCTCGCTGTAAAAAAACTGAGGTGGAAACTGCGGGAGCTGGATAACAGTGTCCCTGAAACAGCCCAAAAAGGAGAAATCTGGGGGCACCGGGAATATGCAGGGATCCACCCGGGAATATGGCCTAGGGATCATGCCGGGCCATTCCCGGGTTGGCCCCTTTCACACCAGAAAAGTCCCTGCATTTTCTGGTGTGTGAAGGAGGAAGGAGGCGGGCAGGTGGCTTGATGGCGGCGGGACATCGGGAGTACTCACCCCGGTTGCTGGTCCTCGGTGCAGGCCGGGGATCCACACAGGCGGCGGGCGCAGATGACAGGTCAGACAGCGGGTGCAGATGACGCAGCTCTCCGGCGGCAGTGAGGGCGCTGGAGAGCTGCACCATCTTCATCCGCCACCTGTCCTGTCATTTGCGCCCTTGTAGGCATATTATGTACCAGGGTATGAAAAGGTTGTAGGCTGGCTCCTCAACTCTTAAGAGGAGGGTAGATATTCAAACGTATGGAGAATCCCTTCTTGATAAAGTTGTCATATAGAGGATATCCCCAAAGCATACCAACCCGAGCAACCCTTCAATTTGCGGAGTTCAGGAAAATTCTAATTGTTCCCTAGCGGAGAGCATGGATCTATGGTGCATTTACACAATCTTTATATTTACACAATTAAAGTATCATATATATGTGAGTTTACGGTGTAGCTGCTAAGTGTCTCTTATCCAAAGACAAAAGAGAACAAGAATAGTTGTAGAATATCTCAAAACCAGCAATTTACAGGATCCAAAACAGCATGGGTTTACTGGGGGAAGATCATGTCAAACAAATCTTATTGACTTTTTAGACTGGGTGACTAAAGTAATAGATCAAGGTGGGGCTGTAGATGTAGCTTATCTAGACTTTAGTAAAGCTTTTGACACTGTCCCACATCGCAGACTGTTAAATAAACTTGAAAGCTTGGGATTGGATTCTAAGATAGTTGAATGGATAAGAGCGTGGTTGCAGGACAGAAAACAGAGAGTTGTAGTAAACGGAGTACAGTCAAAGGAGGGAAAGGTTACAAGTGGAGTACCCCAGGGATCTGTACTTGGACCGGTGCTTTTTAATATCTTTATTGGTGATATTGCAAATGGAATTGAGGGTAAAATGTGCCTTTTTGCAGATGACACAAAGGTATGCAACAGGGTAGACACACCAGGAGGGGTAAAACAAATGATTGAGGATCTAGGCAGATTAGAGAAATGGTCAAGAGAATGGCAACTACAGTTTAATGCCAACAAATGCAAAATCATGCACTTGGGTCTCAGAAATCCAAAGACTCAATATAGTATAAATGGCACTATAATGGAAACTACTGAGGAAGAGAGGGATCTAGGTGTCACTATTTCAGGGGACTTAAAAGCAGGTAGGCAATGTAACAAAGCAATAATGAAGGCAAGTCAGATGCTTGGTTGCATAGGGAGAGGTATCAGCAGTAGAAAGAAAGAAGTAATAATGCCACTGTATAGGTCATTGGTACGACCTCACCTAGAGTATTGTGTTCAGTTCTGGAGGCCATATCTCCAGAAGGATATAAATACATTAGAGACTGTACAAAGAAGAGCAACTAAAATGGTGCATGGCCTACATCACAAAACGTACCAGGAAAGACTAAAAGATCTTAATATGTATACTTTAGAGCAGAGAAGGGAAAGGGGGGACATGATAGAAACTTTCAAATATATCAAGGGCTTTAACAAGGTACAGGTGGGAGACATTCTTCACAGGAAGAGGAGCAACAGAACACGAGAACATGCACTGAAACTAGAGGGAGGAAGATTCAGGGGAAATGTGAGGAAGAATTTTTTTCACAGAAAGAGTAGTAGATAAGTGGAATAGCCTCCCAACAGAGGTGGTAGACGCAAATACAGTAGTACAATTTAAACATGCTTGGGATAAGCATATTGATATCCTTACAAAAAAATAAGGATCAAATATGGTTTGAGGTAACATGTTTAAAAAAAGGGGCAGACTAGATGGGCCAAGTGGTTCTTATCTGCCGTCAAATTCTATGTTTCTATGTTTCTAAGATTGTAGTGTACATACCAGCTCTCTCTGTACTTACAGGCATGCGACATAACTGGTGGGATTTACCTGAAAATACCCCAAGTCAATTCTTTGCTGCAATACTTGTTGGTAAGATATTTCATGTATACAGTGGGGCTTAAAAATGATGAGAGGTCTGTCATTTCCATCATACTGTAGGTACACTTAAACTGTGAGAGACAGAATGTGGGAAAATAAAACAGGAAATCACATTGTATGATTTTTTAAACAATGTATTTGTGTATTCTTGCAGAAAATAAATATTTGGACAATCAAATAGTTAAAATCAATACTTTGAAATATAACCACAGCCTGTGACCTAGCAGCAAGGAGTTGGCAATTACAGAGTTCAAACCTTCCCTGTAGTTCTTGACCAGGTTTGCACACACTGTAGCAGGCAAGTTGCCCACTCTTCCATGCTGATCTTCTCTAGATCTGTCATGTTTTGGTGCTGTCGCGGGGCAACACAGATTTTCAACTCCCTCCACAGATTGGGTTGAGGTCAGGGGACTGGTTAGGCCAATCCAGGCCCTTGAAATGCTTCTTACGGAGCCGGGCGGTGTGTTTGGGGTCATTGTCATGCTGAAAGACCCATCCACGTTCCATCTTCAATGCTCTTACCGAGGGAAGAAGGTTTTTGGCCAATCTCATCAAAAAATTAGCTGATTGGTTGGTGGTTTATAACTCTCTATTTTATCACTTTACAAGGCTTAGTACATGTCGTCCAAGAGGGGAGATTTTTGTTGCTACTCTAATTTCTAAAAAAAAAATGTATTTATTCAAATGCTGTCTAATTTAAGATCAAGGTAGTTGTTTAATGTATTGTACATTTTAGAAGAATATTTGGACATTGTTACATTTCTTTTAGTAATTTAGTTTGCTTTGTACAAATATAACATGGTATCATCTGTAACAAATGTGTCCTTTATGGAACAGTGGGTTTTTCTTCCTGATACGGATCAGAGGTCCCAGCTGAATCTGCCGCCCCCCGTTCATGTGGATTACCGGGCAGCGTGTTTCTGCCATCGGAACCTGATTGAAATTGGTTATGTTTGTTCCGTTTGTTTATCAAGTAAGGAATGGAAGAGTACGGCTTGCTTATGATTTTTTTTGCAAGTCTCTTATCTTTATGACAGACCAGTGTCCCATGCACTCATTTTCACTTTTCAAATGCGGTCTTTATTTTTGTGTATAGGCTTAAAATACACATGTACTGTAGACCTATAAATGTAGGGCCCAATTCTGCAGTAGTGTGGCAGATGCCCGTCTACAAGTCCTTTTTGTACATCCGTTCACCAAATGTGCAAGGACTTTCAGCTTCCATACACACGTGACGTGTGCTTGTACGCCACCAACAATCACACCATTGTAACTTACACAAGCCCGGTGGCTGTCCCAGTTCCTGCATCTGTCTACAGCCTCCTATGCCTAGAGATGTGCTCCTCGGAACGCAGCCGCTTGCATTGATACATGTGTGACACACCTTTAACACAACCATTTTGTGCATGTTATTAGCCATCTCTCAGTCACCGTCCATTACATTTGTGATACTGTCTAAACATATCACAACCCCATATTGGTGCGTCCATGCGCCGTAGGGGTTCTTACAGATTTTAGTGCATGCACAGTTGCAAATGATTGCTCTACTACATAAACAGCAGCACTGTATGCGGCTCTGAATCAGGGCCACATTTGCCTGCTCAGACATTTGTTTTGTAGCAGTGTCTATTTATTGCTCTCCTCTTCTTAGCGGTGAGAGGTCAGCTGTTCTTTAGCAGTGATGTGTGTTCTTTAGTAGTGATGTGTGTTGTTTAGCAGTGATGTGTGTTCTTTTGCAGTGATGTGTGTTTTGTATAAGCTAATTGTGTATTATATAAACCTAGAACAGCCTGGCAATGCTATGGATAGTCATGTATGGTGTTGTAGTTGTTTTACATCTCAAGACAAAGCATGCAATTTGTTAGAAGAAGAAGACGTAGCCTGAGGACACTTCAGCTTCTTGTGTTCAAGTTGTTTAATAGACATTCAAATCCACAATTCTAATAATTAAAATAAATGACATTTTAAATGCATCTAACTAAGCTCGTATTTCTGTTTTTAAGTATTCTGCAATTTCAGTCCCATCTGCACTACCTGCGAGTAAGTATTGGATACTTTGTGTCTTCTGTATGTCACGTATCAAAGTATGGTTTATATTAACTACTAAAACATTTCTTCTCTTAACAGGACTGCCTTTAAGATATCGCTGCCCCCAGTTTTGAAAGCAAAGAAGAAAAAATTAAAACCTATGTTTTAGCAGTAGGACTGGTTGCTATACATATGACACCAACCAACAAGGCTCAGATCAACAGCTCAGACTTTAGTGACTAAGGTGTCAAACGACTGACAAAATATTATACACTTCCACAGAGAATGTGACATGCCCACAAAGGAGCAGGAATTGCAGAAGGGCATATATAAAATGTATAAAGATACTTCCTGCACAAGCAAGTGACATGAGGAGCAATTCACAGACCTCTTCTATGACCGTTTCCATTGTTCAGCAATAGTTCTGTGGTAAAGAGAAGTTATCGCTGGTTACCTAATATATTGGGTCCCAGGGTAAATACTCTTCTTTGTGATATTTTATTTGTTTCAAATATTTATAAGTAAAACTTTTTGTAAAAATAAAAGCAAACAAAATAAAATGCATCCTTCTAGCTGATTTTCCTGTCAGTTTCTGTATCCAGTATGCTTTGGTGTCTATATTACATGATGACATAAAGTGAGTGGTATAGCTCCACAACCCTTGTTTAATTAATCATTTTTAATAGATGCTTTGTTGGATTTAAAACTAAAGAACTCCTTTGTGGAATTAGCTAAACAGCAGGGTGCTGCTGTATGGTCAATATACGGAATTAATAATATGGGGCATATAATAGATCAAAATAGAATCAAACCTTTTTCAAGATTAAGGGAGGAGTTTGAGGTGCCTAATAGCATGTTCTTTAGGTACTTGCAAATGAGAAGTGCCACGGTAAAGTTTATGCAGGAGTCTTCTACATTAATTAAAGATAACCCAATAAAAAAGTTCATAAAGAAATTAAATGCCACAAAAAGTATATCTAAGTGCTATAAATTCATTTCCACTCTAGCACAAGACGATCAGCTAGATGATCTTTGGTCTAAATGGAAGAGAGATATTCCAGAAATAACTCAAGAGGATTGGGAAAAGGCCCTTAAGGTACCTGGATTAGCAACTGCCTCAGTAAGGTTGCAACAAATACAATACAATATTCTCCATCGAATCTACTATACACCTATAAAAATCAATCGATTCGCACGGGAGAATGGGGATTCATGTCCAAAATGTAGAGTGGGGGGCTGTGATTTTTGGCACCTAGTGTGGCAGTGTAAGTTTGTGCAGAAATTTTGGCAGGATATAATAGGTATTCTTTTAGAATTGGGATTTTCGAATTGTGAGATGAGGCCTAGAGCCCTGATATTGGGCATCTGGTATAATATGGGGAACCCTCCAGAGCTAGGGCAATTGGTCATTAACCTTGGTTCAATAGCGAAAATGTGTATTGCCAGATCCTGGATGGCAAAGACCGCACCAGATAAAATGGAATGGATAAATACGGTTAATAGGTTTTATAATCATGAGAGGGAGGTTTACCTTTTAAGGAATAATATTAAAAAATTTCATTTAGTTTGGGGGAGCTGGTTCCGTTCGTTATATTATAAAGAAGCATCTTATGTAGCTGACTCCTAGCTGAAATAAAATTAATTTAATTTTTTTTTTTTTTTTTTTTTTTTTTTTTGTAAATCACTTCAGAAACACGATAATAGATATATACTTAAAGAATTCAGGGTACATATTTAGATAATAAATATGAATAAGAATTTGGGGGTCGGGGAGGGATTGGGGAGGGAAGGGGAGGAGGGCAAAAATTTAATTAATGTCACATACACCTTTTGAGTGGTAGTAGAAGCGGCTGGTATGCACTATTTTTTTTTTTGGCCGTGTATTTAATGTAGCACAACTCTTAGAGAAGTATATATATTTAATTATGTCTAATTCACATTGGAAAAAATTGTAGATTTTAAAGAGACACAAATGAGAACACTCTATTTATATTCCTTTTTTTTTTTTTTTTTTTTCTCCCTTTTTCTCTTTTGTTTTTTATCTATATTATATTATATTATATTGGTACGTTGTATTCCTTGTCTGGGTGCCCCTCTAATGAGGATTACTATTGGGATTAGATACAAAGTCTGGGCCTTCAATAGCTGGCAATAGAAGGCACGTACGTAGGATGTAAAAATATAACCCTATAAATCAGAGAGAAGGCAAGGAACCTAGGAGTACTGGAGAGCTGACTATTGTAGAGTAAATCTATGGAGTAGGAGAAGGGTTGGGATGGGGAATAGGGAGGCAGGCGCTTTTTGTGTATGTGTAGGATGTATGTATTAGTATTGTCTATTGATTTTTATGACCTTTGTTAATATTATGTAACATTATAATGTTTGTATATTTACATTTGAAGGGGGTCAATTGTATGTTAAAAGGTGAAAGAAGAAAGAGTGTTGTATAATGTAAACACCAATAAAGAAATATTAAAAAAAAAAAAAAACTAAAGAACAAAGTATGTTGTATCTCCACATTTCATGGAGATCGCAAATAAATATTTACATAAAAATCTCACTCAGTTGCTATTTTGTTAGGTTTACCTTTAAAAAATCAATCTATAACAGTCTGCAGACATGCTCAAGAGGTTCCGTTATTGTTCAACCAAACAGGAAATGTGAACTAGGGGAGTTTGACCATGAAATGATTGTTGGCTTGAGATGGGGGTGATTTCATTATATATTGATATATTACTGATATTTTCATGCACAACAGTCTCTATAGTTTACAGAGATCGCATTGGTCCCACTACTGTCATCTATGAACAGGAAACTGAGGCTACAGGCTCACCAAAACTAGTCACTTAAAGTACAGAAAAATATCTGACCATCCCAGTTTATGATGCAACCAATGATGTCAGAATGGTGTAAACATGACTCTTTAGGTACATTTACTTTGTTCCAACCATTACGACTGGTGGTGTAATGGTGTCTTTTAATACCAAAGTCACAGTTTAATTTCCACAGTATACCTGAACATTTTTGCTGCCTATGTGCATCCTTTTATTTAAAAAAAAAACATATTTTTTTGTTGGGGGGGGGGGGGGTTAATGCATGACAAAAGTATTTATAGGGGAAGAGGAGAGGTCCTACTGTACCTAGTAAACAAATACATATACACACACGGGACATATAGAAGTATAATATATTGTCTTCATCGTTCTGCTTTGTACACTGCACAGGAAATGGTCTTGCTGATATTTTCTGATCGTAGGGCAGATAAACAGCTGTCACTTCTTGTCAGGAGTTTTCGGGTCGGCTGAAATCTACCGGTTGGTAGCAGTGTCACAAACATATCCTGCGATTCCTGGACAGAAAAAGAATATACACAATTTGTATCATTAGTCACATTTTACTGGCTGATTGTGTCTTTTTACCTTACATTTATGCCATTGTAATGTAATATTGCTGTAGTGAGCTATTGCCATGATTTTCTGCAGTATTAAGGCTTATTTATATGTTGTGTTTTGAAGTGGAAGGCGACTGATGTCTGTATTAAAACAGAAATAGGGGAATTCAGTTGTTTTACATGCCGGCAGCCAGTAGATGGCACCCGAAGGAGCAATTCAAATTTGCTCAGTTTAGGCGCAAACGGCTGCGGGTATTTCAGCTCACAACTTCCCTGTGCTGGCGACCTGAAATTAGCAAAATGCACCCAACTGGCACTTTTCATGTAGGGCCCAGCACTTTAGTTGTATAACGGCTAAACTCAGTTGGTCTGGCCGAATCATCTTGGTAAAGAAATTATTGAATATGTGATCCATGATAAATGGGCCCCCTAGTCTCTACTATTTCTAATAGGAAACTATTCTACATATCCGCTATACTGTGTTTAGAGTTTCCTTTGAACCTATCTCCCTCCAGTTTTAGTGCGTGTCTTTCAGTTCTAATAATTCTCTACCTTTGAATGAATGTTTCCCTCCTGTACCTTGTTATACCCATGATATATTTGAGAATGTCTATCATGGCCCCCATTTCCTTCTCCAACTATACTTCTGAAGATATTATAGTGATTACTGGTGAGTATATAAACTTAAATTTTGTATTTACATATTGTTCTAGTTTGCTCTTCTATGGGGTACGTCACATTTGGACTGCATATGGGTACATAGGGGTACATTTACTAAGATGGGAGTTGTATTGAAGATGTGATGTTGGCCATAGCAACCAATTAGATTCTATTTCTTATTTATTTAGCACCTTCTAGAAGATAATAGATGGAATCTGATTGGTTGCTATGGGCAACACCCCATCTTCAATACAGCTCCCATCTTAAGGTGCATACACAATGGCCGATATTGGTTCGATTGAATGGGCGATATTTTGATGCACCTTCGGCTAGTGTGTACCATCTATATATCTGTGAACGCTGTCTGTGTGTACCATTAATATATTTGTCAAAAACTTTTTCACGTTGTCATTATGTGGTATTGTGAGTAGAATTCTGAGGGAAAAATGAATTTATTCCATGTTGGCTGCAACAACAAAATGTGGAAAAAATGAAGCTCTATAGATGTCATCTACTTCTAACATGCAGCGAATGCATCTAACTGCACTTGATGTACAAAAATATGATTTGTTTAATGTATAGGAGCCCTTTTAATAAAGTGTGTCCATAATTTCTCTGTTGTCAGGAGACATTGGGGGTTATTCTGGTTGATTCGCTCGTATGCGAATTCGCACCCTTGCGTGTCAACCAGAACCCGCCCTGCGAATGGTTGTATGCCCGCACCCCCCTTGCAGCGTGTGCCGACCATCGAATGATGTGGAACGTGCACTCATTTCGAAGTGACTCTTCAGGAGAAAGTAGGTGGGCAGCTGACATCCGGTGGCATCAGCTGCTCGCCTCCGGCACCGACGTCATGACCCGATTACCTTGGGAACGCCCATGGAACGCTGGGCGTTCCCATAGGCTCAACTATCCGCCCCCCGCCCGCAGCCTTGTGTGCGTGCACAAAGCGAACAGTCTGTTTGCTGTGGCTGCACGCACCCGGCGTATGCACATACGCCGAAATGCGCCTGCACATACGCCAACATCGGTCCCTGTGCAAACGAACGCTGTCTGCGAACGGACCAGAATAAGGTCCATTATTCTGAATTTGATACAAAACTACATGTAAATATTTGTACCTGTCAGCTACAGTATGTGCCATTTTAGCAGAAAGTTCACTACGGAAGCAGTAACTATGGGGCTGGTCCACTCTTTTTGATGTCTGGTTGACCATACTGAGATTTGTGGGTCTATTGGACATTATGGGAGAGTTGGTTGGTATGCATTTATTGTCTCGTTCTCATAACCATTGTTCATTCTCCCTCTCTTTCCATCTCACTTCTTAATTTACCTGACATTATTACTGTTTATTTTCTCCCCTTTGCATGATATGCTAAGAATCCAGTCTTTCCTGGCCAGTCGCAGTTAATTTTGTACGAAGAAACCCTGCTATTGCTAGTAATGTAAATTCTACTTTCCAATTAGTAAAGGTGATTTTAGATGGTAAATTAAATGGTGGAAGAGGGTACCAGGAACAACATTTTTTGGTTAACTTAATAATAATAATAATAATAATAATAATAATAATAATAAAGATAGTCCCCGGTTATAATACAATAATTTACATTTTGTAACAGAGCAAGTGACCTGGATAAAGGGATCCCCATTTCCATAAGTGATTCACCTCCATTGACCGTTATGCATAACATTACAGAAAACTTTTAAAATGAGCTGTGTCTCAAGTGACATCCCAACCCTCAAATTATGTGTATATACTAGACTTATCATTATCCCTTATGGTAAAAATAATATATGTTGTGTGTGTGTGTGTGTGTTTATATATGTATGTAACATATATACTCACACACACGCACGCTAGTAAGCCCACTAGAAGCAAGTGCTTTGAAAGCTAGTCTGCTACCTTGTGATTGCCTCCGTGTTTGTGCATGTGTGAGAGAGTAAGAGATGTAGTTTCACTCGGAGAGACTTTTTTCCTCACAGCATTTACCTTTTTTTGAAAAAAAAACACATCCTGTGGAATGACTTACTTTCACATGAGCTCTGTTGCTGTAACATTCTGTGCTGCTAGAAACCCATGAGCCTGTTTGTCCAGTTCTGTAACTGGATGCCGTCTCAAGGTTCTGGGTGCTGAATTTAGTAGAAGAACTATTTGAAAAGTTTCCAGTGGAAAAGCTTCTTCTGGATTCTTTATCTCCCTCCACAGACGAGAGACTGCTATCTCTTGGGGCAAGCCTCTTCCTCATCAGCAGAGCAAACTGTCTCCTCTCTTCATTTAATTGTGTTATTCTGCTCAACTGCGAGCGGTCTATCCTCTTTAATGACTAAAATACATCAAAAAGTGGACTTTATTAACCGCAATGTAATCAGGTGTGGAATTTTGGTCCTGATTCACATTTTTAAGTGAAGACACACACATACAAAAGCACCCAACTGGGTAAAACCATGTTGCACTGCAGATGGGGAATATATAATGTGCTGATAGATAAAAATTTGGGTTGGGTGGCATAAAATTTAAATCTATATTGCATGTAATAATAAAGTTATCTAACATATGTGGGCTGCATGCAACAGCAGCCAGTATTTACCCTGCACAGAAAAACTAACCCACATGAATCTCTGTACATGTTACATCTGCCCCACCTGCAGTGCAACATGTTTTAGCCCAGTTGTGTGCTTTTTGTTTTGCTTACAAATCATCGCCGGGAAAGCCGCTAATCTGCTGGTATTACCTGCAGAGGAGCATCTTTGAGGATGGCTTTGCATAGCTCTGCGCTATGTAAAGCCGTCCTCTCCCCAGCGCTGGGCAGGGGGAAAGCCGCTCAGTGTGTGTGCATCTCAGCAACCCTTAATAACTATACAAATTCCACACACACAAGAAAAAGCTACCCCCGACACTCACGAGCAAACAGTGAATCCTCGCACCTATCATGTCCACAACCCCCCCCCCCCTACCCTCCACTCACCAGCTGAAGCTGTAATCTAATTATACCAGTTAATGAACTAAGATAACTGCAATGCATAACACAATGGGTCAGGACATATCAATGATCTATGTATCAGTGCTATAAATAAATAAAATAGGTGTGAAAGGGAAAATATTAGAAGAATTTTGGTACTTGTTTCCTAGCACTGCGCCAGCGATTTTAATTGCATGCATCGGGACCTAAAAAATCGTGTCGATCACATCGCATGCAACCAAATCGCATGCAATGCGATCGCCGCGATTTTTTCATTGGAAGCAATGTAAAATGGTCCCTGAGACCTGATGTTACATTGGGACCAATGTAAAATGCACCCCAGACCCCAATTTTCATTGCCCCCCATTGTTAACGCCACCCCATTATTGATGCCAACCCGACGCGTGACACTTCGGGCTCGCTGTGCTCGCCACACTTTATAAAATCAACTCCACGCCGACGTGGATAGTGGGGGTTGAAAAGGTCGGAGGACGCGTACCGCTATAGTGTCAATACTGGGGTGGCGTTAACAATGGGGGGCCATTTCACATACAAAATACCCATTAGGGTGCCTATACAATAAAAAATCGGGGCCATTGGCCCATTTAACATTGTTCCCTATGTAAAATCGCGTCGGTCGCATCGCATGCCATTATAATGCCATGTGATGGATGCGATCCACGCGATTTTTTCGTTGATGGAAAAAAACGGATAAAACTAGCCAAATATCGGGTTGGTCGCGTCAATCTCAGACCTTAAGTTACCTTAACTTAAGGTATGCCATCACCCACGACGGCGCCGTTCTAGGAAACAAGTACCAGAATTTTTTTCATGACACCCCTAGGCCAAAAGTATCTCATTGAGAAAGTCAGAAAAATATGTTAAGTTAATGGTACCCACACATGGTGGCAATTATCACATGTTATTGTACTACATACTATTGTAGTGTAGTTCAAATCTAAAGTAGCAAAGCTCAAATAGCACTTGTCACACATCTCACCATGTCTGGGCACCATATTAAAATCATGTTTATATCTCATCATTACAGTCTGTTATGTAGTAATGGACAGGCTGCACATCTGTTAGTCCATAATTTGCCTATAACAGTGACCATAAAAATATTTAATTGGTCATGAACCACCAATCCAGGGCACCACCAGTCCCCAGGGTTCCACAGCTCACAGTTTGGGAACCACTAACCTAGACAGTGAGAGCAACTGGGTACCCCAGAGGATATAGAGAAGTATAGAGGGCAGTTTGTTTTAAAGTTCTATCAAAATGTGTTAAGTGTTATGGAATCAACATAATGGGGGAAATTTACTAAGATGAATTCGTAGGAAAAAAAATCATATTTTGTTAGGAAAATACGATTTTTTTGGGCGTATTCGTATTTTTGGCATTTACTATCCCCAAAAATATGACTATTCGTATTGATGGGACATTCGTATTTGTATTTACAAATACGAATGAATACACCATCGATAGAATATGACAGAAATCAACATTCAAAAGAATGGTGGTTCCTGAAAATACGGCCGCTAATTGGAGTAAAACGGCCGCGAATGGCCGGCCAAATACGGCTGGAAAATACAATTAATTTTCCTGTCGTATTTGCAGGCTTCAGTGTAAAAAAATAAATAAATAAATGGAAAAAAAATGGCGTGGGGTCCCCCCACAAGCGTAACCAGCACCAGGCTGTTACACCCACGGCTGTACAGTATTTTGCAGATACGGAACAACAACATTACTTTAATGTATTTCTTGTATTTTCTGTTTCAGAGCCTATTATTGTTTCATCATTCGCTGATATCAAGCCAGGTAAATAAATAAATAAGAAAATGAGAGAACCTGATGTATTGTGTTCTGTTGTGTGTTGCCCATAATATCACATACCTCCCAACTGTCCCGCTAAACGCGGGAACGTCCCGATTTTTGGGGACATTCTCGTGTCCCTCCCACGGCCGGCAGTGTCCCGCTGTGGGGGAGGCAGTTGGGAGTCCGTCGTCCCTATCCCCCCCCCCCCAATCTGACAGTATAGACGCTGTGCACATTTCGCGACCGAAAATGGAGCTGTGGTCTAATTTGCATAAGCCACACCCTCATTCACATACACCACGCCTCCTTTTCCGGGCGCTTGCGCGGCTTTGCCACACGAGTGTCCCTATTCTAGTATTCATAAAGTTGGGAGGTATGATATCAGTCACATGACATATCCGGCAGGTCTGTGAGCTATGCAGAATTAATGTACTGGTTGATATAATGTACATTATCGCTCATTTTGTCCCTTCTATAATATTATTGTCATTTTGTCCCTTCTATAATATTCAGTGTACAGGACATAGGGCTGCCAGGACAGGACATAAGGGCTGAAGTATTAGATACGCATACCTCCCAACATATGTTATCTTTAAAACGGGATACGCATGCCAGAAAAGGAGGCATGGTCTGTGAAAAAGGGGGTGACCTCACGTAATGCTGCATCGTCAGGCCACACCCCCATTTTCATCCTTCGGCAATCCTTCGGTACGTAATTGTACTTCACTATATTTGCATTTCTTCCTGCATGGTATCACCAACCCAAAACGATGGGGAGACTTCACATATTTGAACTTATCAGCGCCTGATCAAAGTTATGTAGATAACTTTTTTTGCACCAAATTCTATGAGGGGATAAAGGAATACCCTCCTTACACAACTATTTAGGCTGCTGTGCGCACTGTTGGGGATCACCACACTGTTTTCTAGTCATAGGCGCAGATTCTTTGGGTGCTCCGGGGCCTGAGCACCCACCGAAATTGTTCAGCACCCACGGGCCACCCAAACCCCACCCAGGGGTGAGGCAGCTGTGCGCACCGCAAATTATCCTGAGTGTGACCCATAGAAGTCACTGTGCTGTGCCTGCCAGTGTGCAGCCCGGCGGCGGGGCACCTGCCCGCATGGCCGGTAGCCGCAGCTGTCCGCAAGTCTTCCACATTAACAGTAATCATTGATAGGGGGTGTCTCACTAAATAAATCCAATATATGTAATGGGATTATTTGGTGTCCACGCCCCTTCCCCATGAAGACACTGCCCTATATTTTTGGCTTGAGCACCCACCAGCAAAAACATAAATCAGCACCCATGGTTCTAGTTACACCTCTGCCTAGAATGTATGGGTTCTACATAGCATTGGCCTCCACTTCTCACAACAGGCCTTTGAACATTTTCAGCTCCAGGCCCATAAAGCCCTTAATTCGGCCCTGCTGTCGGGGTGGTTCAAGGGCAATTTGGTCTGACTTGTCCTAAGGACTAGTGTATAGGGGCCTTAAGAGGAACTTAGGAAAAAGAGAACTGCCACAAACACTATTTGCTAAGTAGATAAACCGAGCAGAGGCTCAAGGGTACATTTACTAATGGTCAGTTTTAGATTGATTTTAAATTCTGAGCTTTTACTAACAATTCCACATGTAAAAACATTTAGCAGGAGTAGAGAAAAGATGAGACTCACCTCAGTTAGATTCCTTTGCTCCTTTAGGAACTGGTTGGTTACAGATCGTGGGGCAGTCATTAAATCAGGAAGGCAGAGAGAATAAAAACGGTCACTTTTACAGAAAAACGACAATGATACTCCAGGATAAGGATCCATATGTTGAGTGTTAATTAATAATTAGTCCTGCACTGGACTGCAGAGAAAAGACTGCAGATAGTAAGAATCTTGATGTCCTTTGAATTGTCAAATAGATTTACTAAAACATCTAAAACAACAGTAAGAATCTGCTGCTATGGGCAACTCATGCACTTTTCCTGTAGTTTCTGCTTGTTCCTAGGAGGGATGTGTGAAATCCTACCTGCTTTGGTCTAAACCACTTGAATTTTAGATCACCTCCCAGGAAATTCGTAGTAGATTTGGCTATTCCCATTAGCCAAACATTTACTCAGCCTTTGGGAGGTAATGCAATCATTTAAGTGCAGTGAAGCAAAGCATCTTATTAGTTGCAGAAACTACCTCAGACATATCTCAGGTTAGAGAGAGCCTACAATGACATTCCTGTCTGCAGCGCCCTGCATCAGATGCTTTCACAGCCTGGTTGGCATCATACATTAAACATGATACTTGTTAGTGCTCCTCTGCACACACAGTCCACTAAATATTAATCAGTGTATCCCGTGGTTTGAATAAAGCCTTAAGCTGAGTGTTGCTGAGAGAAACAATCTTGCGGTGAGTTGTTAATATATTAAACATATTGTTGTACAAAACTGGTTTATTTTTTTCTTCCAGGAATCAATGAAAAATCATTATTTGTTTACACAATTATTATTATTTTTTTTTAACACAATGGGAGATATTTACTGAGATGTGTATTCTACTTCACATGGGATGTTGCTATGGGAAACCAATCAGAATCGACTTATTTATTTAGCATCTTCTAGAAGATAATAGACAGAATCTGATTGTTGCCCATAGCAACATCCCATGTGAAGTAGAATTCCCATCTTAGTAAATTTTCCCCAATATATTTAATCTATGCCCATGTGTATATCTGTGTAATAAGTAAATATTGGGGAGATCTAAAGGTTAAAAATTACATTAAAAGTAACTAAAAATTATAAACAGGGCACAAACAGTATGTTAACTTGTTTATAATGTTTTCCCTCTGTTAGACCATTTGCTAACTCATACCCCTTTCAGACAGAAAACGAAATTACCGGTTGAAGCAGTTCTACCCGGTAATTTCGTGAATAACACGGGTCCTTTTTCTGTGTGAAAGGGCACACCCGTGTCGTAAATCCCGTGTCTCCGACCCTGGAATCGACCAGGGTCGAGGACACCAGATGTACGACCTGGGTTGACCCTTTCACACAGAAGAAATACCTGTGTTATTCAGCAAATTATGGGTAGAAATTTTTAACCCGGTCATTTGTTCTTCTGTGTGAAGGGGGCGTCAGGCTGCATTTGAAATGCTGTGTATTTGCCGGGATTTTTAGACTTTTCTGACTGAAAGGGGTATCATACTCCATACAATAGTACCTTGCCCTGGATTTCAGCCACTCTGATGACTACAGAGCATAAACATCCTAGCATCTGATGTGTGACCTTGTGCATGTATACATTTTCATATTTCAACACTTACTTATATAAACCTGAAATAACGACTCGGAGACTTGGATCTGGCAGAAATTGTTAGCTGAATTTATTTAAAACATTTTAAGCTAATTGTTTGTATTAGAATTTCTTAATTAAATGGTGGCCCAGAAAGAACGGCTAGTGATCTAAGCTCCACCCCACGACTGACGTATGTAATAACGTATTACCTACACAAGCGGTATGGATCCACCTACTCCATTGACTGCCAACCCGAGCGGGTGGTCTCGCTGTCCCCCGAGCGGGTGATCTAGCGCAGGCCTATAGTCAATGAAGGTGAGCGCACCGAAAACAACCGATGTGATGTATAAACATCGCTTACTGAAGACCTAAATCAATTAATCTGCCGTTCTTTCCCGCCTTTCAGCCAACGCGTTTACAGCCCCCCCCCCCTTTAGCCCCCCCTTACCACATTGAGATAGGGCGGGTAGGGTGGGAAATTCCACAGGGATAAGAGGAAGACTCCTCCTTCCCTGTTCCTATTATCCCAGCTAACTCTGCCCTCCCCTGTTTTCCTATTGGCTCCGAGTCACATGCTCTATTGTGTACACACAGCCTTGGATGTTTAATTCACTCCTTTCCTATGCAGTCATTGCGTTATTCTAAACATCCTAGCATCTGATGTGTGACCTTGTGCATGTATACATTTTCATATTTCAACACTTACTTATATAAACCTAAAATAACGACTCGGAGACTTGGATCTGGCAGAAATTGTTAGCTGAATTTATTTAAAACATTTTAAGCTAATTGTTTGTATTAGAATTTCTTAATTAAATGGTGGCCCAGAAAGAACGGCTAGTGATCTAAGCTCCACCCCACGACTGACGTATGTAATAACGTATTACCTACACAAGCGGTATGGCTCCACCTACTCCATTGACTGCCAACCCGAGCGGGTGGTCTCGCTGTCCCCCGAGCGGGTGATCTAGCGCAGGCCTATAGTCAATGAAGGTGAGCGCACCGAAAACAACCGATGTGATGTATAAACATCGCTTACTGAAGACCTAAATCAATTAATCTGCCGTTCTTTCCCGCCAAAGCGGGGGTCCTGGTCCCAGGCCACCCCCGCCCCGCCACCAGACTAGAGCACCAAAAGGCCGCTCCTAGAAATAGATCCTCCACAAATCTGAGCCTCCCCTTGTTTACATAGGGGATTCTAACAGGGAGAAACCCATGGTGGCAATGAAACTTCATTTGCCCATGTGTGTCGCCTGCACCTTGGGCAGCCATGCCCACCGTGCTGCCTTGACCTACCCCTAACCTTTCTAGGCCAAACTGAGGCATGATGCAAGTCCAAAATATGATGCGGGCAAGTCATGATGCGCTAATGGCCATCAGACTACTAAAGGTCGAGGCCCGCAGTTCCTATGCCGTGCTAATGGCCATTGGACCTCTCCAGGTCAGGGCCCGCATCTCCCTGCTGCGCTAGTGTGCATCAGAGCACTCGAGGTCAGGGGCCGCAGCTTACCTGCTGTGCCCTTGGCCAGCTGACCCCTTCCAGGTCGGGGCCTGCAGCTTCCCTGCTGCGCTAATATGCATTAGACCCCCCAAGGTCATGGGCCCACAGCTTCCATGCTGCGCCCAATGGCCAACTGTCCACTTTCAGGTCAGGGCCCGCAGCTTCTGTGCTGCGCTTATATGCATCAGACCGCTCAAGGTCATGGGCCCACAGCTTCCATGCTGTGCCCAATGGCCAACTGACCACTTACAGGTCAGGGCCCGCAGCTTCCCTGCTGTGCTAATATGAATCAGACCACTCAAGGTCGTGGGCCCCCCAGCTTCCATGCTGTGCCCGTGGCCTACTGACCACTTGAAGGTCAGGGCCCGTGGTTACCATCCTGCGCTAGTGGCCAACAGACCACTTGCGGTCAGGGCTTACAGCTAGCCTTTGGACTAAGGTGTGACCTGCCCTCCAACCCCGATACTACTTCCCGACCCCTTATGGGTGGCTACAAGAATTGTGCACTGGTTTGTAAGGCTATGATATGTTAGCTTATTTTAGGAGGATCTGCCAAAGAAAATAAAATTTCTGATGCCCAATTTTGGTTGCATATAATTTGGTAAAGTACCAATAGAACGCCCATTTTTGACACAAAGGGGGAAGGGTTCTGGGGAAAGGGGATTACTCGGCCGGAGGACAAAAACGTCTGGACCTGCTGAGGGACTATTGACTATAGAATTCAGTCTGTCAGTTCAGGTAAAAAAGCGTGAAAACTCCGGACGCTCTGCCCAACAACAGAGCGTAGTTAATCCCCGAGTAGGATGGGCACAAATGACATACAAACATCCACCCAGGCGCTAGCGCGATCTGGCTGGCGCACTGCCCTCATGGCAGTAGATGATGCGGGCAGATGTACTTATTGTAACTAGCGGTACGCCATCGTCCTAAGGCCCTAAATTTTGCCCTTGCCGCGGTTGTAGCTGCCCCTTTTCTGTGAGAGTGTGTGCAGAATTCCCTTGAGGAGTGACCTAACCCCTCCAGGCGTCAGTGCAACATCCAGCTGAATGGGTACCCCACTTCTGGGTCAGGGCCCGCAACTACCCTGCTGTGCTAATGTGCACCTGAACACTCAAGGTAATGGGCCTACAGCTCCATGCTGTGCCCAATGGCCATCTGACCGCTTACAGGTCAGGGCCCGCAGCTTCCCTGCTGCGCTAATATGCATCAGACCAGTCAAGGTCGTGGGCCCCCAGCTTCCATGCTGTGCCCATGGCCAACTGACCACCTAACAGGTCAGGGCCCGCAGCTTCCCTGCTGCGCTATTACGCCTTAGCCCTCTGAAGGTCAGCATGTCCCCTTTATGCCCCACTTTCTCCCCTTACTGTAGTTAAGTAAGAGGGATTACAATACTGCGCCCCTGAAGGCTGCTGTAACCGTTGTGAAGGTTGCCCTGGGCTATGAGAGATAGCAGTAATTGGCTGTTGTGCCCGCGGCTCTCTTTCAAGCCTTGCGGATCTGTTGTGTTGCGTATTGGACTGCCCCTTGTTAAGCCGCCCTCCTGCCCTAATTGCTGTGTCCTTGCTTGCTCGCCCCCATACTGGCATACCTGGCTGGCTTTGCACTTGGGAGTTCTGGCCATGCTATTTACTCCCGGCCCCTTCTTATCAAGAGTGGCTGGAGTGAGAGCCAGCATGCTCTGAAAAAGAAGAAAACCAAAAAACATTGTCTTACCACTGGAAGGACCGTCACCTGCTTGCTGTGACTCGGCTGTCCACACCTCATCAAACTCTTTGTTCGATTTGTATTCGATTTCCAATTCCTTCCACGTTTTTCGAGCAAGTTGTTACCTGTGGAGACATGGGACTGGTCCCTGTTCTACTGCCCTCACACTTCCCTAATGCTGGAGTTATGTTATATACAAATATATAGTGCGAACAGTGAAGGGTAAGGTAGGGTTCTGGGGGGTGGGATCAAAATGTTAATATGGTATTGCGACATATGGCCATATACGCCAGCCCCTTCCACCATGGCTAGCGAATAATAGGTTGGATGCTATCATCCCAATGTATGTATTCTTGCAATTGCGCACTGCCCTGGATCTTAAAATCTATATTTCCTTCCATCTGGACGCATATGTCCACCAACGCTCATTTCGTTGTTGGCACCCAATGAATGCCCAAGTATGAGTGTGGAATATTATAATTGGGACTATTGGTTATTGCGTAATGCTAGCGGTTGTAACTTTAGTTATTGTGCTGCCTCCGACATAGTCGGGAAGTCATAGTGAATATCTGTGCGGGAACCTAGCTCTGTCCCTGTACATTACTTTTGCTTCTTTTTAGCCGAACCTGCCATAACTTTGCTGTTGCTGTTAATAATTGTAGATCTGTGAAGCAGATGGCGCTCTTCTGTCCTAGAATGCCGCTACTCGGACCATTAAAAGCTAGTGGTCTTAATTACTCATTATGCGGTGCTCTGTACCTCTACCGTCATATTATGTCCTCTATTTATCATGCCGTTATAAGGCCCCACTTTTTGGGCCAATGCCTGGAGAACGGTGATCCCTAAGCCAAAACACCTTTTGTTAAGAACTGTATACCTAGGGATTGCGGATGTTATTGAGACATAAATTACTAAGGGCCAAGTGTCAGTTATAGCAAGAGATTGCGGTTAGTGGGCCATATGCCAGCATATCTCTAGATTGTAAGCTTGCAGCAGGGGCCTCCTACCTCCCAGTTAGTCTGTCTGTTACCCCGTTTGTTTTTCCCCTGTCTCTGATTATAAAGCGCGACAGAATCTGCTGCGCTATATAGGAAACTGTAAATCAATAAATATAAGCGCAAATGTGACAATTGTAGAAGGCAGTTTGCTGTTAGGTGCAGCGTGACCAATGTACGGTAGGGTGGTGCAGTGATTAGCAACACTGTTACCAGTAGGGCCCTTGTATAACTGCAATACCTTGTCCACTCATTTATTGGAGAGCTTGTCTTTTTATAATTGTACCAGTATATAATTATAAGTGCGCCCGTCTTGGCGGTGTGCTATTAACCTTGGAGCCCCCCGGCTGCATCTATGCGCCACAAATTGCCATATAACATCAGTGGCCTCTGGGTTCCCACCAGTGGTGTCACCCTTGCAATTGTATTGTTATCCTGGGACATCCTAGGCTACTTTTAACAGCTAGCTTAATGAAGATTATAGTTGGTAATATAATGTCGCAAAGTGTTCCCCTGAGGCGGGGTGTCCTGCACTCTCCGAAGGCCGTGTCTAGTTCTATATAAGGAGAGATTGTGAACGTGGCACCTAATAGTAGCGGGGGTTTGTACTGCTACATCTGAGAGGAATTTTTTAAAGTGCCTTATAACCAAATGTAGATAAGACCCAAAGCAGTTGTTTAGCGACATAATGTACCAGTGTAATGCGGGTTAGTTGAAAATGAGGGAGATTTATGGTGAATAATTTGGCAATGGTAAATATCCATTCGCCTTCTGGAGCTGCTACGCCCCATTTATCTGAACATGGGATGTAAAACTCCGCCCCTGTAATAGCTAATGTACTGCATGGTCTTTTTATTCTGCAATGCGAGCTTTGCCCTTGGAGCATGGCCACCCTTACTAATGCCTTGCGGCCCTACCCTCTCTTGGATGGCTGTTATCAGGGGCATGGCTCTTTAACTTCACTCCCCGCACGGGGGCCCCTGCTGATCTCCTCCCTGTGGCAGGGGTTCTACCTCTATTCTCCCCGTGCCTGTAACCATACATGATCTCTCCATTGGTGGTGCCAACGGAATTTAAGGAAAGTAGCCAGCATGTAGGGGTTATATGCGGGAGCCGGGGAGGTTGCTCCGTAGTCATTACCAGACCTGATCGAGGACCTGGAGTGCTCCCCTGACTCTATACCCTGCGTTTCCCCTCTACTGCTCTTATAGTTCTCATTTCCCTGTGACTATGTGGTGAGTCTGCTCCTTCTGGTCTACCCTGGTACTGCAAGCTATTTGCCTTTGCAGGCATTCTCTCCCCCTTCCTATGTAATGTGCGCTCGGCCACCGTCGACCCTTGACCACATTGATTCCTGGGGTCGCGGTGACCGAGCCACCACATTGATTCCTGGGGTCGCGGTGACCGAGCCGACTCAGCTCCCTCATGCACTGGACTCCAGCCCAGTGCACCTTGGTTGCTGTTTGGTGACTCCCTCCCCATGCCGCTGCTCCGTGCGCCAGACGCCCTCCTCCTACCCGCCGCCAAACGCGGACTACCGTGTGCGACGGCGGCGCTGACACTCTCCCCACACTCCAGCGGAGTGCCACAGAGCGACGCGTCCGGAGAAGGGAGGCATGGAGTGACGCTGAGCGGTGCGGCGTAGGCCCCGCTGAAGTGTCGGTCAGCGCGGCACCGCTCGGCGCTGTTGGGGATTGAGACCCCTGCCCGCAGCGCGGCAATGCGGGGGATGCAGCAATGTGTCCGGGCCTCCCGTGTACAGACCGGCGTCCGCAGCGAAGTGTGCGGCGGCCAGCACCAGCATTGCAGACAGGCGGGCGCCATTGATCGGGCACAGCCCCCCCGGTGAGTACAGATCAGGCATGGGGATGCAAAACTGTGCCCCTGCAATTGCCATCGGTGTAACATTAACCCATGTGTACAACTCCTGCAACCATGTAATCAGTGTATAAATCCTGTGATTGCCCCACAAGCCCTGCCTTGCTCCAACCCTTGCACCCCTGCCTAGGATACTGATAGGCCCTACCCAATGTTACGAATACCTTACATAACTCCTAACAGTACTTTTATGCAATAATGCACTATAAAGAGTTATCCCTTGTATGCAGCTGTAATATGTGTAAGATATACAACGTTGAAATTGTTGGAAACTACGACAGGTAATATAAAATTCTAGGCCTCAATTCTAGTACAGGGTCAGGGGTGCCTAACAATGAAAACATGGAGCATCACTCACCAGAACCATTCCAGTGAAATTCCACAGGGATAAGAGGAAGACTCCTCCTTCCCTGTTCCTATTATCCCAGCTAACTCTGCCCTCCCCTGTTTTCCTATTGGCTCCGAGTCACATGCTCTATTGTGTACACACAGCCTTGGATGTTTAATTCACTCCTTTCCTATGCAGTCATTGCGTTATTCATACACAAATTATCCACACAGATTTATATCCTGTAATACTACCAGACAATTCCTGTGGTATTTCGAGCCCGTATCGTGGGCGAGCGAAGCAAGCCCCGCAAGGGAACACAGACGCTGCTGCGACTGAGATGCTGCCGCCGTGAAACTAAACAAGTACCCTTAAGTGACCTGTCCCCTGATGCAGCAATGGCTTATTTCTTTATTTTATTGAAGTAAAATCAAGGAGCACAAATGTGTAAAGTGCCCATACATGATGCGACAGGGCAGTGCGATGGCGGTGTGGTATATTTCCCCGACAGTCGGGATTCCGACAGTCATTACTCAGATGTCGGAATACCGACTGCACAGCGTGGGGAGCGCAATGAAGCCCCTTGCGGGCACGGTGACAAGCTGCGCTTGCCACCTATTTTATTCTCCCTCAATGGGGGTCGAGGACCCCCACGAGGGAGCAGTCGGGATTCCAACGTCGGAGGAATGACTGTCGGAATCCCGACTGTCGGGGAGCCGTCCGGCACCCGCGATGACATGTGCGCTCTAGTGCACATCCCATCGCACAGCACATAAAGTCTGTGCAGCCCCTGATTTTAGTACTAGATTGCGTTGTATCTAGTACAAAAAGCACAGTGCTGTAGAACATTGTATGCTTTCTTGTACTAGATGCTATGCAAGCTAGTACTAAATGCATGGAGTTCATCGCACCATGTATTGGCAGCTTTAGGCATATGCCCCGTACACACGGGGCCTGAATCTGGTTCACTTGCAAAAGCAAATTCTCTCTTAGATTTGGGTGGGCTCTGTGCAAACTGATATCTAAATTGCAGTGTAACAATAAGCAGCCAGTATTTGCCCTGCACAGAAACAATATAACACCCACATCTAACTCTCTCTGCACACATTACATCTGCCCTACTTGCAGTATACATGGTTTTGTCCATTAGAGAGAAAATTTGCTTTTGCAAGTGAACCAGAATCAGGCTCTGTGCGATTCAGGGTCACTTTCGATTCAATTTGGACTCGATGGGCAGTCCTGTGGCATCGTGATCGAAAGCAGAAATAGACTGTGCAGGCAAATCTATTTCTGCTTAAATCTTCTAGAGTGAAAGCAGTGCCATCAGCGCTTACCGCCCACTGCTGCTGACGATCAAACTGTGCAGCTTTCAGCTCAAAATTGCCCAGTGTGTGTATGGGCCTTTAGTCTAATACATGCCTGCCACCAGGGGCGGATCCAGGATAAAATGACAGGGGGGGCACCATGATAAAAGAGGGTTTAGGTGGGGGAGGGGTAGTGTTAGTGGTGCCAGTGTACATGCTAAGAGAGCGGCAGAGAGAGGGTGGGAATGGGACTAAAAATAGGCTCTGGCCTTTAAAGTACGCAGGCCCACCATGGCGACAAATGTGAAGGATGTAATTGTGCGTGCGCCGAAGGCGCGCTCCAGAAAAGGGGGTGTGGCCACTCAACAGTGGGCGTGTCCTTCAGTGTAGTGTACAGCACCATATACAACTTCTATACATTATGCAACAAAATACTACACCTTATTATACTTGCCCCTTACACATGATGCCAAATGGAATGAGCCAAAATTCACATAATGCCACACGGATTGAGACAAAATTCACATAATGCCAAATGGATTGAGACAACATTCACATAATGCCAAATGGATTGAGACAAAATTCACATAATGCCACACGGATTGAGCCAAAATTCACATCATGCCACATGGATTGAGACAAAATTCACATAATGCCACATGGATTGAGCCAGAATTCACATAATGCCACACGGATTGAGCCAGAAATTACATAATGCCACACGGATTGAGCCAAAATTCACATAATGCCAAATGGATTGAGACAAAATTCACATAATGCCCCTCGGATTGAGCCAGAATTCACATAATGCCACACAGATTAAGCCAAAATTC
The DNA here is from genome assembly GCF_055691185.1 of Crinia signifera. Lineage (NCBI taxonomy): Eukaryota > Metazoa > Chordata > Amphibia > Anura > Myobatrachidae > Crinia > Crinia signifera. The sequence goes on from NC_139217.1 coordinate 372,802,275, forward strand.
ACAATACGCTTCATAAACAGGGACATTGTGCGCCAAAGGCACGCATTAAACATTTACACCATAATGTCCATTACACGTTAAGTTACACGCTATTATGTCCATTATGTATTATGCCAAACACCATAATGCCTATTAAAAACTATGCTACATAAGTTCTGCTTATCTACATGCTCATTGCCAGAGGTTCCATGCTTGTTGCCATGTGGGATTACATGCTCATTGCCAAGGGGGAATACATGCTCGCGGTAAACGGGGACAGCTGCCGCCAGGCTGAAGTGATAGCCACTGACAGTGGCAGAGCCTGGCTGTATTCAGAGCACTGCAGGTCCCAGCTATTTGAAATAATACCCCTTTCACAGCAGAAAATGCATTCCCAGGTTGGCCAGCCTAGTCCCTGCATTTTCTGGTGTGAGGGGGAGAGAAAACCACCCCTTCCCCAGTTTAACCAGTTATCTAATTTAACCGGCTATATCTTCGGAACCAACTGGCCCATTTACATGAGACAAATATCATATTGAAGAACTTTTGAGTGGGCTTTGAATGATTTTGGTCCAGTGAAACTGGAACGTTTGGTTCCAGAGTAATCTGCCCTCAAAGAACATGAACAGCCATGAAATTACATTTCAAAAAATAAAAAAATTGGTTTACATGCAATATCTCTGAAACCGATTGACCGATATGGACCAGCCTGGTATCAAATTGAAGGCCCAGCGATTTGGAATGGAATGAGATCAACCACAAGCTTCTGCGATGCCAGGGGGGGAACTAGCAGCCGCCGGAACCAGGTGGGGGGTCGGAATTGACGGGTCCCATATTATCCTATGGGGGAAAAAACGTTACAGCTTTGCCAGGCGATATCTCCGGTTCCCGGGAGGCTAGAGACACGGGGCTGGGCTCGTTGGAAAGCCATGGTCCTCAGCTACAAAGTTAATGACAGGGGGGGCACGTGCCCGGGTGCCCCCCCCTGAATCCGCCACTGCCTGCCACCCTGACAGAGAAATGACCAAAATAACTTATTCATTAGTTGGATGTCTTCTGTAGTGAGAATGGAGCATATAGATTAGATAGGGAAAAATCATTAATAAGGACAGCTTTACCAAGGCACGAGAGGGTCATATGATTCCATCCCCTAAGCTCCTCCCTGATAAGTCCAGAACAATGGAAAGGATGAGCTCCAGGAAGGAGTGGTAATGGTAGAATAAAGGTACATCGCCCTCGATTTATCTGTGTTTCATTTTAGTCCAGAGATATCTACTTTTTCTGACAATTTTTTGGGTACTTATTTCCTAGCACGGCACCCACGATCTAGATTGTATGTGTCGGGCTGATATCTCAAGCACTGCATGCATCTTATGTGTTTGTGCGGCATAAGATGCATGCGATGATACAATCGATGAGATTTTTACATTGGAATCAATGTGCAATGGTCCCTGAGACCCAATTTAACATTTATTCCAATGTAAAAAGCCCCCAAAACCCCAATTTTAATTGCTACCCCCCCATGGGTGAAATGGCCCCCCCATTGTTAACGCCACCCTACTATTGACGCCAACCCGAAGCGTGGCAAGCGCAGCGAGCCCGCGAGGGGCGGCAGTACACGTCCTCGGACCGACCTTTTCATACCCCCACTATCCACGTTGGCGTGGAGTTGATTTCATATAGTGTGGCGAGGGGACGCGGAATACATGTGAAGTAGTCTGCTTGCGCTCGCCACGCTTCGGGCTCGGTGGCTCGCTGCGCTCGCCACACTATATAAAATCAACTCCACGCCGACGTGGATAGTGGGGGTATGAAAAGGTCGGAGGACGCGTACCGTCGCCGCTCACCACGCTTCGGGTTGGCGTTGATAGTGCTGGTGGCGTTAACAATGGTTATTGGGGGCTCACGATTTTTATCTTATAGCATCTTATGGATCTCATGGATCTTATGCATCTTTTTTTTCCAAATGTATTTTATTGAAGCTTAAATGATGGGATAGTATACATTGAAAATATACGTATATACATTGTATAAGAGTATTTGAACAATAAATTGCACACCTATACCTTGTAATAGTCTGGGGCAATGAGAAGCTTCAAAAACCTTTTTCTAACTTTATATAACGATTCTAATCACGAGAGTAATACACACGTATCTAGAGTAGGAGTCTGTCCTGCACGAGATAGATTATGCGGGTTGTGACAAATTACTATACACATATATAGTACGAAGGTCCTAATATCAATAAAATGCAGTAATCTGTGACACGTCTAGAAAGGTGCGTGTATAACAAAACTAAATTTTGTCCAAAACAGAGGACAAAATACTATATACTACATTAACAAAACAAACCTTTGGTGCCCGCCCGGTCCCTAAGGCCGCCGATCCATCCATAGGGCAGTCCGTCCATGGGAGAGGCTCGAGTAAGAAGAGGAGTAGGGAGGGAGGACGAAGAGGGAAGAGGGGGGGGGGGAGGAAAAAGGTGGTCTTATATGGGGATTGGGTCATTATTGCCAAGGAGCTGATAGGAGTACCAGGTCGTAGATTGGAAACATTGCTTAAGAGCAAGTTTAGTTGCAGGGGGTAGGGTCTGGATAAATTTATTCCAGCATCGAAATAGAGCAGGTGTCAAGGTTTCTTTATGCTGGGAGGTCTCAAGCCAGTCCATTGTGAACAAGAAGAGTAAACGGGAGGTGGCCATGGGTAATGTGGGTTTGACATCATAAATCCATTGCTGTAGGATTGCCTTGCGGCCAACGGCCGATAGGATCATTATTAATTTTTTATCATCTTTAGGTATGCCTGATTGATCTGCTAGGTAGCCAAAGATTGCCCATGGAGCTGTGCAGCTGAATGTGATGCCCAGGACTGTGGTGCCATATATGTGTATCTCGGACCAAAATTGACGAATATGAGGGCATTCCCAAAAACAGTGTATTATATCAGCCTCTGTGGCGAGACACTTGGCACAGCCCGCAGTGTCAGATATGCCCATTAAATGTCTTCTTTTGGGGGATAGATATGCCCTGTGGAACATCTTATATGTCATCTCCTGGTAGGAGCTTTCCGGGATAAGTTTCAAAGACGAGCAAAAGGTTTCAACTATCTGCTCAGATGAGATGGAAGCAATTTGGGAAGCCCATTTATCAATTTGTGGTAAGTCAGTCTCGGGATCAATCTCGACCCGGATTCATGAATAGATTAGAGATGTAGAGTAGGAGCCTATACGTATAAGCGAGTCCACAGGATTGTAATTTAGGCAGTATTTTCTGTATATACAGTAGTGGACAGCTTGGGCATAGAAAAATCTATGGGCGGAGTTAATGTTGAATTTTTCCTTAGCCTCGTCGAATGAAAGTGGTGTGTTTGAATTTAAGAGATCACGAATACTCAGTATACCGTGTGAACGTCAAGTAGTAAAGGGTAGTGCCGCAGTTCCTTGTTGAAATTCTAAGTTTCCGACTAGCGGGAGAAAGGATCTTATGCATCTTATGGATGCATAAGATCCATGAGATGCATAAGATGAGATCCATACAATTAAAAAATCGTTTTGATTGTATGCCTTAAGTAATGGTGCCCACACACGCACCGATCCCGGCGGTGCGATGCTATGCGATGGGGTGCGCGCTCCCGCGGCACCTCATCGCACAGTACAAAAAGTATGTGCTGCACATACTTTTTGTACTAGCTTTTTCTAGCATAGCATCGCATGCACATCGCATGCACAAGGCATACGATGCGATGCTATGTGTGCTAGTTAAGCCCACAACGCACGCCGGGAACGGTGCATGTGTGGGCACCTTAAGGCATACAATCTATGCGATGGGTGCCGTGCTAGGAAATAAGTACCATTTTTTGTGTTAATTGATTAATTAGTAAAACGGCCGGTATGAAGAAACACACACACACATATATATATATTATGCACACACATATTTTATTCTACATTATCCAATAATATTCCACAATTTAAAATGAATTAATTTATTATAGGTATTTTAAAAAAGTTTGAATTTTCTTATCAGATAATGAGATGTTCTCATGTGCCATTTTTCCTTTGCAAAGGATTGGTCTCCAAACATAAATTTCCAAAAGAACATTCTTGAATATAGGGCCTGATTCAGACTCGATTGCTAAGCAGCGTATATTCACTGCCTAGCGAGCGGGTAAGAGCCGCCTGCCTCACGTCAAATTTAAACACGGGTCCTGTCTCCTTTCTGCTGCATTTTTAAAAACGGTTATCACAGTCTCCTTAATTGTCCCCCCTGCCTGTGAATCATGCCATCCACTGATATATACATGATGGTACACACTGACCATTGTTACATCGATATATAGGGTGTTCAAAGGAACTGCCAATATATCGGCCAGAGCGTACGCACCTTAACCACTCTCGTTACCAAGGCATAACTACCCATAGAACTAACATGTTCTGAAATGTTTTTAGTTGCTTCTCTCATTCTCTGTAAATGTTTTTCTTTGAGCGCCAAGTGAAGTTGTCAATATAGGTGTAGAAATTGGCAAGCAATAATTTTTATTCATCATGAAGACCTGCAATGCTTACCTTATATAGGATATCTAATTTTTTTTTTACACATCATTTTTTATTTGAATTTATGTAACAAATTTAAACTGTTGCACATGAAAGTCTCATGGGCCCTACACACATAGCGATGTGTGCAGGGCTACCTAGCTATGCTAGGTCGGGCTGTGCTGCGCCGCTATTGCATAGCACACAGAGCTGACAGCCCACACACAGAGCGAGCTGTCAGCTCTGTGTGCTAAGCGAGCAGACAGCGCCAGTGTTCTCCGGTGGGAGAACCCTGCTGATGCCGAGATTGATGGACACTGTCCATCAATCTCAGCCAGCGATAAAGACGCGCACTGCTGCCGATATAGCCCCCACACATACACCGATGTGAGGGCATTTGCTAAGCGACTTTGCCAAACTAAGCAAAATCGCTTAGAAAATGCCTTAATATCGGCATGTGTGTAGGCCGTATATGATACTCAAGTCCCATACACACTAGACACGAAGTAAAAGGTATTGCTCAGGAGGGCCCTTCTCAGTGGCAAACGCAGGATTTTCAGAAGGGGGTTTCCAGAGGGGCGGAGCAAAGCACGGAGATGGACATTTATATGACTCAGAGATGGTGACCCAGTATAACCAGGTCAGTTAAAGTATTATAGACAGACCAAATGTATATTAATAATAATAATAATAATAATAATATTATACACACATATATATATATATATATCTACATCTGTAACAGCAGTGTAGACCCCCTGGGCATAGCAATGTATTGGGGCCCCTACCGATCCTCCAGCGGTAGGGGTGGGGGAAGCTTTGATGTCCCGCGGGTGGTAGGGGGTGTTATATCAACCGCTCAGCATGTAGTGCCTGGATCAGTAATTTCCACTAATTACCCCTTTACTGCACAGATGGTGGGAGAAGGGGGCATTGGGCTGAATGAAGGGGCCCTGATACATAACTTCCAGGGTGGTAGAGGATGTTTAATATGCAGAGGAGGGGTGTATAGTGGAGTGGGCTTATTATTCATAATTTTCTGGTGGGAGGACAGCTTGCTTGACTGCAGATATCTCCAGTTCCCAGAAATAGATTTCTTAGATTTTAATGTAATTAAAAACTAGAGAATCTCACCTACCAAAGTATTGGGGACTAGGGGATGAGAGTTCAGGAGGCAGAGCAATCTGCCAACGAGTATATAAAACTACATACCAGGTGTGTGGAGCTGGCGCAGTAACCAGCTGCTGGAAGGCTGATATCTCTGGTTTTGGGAATAGTAGAGACAAGCTACTAGTGTCCTTCAAAGGGGGAGAGTCCCAGCTTTTGGAATATACCCTCAGAAAAACTGAAAGTCAGAAAGAACCTGAAATATCTGACTGGGAAAAGCAATTAACAGGCTTGGATGGGGACCACTGCTCTGAAGTCAGATATCTCCGGTTCCCAAGGGCCGATTTTTAAAATTCTTGTACCCATGGAAAGAGGGGACCCTCAGCTTTCAGCCTAGGGTCCTTAGACTCCTGGGGGGGTCTCTGGGTACTCAGAAACCCCCCCTGCGTGCGCTACTGCTTCTGAGCGATGTCTTTTACTTTCTCGTCTATTGTGTACACTTAATATCGTATGTATGCACTTGTCGGTGCTGGCACCCTGCCAGGTCCCCACTGCCACGATATCAGGAGAGGTGGGGACTGCATAGTGTGTATGGGTGTGTATCTCACTCATCTGGTACCAACAACTATTCCACAGTTAAAGACCCTTACATCCATCGCATTTCTTCCCCTTTTCTGGGGTAAATATACTACAAATGAAAAGAGGTGATGTTGTCCATAGCAACCAAACAGATTCTGTCTTTGATTTCTCTATTGCTTCCTAGAAAATGACAGAATCTGACTGCTACAGGCAACATCACCTCTTTTAATTTTTAGAAGCTTTACTAAAATTACCCCTGAGTGTTTATAACAAACAATAACTGAACCTCTTCACTATGTCTGCATTCTTATCTGCATTGAGTTTCTGTCATGATTTGCATATTAGAAATTTGCATTAACAAACAAGTGTGCTTAATAAAGTAGCCACTGAGTGCATACTACATGGTAGTATCTGTGCAAGCCCAATAAAACTGTTTACACATGTGACATGATATACCATAAGCAGGGGTGTCGATAGGTCTGTCGGGCCCTGGCAAAATGAAGGGGGTATGGTCACCGAGCAGGAAGAGAAAGGGCCGCCTCCCTCCCCAGCTCAGCACACAGCACCGAGCAGCGTGTACTGGGCTAGGAAGAGCAGCTGTGCTCCCTGCAACACGGGAGAGGAGAGCAGAACCCGGGCCCCTTCATCAGACCAGGGCCAGGTAAAAAGTAACACTCCCACCTCCCCTCCCCGGTCATGAGGCTCCTAGGCAAATGCAGGGTGGGTTTACAGTTACCTGGGAACCCCTATTAAAGACTGAATACCACTGCTGTTTTTTCCTACAATCTGGTGTGCGTGTGCTCAATTTTTGTACCAGAGAAAGCTGCCGTGATTATTGGGCCTGCATATGTCTGAATATTATTACCTAAATAATATTTGGATGGCACACATACAATATCTAGGTGGACACCAAAAGTTCAACATGTACTTTAGTCAACATGATAATGATCGACATAAAGAGTTGTTCACAGTATTCTCCATTTGTGAATGGTAAAGTGTGCCGAGTGCTGCAGCAGCGGAGAGAGGTACCTGGCCCGAAGCATGGCAAGCAAAGAGGCGAGGTACCTGCTACACTAATTGGGGGTCCATGTGCTCAGGTGTCAACACTGACAGAATACCCTACCTAGACATTGTGAGCTTATCCACACCCTGCAAAAAATATAGCTTGAGGCAACTTGCAGGGAACTAAAACCCTATACACACGAGCCGTCGGGGGGCCACAGACAATAGTAAACCATAGCGGCCATGGCTGGCCAATATTGTATAAATACAATATTGGCCAGCCAATATTGAATATCATTCAGTGACATCAGTGGGACCCGCTAAACATACTGGTCGCTTGGCTATATTGCATGTTCGCTATCGAGGCGTGAGACAGTGCGTCGTTATCCACAATAAGTGTGCACACTAGACGATATCCTGAATATCGTTCAGAAGCCACTTTCTGAATGATATTGGTCAGTTATTGGCAGTGGCGTAACTACTGTAAGGCAGCCCCAGCAGCCGCTTGGGGGAGCAAGCAGCAGCAGGGTCTGTGTGGGCGCCAGCACCCGCTCGACGCACTGACATGCTGCTGCCTGCCACTGCCCACTGACTGAGCACTAGGTGAGTCAGCCACAGCGCGGGTGGGGCCATGGCAGAGATGTCAAATTCCCCCACTGATTCAATTGACTGTACACAGACAGAGCTGGCTATTAGCTACTGTGTACAGGATGGGTGGGCAGATGGGCGTGCTAGGGTGGCCTTGGATGCGTTGGAGCCAAGGGAAGCAGCAGTGTATGCTGGTCTCTCTTCCTCTCTCCTGCTTCAGCTTCTCTGTTAAGCGTGTGACGTCATCACGTCACACGCTGGGGAAACATGCTGGAGAGGAGCCTGGAGGGGGGGGGGCACAAACTTTTTGGCAGGGGGGAGCAAAATATGGTTACGCCACTGGTTATTGGACAATATCACCCTGTAAATGGAAATTAGGGCAGCTTGGTGAAGTGATAACATGGCTGGTACTTTGTTACCAGCCTATCAGCTCCTACCTGTCAAGTCACCGACTGGGTTTGAAAACTGCCAGTTAGGGGCGGATTGGACGGTGATAACGTACCAGCCACATTTTCACTTCTCCAGGCTTAATAAATCTAACCCCCTATTCGCCCTCTTGGATTCAATTGCTATCATCTATTCAGCATGCACAGCAGATCCGCCCGAGACCTAGATAACTAGATACTTATTATGCCATTCAAATCCGCCCACCTCGGCTCCGACCTATGCCCAGCTCAGCTAGAGGCGGGGAGACGTCAGCCATGTCGCGTCATGATGGCCCCGCCCCTCTCTTGGTTACTGTGGAACGCAAAGCTGTTACTGATATGGCGTCCTAGCAACTTGCGTGGTGCTAGGAAGAAGGGCGGCGAGAATGCCTGCTCGCCATGGGGCCCAGGGCCTTGCAGTCATAGCAGTGGCCTTGGTTGTGGCTGTGGCCGTGACAAAGGCACAGACATCAGTAGGTGAGTGGTGTTTAAGTGACCGGGGCATGGAGGGAGTGTGAGGCGTATGTCCCATATACAATGCCCACAAATGCACGGTAAGTGCAGAGTTCTCTAAATCTGCTACATGTCTTCATCCTGAGTTTTCTTTCTTCGGTCCTCAGAAATGTATCATGCTGTATCTATTTTCAGGTTTCTTCCCTTCAACAATCTTAATGTCTGGACCAGAAGTGACATCCTACCTTGTTACAAACTCATCCGTGCGTTTATCCCTTACTGTCATTACAAACACCAGTAAGTTAGTGTCCTTTACATTCTGCTGTGATTGTAATATGTACAAACTGGAATTTTTAGCTTTTTAGTTTATGTATGTTCTGCATACATGTGCATGGCATCTTATTTCATTTATTATTTCAGCTTCAGCACCGGTGCAAACTTGTAGTGGGGATGCCAATACAGATAACTGGTCCTCGACATTGGTTGTTGTGGTGATGCCAGTGAGTACTAATTTTCCATACATGTAGCTTTTGGCTAGGCAACTAACACTTGTGCATATCTGGGGCTGTGATTAAAATGCAGAAGCATGATTTGGCATGATGCTGGCGTTTGCAAGTGGTGATGAGGCAACATTCCAGAAAATATGGGGACTCTGCCTCATTGTCTGGTCATGCTGCATCCTTGGACACCGCTTTACTGGGTTCAGCAGCATAAATTTCCCCTACGAGCCAATGACTGATGTTCACGCGGATGATCCGAATGTCTAAAGCTGACCATGCATCAGACCAATCAAGCATCAAATTAGTTGTCTGGTTGGAACAAAAATTTGCGATCAGTGCGACTTGGATGGCGTGCTGCGGCACAGATATGAGCTAAAATTGCGATAAATTTACATATATTGACAAGAAGAACCGCCATCAGAGGTGACTTCTCAACAGCAGAGCGCTACTCATCACTTTTTAAATAATTTGTCCGAATTATGTTTTTTTGTCCATGTTCCAGTGTTAGGGGCCCATTTATTATTGGATTGCATATGCAATGCGATCTGGGCAGCATTTACCACCCCGTATTGTATTGCAATATGTGATCCTTGTGGACAAATGCATCTCCATACAGAGGCAGGGACAGGGTCTCCGAAAGGAGCCTGTCCCTGCACTCTGCTTTGCCAGGTGCCAGGGGTCTGAGCATACTCAGTTAGCGCTGACCACACTGCCTCACCAGCAGTGCGGTCTGTAGCCCATAGACTACCGCCATCTCAGAATGGCGGTAGTCCAGGGACACACTGCGTTTCTGCCCGATGTTGATACATCGGCAGCATCAAATCCCACATAGAAACCTATGGGGCATGCTGCGACCAGTCGAGCAGGAGAGATCACAGCAGGGATCAGAGATTCCTGCTACTTAATATTTGTTCCTAACCCCCGGAAAAGAGTGTTTTTTGGGGAATTAGCCGCAAATATCATATGATAAATGTAATCCTTAGGGAGCAATAGATCAGCTTTAATTTGCACCCATACATTACAGAATTTTTTTTCTAACCAGCCAACTTAGTGTTCATTCTAGCCCCTGCTATCTTTAAAAACCCATGCAGTTCCTGTTCCCTGTCTGGGGTGTCACTGTTTGCTGTGCTGTTTCGAGCACACGTCTGGTTTGCATATCAGTGCTGATATACAAACCACATTGTGCTAGAAGCACTCCAGCAGACAATGACACCCCAGGCAGGGAAGAGGAACTGCACGGGTTTTTAAAGATAGTGGGTGCTAAAATGAACACTACAACTAGTTGATATTCTTAAGGTATATTGCCAGCTTAAGTGTTGGTTCTACTCACCAGATTCAGGTGCGTTATAAACTGTCAAATATCCCCATCTTTTCACTAGGAGGATTCTAATTATACCCCGTTCTCACTGCAGGCAAATTCCTGGGTCTAGCATGTTGACCCGGTAATTTGCCTTTTAACACAGTTTGTTTTGCAGTGCGAACTGTCCGCATACCGGATCTCATACACGGATAAAACCCTTCTTTTTACCCATGTTTGAGATCCGGGTATACAGACACGGGTTGACCCGTTCTCCCTGCATAAAAACCCATGTTAAAAGGCAAATTACCGGGTAGAACTTCTTCACCCAGGAATTTGCCTAGCAGTGAGAACGGGGGTCCGTCCCTGCAGTTCCCGGCATTTTAATGCCAAGTAAATGCTGTGAAGTTCACACTCGCAATGTGAACATGTTATTACAGGTATACACCACTCAAAGCAAACCCAAGCTATATTATGTTCAGTGTACACTGATGTTAGGAATACAACTATTCCTAACATGAGAGTTTCTGCTATAGAACCTTCTTATTGGGAGCCTCTGAAGAGAAATGTTGGCAGTAGAAGAACATTATTATTATTGTGTGAAACCATAAATAATTTATCTGTTTATCTTAATATCTGATTTATCTCATGTACTGTGGGGGGAACAAGTTATGCCAGATAGCTGTGGCAATGTAACTCTGATAAAACCATTACTTTGTGTACCTTGTGCTACAGCACCACCTGGGCAGCCTACAGCCAAAGTCTCCTTCATACGCCACAAGCATTAGATCCCGCATGCCAGTTGTATACCCTTTGTTACATGCACATGGGCAGAATGAAGGGCGAGTCCCTGAGCGCTCATACGCGGCACCTAGAACCATTTATCAGGCCCTGGTGAACTTATCCTGGATCCCATGCGTTTTTGCCACAAACAGACACACAATAGTTCGATAATGACAATTGGGCTAAAATTGTGATACAGACCATTTTGTAGGCCAAAAAAATGAGCGTTGGATATTTTGTAGCCCCCCAAAGAAGCCTATATAACGCCTGTTCAGTATTTTTATTAATACAGAGATGTATCAGTTTGTGCCTTTTATAGCTATGCTACATGGGACAGAGCATATGAAAGCCACTCAACCCTTTTTTTTATTTGTTTGGTCAACCTGTTTGTCATTTTAAAACCTAGTTTCTAATTTGCATCTTTGTTACTTTTGTGCTCATGTGTGATTACCATTGGACATTGATTACATTAAAAACATAAGATGACTCGCATGGAAAGAAACCTGATTACTGGCATTACACCATTTTATTTGCAGAATGTATCTAAAGTCACAGTGATGTCAAACAAGAATCTGACTCTATGTTCAGTGAATGAAACAAATTGTTGCACCGAGGTTCTTTGTATTGTGGAAACTCTTCAAGTCACTGCCTGTGAGAATAACACACCCATCGCCTCGCAGCTCATTCATGCCGAAATTTATGTGAATTCTACTTTTGTAGGGACTGTATCTGGTAAGTGGGGCATTTACTAGGGTGTTGGGGCTTCTCTGCACAAAGAAAATGGAACTTGTTTGTTTACTAAATGGAAAGATAAGGCCGGTGTTTGTACATTTCCTGTGTATCAGATAATGTGAGTTTCTTTTTTTTTTTATAAAGTTTATTTGCGAGATGATAGAGATTCATAGAGAAAACAAAAGAAGTGATCTGCGCAGAGATCTTCATGTATCATACATCAGAACAATATAAACAATATATGTATACACATTACAATAGCCTTAGGATGCACAAAGACTGATGATAAGAGACAAGAAATAATAAACACTTCAAAAAAGCAATTTCCATGGAGTCATCTCATATTTTTTTTTTTTTACTCGATATTGTGAGTTTCTTAATTGAATTAACAAGTATAAATATAAATGATGCAAAAAATCCTTCACATTGACACAATCTTTAGATATGCCTTTCAGGCTACTGTAAAATATTAACACAGTTGGCTATAACCATGACTAGCTGTAGTCTGATTGGGATCTCTCTGTTGTGTATAGGGCTGGTAGTAAATACAATCATATTATGATTGAGATCAGAGCTGAAGGAGCCAATAAACAACTGCACAGTAGAATCTGGCGGCTTTGCTCGTGGACTGACCAGCAGAATCTGTCTGTTTTGGCACATTTTTATCTTGGGTTGGGTGCCCTATTCTGCCCACCTCTGAGCACAGGTTTGGTCATTAAATAAAGTTGAGCTTTGGTACCCAAGACTTCCAGAATGGCCACAATTCTATTTTCTCCATCACCGGCTGCCAAAGTTCTGGAAATGACAAACAAGGGCAAAGTAATTTTATTTAGACATTTTGACAGCTCTAGAACTAACTTAACATTACTGGGCTTTATAGCGAAGGAGGGAAACTTGTAAAGGTCATGGTATGATAGTTTTAAGTTAAAAGTGCAACCTAATCAATATTTACTTTTTTTGTTGCATATCGTTTATTTCAAATTTTTTGTTAAAACCTGAAGCTTTTCATGTGATGGACATCTAGGGGTTGAGGCGCCAGCCTGTGTGACATATTTAGTGTAAATTAGTGCTGCAAATGTCTCAGAAAGCCAATGCACGCACATTGGACTATGCAGATCTGCCTGCATTTTGCACTTCTCCAACCTTACAATTGGGTAGACAAAGTGGTATAGAGGAAGGATGTTGTGATGTAGGCAAAGTTCAGCAAGTAGATGCAGGTATGGATCATTGGATAGACAGCAACTAGGTTGACATGACTGAAGGTTGACATGGGTTAGGTCCACACAAGCATTAGGTCGACATGGTGATGGCCGACAGTCAAAAGGACGACATGGGGTTTTTCACGTTTTTTTTGTCCCGCATTTTGACGCAGTCAATATGGACACTGAAACGTAGCACCACGTCCGCTCACCATGCTTCAGGCAAGGTGCCTCGTTAGGCTCGGCACACTATTTTATTCGCCCACCACACCCTAGTGGATGGTATGGCATGAAATACGGCCTGTTGGTACATGTCGGTTCCAATAAAATTAGAAAAACACCCATGTCAACCTAATGCTTTTTGAGTCGACTAATGACCCTGTTAACACCCATGTCAACCTAATGCTTTTTGAGTCGACTAATGACCCTGTTGACCTAACCCATGTCGACCGTCAGTCATGTTGACATAATGCTTGTCAACCTAGTGACTGTATCCCGTAGATGCGTTTTTGCCTGTGAGGAGGAATATCTTTTGCCCCTTCAGCAGGGCAGGTGTGAATACACACTGATGATGATCGTTTTCTATGTAGCTGCATATGTTGACTTCTAGATATATGCATTGTACTGCTAGTGTTTTGTGAGTAATTTACACCCACTGGGCTACCAAGTCTGCATCTGCCCAATAATGGTTATAAATATGTTTTCTGTCTAGAATGTGGATGACACAAAAACAAAATGTTTATTTTACAGATAATAAAACCGTGATACCCAATCAGATATACCAGCCACTAGGATCCTGTCCTTGTAACCTAACAAGTGGGGCATGTGATATCCTCTGCTGCTGTGATCAGGTAATGTTTGTGCATTGCGATGAGGTCACGCCTGCGTCACCACAGCATCTTACTTCTTATTCTTATTTATATCATTTATTTTAGGAGATCTCAAATGCACTTTAAAAATCCATACAATGATTCTGCTATTACTATTAGGGGGTCAATTCAATTAGCCACAATGGACGCAAGTAGCCATTGCAGCAGGACCTCATCTTGCCCATCCCGTGGTCAGATCTCGCCCCAGACTTGCTGATGTTGGTAGGCAGCTCTATGGGTCTGCTAACCTAAATCATCAAGTTCAGAGCTGCTGTAAGCATGACTTACAGCCACCCTTCCTCTCGGGGGTGAGATAATTGCATAGACCTCTTAGTAATTCCCTTTCTTTGTTGGTAGTGACAATGCTGTTGCTTATGTCGCCTGTGCAGTCCTGTGAGTATACAACTTGTCAGAGAAATCTTTGTGATCTCCTTATAATATATATAATATATTTGTAGAATGTTTTTAGTTAGTAAGCCTAATTTGTCAAACCATCTATAATGTAACCACACCATCATTATATTTATTAGCTAGTCAATCTCTGAATTTTCTAAAGCTCTCTTATGTCTTCTTTACTTATACATAGGTGACAAAATTGTACCCCATATTCAGGATGGGGAATTACCATTATATTCTAATTTATCACTGATGTTTACCTTAGCTGAAATAATAAAAACAATAATATATAATAATACATATTGGCCCTTATTCTGGTCCGTCGCAGGGACCAGATTCTTCACAAGGGCATCGATGGTTGCGCAGGGTCATTTTGGTGGATGTGCATAAGCCAGGTGTATTCGCCTGGGGCACGCACCCAAGTGGGGGTGGGGCGGCTAATTTGCATATGGGAACACCCAGCGTTTCATAGGCGTTCTCATGCTAATGGGCCAATGGTGCAGGGGACGGGCAGCTGACATCACCGGATGTCTGCTGCCCGCCCCCTTCCTCCCGAGCATCCACGCATATATATATATATATATCTAAAAGAGTCACTTTTATATGCGTGCGCCTTCGCCGACTATCGAATTATGTGGGAGGATCCCCCAAGGCTGCGAATGGATGTTACTGTGTAACATCCATTCGCCGCAGAACCTGCGAGCGAGTCCCCCTTACAAATGGGTGGCGGCTGGGCCACCATTCGCAAAGGCGGGGTTTGGTGGACTCGCAAGCCTGCGAATTCACAGCCTTGCAAATCAACCAGAATAACCCCCATAGCGTGGCGGTGCATCAGATAACTGTTCTATTATCCCAGATTGCATTTTTCCATCTTGTGCCTACTCCATAAGCATCTAAAATATGCAGTCCCTAATCATTTCAATGTGATCCGTTTGCGCTGGCATTGCCCTGAGAAAGGTGGTATAGAACTGTTCTGTGACACCCAGAATTTTACACCAATCCCATTGTAATTAACCCTTTGCGTGGGAGATGCGCAAAATATAAGTGTCAACATCTCTGTGAGAGATATGCATGCTATCTGCTAAAGATGGCAGCATCACTCACATTTGTTATATAAATTAAAATAAACATTTTTGCGTAAAAAAAATAAGATTATATTTCCTATATAAGGTACACATGACAGGTCATTATGATAAATAAATATGTTTGCTTGGCAATTTTCACACCAATTTTGACAAATTCAACAGTGTATTGCTTAGTAACTGTATTTAATTTCCCTGTTTGTGTAATACTGCTTTCACATTGTCTAAACGTGTTTGACCCGGTATTTCTAAAAGGTATTTAAAACGAGTCTGAGTCTACTAACCCCCTTTACATTGCAGAGTAAAAGCTGGTATATTACCATAGCGTTTAGTAGAGGCATCCTCTCTTATCATCAAACAGCCCTCACTGTCTGCTGTCAGAGTTACTGGTGACGGCTGCTGTCCAGCAGAGTCAGGTCGGTAGCGCTGGCGGGCATGGGGTCCCTGTGGCAGATGGGAACTAGTAGTTCCCATCCGCCGCAGGGACCCCACCGCTGATCTCACATATACACTGCAGGGACCCCCTGCCGGCCAGCACTACCAACCAACTCTGCTGCCCAGATCCCTTCTCTGCGCTGTCGCCCTGTGGTTAGACACTGTCTCCATGCATATCTAATGAGCGCAGTGCATATTTAATGAGTGTGTTCCCGCCCTGTGCATATGTTATCAGCAGGTCCCGCTCATTACATATGCAGGGGGCGGGGACACGCTCATTAGATATGAACTGTGCTGGGTTCTGTTCATTAGATATGCACAGAGTGGGGCCAATAGTGTTTTCTGCTGCCTGGGACCCGTTTCAGACCCGTTCATACTGCAAAAAAAGCGGATCTGAAACGGGTAGGACTCTGCATTATAACCGTTTAGAAATACCGGTTATCTGTAACCGGTAAATGCAATCAGGTTCTTTCACACTGCAGCTCTAACCTTTTGTAAAAGGCAAAAAAAGGCAATATACCGTTTTAGAGCTGCAGTGTGAAAGGTATCAGATGCCGCAAAAACTTTTTTTTTTTTTTTTTATTTCTTCTATTTGCTGCGGTATTTTACATTAAAGTGTTTAACTTAAAAATCACTGATTAACTATCAATATTTTAAAGGAATGCAACGCAAGCATGAAAATTCTGTTTAACGGAACCTGTTACTCCGGTATTTTTGGTGGAAATATCTCCCCACCTTTTGACCATCTCTGCAGTGTCCAAGAACAGAACAACACTCCTGACTGGTTTCCTTTCCTGTGTGTCCAGTCCTCCATGGACAATTCACCATTTCTGGGCTATTTCTACCAGGGAAATACAGTGTAAGCATTAATATGAGATTTAAGGATCTAGTGCCTATTTTAGCAGACTCTGTGGGAGGACTGTAAAAACACCACATACACAGGTGTAGTGGTTCTAATTTATAAGCCAAATAGCTAGCGCACCTCTTATCCTCTTGTATATTAATATGTTGGTGTTCACATTTTGCCTTGATGCACTCAGATCAGGGTAATGGACCTGAGGGGTGTAGAGATTCAACAAAGTGCTGCTTATATTTGATTATTAGAGAGACATAGGCAGGTGGGGGCCGTGGGCGAGCGGCGAAAAGGATGAGGGCTTCCTTCTCGCTGTCACCACTCACCCTGTCAGTATTCAACGCACCCCCTTCATACACCAATTCCCCCTCGCTCCGTTTTTTGAGCAAGGGAGAATTGGCGTATGCGGCTCCAGAAGCAGCGAGACTCGCAGCGAAATACAGCGGGTTCGCTGCATTAGCCGCGGGTCTCGCTGTTTGGGGGAATCCTTGCCGTCCATTGACTGCAAGGATTTCCCCAGAAAGTTGAATAGGCCGAGCGGCTGGTGAGGGGGTTAAACAGTGAGGATCACTGTTTTTCTGCGATCCTCGCTGTTTAACCCCCTCGCCGGCTGCATTGAATACCTGCCACTATGTGCAGAGACCACAGTACTATTGCAGGTATCATCATTATTCTAGATCATGGGTCTTCAAACTGTGGCCCTCCAGATGTTGTGAAACTACAAATCCCAGCATGCCTTGCCCCAGTTTTAACACTCCCTTATAGCAAAACTGTGGCAAGGCATGCTGGGATTTGTAGTTTCACAACATCTGGAGGGCCACAGTTTGAAGACCCATGTTCTAGATGATGTCACTCTCTGTTATTTTTTTTCATGTTGTACAAGAATTAAAGATATACACCTTAAGCTGGCCATACACCTACATATTTATTGTCCGACATGGGTGGTTGGAACAAAAATGTTATAATTTATGGGAGCAAATTATGGTTGATCATTTGCTTCAAAATGCTGGAAAACTGACAAAAAGGGTCATTCAGATATTACCAGATGTTTGTTCCAATAAGGTGTATGGCTAGCTTTAGTCTATAGCAGGTTTACTAGAAGCTGGTATTCTCACCTTTGTCAAATATTTTTCTATCTGGAGCAATTGGATTTTTTCCCATGTGTGCCTATTTCTTAATGCTGGACAGCAAATCATTGTTAATCCCCACCTGAGGGGAAGAGGGGCTGGGATCCAGACTAGGGGTCGACCACTATTGATCATCATGCACAAGGTCAAGGTGGACGATAGGTCGATGTGACACATGAAAAGGTTAACTTGAGTTTTTCACAATAATTATATTATTTATATATATTTATAATTTACCAACCACATGGACTATGATTGGGAATGGTAAAGTGTGGCAAGCATAGAGGCATCAAAAGTAGGCGCCTGTCCCGATACATGGCGAGCACGAGGGGACGCGGTGCTCTATTTGGGGTACACATGCTCAGATGTAGAAATTGACACAAGAAAACATGAAAAACTCACACCACACTAAAAAAAACTCATGCCACCCTTTTGCTTGTGTCTACGTTTCCACATGTCAACCTAGGAACTGTCGCTGTTATTATCTATCTACACCCATAGGACTATCATTCTGAATGCTCATGTCAGTGTCAAGGCATGCTATTCATCATACATATGGTCTTCAAACATTTTAACAAAGTTGCTCCATTTATTTACGATTTGGACTAATCTTTGCTCCTTTCTGTGTGCAGGATCCCCCTCCAGACACCGTCTTTCAATCTGAGCTTTCAGTCTGTTTATGAAAGCACTGTCAGCAGTTATACACAAGGAGATGCTATTTTAATAAATATCAATGGTTTCAGTGACTATTTTACAATCCCTCAGGTACTGTACCACCTCCAAGCATACTGATCAATACACTATACAATGTAAGCAAATGCAGAAAAACACACTATGCTAACTTAATTTTATATTTTATACTTAATCTTATATTTCTATGCATTTTTTATTTTTATTGGTGGGAGATTTCTGGTGAAATAAGGATAAAAAGGATGTAACGTATCTGTATGTTTTAAAGTAATGGACAAAGCTGGCTAAGGGGCATATTCAGGGTCCGTCGTTATGACATCCAATTCCGCCTGTTCTAGCTTTTACATCAGCTAGACAGGCGGATTGTGTTTCACCCTTTCACCATTTAGTGTATTCAGGGTGAATTGAGGGTGGAACACCTCCTGGCGTTAAAACACCAGTGAGGCGAAAGGGGGCATGTCCAATTCGCCTGCAGGAGAGGCGCTGTCAGGTGCTGTTGCAGTGCTCTAGTTGAGAAGTTAAAACTTTTGTTGTTTTGTCCTAACTCCTGTGTAAATGGTCCCGCTGCGGGTCCAGGCACCCGCAGCGGGTCCACAGTGTGCAGCGCTGGGGAAGCTGTCCCCATGTGCTGCAGGAGGAGGGGGGGTACCGGTCGGAGCCGGAGGGGATGATGTGTGCCCTGCCGCCGCTGTCCCCGGGTGCTGGGAGGAGGGGGGTGTCTGCAGCTTATGAGGGGAGGTGGAGGTACCTGTCAGCCTAAAGTCGGAGGGGATGATGTGCGCCCTGCCGCCGCTGTCCCCGGGTGCTGGGAGGAGGGGGTGTCTGCAGCTGCTGAGGAGAGGAGGGGGGTACCTGTCAGCCTGAAGTCGGAGGGGATGATGTGCGCCCCGCCGCCGCTGTCCCCGGGTGCTGGGAGGAGGGGGGTGTCTGCAGCTTATGAGGGGAGGTGGAGGTACCTGTCAGCCTAAAGTCGGAGGGGATGATGTGCGCCCCGCCGCCGCTGTCCCCGGGTGCTGGGAGGAGGGGGGTGTCTGCAGCTTATGAGGGGAGGTGGGGGTACCTGTCAGCCTGAAGTCGGAGGGGATGATGTGCGCCCGCCGCCGCTGTCCCCGGGTGCTGGGAGGAGGGGGGTGTCTGCAGCTTATGAGGGGAGGTGGGGGTACCTGTCAGCCTGAAGTCGGAGGGGATGATGTGCGCCCGCCGCCGCTGTCCCCGGGTGCTGGGAGGAGGGGGGTGTCTGCAGCTTATGAGGGGAGGTGGAGGTACCTGTCAGCCTAAAGTCGGAGGGGATGATGTGCGCCCCGCCGCCGCTGTCCCCGGGTGCTGGGAGGAGGGGGGTGTCTGCAGCTTATGAGGGGAGGTGGGGGTACCTGTCAGCCTGAAGTCGGAGGGGATGATGTGCGCCCGCCGCCGCTGTCCCCGGGTGCTGGGAGGAGGGGGGTGTCTGCAGCTTATGAGGGGAGGTGGAGGTACCTGTCAGCCTAAAGTCGGAGGGGATGATGTGCGCCCCGCCGCCGCTGTCCCCGGGTGCTGGGAGGAGGGGGGTGTCTGCAGCTTATGAGGGGAGGTGGGGGTACCTGTCAGCCTGAAGTCGGAGGGGATGATGTGCGCCCGCCGCCGCTGTCCCCGGGTGCTGGGAGGAGGGGGGTGTCTGCAGCTGCTGAGGGGAGGAGGGGGTACCTGTCAGCCTGAAGTCGGAGTCAGAGGAGATGATGTGCGCTGCCGCCGCTGCTGTACCTCCCCCCGCAGCCGCGAAGTTCCAGTCAGCATCGGGGGTCCCTCCGGCGCATGGGAACTAGTACTAGTTCCCATGCGCCGGAGGGACCTCCAACACTGACTGTACATTCGCCGCAGGAACTTCGCGGCTGCGGGGGGAGGTACAGCAGCGGCGGCAGCGCACATCATCTCCTCTGGCTCCGACCTCAGGCTGACCGGTACCCCCTCCTCCCCTCAGCAGCTGCAGACACCCCCCTCCTCCCAGCACCCGGGGACAGCGGCGGCGGGGCGCACATCATCCCCTCCGACTTCAGGCTGACAGGTACCCCCACCTCCCCTCATAAGCTGCAGACACCCCCCTCCTCCCAGCACCCGGGGACAGCTCACCCCTCTACCCCCTCAAAAACTTTATTTAAGCAGCAGCAGTAATATATATATATATATATATATATATATATATATATATATATATATATATATATATATATATATATATATATATATATATATATATATATATATATATAGTGTGTGTTGCCTCCTGGCAACAAGCAATTTCACCCCCTCTTGGCAATTTCACCCCCCCTTGGCTGATAGCCGCAGCGCCCACACCTCCTGCCTGATGCAGCTGGCCCAGCAAGGTGACCCCCACCTTGGTCTGCTGCCACTGATAGCCACCAGCGCACCTGACGTGCAGCCAACATGGATGCCCCCCCCCTCCCCATGTATCTCCTCCTGGCCCTCCTACATTCCCCTGCTGCCACCCTGCATGCTCCTGCTGCCCTCCACCCCCCCCTGCAACCCCCCACTGCCCACCTGCACCCTCCTGCTGAATTCAACCACCAGCACCCTCCTGCTGCCCACCTGCCACCCCCTTCTGCCCAACTGCCACCCCCTGTGTCCACCTTCTGCCCCCCCCCCCTGCGTCCACCTTCATGCTGCCCTCCTTCACCCCCCTGCATCCTTCTGCTGCCCCCCTGCACCCTCTTGCTGCCCACCAGCACCCACCTTCAGCTCCCCTGCTACTGCCAACCTTCACTCCCTGTTGCCAACCTTCACCCCCCTGCTGCTTCCCACCTTCACCCTCCTGCTTTTTAAAATTTTATTCCGCTTTATTTTATTTTGCAAAGTTCCGTGGATGCCTACTTTGGAATGAAGAGGACTTGAGGACCCGGGTGAGTATGGTTTCCCTCTACAGGTACCCATACTGGATTTCTACTGGACGAGGGGACCGAACTACTATCAAGATAGGTAAGTATTTACATGAATGGGCTCTATGTGCATTAAAGTTTTATTTTTCAGGTGTCTTTGTGTTTTTATTTAACTATTGGTTCTGCTGTGGAACTAAGAGTCCCAGCAAGCCGCATGCTGGGACTTGTGGTTCTCCAAGTCCCAGTATGCGGACCAGGCTTGCTAGGACCCATAGTTCCACAGCAGAACCCAATGGTTCTTTCTATTTTTACACCCTCATCAGCCCGGTGCCCAAAGCCCAGGGGACAGCCCCAGGCTTCAGCCTGGGCAAGTAAGTTCTGGAGGGGGGACCCCTTCATTGGGGGGGTCCCCACTTCTCCAGGACCCCTGCCCAGGCTGACTGGTCAGTAGTTTAATGCTTCGGCCGTGGGACCTTATATAATAAGTGTCCCCCGGCTATGGCATTACCCTGCTGGCTGGTTGGGCCTGGTGCTGGTTCTTAAACACTGCTACATGGAGAGAGTAAAAAAAAATGAAAAAAAAAAAATCTAAATATATTCATATAGGCAATAATAAACATACACAATTTATTTATAAGCAAAATGACAATAAATTACCTTGATTCATTTAAAAAACTACATAAATAAACTAATGGTTTATGTTTTGTAGAGCAGTCCCGACAGAAGAAATTGTCTAGTTCACTTTGTCTAAAGCCTGCCTGAAAACTGTAGAATCCATTTAGACAATCAGACACTGAATAGGCTAAATCAGATTAACATGGCTGAGTTTAGACAAAGTGAAACAAAAAGTCTAAATGACTCATTTAGACAGGCGAGGCAAACGAAAAGAGTTGACAGGTGAAATGGTTTAGACTGTCTAGAAAAAATGATAGTGAATACTACAATTCATCTAGACTTTTTTTTCAGGCGTAAAATATGCTGTTTTAGACAGAATGGACCTAACGACCAACAGTGAATACACCCCTATAAATGCTTTTACAGAAATGAACTTACAGTACTTCAGTTAGTTCTACAATAAATCATATATAGCTTATATTTGTTACAATGCAACCTATATTGGCACATATATTATACACATATGTCATTTTATTTAATAATCTACTACAAATGTTCTGTAATCATAGGATATGACCAGTAGCCACACTGAATTGGTTGCAATGGACCATATATGTGCTATTTGTTCTTTAAACAAAAAAGTTTGGCATGATAGCTATTACTAGTTAAGGAGGTTTTACTGAAGCCGATATTGTGGTCCCCATCCCTTTCTGTGAGAACTGAAAACCAGACATACTGTAACAGTTCTTTCTGATTTCAGCAATCTGCAATTGGGACATGTGTGAGCTATGCCCCTGTGGCTTATCTACAGGATTTCAACACTACGTGTGTTTCGTATATAACAACATGCTCTGATGTTCTGACTCTTGACTTGAATCCAATGATTATGAATGGAAACGGAGGTAAGTTCTGAATTTACTAAATACAGTATATCATACCTCCCAACTGTCCCGATTTACAGTGGGACAGTCCCTCTGTCCCTCCCTCAGGTCGCAGTGCCCTGCAGGCAAGGGTGGTGGGGCAAATATTGAAAAGAAAAGGATGGGAGTAACCAGCGCTGTCAGAAACTTGCTTGTAGTCCACGGTTTTTGGAATAATTCGGATAAGGGATGCACGGATAGGGGATACTCAACCTGTACTTGCAAAATATGTAATGCTTTAGGTGCCCAGAACTGCAATCACATTACTGGTGACTCTGTATACAGTTTAATTTATGAGGCCAGATGAACCAAGCTTGAAAAGTGATAAAATGGAGAGTGATAAACAAACAGCCAATCAGCTGCTAACTGTCATGTCACAGGCTGTGTTTGAAAAATGACAGGTAGGAGCTGATTGGTTGGAGGTTTATCACTTTCCATTGTATCATTTTTCAAGGCTTATTACATCTCGCCCATGACAACAGCTGCTGTAATTTTCATGTTGTATTAACTCATTTTATTATATTTTGTGGCCATTTAAAACCACTATTTTTTTGTATTTTAGGTATTGTATCTCTCACAGTACACATGCAAAATATCACCATGGACATTGCTGCTACAGGTTTTCAGTTTTATTTATTTATTAATTTAATAATTTATTTAAACAACCTATTTTGATAAATTACATATAAGTACAAACCATAAGTAACATTTTTGTATTTTAGCTGTTATTTAGCAATACCTGTTTCATTACAGGGGCCGCCCTGCCTCAAAGTGTGCAGTGTGATGTCATTGTGTCAGCTGACTATGTAGTCATTTGGGAAGCCACTGGAATAAAAGATATACAGGTCACCATTGTAACTGCAAACATCAGTCTTACGCATCAAGGTAACAATATTTGTATTTGTTGTTGGGTTGTATTCTTTCTAATATCCCTTTCACACTGCAGCTCTTAACCGGTATATTGCAGATTTTTTAGCCTTTTAAAACGGTTAGAGCTGCAGTGTGAAAACACCAGTCTGCATTTACCGGTTACAAATAACCGGTATTTGCAAATGTTTAAAAAGCAGAGTCCTACACGGTTCAGAGCCGGTTTTTATGCAGTGTGAAAGGCTCTGAACCGGTATATAGGACTCAGGCAGTAGCTAGGAGAACGCAGTGCATGTGTATTGAGCAGCTCATTACATATGTGCATATGTAATGAGTGCAGTGCATATGTAATGAGCCACTCATTACATATGTGCATATGTAATGATCAGCTCATTCATATACACTATGCTGTCTAGTAGCTACTGTCTGTCCTGCTTTCACACTGCAAATCTGCTTGAGACCCAGTATTTATGTGCGGTGTGAAAGGGGTTTAAAACGGTAATATACAGTTTTAAATACTGTTTCAAAATACCGGGTTTAAAACGTTTAGGCAATGTGAAAGCAGCATAATTCTCAGTGGCGTTTATGCAACATTGACAATAGAGACCACTTTCCCATTGTCCCCAATCTCTCGTTTTCTTTTTACAAAGAGACCTCCGTAGAGGTGCGCTGAGGAAAGTGGTGATATTGAGACTATCATAATAGATGTAAAGGAGTGTGCCTGAACGTTACAATGCGTTCTGCCAGGGCATGGTGTCTAACTAAATCAGCCCCATAGGATTCTATTCTTATTAACCATTTCAAGGGAAGATGATTAGGGTAGTTACATTTGAAGGAAATGATTGCCTGAGCATTACTCAAGTGTTTTAATAATGATTTTATTTTTCAGACCGTACATTAAAGAACCAACAAATAGGGAATAGCCTGTACTAATCAGCAATGAACTCCGTAGAGCAATTTTTTGGCGCCGCTGTTTATTTACCCTCCATTATCTATAATATAATTAGTGATATATTTTCTGTTTACTCCCACAGCAAAGCTATCACAACGATTTACAGCTACATTTCTCAGCAGCAACAGTACATCAGATACTCTCTCTGGCAATCCAGGTAGGAAATATGGGTAATAGTAAACCATGTGATTAGCTGTATTTTCTATCTATTTTAATTGTACCCATGTCCCTATTACATTTTCCCGTTATCTAGTAATAAAATATTTTTCATCCAGGAATGATTATATTTTTGTAGCTATTTATGTTTATATCTGTCCTTACTCCATAGTTGTTACAGTACCTCTGTGTCTGCACTGATGGCACATGATCTGCTGGGAAGTGAGAAGATATAACCAGTAGTGCCTAGTTGCAGAAAATGGTCGTTAAATTGTGATTCAAGGGAAATAATTGTGCGGCCACTATCGCGATTATTAGCACCCAAACATGATTGTTGCTAATCTAAACTCCTTAATATTAGAGTTGATCCTATTAGCTGAATTGATTTAGCAGTTGCAAATCATCACAGCAGCATCTGTACATCACCGTCACCAGAATTCGCAAAGAAAAAAGTGCTTTATGCTCCACGAAGGGTGCAAGATATGTGCCATTGTATTTAAACATAGTGGCAAAGGCACATCACACCATTCAAATTTAGGGGGTTATTCTGGTTGATACGGTGATGTTAGCTGGCCGTCCATATCACCAGGCGATTTCCATGGGAACACGTATGAAACACTGAGCATTCCCTTGGGCACGACTATCCACCACCGGCCCCTCACCCGCAATCCAATCTTGGCGGCACACACCCGGCGCAGAAATGCAGCTGCACATACGCATAACATTAGTCCCCGTGCGAACGAGCAGCTGCTATGAACGGACCAGAATAAGGTCCTTAATACGATTGATCCCTTAGTAGGGGAGAATCTTGAAATCTGTCTATCAAAACTAATTTAGCAGTTTGAGAAGGGTCATTTGTTGCTTATTTCAATGTTTATAGAATACCTGAACACACCAACTTTCTTGGTTTAATTTTTCAGTCCCACTCACACTGTCTTCCTTTATGTCATCTCTGCCCACCCCCCAAACCACAGTTTGCAGTTCTATTTGCAAAGGTTAGCTACTTCTACTCAATTTAGAATATATTTTGAAAAAAATATTTTACGATTTTTTTTTTATTTTTTTTTTAAATGTACAATAGTTTACTGGTTTTTAATTTTAGGGTACATTAAGACATTAAACTGTGCAAATATCAGAACTAGAAATATTGGGTTGTTTTTATAAATGCGGAAAGATAAGTACAGATAGAAGGATAAAACAAATGAAGCAGAGAAAGAAGAGATTATCTCAGATTAAATATTTAACGTAGGACCTGATTCTTTGATAGTGCTGCAGACCAGCGGCGTCTTTGTAGTAGTAGTAGTAGTAGTAGTAGTACGTTTATTTATAAAAGTTATAATTTATAAAAGTGTCCGCAGCGCCGTACATAGCAAACAAAAACACAAATTACAAGGTAACGTACAGGGTGTGTTGAAAGATACAGTATAAATAGGGGTATAGCTGGTAGAACTAAAATCAGCATCAGTTCAGAAGTAGGTGTCAAAATTGTCAAGGAGACTGAAGATGAAGTAGAGGAAGGGAAGAACAGGACAGGAGCACAGGTGAGGTAATGAGGTAGGGTGAGTACGTGAGGAAGGAGGGCCCTGCTCATAAGAGTTAACATACTAAAAATAGGTGGGTGGACGAAAGAAATACAATAGGATAAGTAGGAACGGATGGGAACGGAGTCAGGATAGGAGGATCAAAAGAGGTTAGGAGGAAGGATAGGCTAGTCGAAAAAAGTGTACTATAATATTTGTACTATAATATGTTAATGCCACAGGAGGTGTTGTGTGTGTGTGTGTGTGTGTATATAAACAACTTCTGGCGGCTTTTGTGATCCGCTGCAGCGGACAAATAATTCAGTTGCCGGTAGCAAGTATACTCCAAATCTTAACTGGCTGTGGGATCCGAGAGGGCCTTGACTATAATTCCTTACCATGTAATAAGAGATGTGACCAGAGACTGTGTCTGAGTGTTCCAGTCAAGGTTTATAGCCTAAAATTGAGTTACAGTATCAGAGGTTCTTTAGGATTTACAAGGTGAGGTAGGTAATTACCTGTCCTATTATTGTAGGGGTAGTCAGAGCATACCTCCCAACTGTCACGATTACAGCGGCAGGGGCTGGCAACTTTTAGCCTGGGGGGCAAGTCCAGAGCACCGGCCCATAAGTAACAGCGTATCGTTAAATGGAGGTTTTTCGTATATGTATTAATAAAAAAAAACAAAAAACAATAATAGGACACCACAGGCTGCTCCCCTGTATAATATCAGGAGCCCCACAGGATGCTCCCCCTGGCTAGTTATGCCAGAACCAGTGCCATTACTAGCCACTTTGGTACCCTGTGCCAGAAAGGAAATTGGTGCTTGCCCCATCACCACACTAAAAATAGGAGAGTGCGCGCCGAGGGCGCGCGGCAAAATGTAGGAGCGATACTCCATGGGGAAGAGGCGTGGCCCTATAAAAGTACTAATAACATCGTAATGCCCATAACACATTATACCACACACAGTAATGCCCATTATGTATTATGCCACACAGCGTAATGCCCCTTACACAATATGCCGCACACCATAATGCCCATATGATATTACGACACACATTATGCTCCACGCAATGCCCCGAGTACACCTGCATATGACTACATAATGGCCCAGGGTTACCGACAGTAGTAGCGCTGTGTATATATATATATATATATATATATATATATATATATATATATATATCGCACACAGTTACCGACAGTAGCAGCGCAACTTATATTGTACATAACGTCCACATCAGTTGCCGACAGTAGTAGTATCACAACTTATACATAATGCCCACACCAGTTGCTGACAGTAGTAGCACTGCTTATACGTAACACCCACACCAGTTGCCGACAATAGTAGCGTTGCCTATACATAACAACCGCACCAGTTTCTGACAGTAGTAGTGCTGCTTATACGTAACACCCACACCGAAACCAGACGCAACAGCAGTAGTGCTGCCTATACATATGCCCCCACCAGTTGCCGACACTAGTAACGCTGCCTGTACATATGTCCACACCAGTTGCCGACACTAGTAACGCTGCCTGTACATATGTCCACACCAGTTGCCGACACTAGTAGCACTGATTATACATATGCCCACACCAGTTGCCGACACTAGTAAAGCTGCCTGTACATATGCCCACACCAGTTGACGACACTAGTAGCGCTGATTATACATATGCCCACACCAGTTGCCGACGCTAGTAGCGCTGCCTGTACATATGCCCACACCAGTTGACGACGCTAGTAACGCTGCTTGTACATATGTCCACACCAGTTGCCGACACTAGTAGCGCTGATTATACATATGCCCACACCAGTTGCCGACACTAGTAACGCTGCCTGTACATATGTCCACACCAGTTGCCGACACTAGTAGCACTGCTTGTACACATGCCCACACCAGTTGCCGACACTAGTAGCGCTGATTATACATATGCCCACAGCAGTTGCCGACACTAGTAGCCCTGCTTGTACATATGCCCACACCAGTTGCCGACACTAGTAGCGCTGCTTGTACATATGTCCACACCAGTTGCCGACACTAGTAACGCTGCCTGTACATATGTCCACACCAGTTTCCGACACTAGTAACGCTGCCTGTACATATTCCCACACCAGTTGCCGACACTAGTAGCGCTGCTTGTACAAATGCCCACACCAGTTGCCGACACTAGTAGCGCTGATTATACATATGCCACACCAGTTGCCGACGCTAGTAGCGCTGCATGTATATATGCCCACACCAGTTGCCGACACTAGTAGCGCTGCTTGTACACATGCCCACACCAGTTGCCGACACTAGTAGCGCTGATTATACATATGCTCACACCAGTTGCCGACACTAGTAACGCTGCCTGTACATATGTCCACACCAATTGCCGACACTAGTAGCGCTGATTATACATATGTCCACACCAGTTGCCGACACTAGTTGCGCTGCTTGTACATATGCCCACACCAGTTGCCGACACTAGTAGCGCTGCTTGTAATATGCCCACACCAGTTGCCGACACTAGTAGCGCTGCTTGTACACATGCCCACACCAGTTGCCGACACTAGTATCGCTGCTTGTGCATATGCCCACACCACTTGCCGACACTAGTAGCGCTGCTTGTACACATGCCCACACCCAGGGCCGGTGCTAGGGTGTCTGGCGCCCTCCTGCAAACCATAAATTTTGCACCCTTTCACATTGCCATTGCAACAATCTGCAGCCCGATTGTGGGAGCGTATGCAACATGCGATCCTATGGAGGATCTCGGGTGCATGTACATGTATGCATACACCATACTATGCTGTGTCTGCAAAATGTTGCAGGCACTAAAGTTGCCCATACACGCTGCGAGAATCGCATATGTTATGGGCTAGATTGCATCGCACGGCATGCATGCAATGTGTGTGCGATGCGATCCGAAAGCAGTACAAAAAGTATGTGCAGCACATACTTTTTGTACTGTGCGATGCGGGAGCGCACATCGCATCACACGCTGCTATTGCAGGAGGCAGTGACAGTGAGGGCTGAGGCAGCTTTAGCAGAGCAGGGAGGGAGACAGCGCCTTTTCAGCATGGAGCCTCCCTGCTTTGCAGGAGCTGCTGAGTGGGTAGCGCCGGCCCTGCCCACACCAGTTAAAGTACACTCACATTTTACTTACCTGGTTCAGGGCACTTCAGGCTGGCAGCTCATCTCCTTCACAGTCATGTAGCTCCACCCCCTCCGGACGTTAGCCCCGCCCCTTTTTCGATCCCTACAGGAACGCTGACCAGGAGCAGGGAGGGATCCTCTGTGCTGTCCACGCTGCTGCCTGTAATGCAGTGTGATACAGGCGCAGCAGCTGCTGGCAGCCACAGAGGTCTGAGCTCCTCAGAGAGTCCACAGCCACTCTCTGTAGCGGCCTCCTGCACTAGACGTCCTCAGTGCAGGAGGCCGGCGGCCATGTTTCCGAAGACCAGTCGGAGACTGGTTAGCCGTGGCTGCAGCAGCAGCCTCAGAAACAAACAGGCGGCCCGCACACAATAGATTGAGCAGCCCGGGGGGCACATGGCACCCTGCCCCCCGGTCCAGCCCGCCCCTGTACAGCGGGACAGTCCCGATTTTCGGGTCCTGTCCCGCTGTCCCACCCGCGGCAGGCATTGTCCCGCTGCGGTGGTGGCAGTTGGGAGACCCCCCAATCTAGTAGAATGAAAATGAGGTTGCGGCCAATTAGCATAAGCCGCACCCTCATTTGCATACGCCCCGCCCCCTTTCGGGCGCTCGCACGGCGAAGCCGCACAAGTGTCCCTATTTCTTCAGGACAGAAGTTGGGAGGTATGGTCAGAGTGTTGTTGCATACAACAGCCTACGGTAAACCATATCACAGATATGGTCCATTCAAGTCCTCTGGGAAGTCCATCAAGATGAGAAGAATCCCACCCATCATTTAAATAGTCCGTTTAAGATCCCCACATGTTTAGTCCAGTTGCACCTACTTTCTTCAGTAAAAGCATGAGAATGTATCTAACCATTGCAACAGAGTTCTTGAAATTAACATTGAACCAGTAATCATTGTGCTACGTTTACAAAATAAACATGTTTTTCTCCTCTTGCAGGGTATCAAGTTGGCAAGCCTGTAATAGCCGCCAACGGAAGTGTACCATTTGTTAAAAGAACTCTGGAAGTCTGGAAACCTGGTAAAAAATTTATTGTACTAATTGACTATTTGCTTTTTTGCTGATTTTATGTACTTGCAAGTAGCATTTTGGGAATGATGTGCTTTTATTTCAGGTGGTGATGGCTCTTGTTCTGCAGTTACCCAGACACCTGTTTTGTTTGGACAAAATTCCATTTCTGGATGCCTCTTAAATGTGGTCAACGAGAATTGCACACAGATAAGGTCATTATTGTTATTTTACAAGCTCTTTAAGATGTGGTTGGCTATTTGAAAACTTTTGTTTATCAATTTGAAAAATTTTGAGTGCCGGGTCATTTTTGCCGGGTGCAGCCTGACCCCAGTTCACACCACCTGCAAATGACAGAGTTAAATCTTTTCAGCCTGGGAATTTGCTGAAAAAGACGGGTTTTTCTGTGGTGTGAAAGGGTCAGCACGTGTCTTAAATCCCGGCACTCCGACCCTGGTCAAGGGCAGGGTCGGAGTGTCGGGATTTAAGACCCGTGTTGACCCTTTTTCACCAAAGAAAACCCCAGGTTTTTCAGCGAATTCCTGGGTTGAAAATCTTTAACCCGGTAATTTGCTTCTATTGTGAAAGGGGTATTACAGAGACTGTAGCGGTGCCATTTTTATCCCTGTATGTTAGAAAGAATTAGGATTACCATTATTTCTGATGGCACCATATAACGCATTGCTTTGTGGCATCTGGGTCTCTGTTAGACTACTAAATCTACAGCCTTTTACCTTTCATACGCCCGATCTGTAGATTTTAATTTGTTGTTAGTAGCTCTTTAACTTGAGGTGACATTTCCACAATTCTGTCTGTAATGTTCCTTGTTGGAGTAAGGTATTTGTTTCATTTACTCTTATTCGGCTCAGTGCTAATAATGTCTGCAAGGAAAGTCCGCGTCCTGGAAAAGAAAAATGTTACACAAAACATATGTAAACGTAGGCTTGAGACCGTTTCTTTCATGTGTGTATACTGTAAGCTTTTCTAGGTAGAATCTCTCACATCTATATTGGGCCTATACATACCTTTTAAGTTGCTGCTTATCTTTTTTCAAACATTGCTCCTGAAAAATGGTTATGGTCAGCGACGGACTGGGCCACCGAAACGGCCCTGGCATTTGTGCACAGGTGTGACCCTTGTGTGCGCTGCCTATGGCTTGCAGGAGAGAGGGGAATAGTGGCA
Source organism: Crinia signifera (assembly GCF_055691185.1). Taxonomy (NCBI): domain Eukaryota; kingdom Metazoa; phylum Chordata; class Amphibia; order Anura; family Myobatrachidae; genus Crinia; species Crinia signifera. The sequence goes on from NC_139217.1 coordinate 372,834,137, forward strand.
TGTGGTGCCCCCTCTCTCCTGGATCCCAGCGGAGCAAAGAGAGCCTCCGCAAGTCCAGCAGCTCTCTCTGTGTGCCGATTGGGAGGAGGAGACTTCACCTTTGGGTAAGAAGTCAGCCCACCTGAACATCTGCCCATCTGGCATTTGCCAGAATTGCCAGATGGCCAGTCCGGCCCTGGTTATGGTATATTAGATATAAAATATCTAGATCTACAGTCAAAGGGTCGACATGGTAAAAGGGTCAACATGAAAATAGTCAAGAAGAGTTTTCCAGTTTTTATTTTTATTTTTTTGGTGTCTGTATGAACATGTTGGCTTCTTATAGAAAAATCCTAAAAAAAAAGTCTACCTTTTTTTCTTGTCATTCTTTTGACCATGTCGACCAATAGTTGTCGACCTAGACACCTTAGAGTTAATGACTGGATACCCTGAAAAATAATAACTTGTCTTGTGCACTTGTAACAACTTCTAAAGCTGGCCATGTGACTTCTCAGAGGGAGAAGTCGCTTACAGTTTCCCTTGATCTTCCAGGGCAGCAGGATCGCATGCGATATATCGCTCATGGTCCTTTTGCATGAAATATATTGTATACGATCTTATTAACTGCTGCCAGAGGCTGTCCGAGCCAACAGACCTTACGTGCAGCATGTCCGATCTCTGATCTCATTGCGCCCGGGACCGCGCATCGAGTCGCAGACAAAACACTCTCGGTTTACCACTTTTTATCTGATTTCTTGGCCCAATCCGTCAGAATTTAATGAAAAGCAACCAAATGGCACTAGTGTATGGCAAGCTTTAAAGTGAGGACACTCATCAGCTTGCCTTCCTTCTTATAGGGAGAATGTCGCTGCCTTTCTGAAATCACTGCTTACTGTTGACCATGTATCTATGAGGGGCAATTCTAACGTCAGTGACCCAAGTGAATGGGTATCTATCATATGTAAGTCACCTTACATTACTAGAAAACACCAATTGTGGTTATGTAGGCAATGTAATTTAGCTGTGGTTATATATAAACTATGCATATGTGTAAGTACAATTTAGTGTAAATGAAATTTAAGTACAAAATCAATATACATATTAAATGAAGTTCTACTTATGGTGGAGTACTGCGCTGCTGCCAGTGTATTATGCTGCATGTTCACCGTGGATAGTCTTTTTGAATGCAGAGTGTTCTAATTTTTTTGTTTTGCATTTATTAAGCGGCATCAAATACAACATGTACAGGGGACTGTGTCATAGAAAATGCAATATGCCTAAAGGTTCCAGCAAACATGATTATTCAGATCATAACCGCTGTGATAGGTGTGGTAGAGGGAATTCCACAGGAAGAGATTCTGGCAGCTAACATTGAGTGAGTATATATGAGTTATTGTTGTCTGTAGTATATGCTGCTAAAATAACCCCCTCAGTCCCTATCCTCTGAAAAATGCAATATGCAAGTTTAGGAAAGGTTTATATATGCTGTGTAAAAAAAAAAGTATAGAGAAAGTAGATATGTTAGTTTTATGTAAAAGAGAAACCAGTGTTGTTGCATTGAGTGCATGGAAATGTGCATCTTCACCCATATGCAGAGTTACATTCATCTACTGTTAAAGTATTAGGACTGTATTTTATTAATGCGCCTACTATTTTGGTACTCCAATTTGGCTACCTGATCTTACATTTACTCTTAAATAAAATAACTTTCTCTTTCATATATGAGGAACACCGGAACCGTTGGGTATAGGTTGAGCTGGAGGAGTTTGCGCACAAAAGGTTAACATCACCCCCCCTGCCTATAACAGTCAGTTTTCTTTTGTGCCTAATAGCTGAGAATGTTTTTCTAGTTGCAATATGCAGCTTTACTTATTACTGTAATTACTTTCTTCTTCTTAAGTTACTGAGTATCCAGCAGTGTTCAAGCTTTCACCAGGACCATGGGTCTCATGGTGTGTACACACGGGGGCGATTTTTGCTAATATTGCGGGCAATATGGTCGCTGAGCGACCATATTGGCCACGATGGGAGTGTGCACCGGCGATATATCGCCAGGTGGGTGCTCCTGTTTTTCCCCCGTAGTGATCGCTGGTCGCAGGAACATGCTCCTGCGACCAGCTGATTTCCACTGCCAGGCTCCCCCCGGCAGTTTCTTTTTCATCAGCAACCATCTCTGGTCACTGATGCAAACTGGATACTGAGCGATATATCGCACCGTGTGTACGCAGCTTAAGTCGTACTGGGCATGTGCTGTAATGTTCTTGGTACAGAAGTTGCAGTGAGGATTTATTTGCAAAGTGACTGACAGTTAGGAACTGTTACAATGGGACAGTTATGGGCCCCATACATCAGCAATCACAATTTATGGATTTTCAGATATAGGGATATTTTGGCCAGATAAATGGATTTTACAATCTATCTGACTTTGCCCACACATTACAGATTTATTTTAGTGATCGGCAGATTTTTCCATCTAAAGATTGCATCTTCATATCTGGAAATTGCCCCAATCGATTGTCATTTCAGCTGTTCATAAAGTAAATAGATGAAGACGACGAATTGGGAATGCCCACACATATAAAAAAGATCTGCAGATAATACCAGATTATTAAACATGTTTAAAAACCTGATTAAGCAATCGATTGGCGATTTTGATTGGGATTGCCAAAAGGGGGAGCCCACACATCTAAAATTAATTGTGGCAATCATCTCCATATCTGAAAATTGTCACAATTAATTGCTGATGTATGGGGCCCTTTACAGGGAGCAGCAGGAAACTGCAGGCATGTTGGGACTGTTCTAAGTGCATGCCACGACTGCGATCCTGTATCTTACATCCTGCGGCTATGCTGCGTGATTGTAGAGCTACTCAGAAGTTTGTAAAAATACGCGGACGTAGAACAGTCCATTATTACATTATATTAATGATTATAACAGTCATTGTTACTGACAAAAATGCCGTTGAGTATCTCCATACAAATCCAGCAAGCTGAGGCGTCTGCCTATATTTGCACAATCACTGCATACACCTTTGCATCTGCAGTGGCATTACCGTGCATCTATTAATCAGGTCCATAATATGCAATGGGGAGAAGCAGCTATTGACTCCACTCCAGCTTCCACTCCTCTAGGTTTATGGCTTTGGCTGTATTGAGTATTGAAGACATTAATCCATAACTTGTGTAGACTTGATAAATAACTACAGGGTTTAACTATACTGCATATGCTAGTATACTGCATATACTATATATGCACAAATTGAAGGTAAGCTTCTACAAAGGCAATCTGTCTACATAAATATTCCAGACAATGATTGTGGAATCTTTGATACTTAGGTGTCTATTTTGTATCGATGAATAAGCAACTATCTCTCTGCGATAAATGTTTGGATTGGATTACTTCCTGTGTGCTAATCTTAGTAATCTATTGCTGAGAAATCCGTATCGCTACTATTTTAATGAATTAGCAGCTATTTCTCTGCATAACATTTGTTGAACAGATTACTCGCAGTGGACCAAATGTATTAAGCCTGAACAAGTATTAAAATGGAGAGTAATAAAGAGAGATAACGTTCCAGCCAATCCGCCCCTAACTGCCATGTAACAAGCTGTGTGTGATAAATGACAATTAGGAGCTGATTGGTTGGTACTTTATCACTCTTTACTTTATCACTTGTTGAGGCTTACTAAATTTGTCCCTGTGTGCTATTTGTAGCAATTTGTTTCTGTGAGAGCAGTAATCTATTATATCGCTTTCAGACCGCACTCTAGACCCAGGTTATTTCTGTGTCCTTGCGGCCCCAACACGGGTCGAGGTGCAGTCTGAAAGGACCACCTCGAGTCAAGCAACATGGGAGTTCAACCCTGGTAATGTCCAGGGTTGAACACGGCTCTGACCCCTGTCAAGTGCAGTGTAAACAGGTGCCTGGGTCGAGGGACCTGGGTCCGGTTCACAGTATGGAGGAAGCAGCACTGTCAGCTCCAAGTGCTGCCTCCTCCCAAGCCCCCGGTGATGCACCGCCGCTCAGCTCTGCCCCGTGTGACATCACCGACACGGCAATAAGCCGGTCGGGGTTAGAGCTTTCAGACCGCATATGCCGTGTTACTCTGGGGATGGGACTCGTATCCTAATCCCGGGTGCACCTTGTGAATGAATGTACTCGCTGTGCAAATAGATGTGTAGGGCTAGCGAAGTAAAAAGTAGCAGGATTTAATCGCTGTGGGAATCACACAAGCGTATTGCGGCCCATGTGCATGTGCAGCGTATCCATAGTCAGCCATTGTGTGCATTCACACAGCGGCAATCAGGTCTGAATTGGGCCCCTAATCCCAAAGAGCATCACAAGAAATTGCTTCACATGTTCACTATCGCTGCATTTCTAGAAGACGTACAATATTGCATGTATAGACCTTTCTAGGCCAGTATAAGCATTTCACTCTGAGATGTGATAAATAGTGAAATCATATCACTATTTTATTAGAGATTATATATTGCATTCCTGCACTACAGTATATGTTTATCTTGGTATTGCAGCGTAACGATATAAGAATAGATGGGAATTGTAATATTTTTCTATATTTAAGCCATCATGGTATAAAAGGTGGGGCAATGTCTGATAAATAATCTTTTCCACCGCTTACAGGGCAGGATTCAGACCTGTTAGCAAGGTTACAATATTTGCAGATAGTCAAAACCTTGCTGCACTGCAGGTGGGGCAGATGTAACCTGCACAGAGGAAGTAACGGGGCATACACCATGGGGCGATTTAAGTCTTATTTGTAAGCCATCTGACTAGATCTGTTAGAAAGTTTGCGCACATCACCCCATGTGTATACATAGGGATGTGCGGTCCAGCAGGTCTCCATCGCCTGACTAGATTTTTACTAAATGCAGTCAAAATCTAGTCATATCACCATTGTACTCATCAGCGAACACTGCTCAGCACACATCGCTGGTGTATAGCATATGAGCCAGTGATGTGTGCTTAAGTACATCGCTTTGAATGGGCACCTGTTAACCTCTGTGCACGGGGCTTTAGCTTTGGGTGCGGTGTCTTCAAACTGAAATCTAAATTGCAGTGAAAGAATAAAGCAGCCAGTAAATACCCTGCACAGAATCAAAATAACTCCCCCCAAATTTGCTGATCAATGGCCGTTTCTTGCAGCCACGCCCCCTTTTCGGGCATGCAGGCCAAGAATGGGACAGGGTTACGGCTTTCAGGACGTCCCAACAGTCGTGACCCGGGATTGAATATTCTCCTATGTCTTGTATCTTTGCTCCTTTGCTATTTCTTTGTGAGTTTGAATACTTAAGATTGTCGGGAGCATCAATAACCCAGTGCTGCCTAGAATTATATACCGATAGCAGCCATAATGTGGTTATATCAATAATACAACACGATCTTATTGATTTAATTACTATTGATCTAGTAGATTAATTACCTCCTTGTTCTACATGTTATTTTTAATGGTATGTTTTTTTTCTGTTCTGTTTCCTTTTATTTCAGCTACTCCACTATTAACATAAATTGTGTGTCTGCCTGTACTTTGTCACTTCCACTAACGGCCTCTGTACAGTTTATCAAAGTCCCAGCCCAGCCGCCTCCTGCCATGACAAGGTAAGCATGCAAACCAACAGGTTCTTGTGGTTAGTTGAAACATTTCATTTTCAATATTCACCCTATTCCACAGGTTCTCAAAGTCTGTCCTCAGGACCCCGCACAGTGCATGTTTTGCAGGTCTCCTCACAGAGGCCCTTATTCTGATCGGTGCGTACTTTCCCGAATTCGTACGGAGCGGGCCGCACGCAACGCTATGCGGACATCGTCCGTAGAAACGCCCACCGAGCCTCCGCATTCGGACGGACTCACTCTTTAAGAACAGGGCGTGTGTACGGACGACATACAAACCTTGCGTGTGCGGTGGACACGTACAGATTCTGCACGGTCTTACCGCGTCAGAACGTACGGGAAGCTGTCCGTACGCACCGATGCAGAGTATTTACGCTAAATACAACACTATTTATCTGAGCACAGAAATCGATCACATGACCCACTTATGCAATTAGGCAACCTCATTAAAAAGGGATTGTTTTCTATTTGAATCAATTAAATCCTAATACATACTGAAACACATTACTACTACATTCATTACACACATTAACCCTTACATCATGTGAACATAACATACATCTATCTACAGTATGTACATTTTACTCATTTAAAAGAGTATAAACAAGTTACACATATACTGTTCCATGTAAACCAAACACACAGACAACTTCAAACTGTAAGAAACTATTTATTAAATGTACAATTTTTTTAAGAAAATAATAATTTAAAACATTATAATGCTACATGGAGCAGCTGGTCCAACTCGGCCATGACCTGGCGCATGTGTTCCCTGATTCTTAAGAGGGCCCCACGTAGACCCTCTTCTGCTTGGGCTGACTCATCTGTGGACATATTAAAAAGGGTCAAATTACTAATGATATTCATGCATACATTTAACATAGTCATACCTAAATTTTACAAATGCAAGGTGACAGGTGTGTGTATATATATATATATATATATATATATATATATATATATATATATGTATATAGACACATATATAACTATATATATATGACACTTACAGCTATACATACATGCATACATACTAAATGGAAAGCCTGTTTTTCCCCCTCTACCCTTTACTCTGTAGAACACCTCACAGTCATAGTGCTCCTTATGAATCCAAACTCACCCATGACTAAGCTCTGAGAAGCATGTCATGCGCTGCACCAATCCCAACTCATCAAAAAGCGCTCAGTGTCTGTTATATGATGGAGCGGGGCATGGGACTTAGTCAACGCTCAGAAAGGCTCAGTACATTTGTGCAATCAAGCATGGCTTGCCTGCTGATGGTCTGCTCCATAAATCATTGTCATAATGCCAGTTAGGTGAAGCTGCAGCACTAACCCACTCCCATGCACAAAATCATTACTAAGACCAAATCAACACACAATTATGGTGCCAACCATACATGCAGACCGCAGGGGGGGGTTTAGCTAGAGAAGGGCCCAGGGCCACTGACCACTTGTTACTCCAGTCTAAGCCACGCCTGTCCATACTCCATTTATGTCATACTTAATCTAGTTTAGAAAGATCAATCACCAGTAAACTCTACTCACCTATATGAGGCTACAGATTGTATGCTTGCAGCAGTGACATGTAACCCTTACTTGAGCAAGTCATCCCTTTCTTCCAGGATACAGATTAACTACACAGGTTCAGTGGCACTTAAAATTGACCTGAAAGCCATCCTCACAACCTGTGTCATTAATATGTGTCCAGGATGAAAGGGATGGTTTGGCCACCCTATATAAGTGTGTCTGTTGGTACCCTGTTTGTTATATGAATTTATAGTTTTTAAAAACACAATTGAATCACCAGTGCTACATAGCAAATAGTAGATGAGAAAAGGAATAATTAATCCTTATGTATACATACCAATTTCGGGCGCCTGCACCACCTCACAGGCCTCCACCTCCTCCTCTTCTTCCGGGGCCTCCTCTGCTGGCACCTCCACCGCCCACACCTCCACCTCCACTTCCTCCTCCATCCCTTCCTCCAACACCACCTCCTCGGCCCTCGCTTCTGCAACCTCTTCCTGGGCCGCCTCTGCCTCCTCCCGGGCCTGTCTTGCTCGATCCCGTGCTGTGTTTGAGACAAAAAAAAAATGCCAATTAAGGGTCATTTGGACAGATGCCTTAACAAACAATAAATCCAAAGGTTATAAGTTGAGATAAATGTACAGCCAATCAGCTCCTTAGTGTCTTTTACAAAACACAGCCTGTAACATGGCAGTTATGATGTGACATTTGGGCCATTGTAAGCATCACAATCAATAATCCTACACAATGACATATTTTATCACCATTACAGGGTGTCAAACAGGAAGTAGCACACATATAGTGTATGCCATGTTTAACTCATGATCAGGCTGGTTACCTTATTGGCTTAAATAATGTCATGTAAGCAATCATGTACAAATGGCCATCTCGCAATCCTGGCCCTGATTTGCTGGAGCAAATCCGGCTGCCGACGCCTCAGGTCTGACCATCGCCGCTCCAGCTGAGCGATGGTCCTCCGCACCTGTGTGCGTGCGTATATGCGCCGGCGGGCCACCGCATACGCATTCCGCTTCTGGCGGTTAGTAATAAATGGGCCCGCCTGCCCCAGCCTGGTCTCCATAACGGAGACCAGTGTCCTCAGCTCCGCTGGTGAGAATGGGGCTGCTCTCCCATAGGCCGCCATCTTAGCAATGGCACGATTAAAGCAATCATGTCCTGTCATTGGTTGATCAGAGTGATATTTGGTATTAACTTTATTGTTCATTTTGACAGTAACAGCGTGTATGTGCCACAACAGACGGCTAACCCATTGCATCGCAAACCCACACTTGCTGTACCTTTGCATAGTTGAGCAGACCATGCCATTACTTACTATCTCCTAAACAGACAGTGTAAAATAAGTTGGGAACCCATTATATATAATCTATAACATTCACCAAACATGGGTATAAGCAACAGGTGAAATAGTCTGCATCACTAGCCAGTTACACCTAACTCTACAAGGTACTAAACTGCTTTATTATAGTGAAAGCTATACAGGCAGAAACATAGCAAATAGTGCCAGACCTTTTCCCAATATTAGGCCATGGTGCCATGTGTACACTTACCTTCTACTGGGCCAGACTAGAGATGTGGAATGAAAAGTAGCTAGCATCAAGGCTGAATTTGGAGACCTTTCACATGTGATTTGGATGCTAGCACTGATTACTATTGCCTAAGTGGTGGACTGGATTTACATATGGAATGGGTAGTGTCATTTGTACTACATACCAAACAAGTGCTCAGTACAGATGTACATTCACATATACATTTCATGTCTGACCTCAGTTTTAGTTGGTCATTGGAGTACAAATCTGCAATTAGCTACTAAATCAGACTTACTAAGTTTGCCAGGTTTTTTTTTCCTGCAGCTAGGGGCGTGGCCTATGCGCCGCACGGTCGACGCTGATGTACGCCAATTACAGAAATAGGATATAAAGGTGTGTTAGACAAATGCAATGTTCTTGCAAACATGGCTGGCTCAGATTCCGAGGAAGACCAGGTGTTGCAGGACCTGTTTGGCAACATGGACTCCCGCACCACCTATGTCCCCATCAACCCAGACCAGCCATTGGGAGAACAGCAGCCAGATGGGCCATCTACATCAGGCCAATCGGCAGCTGGCCCATCTTCAGCCTCAGCAGAATCATTGGGAACACAGCAGGTGGCTTCCCAACAGAGTAGCCTGCCCAGCACTTCGAGTACAGCAACAGGTGGCCGTGGCCGTGGCAGTGGCAGTGGGCGTGGCCGAAATAGGGCAACAGAGGAACCAACCACCAGAAACATCGCATTCGAAGCGCAGGAGCTTGCCATCCTGGTGCCCCGCGCACGGGATTGGATCGAGTGTCCACAGGACCGGTTGACACACACAAGGAGATGGAAGATCTGGGAGGACATAACGGCGGAGATTAATGCGGTGGCTCCACAAGTTCATGAGACGGAGCACGTTAAGAAGAGGCAAGTTCATGTGTGTTACATTTGAGCAGTACAAGACCAGTAATGTTTACATTAGATGTTAGATGGAGTTGGTCAATGGGCGGTCACGTTGCTTGGAGGCACAGACATGTTTGCCATGTAATTTAATTTATAGTTATTGTAGGGTGAGTGTGAGTGTATTTTCTAAGGGTTGGTTTTCAAATTTAATATAATGTAAGTTTGGTGTCATGAGGCACATGCTGTAATCTGTTGCAGATTGCAATGGGTGCTACAGCAAACATGAGGAGTGACATGTATTAATATGTAAACTTTGATTGCAGGTGGCACGACTTCAAAACGAACCTCAAGAAGAAATTGACCCAGCGGTGGGAACACAGCCACACCTCTGGGGCTGGCCCCATGCCATCAAAGCTGAAGCTCACCCCCCTGGAAGAGATGGCAGAGTGCTGCATTGCAGTCGAGGAGGTCCGGGGAGTGAGCACCATGGACAGCGAGTCCCCAGCGGAAGTCATGGCTTCTTTGCTTGAAGGTAATTATTTGCCATGCCATAAGGAGCTGGTCCTAAATTTGCATGGAATGTGTTGTAATTGTAATGTTCTCTTTCACCAGCATCCCCACCGCTTGGTCAAGAATCTCTTGAGGTTGAGGAGTCTGTGCCACCTGCCACCAGTACCAGGCCCTTGCAGCAGCCACTGACCAAGGCTGAATTGGCCAGGTGGGTGCAGGTGCTTTCCCATATTCAGCAGCAGGGAGAGTCGGCATCAGAGCGGGTGCGTAGGACCGAAGAGGTCTTGCAGGGTTTGGTCAGCAGCCACCAGAGTATCGCTGGGAGCCTGCAGGCTATGGCTGCCACCCAGCAATCAATTTCTGCTAGCCTGCAGGTGCTGGCTGATCAAGCCCTGCGGCAAAATGACCTCCTCCTCCACCATAATGAGCTTATGGTGGAGCTAGTTGCCAGCAATAGGGTCCTAATGTCATCCGTTTCTGGTGCATTCCCACCATCAGCACTCCCTGCTGCCAGAGGGGGAACAGCATCCCCCCCCTCACCAGCATCTGCTGCACTGAACGTGGCCGTGGCCGAAGAGCTGCTGCACGTGGCAAGGAGCCTGCCAGGGGCAAACGTGCCCGCAGATGAACTTGTGTCCGCATTAATCTCTACCCTTATGTCTTCCCAAATCTTTCATTGAGCTGTGTGTGTCAGCTTCCTGTGTCCAATTCCGTGCAGAGGGTACCCACATTTGCCCTCGTTTCGAATGTCATGTTTGGTTCCCCTGTTGCCCTGTTTCGGCTACCATTACTGTGTGCTGTACTTGAAGTGTTGGTGCTATACTTTTGTTGTGATGCCACCTGATGTGTTCCTAATGATTCTGCTGTGGCTATGTATGTCAAGAATACATGTATTTATTATATATTATTTAATTTTATTCCTGCAATGGTACCTTTTAATTTGTGACGGTTTCTAATTTATTTTATAAGTTCATGTAATAAATGTTTTTTTGTTTCCCAAAAATGTGTGGTTTAATTGATACATGTAGAAGGGACATGTGTATTTCTATTATTAATATTAAGTTGTGTTCATTATTTGCAGTGTAAAAGTGTGTGAAAAGTGCAGCATATATGTGTGTGCTTACTAATGTTCCATTTAAGCTGCAATGGTTCCAATTGAAGCAGTGACAAGCGTGTAATTAATGAGTAATGAGTAAAGGAGTGGATTGTATTGTGTTCAGCTGACAATGGTTTTAGTGATTAGGCGTTCCGATTGCCTAGCGCATGACCGAGTGGTGTCTGCAAAGCAATACTTGCTTATGGACACCGCATATTTCTAGCCTTTTTGTTTGCGTGCATTCGGCGTGCTATCCGAATGCACGCCTACCAAAATAAGTGCACTCCCCCGTGTCCGCCCATGTTTCCGCCCAGTTTAGCCCACTTTGAAAGTACGCCTGTGTGTAGTTCCGAATGACGCCCATAATACGCCCATATTTCCCGAGTGATTGCGGTGCACATTTCTGTATGGTATTAATGAGAACAAGTACGGAGACCATGCGTGGCACATGCGCATAGCGTTCCCCACGCATGCGCAGACGGCTAAAAAACGCCATCCGTAAGAATTCGGAAATATACGCACCAACCAGAATAAGGCCCAGAATCACAAGTTAAATAAATAGCTCCTCCTGTGGATCTCTTAAAATGTGTCTGTCAGCAATGAGTGCACCTGTTGGGTGACCTAGAAAACATGAACTGTGTGGGGTCCTTAGGACCGAGTTTGAGAACCACTGCCCTATTCATAATTAATATTCTTGTAAACAGATATTGCTGTTCGAAATACTTGTGTCCTCACAGTGCAACTCCTGTGTACAGTGGCAGTGTTGGTAATGTAGCTTGTGTTTCCAGATTCCAGATGACGTACACAGAATATGACTGTGAGAAGAATGATGTGTGCTGGCAGAAACTGGCTTATCCCCTGACAAAGTACTACACAGGTACATGTGTTTGTAGTCTGTGCAGCTGCAGTATCTACTACATCTAAAATCTTAAGACTTTTGCACTTGATGAACGACCAAAAAAACTGTCGGTAATTTGATAAGCATTCCGCTGTAATTCTGGTTAACCATTTACTTAGAAACAAAAGGTTATATTCGACATGATCTAGCAGGATATGTAAAGGAATTCCAAACGGTCTTACTTTACACTTCAATTAAATAATCATAATATTTCCTTATTCGTGATTACTAGTCAGCAAGTCTGGAATAGAGTCAAAAGAATAGTATTTGTGTATGTGTGTCAGTAAGATTGCAGAAATCAGGTTCTTGTGATCAGTGGCAGCTTTGGCGGTGGTGCTGCAGTTCAAAATTCAAATAGGGATGAAACATTAACTGCCAGTGAGTCAGTTTGGAATGGCAGTTGGTGTGGCTTCCCAATTTGAATTGTGAACTGTTCTTCAACTGCTTGTGATGCTTCTCACTTTTGGGTTTTAAGGTTGAGATTTTAGCTGCATTGTTGATATTCTGTCTAGACTGCAATGTTGATAAGCGATCACTATCTTCACTTTTTCTTCTAATATGCTACTATTACACAAATAGTTGTGCACATTTTTGCACAATTGAAAGTGCTAAATTCTTGCATATTTCATATACAGAGACAGCCTCATACATGTAGCCTCAGTACGCTATATAGGGGAAGATGCTTGGCATGAATAAGCGTACAGGCAGGGGTGTAACTAGATATTCGTAGGCCCCATAGCAAAGGTTTTTAAGGGCCCCCTATTTAGCAGCTGATGGTGATAAATGTGTGTAAAACATTACTTAAACAGTAAAGATGGGCCCCCTTCAGCTCTGGGCCCCATAGCAGCTGCACCCCTTGCACCTATGGTAGTTACGCCCTTGCATACAGGTTCTCTGCATAGGTAACATTGGGCATCTTTTCTTGACAAAAATGCATTTTGGTCACAATGCAATGTGACTAGAATGCACGAGGAGAGTGTGCTGATTAATTTGATATTGCGGAGTCTGTATAAAGTACTTGGATTGGATAAAAGTTGTTGCTGCTGCTATGTTGTAGCACTTGGTGTACAGACTCAGAGACACCGATATGCAAGTGTTCTGTATCATATTAATGAGTACAGTCTCACTGCGCACCATTGTCATATTGCATTGCACCGAAAAAGATGCCAGATACTAGATTCTCAATTGACCTGTCATGCCCAGACAGTCTGTGTGGAGTGACTGCAGCAAACATGTATGAGGACATATCTGTAGATGTAAGTAACACTGAAAAGAGTGGAAAAGTTGCTCATAGCCAGCAATCAGCTGTAAGGGTATATTCACGGTCAGTTTGCTGATTTACATGATCAATTCCCAAGATTAAACCAAAAGATAATAAGTGAAGTGCGCAGTTTACGTACTGTGTCCGTAAGCCACTAACCTTTTATTCTTAGCTATGTGCGAACAAAGCGTAGCAAACCTTGCCCATGTATAAAACACGCTATACCGATACCTATAAAGCGGTATCTTTTGGCAGTACATAGTACCCAAATGTGTGTACAATATTAAGGACAATTTCCTTATAACCCTTTGTCGCTAAATGCGAATAAAAGCCAAGACTCTGTATAAATTACGGAATAAGGGGATAAAGTCCCTGTACCATGTATTTTGGTCCCTAGCGGACAACAGGGGGTTACAGATATATATAAATGTACAGAACAAGATTTACACTCTGTAATACAATAAAACAATAGATTCTAAACTAACAAGGGAAAAACAACAGATATAAATACAATCAGCCACACTACAGAATACGCATACAGAAATGCAAATGTTACCGTCTCATCAATAGCACTGGCTCAAACCCGGTCTGAGCTCACTATATTCTGTCCAGAATACAGTCCAGGGGAGTAGAAGAACTGAGAGAGTTTAGAATGTGCTTGAACTCTTATAGTGTCCAGGTAGAGGGGGGCAGTGAGGGTCATCATTGGTCAGAAGATCGGATGTCGCTTCTCTTGGATTGGTGCAGGGGAATGCACCTAGGTCTTTGTGAAACTGGTTACATCTGGATCTTCCAGTTACACTGTCCTCATTGTGAAATTACCATTAAATATGTGATTGTTCCATAACTTTTTGCTGTTACAAGTTGCGAACTTTAAACCAGAACCGGAGCACTGCGCATGAGAGACGGAACACAAAGATGTGAAATATGTACAAGAAAGATCGCGTTTCACCATTTAAACTATGTGCTGCGGATTAAAACCATTTATCTATATTTTATTAGTATGTAAGTGTGGAATATGAATTTATGTGTATCGGTATGGCTGTGCACGAATTTATGTGTATCGGTATGGCTGTGCACGAATTTATGTGTATCGGTATGGCTGTGCACGAATTTATGTGTATCGGTATGGCTAGTTCGCGTTTATTATAAAACCTGGTTCCGATACTTTGTTTGCGTAACTCTGCAAACCAAGATGGCGGCCATACCATTCTATTGTGGTGTACATGCAACTCGACTTTGACAACATCAGCTCGTCTGGCAGAATATATTCCGCTAGTTTGATATTCCACCTATTCCTAGCGGAAAGCAAACAGGCATTCCGCCTCACAGCACCCTGCCTGCCAAAATGAGCAGGACCCGGCTCACAGTGAAAATTAATGAGCTGGTCACCGCTTTATCGCTGTTGGGGATAGCGGTTCTGACAGCCGCATAAGTAATGAGGGGGGGACCCACTCATTAATTTTAACTGCGAGCTGGGTCCCCGCTCCAGTGCTGCCGGCATAGCGGCACTGACAACCGCATAAGTACTGAGTGGGTGACCCGCTCATTAATATTCACTGCGAGGCGGGTTCCCGCTAATTACTTATGCGCTATCCCCAGCAGTACTAGAGTGGGGACCCCCTTATTAATATTCACTGTGAGCTGGATCCCTGCTCATTAGCTGTCAGCACATACCCCCCCTGGCAACAAGCACATACCCCCCTGGCAACAAGCACATAACCTCTCCCCCTGGCAATGAACAGGTTAAACCCCCCTCTTGAAAATGAGCAAGAAACCCCCCTAGCAACGATCAAGTAATCTCTGGCAAGAGCATGCAATCCCCATTGGCACCAGCATGGAACCCCTGACGACAAGGTTGTAGGTAAACAGCACTAATGTGCCTAAACAATGCGATTGATCACAATTAATCGATCAAATTTCATGCCATTAAAAATTTTAATCGTTGCCCAGCAAAAAAAACATAAATATAAATATATATATTAAAATAAAATTTGAATGTTTTGAACACTAGTCCCAACAAAAAGGCTAGTTCCCGACTTAAAACTGTTGTATACATTTAATAAACAGTTTGACACTGAATAGGCTAAATCAGATTAACATTACAGAGTTTAGACAAAAAAAAAGTCTAAATATTGGCCTTTAGACAGGCGAGGCAAACAAAATGAGTTGACAAGTGGAATGCTTTAGAATGGTGAGAAAAAGTTACCTTGAATAGGCTAAATCAATTAGACTTTTTTTTTAGTCTGAAAATATTCTGTATCCGCCAAAACTGACCTAACGACCAACACTGAATACCCTCCCATAGACTGCATTTGATAAATGTTGCCTCAATGATTGTTTGGAAACTTCTCAACTGGATCACCACTGTTTTCACTGCTACATACATCTCCCGCATAAAATAGCATAGGTAGGCATTCCTGGGTGGTGACAGGAAGGTGGTCTTAACTAAATGCAAAAATTCAGCCTTGTGGGTTTATTGGTAATGTAGCATCTCAGACATACAGCTGCTTTCACAGAGGCCATGCTCAGATGGGGGCACTGCATTTGCCAAAGGACAGGTGCAAGTGTTGACAGTGCACCAATGGTAGTATGAATTACTGTCGATGTTATAGCGGCAGAGAGTGGGCATCTCCGTGCTCTTACACATTCAGTACAAGTTTATACACTTGGGTAAGCTGCATCTAGCATTTGCATGTTGTTTCCGCTGCTCCACCAACAGATTATAAACCAGATGCAGCATTAGCCACCTCTGGCCAATATTATCTTAAAACGGTACCTACAATACAGGAGTTCAGAAGACATCATTGTACCTCATTGTCATCCCAAGCAAATTTCCTGCTCAACTCTGTGTTAGTCTGATTTCTAACCTCTTCTACAGTATATCCAAATATTTCAGCATAAGGACTGTGACGGCAAAAACTGTATGTTTCCATATAAACCATTTATGTGCTACATTTTATTTCTTTTTTTTAGGAGAGCCGTATTATTTAACTCTGGCTAAAGGAATGATCTTAGTGTTCTTCTTTATAAGTGCTGCTGTGTTGGGAGATCCGTGGT
Organism: Crinia signifera; assembly: GCF_055691185.1. Taxonomy (NCBI): domain Eukaryota; kingdom Metazoa; phylum Chordata; class Amphibia; order Anura; family Myobatrachidae; genus Crinia; species Crinia signifera. Next base: position 372,850,532 of record NC_139217.1, read on the forward strand.
ACAGAATACGTCAAGCATGGAATAGAACTACACTTTGATTGAAGTTTATTCCTAATTATTATTCCTTGTAAATATTCCTGTGTTTTCTCTTTCTGTAATGTAATGCTGTAAATATTTGTTTATGTTTTGGCTACTTTTATAAAGTGCATTTCACAGGTTACAACAACATATTTTAGATATTTTTCATAAATTATATGATATGACACTGATCTTTACAAAATAAAATAAAAGCGTAAAAAGATACTGCTTTGGACGCATTCACCGGTCTTTCGTGACAGCAATGTTTGTTTTCCCCCCAAAAGATTGATCTTTCAAGGCATCCAGAGGTTACAGAGTGCTAATGCAAAATGAAATAATGACATTGAAGGTCACATCAATGTCAGTAAATGAGCCAATGTTTTAGCTGTTCCACAATGTTGTAATGGGTGCCGGACGGCTCCCCGACAGTCGGGATTCCGACAGTCATTACTCCGAGGTCGGAATCCCGACTGCTCCCTCGTGGGGGTCCACGACCACCATAGAGGGAGAATAAAATAGGTGGCGAGCGCAGCGTGCCCGCAAGGAGCTTCATTGCGCTCCCCCCGCTGTGCAGTCGGGATTCCGACGTCTGAGTAATGACTGTCGGAATCCCGACTGTCGGGCAAATATACCACACCCGTTGTAATAACTAGTTAAATATTCTAAATCTATTTAAAATTGAGACATCATATGCCATGTGTTATGTTCTATGTACAGTAGCGATTTTCAACCTTTTTACTTTGCGGCACACTAAATAAGATTTTAAAATTGCCAAGGCACACCATGAGATCCACACAGGGCAAAGCACATTTGGTCCCCACAGGAAAAAAACAAACCCATTGCCCTCCATATAAAAAAAAACACTGGTCCCCACAGGTAACAAAAATAAAATACATTGTCCCTTTACATGAAAAGAAGAGACCAGTAAATAACAGTTGAACTGGTGGCTGGTGGTGGATGTAAACTGGTTTGGATATCTCTAGATGTGGGGGCACACTTGAGAACAGCTCAAGGCACACTAGTGTGCCACGGCACAGTGGTTGAAAAACATTGACGTACAGTATAAGATAGTTTGTTGCAGACACAAACTGCGTCTATTAGCATAGAATACCTCTAGTGTGGTTATGCACACCTTAATACCTTTTAAGAAAGAGTATACAGCTGTATATACTATTGTATTGTGGTCTAATGCATAAAACAGCTTTAATCAACAAAGGGGAGATATAACAGCATATTTTTAAATGTACAGTATGACTATTTACAGCAAACAGGTACTTATAGCAATCTAGATAGTTACAGTAAAGAGATACGTATACCAACAGTCTATAGTATTTCAGCAGATGGATATAACACAGATGACAATTCCAACCAACATATACAGATGGAGCAGGCCCAGTCTTTGCAGGGGATGGCGGCAGAATCGCCAGCCGCCATCTGCTCTGCGAAAGGGGACGCACGCACACGAGATGCGCGCGTGTCCCCTTCCGACTGCGCCTTCCCCGGGTCCCCGCCAGCTTGTCGGCAGTCACCTGTAGTCTGGTGTTGCTCCAAGGTAGGTAGCTCTAAGTTTAGATATATCAACTGAGGAGCCATTATCATGTGGCTCCTTGCTGGTTAATCGTAGACCCAATTTAGGGTAACGGTAGTGTGGGTTGGGTGCCCCTGGACTGGTTGAGCTGGGTAGTTTTAGTGCGGCACGCCTCTACATTCTATTAACACTTAGCACATTTTTTTCTTTTACTCGCTAAGTGTTAATAGAATGTAGGGCCGTGCTGCACTAAAACTACCCAGCTCAAGCAGTCCAGGGGCACCCCACCCCACACCACCGTTACCCTAAATTGCATCTATGATAAAGCAGCAAGGAGCCACTTGATAATGGCTCCTTACTTGAAGAAGGGAAAGGGAAAGAAAAAAAAAGGGTGGGGGGTACCAGGTGTGTGCCTAAGAGCGCATAATCCGAATGTAAGAGTCCAGAGCGGGAGGAGTGCTAATTAAGAAGAAGTAACCCTGTTTCTCCATGTACCCGCCCCATTTAAGCCACTTCCTAATCGCCGAATAAGCCGTGGAATAAATACAATCAGCTGTTTCATAAAGGTAATGTTTGTGTATCTTATGAATAATAGTAGAAAGGGTGGGAAGTAAAGCAGACTTCCACATTTGAGCTATAGCTGCTTTTGTAGAAATAAAAATATGACCTAGTATGTAGGCATCCTCACTAGATTGTAGTCTGGGATGAGAATGAAAAAGGGCTATTACAGGATCAACAGGGACATTTTCCATGAACACTTCATTAAATACAGCAGACCATAGGGGCTGCAGCTTCGGGCAGGTGCAGAAAACATGAAATAAAGTGCCTATACATCCACATTGCCTCCAGCAGTATTTTGATGATGTAGGCCATATTTTGTGTAATCTGTCAGGCGTGAAATAGGCTCTATTACACAGTTTGAAATACATCTCAGAGTGAGAAATACATTTAGAAATGTTAAAGCATAAACCCGCTATATAATTCCAATCTTCTATATCGAGAGTCCTGTTAAAGTCAAATTCCCACTTAATCTAAGAGGGCAGATTTCCTTTAGAATACCCTCATGAGATAGCTCCTTTGCTTCGCATCATATGAAGATGGAAGCGGATCAGCTGCATATTAGTAGAGGAACCAACCTTGAATGTAGACTGGGAGCTCAACCAATGGTGAAGTTGCAAATATTTGTAAAAATCTTGTTTCGGTATATTGTATAGTTGCTGTAAACTGCTGAAGGGGAGCAATCCCTCAGAGTTACAGATATCACCAAGTAGTGATAATCCCCTAGATATCCAAGAGTCAAAACGTAAATTAGGAATAATTGTAGCAATGGTAGATCGTGACAATACCGTTGTGGGTAAAGCCATCCCCTCACAAAAGGAGACCACTTTATGCCAAGCTTGTAGAGATAACTGTATTGCCCAGACTGGAACGCAACACTGGTACATCTGCTGGCAACCACAACAAATCCACCAGAGGTATGCACAAAAATGATCTTTCCATTATCACCCAGGGTTTGGGACTATTTAGATTGAACCAATCAGTCAATTGACTGAGTAGGCAAGCCTCATGATAAGTTTCAAGTTCAGGATAGGCAACAACACCCATATTTTTAGGGAGAACCAGGACATTTCTGGAAATTTTAGGTCTGGCCCCTCTCCAAATGTAGTGGTAGAGAATCGTATTAAATTTGGCATAGATAGACTTTGGAATAGGTCTAGGAATTGAGTGAAATAGAAACAAGAGTTTAGGAAGCAATATAATGTTGGCCAAGGCGACTTGGCCTAACCAAGACACCTCATGTAAAAAACATTCTTTGGTTAATTGCTCAAATGCCCGAAGCAAGGGGGTATAGTTGCAGTCCAAGAGATCACAATCCCTAGCCAACTGGAAACCTAAGTATTTTAAGGACTTAGTCTGCCAAGAGTATTTATAGATGTTTTTCAGTGCTTAACATCATCAGGCAGGATGTTAAGAGGTAAGGCTTCTGTTACAGAAGTATTTAACTTACACTGTAATAGGAAACTTTGGAATATTCCTCCAAAACAGAGTGGAGGTGTTTTAGAGAGAGTGCGGGCTGCAGAAGGAATAACAAAACATCGTCGGCAAAAAGACTTATCTTATAAAATACATCACAAATTATAGGTCCTCCTACTATACTAGCGGACGAGCAGATTTTCTCAGCTAAAGGCTCTATAGCTAAGGCAAAGACAAGGGGGGAAAGAGGGCATACTTGCCTGGTGCCATTGGTAATGTCAAAACTATTTTTGAGATAAGCGAAGAGATATATGTTGTCGTATTCAGTAGTCAGATTAATGGCCTTGAATGCGAGTAGAAGTATTTTATATTGAATACAGTAATATACAGGCAAACAATGGAGGGACTCACAGAGCAGATCAGCAGACGTTGAACGTCTAGCTTGGAAGAGCAGCCTTGCAGCTACATTACAATTTGGTGGTGTATGGGCATTTTCAGATAAGAGGAGCGAACGTGAAGATCAAAAATCTGAAAATAACTTGTAAATATCGGTACTGTGGCCCTTATTCTGATCGCTTTGCTCGGACACGAATTCGGAAAGTGTTCCGATGGTGTGCATATACGCACGCGCAGAACCATTTCTGTGCATGTCTGTACGCTCCTGGCCTTCCGAGCAGGGGTTGGAGAGAGGCGTTGAATACCCATGGAAATGCAGGGTTTGCCTATGGAAATGCGGTCGTGATGTGCATGTGATAACCAGATGTCAGCTGCCCGCCCTTATCCCTGCTTTTCTTCGCTCATATGCATGACCATCGAATGATGGGGGAGGTTCCCACAGGCATCCAAATGGATGTTCACATAAAACATCCGTTCGCATGCCGTCCGGCCGAATTCGGCATGCGCATGGGTGGCGACGGCGATCTATTCGCTAGGCAGGGTTTGGTTCATTTGCTTCGGCCTGTGCATGGTTCCCGGGCGAAGCTATCAGAATAAAGCAACAAAAATATACCACAGGTATATTAGGCGCAACAATTAAACTTAAAATCGCTAAATGAGTTTTACCAATATTAACTTACAGCATGAATATGCTAGTGTGCTGCTCCCAAAAAAGAAGATAAACCAACTAAATAAATGCAATATAAATGAGAGTGCACTGTAAATGTCTATATAAATTTACTAAAGATAAAAAACACAGTTAAAATTAAATAGGGATAACACAATACTAATTAATAACAAATATCATACCTGTCTAAAATGGAGACAAATTGACAACATATATATATATACACCCCAATGTTCTTACCCACTTGAGTCGTGTGTATTGCGTTATACCATGGGGAGTCTCTGGCGGATTGTTGCCACAAATGGAATTGTTAATAACAATTAAGTCCCGTATTCAGGTTGGCCAACTGACTTATATTGATTTCCAAATGATTAGATCAGTGGTGGCCAACCTGTGGCTCTTGAGCCTCATGCGGCTCTCCCCCTTGTCAAGTGCGGCTCCTGCTCCCACTGCTGCCCACCGCCCACCGTCTGTCCCAGTCCCCCCTGCTGCTGGTTCCCTGAATCCCTTCTCCTTCTGAGGGGAGGAGAGCGTGCATCGCACATCTCTCCTACCCCTTACTGTGCATCCTTGTGACTGGGCCATCCGCCAATCAGAGCTCGTGGGCCAGCAGCCAATCAGGAGCCGGCCAGCGAGCTTTGATTGGTGGGCGGCCCAGTCACAGGGAAGTGAGGGGGAAGGAGACGCGCGGTGTGCTGTGCTCTCCTCCCATTGGTGACATGACAGGAGGACTGCAGGGGGACACCAGACTGTCCTCTCCCCGCCTGGCAGCAGCAGCAACAACGATGAGTGCTGCTGCTGGGAAATTTGCACTGTGGAGGCATAGCAGTTTGTGGCACTGTGGGGGCATAGCAGTTTGTGGCACTGTGGGGGCATAGCAGCTTGTGGCACTGTGGGGGCATACCCGGCACCGTGTGGTGCATACCTGGCACCGTGGGGGGCATATGTGTATCTGGAACTATTGGGGGCATATGTATATATGGCACTGCACTATTGGAGGCATATTTGTATCACACCCACCCAAGGGGTCAAAATAGACTACGCCCCTTTTTTTGGTGCATGTGCCTTCGGCGCGCGCATGATGTCGGCTCTTTAGCTTGACTACTGATATTTTTCGGCTCTTTACCTCTGCCCGGTTGGCCACCCCTGGATTAGATGATTGTATTATGTAGCAACAATTGTAGTAGGTTTCCAATGTCCCAGTTGGACGGCAGATTACACCACAGGATGGAGAACGATGGTATGGGCAGGTAGGAGGACCAGTCACTAGGTCAGACAGGAGGAAGGTTTGTAGCAGGCGACACGTCTGGGTCGCTACCACCGGCGTAGCCCTGTTGTAATGAGAGCCGGCGCCGGGAGCAATCTCTGCCGCGTTACAGATGGTGAGTCGCTACCACCGGCGTGACTCCGTTGTAGTGAGAGCCAAAGCCGGGAGCAACCTCTGCAAGATGTTTCACCTCCTGACTTCTGGACTGCATGACGGGTGACTTGGTCCGGTTCCGTAGGGAGTGAACAGGTGGCTACAAGCGCCACAGGGGTCCCGCTGTAAGGTGTTTAGGCGTCTCCTTGATGTTAGGGAGAGAGGACGCTGGACATACGGTTCTCCCACTGTCTCAGTGTCTCCAGGCGGGATCTTGGGGTTTGGAAAGCACTTGAGCCGGCAATTGAAGTGACAGGTAGATATGATAAAGGTCTTTAAGCCCCTCTTGACGCGTTTCTCCAGGTATAGTGACGGTTTCCTCAGAAGATGATATCAGATATCAGAATAAAGCCCTGTATGGGTGCAGATTGCAAGATTGGGATATTGTGCAATCATGGGAGAAATTACAAAACCATCTAACCATTTAGATGTATGGGCTACTTTAGGGAATGGGCTCCAGTCAGCAAACTGTGCCAGTCTGGGGGGTGCCTGTCCAGTGTGGATGCCTGTGATATTTTTCAACAGAAAATTGAGGAGGGAGAGATAACAGCCTCCCTGTGTATTCCGGGGATGTAGTACAAACCGGAATGGTCCGGACCACATTGGGAGGCTGTAATCTCATTTTACCAATCTCCTAGGTTACGGTTGTCACATGCACTCCCCGGACAGGAAACCCCCTGGGCAGGCATCGTCCACAGACCGAACACTACAAGTTTTGGAATGGCAGTTTGATAAATGGACCCTGTCCCACTACTTTATATAGAAACCAGATGGGATGGATACATTGCTTTACCTGAAGGCCCATACACACTAGAACAGTGGTCTCCAACCTTTTATGGGGTATGAGCTACTCGCAGCAAAATAAACCACCTGAAGAGCTACTAAAAAAAAAAAAAAAAAAACAATCTGCCTAAAGACCAAATAATGCCATTTACACATTATTCCACAAACCGCAATTCCCCTGACACAATATGCCACACTGCAATGTGCAATATGCCACATACATCCCTCCCAACACTGGAGGCAGAGGAGAAGGGACATCCAAAATTAGGGGGACATGACCTACTATCGTGGTACTCCTGCGAGGCCACGTCCCCCATGTTTTCTGCTATGAGGGCATAGCCAGCGCTCTGAGAGCTGCTGGCCATGCCCCCAGCCTCTCTGAATAGAAGCAGAGACACAAGTGAAATGGGAGACAGAGGCATAGATGGTAAAATAAGACGTGGCACACATTTGAAGGGGTAGAGGCGCAGGTGGGATAGATCCTAATGGGGGAAGTGTCATGAATGAAACAGCCAGGCATAGGCACCTACAATTAGCATTTGATGAGAGATTGGCTGCACTGCCTGACACTGCACTGTAGCATACCTCCCAAGTCCCAACATGACCCTCTCCAGGAGGGACAGAATGCTCTGGTCTTGGACTTCCTTGTTAATGTGTGATTACCTGTTCAAAACAGGTGATGGCAATGTGGTAAGAAAGGTGCTTCAATACAGGTGACAGTAATAACACACAGTGGCGTAAGTTCATCCCAGGGGCCCGGAGGCAAGATGAATGCCGGTGCCCCCCCCCCCCCAAAACTCCCAACATATTTTTATACATATACATACATGTATGGGGCTTGGAGGGGCGCTAGCATTCATCTTGCCTGCGGACGCCCGCTGGGGAGAGCCAGCGGGGACCAAACAAGAGCAGTTGAAAGCCAGACGCACAAAATGTTGATGCCCGGCAAGGGGGGAGCCAGCGTGGTCCTGGCAGAAGGGGGGAGCCAGGTGCACTCTATGGATGCCTGGTGAAGGGAGAGTCCAGCGGTGACCCGGCAGGTTAGAGAGACGCTATATAAAATATGTGTCTCAACCTCGGCTCACTGGCTGCCACTGCAGCGTCTCTTACCCGGCTCCCAGGTCCTGGCTTACTGCTGCATCAGTGGCTCGCTCACCCGCGCTGGCTGTGGCCTGCCTCCCTCCTGGCTCATCGTCGCTTTCGCTGGCTCTCACTAGCTCAGGCGGATGTCAGGCCCTTCCACGGAGCAGTGAGCAGCCAGCGACATTACAGGTGACAGGGTGGATCAGGGGAGGGGGGCGCTGCGCGGTGCCGCTTCGCGGCCACTGACTGCAAGGGGTGGGGGGCATCCCCACCAGCACCACTAAATCAAGGGCTGATCAGCGGAACATTGGGACTCGGAGGCAATGGAGCCAGTGCCCCCTTTGAGGCTGGCGCCTGGCGGCACATGACTCCATTGCCTCCGGGAGTTCCGCCACTGATAACACATTAAAAAGCAAGTCCAGGACCAGATAATTCTGTCCCTCCTGGAGAGGGTCATGTTGGGAGGTATGCTGTAGGGGTGAGGGTGCCTGGGAGGAGGAACACTGTTTAGTGGAGAGGGTGCCTGGAACTTACCAGGTTATTGAAGACTGCCTCAGTGCGCAGATCATCTACCACAGATGTGATGTGCATTCCAGTTCTGTGGCAATCTTAGGTGCTGGACCGCATGTGGCATCATCCTTCCTAACTGTCTGCAGACACTGGCTTCATGTTCCTCTCCCGACACAGCGCCTGCCGCCGCCCCTCCTGAACCTGTCCCCGGAGTAAACCAAGCATGGTGGTAGCGCTGAGGCACAGGACTTTACTTGCTCCTCTGAGGAGACAGATGCTAGAGGTCATATTTCACCTCTAGCATCTGTCAGGGAGCACAGCGCTGCAGCGTTACCCGGAAGTGCCGGGAGCACTTAGTGCCGTGCTCCCTGTCAGACGCTAGAAGTGAAATATTACCTTTAGCGTCTGTCTCAGAGGAAGGTGGTGTCGGGCGCTGGAGGGACAAACGGGCGCAGAGTGGTCGAGCCACCCGGATCGCTGCCGCGAGCTACCAGTCGCTCGCGAGCGACGGGTTGGCGACCACTGCACTAGAATATTATCTTTCCAGTGTGGCTGTTTGGAATGAAAATCTGGAAATCTCTGGTAACAAATCACAATCATCTGTTTGCTCCCAAATGCTGGAAAGTTAATGTTAAAATTGATTTAACCCAGGGGTTAAGGAACTTTTTTACCTTTGATCCCACAATATAAATCAATGGGGTAACGTCGGCGTATGATCTATCTATCTATCTATCTATCTATCTATCTATCTATCTATCTATCTATCTATCTATATATATATATATACTTCTCCTTTTATGCCGGCACTCTAATTATCAGTCCAACTGCCGCAGTGCTCTCTAAAAACAATCCATATTAGTCCAATAGAAAGAGGCATACAAACTCCATTTTAAATGCGTGAAAAAGAGTATAATTGGGCAAACACCCCCGTTCTCAGGATAACAGCCCCAACGTTACACAATGCAACCTGTAACATGTAAGTCTGTGTAACCACATTGTGTAACATTGCTGTTATCCTGAGGACGGGGGTGCTATCCCCCGAAAGCGCTCGATATATGTTTGCCCAATTATACTCTTTTTCACGCATTTAAAATGGAGTTTGTGTGCCTCTTTCTATTGGACTAATTTTTATATATATATATATATATATATATATATATATATATATATATATATATATATATATATATATATATGAGCAAGTCCCGGCACTCAGCAGCTGAATTCTGCAAAGACTTACGTGCGCTTCGTTCCCGTGTGGGACATGTATGGAAACAATCAAATGAAGTCACTCTAAGGTTTTCTCTACTGCACGGCGGCAGTAATCGAAATAAAGGAGATGACACTGTACTAGTGCAAATCATTGATTTGCACTAGTACAGTGTCATCTCCTTTATTTCGATTACTGCCGCCGTGCACCCGTCTTTTTAGTGCATGCGATGCCCGCGATTTTTTACCCCCGATGACCGCGATGGACATCGTAGGCGCCGTTCTAGGTAAAGAGTACCGATTAAAATAGTGTGCCTGAACCATGGGAGTGAAGCGAGCCATTCGAGTGGACAAGGTAACCTAATAATACGGTGTTCATGTCGACATATGTTGATAGACATAAATTTCTGTCAACCCCCCCTAATGCAGCTACCGGAGGGGCAGCAGGGATCTAAGATTCTTGCTGCAGCCCCTCTGTGATACATGCGGAGGATACTTTTTTTAAAAATATATTTGAATGGTGACTGGTAATGAGCTTAAAAAATACAAAAAACACCAATATCATGAATAAAATATACAGGATGTAGTGGTATTGGTAAACTGAGCCATAAATGCGGGGTAGACTTAACATTTGTGGTAATAAGCCGCAAATATTTAATAACAAATGTGTGCGCGAATATTACAACTACCATCGATGCCTCAGAATGTCACCTACATCGATGGTAACGGCATCGATGGTCGTACAGATGCACAGGCACACGGCACGGCATTACACCGTCTCCACTTCCGATTCGCTGCTACTGCTACACGTGGGCGGCTGAGCCGGAACTTCGCAAGTCCCGGAAACACTGCGCTGTCAGTTGTGTGTGTGTGTGAGTGAGTGTATGGGGGGAGCCGGAGAGGGGCAGCGTTGTGTACACACAGAGCAGCAGCGAGTGACCCGACCGGCAGAACCTGTGACAGCTCCGCTAATGCCACTGGTAGCACCACCAGACGGATATATACGTAGATAATGGGCTCCCTGTTCCGCAGCGAGACGATGTGCCTGGCACAGATCTTCCTCCAGGCAGGCTCTGCCTATGACTGTGTCAGCGAGCTGGGGGAGATGGGTCTGGCTGAGTTCAGAGATGTGAGTAGTGTTCTCCATGGGCTTATGTGCTTAAACTTTCTGTCTTTAATACTTAACATGAGGGACAAGCTTGTAAAATGTTTGAGGGTGTTCACAGTTCTAAATGTATCAGTAGGAGTGTGGGACCGGGTATCCCTCATAGATCCCTGCTGCAAGCTTCCAATCACAGAAAAAACCCTGGTACTTGTTCCCTAGCACGGCCACACCGATCAGAATCGCGGTCATCGGGGGTAAAATCGGGGCCATCGCGGCCGCTAAAAAAACCGGGTGCGATGGCCAGACGCGATGCCCGCGATTTCCCCATAGAGAACAATGTTAAATGCCTCAATTTACCCGCGATGACCACGATTTCCCATAGGAAACAATGTGAAATGGCTCAATTTAGCCAAATTATCATAGGGAACAATGGTAAATGGCCCAAAAACACCCCTGAACATTGAAATGTCCCCCCAAAAGTTATTGACGCCACCCCGCCATCAACGTGAACCCGAAGCGTGGCGAGCGGCGGCGGTACGCGTCCTCCGACCTTTTCATGCCCTACTATCCACTAGGGCGTGGAGTGAGAATAGAATAGTGTGGCGAGCGCACGCGGATACCTTCACAGTTATACGCGTCCCCTCGCGGGCTTCCCAGGTGTCCATGGCGACGCGGACACCTGGGAAGCCCGCGAAGGGACGCGTTTACCTGTGAAGGTATCCGCGTCCGCTCGCTGCGCTCGCCACACTATTCTATTCTCACTCCATGCCCTAGGGGATAGTAGGGCATGAAAAGGTCGGAGGACGCGTACCGCCGCCCCTCGCGGCCTCGCTGCGCTCGCCACGCTTCGGGTTCACGTTGATGGCGGGGTGGCGTCAACTACTTTTGGGGGGACATTTCAATGTTCAGGGGTGTTTTTGGCCCATTTACTATTGTTCCTATGCTGATTTGGGTAAATTGATCCATTTAACATTGTTCCCTATGGGGAAATCGGGGGCATCGCGTCTGGACCATTTAAGCATTTTTAGGTGCACACGACGCGACCGACCCGATTTTTCAATGCATTTCAATGGAAAAATCAGGGGCATCGCGTCGGTCGCGTCGCAGGCCACTCAAATTACCCCCGATGGCCAAGATATGTGGCCGTGCTAGGAAACAAGTACCGAAACCCTTATAGAGACCTACTGTATGGGGCTTTCTTGCTGACTTTACCAAGCACCAGAATACAAAACATCCCAAATCTTAGGGCTCTAACAGTGTTTTTAACATTACCTTACTATTCAACAAAGTCTCTGTTGATATCCTCATTGAGTATCACGCTATAGGGAGCAGGCCATTAATCTGGGACTAAGTAAAAACCGGACCCGGACCACACTCCGGACCGGACATCAAAATCTGCAGTCTGGAGCTTGTAGGGTCCGGTCCGAGGGATGTCTTGTCCGGGGGGTCCCTGTGATAGCTATCACCAGGGACATGGGGCAGGGGAGATTACAGCCTCCCCGGGTGGTCCGGACCGTCTGTTTTTTGCTACATGCCCGTACCATACAGGGAGACTTTATTCTACCCCTCCTCCTCTACCTGGTGACAGGTGTGACAGGCAGCCCCCCCCCCCCGGACAGAACACCCCCCGGACCGGAGGCTACAAGCTACAAAATGCAGAGTTTGCTGTCCGGTCCGGGGGTTTTGTCCTGGTCCGGTTTTCACCCATACCCCATTAATCTCTATAGTGCTTTAGGGCCCCATTTAAGAAGGATCACATATACAATGTGGGTGGATTATTACCGCCCAGGGTTGCATTGTAATATGCAATCCTATCGCAGGGATGTATAGCCCTGCACACGCAGCGCCAGGGCTCTGGGAGGAGCCTATCCCTGTGAAGCGCTCAGCTGGGGGGGGGGGGGTTTGTTAGCGCACTGACACCTGCTGACGGCCCTGCCCCGCCTTTAGTGTGGTCTGTAGCCCATAGTCTATAATGGGCTACTGCCATCTCAGAGTGGCAGTAGCCCAGGGACCCAATGCAATGCTGCCTGATATTTATACATTGGCCAGATTATCATCCCCCATAGAAACCTATGGGCGATGCAGCTGCCGACGGAGCAGGAGGGATCGGTGGTAACTCTCGGTGGATACTTGCAGTATTTGCAGCTAGAAAAAGAAATGGGCAGACACCTGAGTGTCTGTTAGGGGCGCCTGTATGTGCGGTTAGGCCTGCAGCAATCAAATAGAGGGATTGTCAGTCCCTACAAATACAAAGAAAACAAGGTAGGGAGACTGCGCAGAATTGATGACAGAACAAGAATGTGATAAAAAAGTAACAATACTAGTTTAATAAAACATACATTTATAGTATATAATGTGCAATTGCATGGGGAAGGGGTTAAAAATGTAAAAATTGGGATAATGAAAAAGCTGCGTCCAGGACTCAATGATGTCACCTTATTCTCTGGCAAGTGGAGAGGAAGAATGTGGACATTTGTTTAGTCCTCCTTGACACTGGGACATGAAAACCTTTTTACAGAGTGTCCTCCAAGTAGGGACTATGATGGTAAAGTCCTTAATATGGATTCTCTGTGGTGTGTGGTTCTGCTTTGAACCATGTAAGGGTACCTTAGAAAGGTGGCGTTCCTTCAAACGTGGGTACTCCAAGGTGAAAGTAGGTGGATGAGTGTCCCAGTCTTGTACTCCTCTGAAAACGAAATGGTACAAAATTCTTTTTCCTTTTGCCAAGGTGGTGTCTGGGTATGCAGCAGAATGGAGGGGGTGGGTGGCTGGGTCGCCTGGCCAACGCGTTTCACTGCTTGGGAGCAGCTTTTTCAAGGTGTATTTGCAGCTAACCCTCGAAAATGTTTTTTTTTTATTTTTTTTAATGGAGCTGCAGAATGGCCACCAGTAACGAAAACCTCCCTCGTCTGAATATGCAGGATGAGGGAGTGGGTCATTAAAGATATTCAGTGTAAACACTAGGCGATATAGAAGATATCGCTTATAAGGGCACGTCTGAGCGAAATCTGTTACTATATCGGTGTGTGTGTGTGTGTGTGTGTGTGTGTGTGTGTGTGTGTGTGTGTGTAGGGCTTTATTGCAGTACAAGAAATAGAAGGTTTCATGTTAGAATACTTCTGACAACAAAGCCTTTGAAGTATAATACTGTAAAGCTGTGGGGGGAAAAAATGATCCTGTTGATATTACCCATTAGTAGGCCTAATTCAGATTTATCTGCTAATGAGAGAATTTGCGAATAGACCACACATGCGTACCATATGCATTGCGCTTCCATGTGAGAAATTAGCAACTGAAAATGATCATGGATTGTAAATGTAAACCTATGGCAGTTTGACTGACAGGAAGCTGGTGTTTGGGGCTGGTAACCTGCCTGCATGTGTCAAAAGAAACACAGGTGTTTTTTTTCTGGAGGGTCTGTGACATAAGCAATGACCACTTCCACCCTTTCTCTGTTACAGATTTGTGGAAGCCTCAGACCTACTCACATTTTCACAGACCGTAAAATTATGGTAGTGTCTAGATCCCCTTCAGTTTTGTCAATTTTCCCATCATGCACTGGGTCCAAGTATACCTGGAGGGGGAACATAAATCTGTGGCGAGCAAAGAGAGCCACCGTGCCTGAAGCGTAGCGAGACCACGAGGGTACAATGCAGCTCAAATAAAGAACCTACACCTACGTGAATTACAGATAAAATAAAATATCGAACAACTCCCCCCCCCCCCCCCCCCCCCCTTTACTGAAGTTCACATCCTGTAATCCAAATTGAAGGGGATCTAGTCTCTACTGTAAAATTATTGGTACTTCCTCATCTTTGTGGCCACTGCTACACCAGTTAAGTTAGCTGCTATATTCACCATTGCCCTCCGCTATGTAAGGATTTTCGGCGAGGGAACCGTTACAAATCCTGTGTTCATGCCACCCTCCTGTGTCCACGCCACCATCTTTTACCTTTAGTAAAGTTATGGCGAGCCCGAAGCGTGGCGAGCGGAGGATGATGCTACGTAAGTTCAGTAGCATAAGCGGTGGCCGCAAAGATGAGAAAGTACCAAATTATTTTTATGGTTCATGAATTGCGTATGGATTTGTGAGTGGATACCGACTAGTGATCCATTCGGAATTTTCCCCAATTTTGCAAAGGGCGTTTTTCACTTTCTGTCCTGGCTGTGGCTTATTCCTTGCAGTAAAGGAAGGAAACTAGCCGAGGCTAGTATAGAGCGCTTTCCAGGAGTTGTTTAATCAGAATAGCAGCTGCTTATGGGAGTAGTCCGCTCCCAAACAAGGAAAAAATAAAATGAAGCAGCGCTGAATATTAACAGTATAACAATATTTAAAAGCAAGAATTAGTAATACTAAAAACAATAATGCTAATAACACATTAAAAGAACCATATGGTATAAAATAAATGTTTGAATGGACCCAATTGTATAGTCACCAATTTCAAGGGTATTGAGACCTGCTCTGATCCTGGGGAAAGGTGCGAGGAAGTCCTTATTGGCCACTTGGTGGTATCCTGAAGCTGATATGGTGGACTACAAGTTTTATTTATTCCTTGCAGTACACTGCAAATTCTCACATTAGTGGTGAAATCTGAATTAGACCCTGTATTCTGGACAATCTCAAGATTTTTTCAGTTATAAGAAATTAAAATGATTTTGGTGTAAAGCTGCCCATACATCTACAGATTTATTGTCAGATCTGGCTGGTTGGAACAAAACCTGGTAATGGATGAGAGCAAATGACAGTTGACCATTTGCTTTGAAATGCTGGAAAACTGCAAACTGTCATTCAGCTACTACCAGGTTTTTGGTCTAACCAGCCAGATCTGACAATCTTTAGATGTATGGCCAGCTTAAGACTCAATAATTAATCAATATCCCCCAAGGTATATGAACATTCAGATGTGATTACCAAGAGCCCTGCTCTCTGGAACTTATGATCTCTTGGTGTGGCGTGTTATTAGTGTATTGGTTGGCCAGAATATCTGACCTATTATTAAATTTGTGTACATTCTTCTTCTAGTAATCAGGAAATCCCTGTATCTGTTACTAATGTTTTTTTTCACCTCTTTTAATTACAGCTCAACCCTCATGTAAGTGAGTTCCAGAGAAAATTTGTTGGTGAAGTAAAGAAGTGTGATGAACTGGAAAAAATATTAAGTATGTGATGTAGATAGAACACTGTTTTGCATAAGGTTAGGTTATTGCACTTCCTTTGTAATTATGTGGGTTAAAGGGATCTATAATTAAAAGAAAATGTGGGTCATACACTATTTCTGATCCCATCATAAATGATGGTCTAGGTTGACATTGACTAAAGGTGCCCATACACGGGGCATTTGTGCTGTGCGATGCGCGCTCCCGTCACAAATCTCATCGCACAGTACAAAAAGTATGTGCTGCATATACTTTTTGTACTGCCTTCTTATCGCATCACACGCAAAACACATGCGATCCAGCCCATAACGGGTGCAATCATCTCACCGTGTATGGGCACCTTAAAAATTGACGCAAGCAAAATGCCGACATGCCAATGATCGACACAAGGAAAAGGTTTGCTTTTACTTCATGATCCAAGTAGGCTTAGAGGGGGAATATAATAGTGTTCCAAGTGAAGCAAATCGGGACACTAATATGGTGTCCATGTTGACAAAAAAATAATAATAATTATATATATATATATATGTATATATACCTCTTGCTTGCTAAGCTTCTGCTTAGTACCCATTAGACTATTGAGGTGCATAGTGTGATCCGATTTATATGTCTAAAGGGCACATCAGCAGCTGAAATGAAACATTCTCCACATGCCCCCAAGCACTAATATACAAGATTGATTGGTAAGATGCATACACATGGGTCCTTATTCTGGTCCACACGCAACCTTGCCAAATTCGCAGTTTTGTATGTGGATTAAATGCCGCCTGCAGTGCCAGCTGCCTCGCACTCGCAATCCCCCACACGGCTGCAAATGGATGATTTTACATAATCATCCATTCCCAGCCTTGGGTGCGGGGGAGACATTTCTCAGCGCTCACAGATTATGGTGTCTCTTATCTGCATGTGCCCTGTGCAGGAATCAGACGGGCAGCTGACATCCGCTGCCTGCACCCATGTCAACGGGCAATTTGCATGAGAAATCTCGCTCCCACCCTGCATCTGCACATGCGTGCAAACCAAAATAAATTAGTAACCCCCATGGTGTGATTTCAGACTATTAAAAAGGAAAACTAGGACTGTCCTTTAGGGGTCAGAACTTGGGGGCGCCTGCCAGGAGTTGACCTTCCAGCAGCTGCTCGATTAGAGGGGTAGTTAGTCCCGTATATAGTAGAACGAAGAATAAAAGAAAATTTGAGCAGCGCACATGTCATGAGATCCAGTGAAAAATCAATTAAAATCGTTTGGATGATCTTTAACACAATTTTTGAATTTCTAACCATTAAAATTAATTTGTATAAAATCACACAATATAAAGCCACCCTGACGAAACGCGTCAGCAGCTGCTGGGCCACCCCCTCTTCACACTTTTTACCTCGGATTGCAGTCCGAACCACTACTACTTCCATCAAGGACTTTACTACAGTGCTCGTCATCTAAGTGACATCCCTCTGGCACCCACCATCTGCCATCCACTCAAGTGGACTGACTGAGTACTACACCCAGCAAATGCTCGGTCCAAGATGGCACAAATTACTGACAAAGTGCAGACTTGGTGGAGGACTCACATACCCTACATAGGGTGTTAAATATTTCACTCTTACTATGCTATTCCAGGGGTATTATAGGAACGGTCTCTCCGGCATTCATACAAACCAAAGGGGGTTTCCCAAGATTGTTTTTAATTTTTTTTATATTGTGTGATTTTAAACAGATTTCTTTTAATGGTTATAAATTAAAAACAGTGTTAAAGATCATCCAATTGATTTTTCATTGGTTCTCATCACGTGTGCGCTGCTCAAATGTTCTATTCTTCTTTGTTCCAATTTTGACTATAGTCAAAATCAAAAGACAAGTTTGCACAAATCGCACTGTGTATACAGCTTGCGGTGCCGATGCGTACCCCCGTGGGATCGGTTCTGCAAGAAAAAATAGACTGCGGCCAAGCTGATTTTTCACTAGTTTGTATACAGTCTAGTGTTCTAGTGTAGTCAAAATCAGCCATAGTCTAAATCTAAAATGAATATATACAAAATATAGACCGTGAATTGTGAATCCATTAACTGCTGTAATTTGCCACAGTTAATTGGATACCAATTTAAGTGCTTTATATAATTGATCTTATATTGATAAAAGAGTACTAACTGGCCAGTTTTTAGAAAAAGACAAGAAAGTCAATCCCACATATAAACACCACAAGTGTGTTGCAGAATCTGCAATGGCTTTAGTGTTTCATTGTAAATTCTAAGGTACTTGTTTCCTAGCACGGCGCCCATCGCATCGTATACCATAAGCCATACAATGGTATGCGATGCGATGTTACGCGATGGCAGCCGATGTTATACAATTTTAAATCGTATACCATCGCATTGTATGCCATATACAATGGTATACGATTTAAAATTGTATAAGCACCCTAATGGATGTTTTCAATGTTAAATGGGCCCCAAGATTATTAATTGTATAAGCACCGTAAGGGGTGCTTACAATGTTAAAAGCACCCCCACGCCACCCCCACTATCAACGCCAACCCGAAGCATGGCGAGCGCAGCGGTACGCGTCTTCCGACCTTTTCATACCCCCACCATCCACGTCGGCATGGAGTTGATTTTAGATAGTGTGGCGAGCGGACCCCGAATACATGTAAAGTTATAAGTGTCCCCTCGCGGGGCACGCTGCGCTCGCCACGCTTCGGGCTCGCCACACTCTATATAATCAACTCCACGCCGACGTGGATAGTGGGGGTATGAAAAGGTCAGAGGGCACGCACCGCCGCCCCTCGCGGGCTCGCCACGCTTCGGGTTGGTGTTGATAGTGGGGGGTGGCGTGGAGGTGCATTTAACATTGTAAGCACCAGTTAGGGTGCTTATACAATTAAAAATCGTATAGGGTGCTTAAATCGCATCGCATGCGGCTATATGGCATGCAATGCAATGCATAAGATGCCATACGACTGAAAATCGTGGGCGCCGTGCTAGGAAACAAGTACCAATTCTAATATTGAATATAATTTATGGACACATATATTGAATCCCCATGCAGTTCCTGTTCCCTGCATGGGGTGTCGCTGTCTGCTGTGGTGGTTCTAGCACAGGTCTGGTTTGCATATCAGTGCTGATATACAGTTCACACTGTGCTAGAAACACTACAGCAGACATAGATACCCCAGGCAGGGAAGAGTACCTGCCTGTGTTTTCAAAGATGGTGGGTGCTAGAATGAACACTAATAAGATATAAAAAATAATTATTTGAGAGACTAATTCAGCACATCCGCAATAGTCATGATCTACCTTGATCACAATGCATATTAATGGTGAACTTTTTCATTTGCATCAGTAGGAGTCATTTGCTTTATAGGAGGCACTAGGGGTTTGGTAGGTTCTGTCAGCAGTTACAGCAAGGACAGAATAGTTGCATGAAGTAGTAATACTTTATTAAGCATTTAACTGTTATACAGTAACTGTTGTGAGATCACCTATATACGTTAGTATGTAAGCATAGTTCCATTTAACCCAAATGATGATTAGTGCTTGTGGCCTCTTTGTTTAAGGAGCCCAAAACCAGTGTTGGTGGCGGCTGACAATCTTTAAAAAAAAAAAACCAATGTGGAAAAACAGAAGTGAATCAGGTCTTTCACTACAATTAAATCTAAATATGACATAAGTTACAATGTACTTAATATAATATTTTTCTAAATCTCTCAGTAAGTAACTTGGCCGAGCGGTATTGTGAGAAATAATATGGATATTCTTGTAAGCCGGAATACAAAAAAGGTTGGGAAACACTGAGTAAGGGGACTCTACCCAAGAAGAGATGTGTTGCATATAAAAAATGTTTTTCCTGGTTGCATAGCCTAGTAAGGGAGTTTAAGCTTAAGCATATTGGGGCAGATGTATGAACTAGCATTTATGCACTTAACGCTGGTTAACTGGGAGGGATTACGTTTTTCTAATGTATTATGTTAATGGCGATTAAATAAGACCAAAGAAACAATAAGTGAAAAGCGTAGGTTACGTACTATGTCCGTAACCAGCGTACCCTTTAAACCTAACTACGTGCGAACAAAACGTAGCGCAGCGTAGCGTACCTTTATTGTGTATTACACACTAAAGAACCAATACCTTAATAAGAGATCCCTTCGCAGTAATTTGTCTCTAATCTGCAAATATACCTTTGAGGACAGTGTCCGTAATATACCTTTATCGCAGAGTGCGAATAACAGACACAACCACAGTATAGAAGTAAGGAGATAGAAACTCCGTAAAAAAAGATGTATTTAAGTCCCTAATGGACAAAAGGGGGTTACAGGAATAGAAAATACAGGTATTACAAGTGATACAAAAGTCTAACAATGAGTATAATAAACAGGCTCTACTAGGGGAAGAAAATACATATACAGGATACAATCAGCCAACAATACAATGAAAATAAGTACTGTGAATGCAACCGTTTACCGTCCCATCAAATATGCGCAGCGCAGTCCGGTCGGAGCTCGCTATCGTTCAGGGTTGAACTATAGCCCGGTCGAAGGTCAGGGAAAGGAAGATGTGCCGAAGTGACCAAGGCCGCCCTGGGTCACCTATCTTAAAGGGTCAGAAGGGGGAGGTCAAAGGCCATTCCTATTGGTCGGGGGTCGTATGTCAGGTTCTCTGTGATTGGGGGTAAAATGATGCACCTGGTTTGAATAGGTGCAGGGGAGTGAACTTTGGAGTTCTTTGTTTGTTGGTATCGTCGTCAGGGGTTGTAAATAGCAGTAGAAACCGGTTACAACTAGATTCCTTTGTTGTACACTTTTAAACAGAAACTATCTTAGAGTTATGGATTTTGTCCATAACTATCGGACCGTATGTATTGCGAAATATTCGCAATGACCGGAATACTGCGCATAAGAAACGGAACGTAACGATACTAAACATGATACAGACGGATGTATGCAATGCTAACTAAGCTATGTGTGGCGTTCTAAACCTTTAACTATATTTTATTTAGTGTCAGTATGTTCTTATGAATTTATGTGTAATAGTATGGCTACGCTTCTGGTCCACTTTGTCACACAGACTCGGGTATGGAAACTTTATTTGCGCAACTCTGCGAACCAAAATGGCGGCCATACTATCCTAAAATGGCGTGTATGCAACTCGACTTTAACAATTACTAGCGCACCCAACGTGTTCTAGGGACAGCCTGCCGAGTATCGATGATTGCGATGTCGGTCACAGTGTTGGGATTGCAGCGATATGCTGAAGGCATCTGTTCTACTGAGACATCTCTTTCGTGCCCCTACTTCTGTTTGGACAGAAATACAATACTGCTTGCATGCAGCGTTTCATTTCAGTCAGACACTGAACCTGATTCAGAGATATCTCCCATCCATGTTGATAATATGATGTCTCCATTTGTGCTGTTTTCCAATTAGATTGTAAGCTCTCTGAATAACAGATCCCTTTCTCCTCTTGTGGTCATGGCTGCATTTCAGCTGTCTATATGTGTATTATTTTCCGTGTTTTGGCAATGACCATAATAATCAAGAACTCTACAAAGGTTCTCCAGTTCTTATAGATTCAGCAAAGTACTTTTAGTATAGTAATAGTTTCTTTGTCAGTGGTTCACATTTAATGACGTTTGTCACAAGTTGCAGCTTATCTGACTCATGACCTGTGTTATCTAATCAATCCCTCAGCGTATGCAGCCACGTGGAAGCCGTTATATGATCTGATTTAATTAGTCATTGTGGAAATGGGATCAAATACAAAACAAATTCTTATTTGAGCAGTAAAGCTGGGTAGACATTAGCCGATTATCGTTAACGATATGCAATAAAAGTATCATTAAAGCACTAACTTGTAAAAGATGGATATCACAGAAGGACAGTTGCTTTATATAATGTATCTACAAACTGTTATTAGATGTTACTTTTAAGAATAATACACTGATCAGCCATTACATTAATATTACAGCCAGAAATGATCACTGATCATATCGTTACAGTGGCATCTGTCAAGGGGTGGGACATATTAGGCAGCCAGTGAACACTACGTTCATTCAGTTGATGTGTTGGAAGCATGAAAAATGGGAAAGTGTAATGCTGTGGACACACTGTGCGGTTCTAGCTATCGATTTCCACTATATAGGCATAATCGAATAGAATGTTAGTCAGAATTGCACCTTGTTCAGCCACATTCGATGCTGATGCGCGTCTGTGCAGGCAAGTCTATCTTGATTTTATGGCCTTTAGAATATATTTGGCCTAGGGCTAAAGAGCAAGATAGTCTAAAGCCGGCCATATAGTGCAACAATTTCAGGCCCAAATGCAGGATTTCGACAGCTTGTGCGATGCATTGTGTGTGTTTTTATGCACTTTGTGAATTGTTTTGGTAAGATTATGATCTAATGCGCAGGCCTGCAGGTTGTGAGATGGATTGTATGATCTTATGTGAGGCAGACGTGGCCAGATGCACTAAGCTTCAAAGTGAAGACTTTGCTTGAAAAATGTCGGGCAGGAGCTGATTGGCTGGCTATTTATCACTCTCCATTTTAACACTTTTAAAGGTTAGTGCATCTGGCCCAAAATCTGAAGATGCTACTAATGAGGTGTATGATGGCAGTTGCAGATCTTGTGATATTACACACATATGGTCTATCCTGTGTCTGAAAAGCTGCCAGGGAGCTCAAGGGAAATCGGGACATGATCTGGATTGGATGCTGGTCGTCCTAATGTATGGCCAGCGTAAAGTGCAGTTAGTCAAAGTTGGCCATGAGCCAATGGCGAAGTTCCCAGTATACAGTGACCAGTACTGAAAGTAGTCCAAGTAGGACAATCTGTGAACCTGTGACAGGGTCATGGGTGCCCAAGGCTGTGCGTATGTAGTGAAGGCTAGCCTGTCTGGTCATATCCCACAGAAGAGTTTGTTTTGGTGTCACAAGGGGGAATCTTTACAATATTGGGCAGGTGGTTTGAAGGTTATGGATGATTGGTACATATACATGGCATATTCTTCCCCATTGGTCTTCTAATCCAGACATTTTTGTAAACCTTTTTGTTTTAGGTTTGTCATCTGCACAAACCCATGCTTCTCATACAAATACTTAGTTCATGTGTAGTGATTGGATAACAATTAAACGCTGTTTATAATCAATTAGGGCTGTAACACAGAGTGCTATGTACATGTGGATATTTGCTGTACAGCTGTGTCATGTGAGAACCACAGTGATGTCATTAACAGAGTTCATACATATGGGTCAATCCAATTATGTGTAAATTGCGGTTAAAATGCCGGCAACATCATCTCCAACCCCTGAGCCCTAATGAACTGGAAAAATTGATCTGTGATGCAGATTTGGAAGCACTCTGGACAAGGCCGCTAAATCATAATAAATCACTGTCATGAAATGCATTGGGCATGTAAATGTCATCCAGACCATGTTGAGTTGTATGACTGCCAGTGTGGAGTCATGAACATTTTATTCACACTCTTACGGCATATTGTTGTATTTGTTTTGTTTTTTCATGTTCTTCTAGATCAACTGAAAGGTTTTTGAGGTTCAACAATCTAAACTCTGTTTTGCAATTGATTTTGAAGGTGCTTTTCATGTGTTACACTTTTACCAATACAGCGTGTTGCATTTGAATATTGACTTCGTATTAGGGCTTGTACTGTTCTAACTGCTAAATTGCTCTAAACCATTAAAGCTGGATAAGCATATTAAAAAGAGCATCAAATGTTCTTTTGGGCACAACATGGCTATTTAAAATTTGATTGTCCTGTTTAATGTGTAAAGCTGGGCACAACCATCCCCATCGCCCTAGATTGTGTACATTCTGTACACACTGCAGCGATGTAAATGAAAGATGGAATGAGCACTGCTCAGTCCTTCATTACCACCCATAGTGTCACTAGCTAGGTTTGATGCGCAGCACATCCTATTGTCGTCACATGTGAATGCAGGAGCTCTCATATCACTGGTACACGATGAGCGTTATGCAGGTTTGATTTGCCCAATCGGATTGCTTAGTGCGAACCCAGACCATTTTTCTTCTGTATTAATTACTAGTGCAATGGGTTATATTAGTGGAAGCATGTTTAAACCATTCCTAAACAACATTTTCTCAGTTTTACGCCTTTTACCAGCATGTCTGTATTGTGTGTCATTTTTTAATTCTTAATGTTTTTCATGTATTTATCAAGCTTTTAGACTCTCCTTGACCTTGCAAAGCTTCAAAAGGACAATGGAAACCCACCTGTTCATCATACCCTCCCACATAACCTAGTACTAAAGCCACTCTCCCTACCTGTCGCCTCATGTTTGGGTCATCCCTGCCATAGTCTCTTCCTGCCTTCAGGCCTCCTTGCCTGCACATTGTCACCTGTTGGTCTGCCCTTCCCTCTAGATTGTTATATTAGAGCAGCTCTCTCCTACTCGGCGACCATCTATACCCACATCTCTTCTCATTAACTGCAGCCTGCCCCTATTAGTACGCAGACAACTCCTCTGCTTCCCTACATCTCAGCTGTATTGTGTACAGAATTGTGCTGCTAGTTTAGTTTTTCAGTTTGTTTAGTTCTGCTTACCCTGTATTATTCTTATGTGTACCATATGTATGTGTCTTTAAACTACTTGTGGTGACTTTATAAGTAAATATCTTTAGTAGTAATAAAGTTGTACAAAAGAGGTTCTCCTTTCTGCTTCTACTAGGATATCTGGTCCATGAAATCCACAAAGCTGACATTCCTGTCCCAGAGGGAAGTGTGCTGCCAGCAGCCCCACTCCCAAAACATGTGCTGGAAATTCAGGTAAATCTGCCTTTGGAAGAATCATCCTACAGTAGTTACTTTTATCATTCAGGTCTGGAATGTGGCTCACGTGATGACACCTGACTTACACAAATGAAATGTAAAGGTGATCGTCATGAAAATATACATACTTGTCTCATTTCTTCCATTTGCAATGGAATATTGTTTGAAATGAAGTATTTTAATGTGTGGTACAAGTCTACATTATCAATTCATTCTGGAATACTTCAAGATCCATAGTTTTGGCCATCTGTGCCACCATTTTATATCCATAACCTAGGGGACAGGCTCTCGTCTGTTCATCTGCCAGCTGAGCCCACTGACTCCGGTGCTGTGCATGTTTTCTGGCCTGGTGTCCCCTCCTGCAGGCCTTCCACACAGGCATGTGAGTTTAAAAAAAAAAAATCTGTGAGTTTGGCCAACATGTTGTACATCTGCCAAACTCAGACGGTATTATGTTTTGCCAACAGACTGTTGTATATGAGGGGGAGAATAGGAGTGTTAAGAGGGTTATTCAATCCTGGGTCATGACTGTCGATCCGTCCCGACAGCCTCTTCAATGCTGTTGGGAAAGACCGCATTGAATAGGCGATTGGCATTATTGGTCATGGTCCCTCTTTTCTTTAAGGAAAATGTAATTAGTGGTGGTGGCTTCAGCAGATGTGAGAGGCTGCAGTATTCTCCTGTCCAGGAGGTTGGACCAATCCACTGGGGATAACTGTCTAATTAGTGAGATCATGTAGAGTTTGCATTGCATAAAAGCCCAGGAGGAGTCCAATATACCTGTGCATAGGGCAGAAGTTTCAGTATAAGGCATTAGTCTATGGGCCTGTGTATCAATCAACTATTGGGTGGAAGAAACCTCACCCAGGGCCAGATTCTCTAAGCTTCAAAAGTGATGAAATGGAGTGTGATAAACAGCCAGCCAATCAGCTCCTGTCTAACATTTTTCAAACAGTCTGTGACATGGCAGGTAGGAACTGATTGGCTGGCTGTTTATCACTCTCCATTTTATTAATTTTGAAGCTTAGAGAATCTGGCCCCCAGTCTCCAGAAATTGAAGGGATTGGGAAGCCGTACTGTCCAGAAAAGCAGTGAGGGCATTCTAAATGACAATTTTTATAATGTTTTACTCTCACCACAGGAATAATCATCTTTCCCAATCTTGGCATAGGGGTTTACTTTCCATAGCTTTTCTACTTCCTCTACAGGAAAAGCTCCAGAAGCTTGACTCCGAGCTGAAGGAAGTGAACAGGAACAAGGCGAAGCTGCAGAGAAACTTTCTGGAGCTGACTGAGTATAAACAGATGTTGCGAGTGACCAAGTCTTTCGTTCAAAAATCTGAGGTACACAACTATGGAAGTTTACAGGCAATGCTGGCAAACTTCTCGTGTCATAGGACCGTTGTAACTGGCAGGTCCTGTTGTCATGGGACCACATAGTACCCTTGTAGTGGTTATCCATATGCTGGATGATTATTTGTACAGTGTGCAAACCAATTATGTTATAGCCTTGTTTAGTGGTTTAATCTGATTTCCCCAAAATTTCCTTGTCAGTACTTTAAAAAGTAATGTCTTTTTTTAAAAAAATGCATTTTTTAGAGTTTTCTCCATAGAAGCTAATAAAAAAAATAATTTTCAACTATATAAATAAAACGCCAGAATAGATTTTGATTTATTAAATCAAATTAGAGGCATTTTGTTAAATGATACCTTGTCCTTTTATATCCTTGCAGTTTTGTTATTGTTTTTTATTACATGCAAAGTCTGTCTTCCCACTAGCCTGAAACGTCTCCCCAAACCAGTTATGAGGAATTTCCCACATTAGAAAAGGACTACTTAATGGACTGTTCCTCTATGCAGAGACTTGGGGCAAAACTAAGGTAGGTAGTGATGGCTGCCTGTTGACCACAGAGCAAAGATGTTCTATTTCTCAGCTTAAACATCTGTCAAATTCTTGTAGTGCTACAGTAATCACAAACTTGTGGAACAGAAAACAGAAGGCTAAACAATGCTGTCCATGTAATTCTGAATGCTCCCTCCATATACTTACTTCTCTATGCTAGTGAGGTGCATGTGAAAATGTATCAATGCAGAGTAACAAAAGAAGACTAGAATTATGTATGATTGGTTTTATCCTCCCAATATTTTCTCCAAACATTGTTAATTCCACGTGCTGTGGTCAGTGCGGATTCAGTATGAAATCCCGGCTGTGGTCAGTGCGGATTCAGTATGAAATCCCGGCGGTCGGGATCCGGCGTTCAAAATCCCGACGCCGAAATCCCGGCAAGGGGGGGACTTGGATCGCCCCCCCTTGCGGGCTCGCCACGCAGTGGGCCCGGTGCCTCGCTACACTCAGCACGCTAATTTATTCTCCCTCCAGGGGTGTCGTGGACACCGTCGGAGGGAGAAAGTGTCGGGATTCCAGTGTCGGATTCTGAATGCCGGGATCCCGACCGCCGGGATTTAAACTGCATCCCGGTCAGTGCAATTATGCAGAGCTGAGAAGATGGCCAACACTGCAAGTAAATACCAGATTATTAGCACCAGCAACCCTATTACCTGCAGAGTGTAGAGACCTATGTTCTCTATGCTTTGTTTGCTACAGCACTATAGATCACCTTGTTAGGGGACTTTTAATATATTCACTATATGTTACATTGTATATATAGTGGAACTGTGGAATTTCATATCTTAACTCTGCACATTGTCTCATTAATGGTACAGTGGGTAATTTAAATTTTTTTCCCATTTTATGCCCATTGTTATTACACTTTAACCTTGAAGGGTAACTGCAGATCATTTATTGTATGTTCTGTGAAAAAGGGTAATATTTGACTTTTGGGTATGGAGAGATGCTACCCCAGAGGTGTCCAACCAATCAGAGGCAATAAGCCAAAAAATATGTTGGGGTAAGACAGAGCCGATACAATGCAAAAAAAAATGGGCGTGGCCTATCTCCCACACACCCACGCCCAATTTTTGCATCTTTGGAATTACTTTTGTAGGAGCGAGATCTTGGGTGAGATTTAATGGGATGAGAGTTTCAGAAAGTGAGAGATTTGGTGAGAAATCTCCAGTTTTTTTAAAGTGGCAATCATTTACACTGCAAAACCAGTTTGATTTTGGAGTGTAAATGATTGCCGCTTTAAAAAAACTGGAGATTTCTCACCAAATCTCTCACTTTCTGAAACTCTCATCCTATTAAATCTCACCCCTTGTGTCAAACCTCATTTTTTTTGTTAGGCTAAAATTGAGGTAAGCACATTACTATTTTTGTTTTCAATAATTTATTTAAAATTCTGGCTCATATATGCGGGTGAAGCTACTTGCAGTAATTCTCTCGCATGTATGTCTGTAAGAACAGATTGATGTTTTGATATCACTTGTTTCAGTGTTGAAAAAACTAACTCACAAAGGTAAGTAGACAGCCTCCACAACCGATCTGCCGCCGCACCGACTCTGTCCAGTACCCACACCAAGCCTTTCACCCCTCGCTTTCTATATAGTATAAACATTTAGGATCATTTTGCATATAGAACATCAGTATGTTACCTGGTACATTATGATCCTAGAAGGTAATACATTTTGCATTCTAAAATATAGCTTTCTTTTCTACAGCTTTATCTCCGGCTTAGTACACTGTGCAAAACTACAATCCTTTGAGAAAATGCTATGGAGGGTATGCAAAGGCTACACCATCCTCACATACCGGGAGGTAGATGAGTTACTGAAGGACCCGGACACTGTGAGTTGAACACTTTCTATTTTTTTTTGTTATATAAATTGTTCTTTATTGAAGCATGAGATACAGTAAATGTATTTTAATTGTATAGAACACAATATATGGTCATTACAAATTTGTATACAAGAAAAAATAAATGAGTTCCAGCATACGTTTGGTAGCAATGGAACACTTTCTATTTATTTGCTGGGTAGTGGTGTCTGAAGAATTTTGAAGCTCTCCCGGAATATCCATGAGACTCCTAACTTTTGGGAGACCAAGATAGAGTCCAGAGAGAGTGGACTGTCCTCCCACATGCTGCCCATTTCCCAAGTGAAGTGGGTGGGCTGTGGGCTTAATGATGTAATTTACATTGAATTGTGTCACTCCCCACTTTGCAATGCCGCACATCCTACAGTAATGCTTAGGTGTCTCCATAGCAGGGAGGCATTAGATACATTGGGGGGTATACAATCACCGGCGATGGGGGAGATGTCCCCTGGGCCCTATTCAATGCTGTCTTCCTCGACAGCATTGAAAAGGGTCAGAAGTGACGAGATCTCGACCGCAGCTCACCTCTTCCCGGCCGCAACTCGCGGTCGCGCCCCCTTCTCGTCCTGCTGCAGATGGGACAGTGAGTCCCGCCTGTAAATTCTCGGTCGAGCTGAGCGAGAACGGGACCCCGGTTTGAATACCCCCCATTGCCTCTCATTGGAGGACTAAATTGAAGATACTGAGCAGTATGAAAATGGAAATCTATTAATGAGCTGTGGCCTTACTGTGGTACTATATAGGGTTCTGACAATTTCCTGCCTGTATAGAGATATTTTATATTTACAGTAAAAAAAAAAAAAAAAAATAGAATAGAATTAAATGGACAGAATCGCATAATGGGCCAGATTTCAGACCTGCTAGAGAGAAAGTCAGACCATGTGCACGGCTGTGAATGCATTCCCAGCTGTGCACGTGAGGGGAAAACCATTCGGAATCGCTCACCACCGAATGGTTTTCCCCTCTGTTCACCTCCTCCGTGTAAGGTTAGACTCACTAGGTGCAAAGGTGGGGGGAGAAATTGGCTGCTGATGACTAAGCAGCTCTCCTTCCCTCCCAACGGCTGTGACCTACGTTTTCTGGGATACTCTGGCACCCTGCGGCCATTTGGGGGTGGTAATGCAATCACCCTGGAAGCAGTGGCTATCTTCGTATGGATGATTCGCACATGAGCATAGCGTACTATGTGCGGTTGTCGGATAATTGGTCGTGCTGTATCGGGCCCATAGTCCCTAACCTCTGCCAATTCTGAGGCTATAACATTTAGCCCTACATCTGGAACGGAGGGTTAATTCCAATTCTATAACTTTGTGCCATTGTCCATAAATAATCTTATATCATTGCCAGAAGTGGCATTGTTTGAACTTAATTTACGACTTCATGTCAATTATCTTTATTCATTTTATAGGAAGAACCAACTAAGTGGTTTGTGTTTTTAGTTTCCTATTGGGGAGACCAAATTGGACAAAAAGTCAAAAACATCTGTGAATGGTAAGTAGGCCTTTATTTAGAACTGGGCTAAACCTTATGCCATTTTGAAAGTGTAGTTTCTTCCTTATTGAAATGACTGTTTTTGGCACTATATAAGAAACTATAAATAAGTAATATTTAGGGGTATTCAATGCTGCAGCGAGGGGGTTAAACAGCAAGGATTGCAGAAAACCAGCGATCCTCGCTGTTTAACCCCCTCACCAGCCGCTCGCTCTATTCAACGTTCTGGGGAAATCCTCGCCGTCACAGGACGGTGAGAATTCCCCAAAACAGCGAGACCCGCGGCTACTGCAGAAAACTCACTGTTTTTAGCCGCGAGTCTCGCTGCTTCTGGAGCCGCATCCACCAATTCCCCCTCGCTCAAAAAACGGAGCGAGGGGGAATTGGCGGATGCGGAGGGTGTGTTGAATACTGTCAGGGTGAGTGGTGACAGCGAGCAGGAAGCCCTGCTCGCTGTCACCACTCGCAAACAGCATTGAATACCTGCCTTAGAGTTATTTTTGTTTTGTATGTTTTGCCAACATATGTGATATTGGTTCGGTTTCTTAGGGCCCCAATACATTAGGTTCGGACAAGTGGGACCTGAACTCCATCATATTTTTCAGTTGAATTGGCTTAAGACAACACTAGCTAGTGAAAAAAGCATTCCCAGGTTTAACTTACATTTCCACACTTCCTATAGAATTTCAGGAAAGGGTTGAAATTCCACTTAAAAATACTGAATGGTACAAAAGAGGAGATTACTCTGTGACCCCCTTATCGTCTTAAATGATTAGATTTTGGTTTGATTCATTGGCCTTTGGGACTCCAGGCTCCCAACTGTTTATACAGGTGAATGGTTTTTGAGAAATAATCGGACACGTGTTTTTTATGTCTAATATGTACTTTATTTAAATTCTTACAGTGATTACAGACTCCTTTTATATCTAATCTTTGTTTCTAATGTATCTTTATCAATTTATTTTATTGTACTGGACAAACAAATGTTATTGTACACCTGCAATGCAATGAATGCTTCAATAAAAAAAAAAAAATTTATGTACAATTTTTTATAAAAAAGATGTGATATTGGCCATAGCAACCAATCAGATTCTACATCTTATTTAGCACCTTCTAGAAGATAATAGATAGAATCTGATTGGTATCAATAGAAATGCCATCTTGGTAAAGTTACCCTCTGGCCTCTTCCCACCCCCAAGGGAGCTGTAATACACTTTCACAAACTGAGGCCGTTGCCTACCCCTTCCTTCCTCCCTGATGGCAGCAGACTGTAAATTACTGACTGTGTGCTAGTGCTCTGCGTCATATGCTGTAGGACCTGACCTTGTATGGGCGGAGCTGGTCTTGCGCAAGCAGGAAGTACCAAAAATCAGTGCTTTGCAGCAATGGGCACAGGTCCAACGGGACTTGAATTGGGCCTGTGGCCTACAACCCCCAAGATAAGGCAGTGTATTGCCAGCTGGATTTAGGGAAATGGATTTAATAATATCAAATATTCTATTGCTACAAAACCATGAGAGGAAACTATTGCGGTCTGGATGGTCCTTTTTTTCAATTTGCTTGTCATGTTTGAAATCCCACTATAACATATGGCTGTGGATTGTAATCTAGGAGGGTCCCAACAACCATTATCACTGCATACACTTAGAAACTGTATTCTAAGTTAGGAGCAAAATTAAAAGCGGTTCAAATACATTTCTTGTTTTTGGTTACATGCTAATTACAGTTTTCTTGTTTTTCAGTTACCATTGCCATGTGTATCCTTACCCAAATTCTTCTGAGGAGAGGAAAGACATTATATCAGCACTAAATATAAGAATTCAGGACTTGCACTCGGTAAGCATGTTTGTAAAATAAAAAAGTATGTCCTATGTTGTTCCGGCTAATTCTGCCGAGAACGGCCGGGAAGTGACAAGCTCCCGGCTGCAGCTTGCCTCTTCCCGACCGCAGCTTGAGGCCACACCCCCTTCTTGTCCCACTGCAGACGAGACATTGAATCCTGGCTGCAAATTCTCGGTTGAGCAGAACGGGATAGGGTCACGGCTGTCGGGCCAGCTTGACAGCCGTGACCCAAGATTGAATACCCCCCTATGTCTATCATTTTCTAAGATTCAATAGAGAATGTATGGAATCTGGTTGCTATGGGTAACACCATATCTTTACATTTTTTGAAGTTTTAGTAAATTTGCTCCTAGTCCTCTCAGATTGGTACATAGCAGAGTGAGGAGAAGCCTGTGCTAGTTCAAAATTTTTTAACACTTATGAGTACAGGCTCCTGTAACTCCACCTACACCTATGATTCCAATGTCCCCATGCAAAAGACTCCCCGTTAAATCCTTTTCTCTTAATCGCAATCTGCATTAGTTCATCCCAAAAGTGCTAAATGGTGGTTAAGGTCATTGCTCTGTGTGTGCCAGTCCAGTTCTTCCACAGCGAAGTAATAACCATGTCTTGTCCTTTCTTCTACCACATTTTTAGTATTTTGTATGGTCTAGTACAAATTAGAAGAAGGATATAGCTTTTGTAGCCATTCAGCCTTAGCTTAACTTGCTTTAATCATATACACTTGTTACCTTTTTGCTTTCGGAGAGACCTGTTTAGACTTTAATGTGTTTTTATTCTGGTTGTGATTCTATATCTGTAGCCATTGGTGCATGTAGGTTAAGGAATTTTATATTAATGTTCTTTTACTAATGTATATTATAGCAGGACCAGATTAAAAAAAATATTCGAATAAAAACACTTTAAGAGGGACTACTTTTGTGAGTGCCAACTTAACGGGGCTAATAGAATAGCTCCTAAGGGGCCGATCACCCGTTATCACCAGTCACGCTGGGTAATTGGATACTGCCCTATGTATGTGATGTATAGTTGTTTGCAGTGTTTACATCTAGTGCACTTGTTAAACTTTTCATAGTTCAAACAAATGATACCTAGTTTTACAGAGAGTGTAGACACGGGTATCTCATAGAAGCCCAAGAAGATATATAAAACCAATGGCTCTAGCTAATCCCTGTGCCACAACTTTCTATTATTTATGTTTTGTTTTCCATTGTTCCATTATCTTTGACATTGCAATAGCTTTCCGGTTTTGCCCAATGAAAGGATTGGGTTTTCGTCATTGATGGTATGGTATGATGGGGGATGTGTGTGTGTGTGTGTAATTAGGGTGTGTAATCCATGATTCCTTTCTCCCATAAATGCCATATTGTGTAATTTTACACTTGGATGTTGGAACTCGTTTAGTTTAGGGTAGCACCCCACCCACCTGTTCTGAATGGTTTTAACTAGTTTGGTCTCTAATATTTACATACTGCAAACTAAAGACTGGATGAAGGCAAGACCTACACATTTGTACACTTTGTCAGTTTTACCATTTGTTTTTCACCTGTGTAACACCTTTTAACCCCTAGGTTTTTGCTTATTTCCTATTAACTCATTATTAACTTTTTTGGAGTCCTGTGCCCCAGATTTAAACTTGATATTAGGGACCCACCAGAGGCGGATATGGTACAGCGGGTCGACCACTAATGGTTGACAGTGACTAGGTCAACACCTAAAAATGTTAGTCATACCATACGTCAACACAGGTCGACAGACATGGTCGACATGCGTTATTCACAGTTTTTGGGGTGTCTATGTCAACATGGACACTGGATAAGTGTACCACGTCCCCTCGCATGCGCTTGGCACACTATTATATTTTCACTCTATGCCCACTTGGTTCTTAAAGTATGAAGTCGGTCTAAAAAAACAAAACAAAAAAAACAACAACCCACATCGACCTCTTAGATGTTGACCATGTCCAAATGGACTTTAAGCTCGTGTCGACCTTCTGTCAATGTCGACATATGATATGTCAAGAGATGTAGATATAGAGCGTGCTAGATGACCGCCACTACCTTCAGGTGAAATTACACAATTGATATTTAATATAAAATTTATTAAAACATTAAATATGCAGATCAGACATGGGTTCCATTGTTGAATTATTTTATGATGGCAAAAGACCTGACGCGTTTCGTCACAAATTACTTTATCAGGGGAGCTGATACCAAAACGTCAACCGCAGGGTAGAAACTTATTAAAGATGATTTTAGTGTCTTCACTTTTTAGTAAAATTTAACAGCTGGGAGTTAGATAAATATCCAGCAATAACCAGAAAAAATCTTAGATGCCAGGTTAAATATGAATAGATCAGCTTTAACAATCCAGATGGAATGCTTCCAATGTCTGAGTACAGCATATGTCGACTATTTTAGGTGTCGACCTAGTGAATGGCAACCCAGGGTACCAGCTAGCCCAGAGACAAGGTTATGTTAAATGCTGGTTGGTGGGCTAGTATTTCTTGGCTGATAAATATACAAAGAACCTCGATATTGCTCAATATTAGATAGCAGAGCATATTAATATTATCCAAAATTCCTTTCCCCTGTATGGTGACATGGGGAGTCTAGATAGATTCAGAAATATAGCAGAGTAGGTGAAGCAACAGAAACCTGCATGTAGAATGGCCCTGATTCCGACCTGATTGCACAGCTGTGAATTCGTAGAGCGACTGGTTATGGATGTATGGCACATGGGTATGGGCCACAGTGTGCGTGTGTGACACCATTCAATGGGGAAATCCTGCTACTTTTTTTTTTTTTTTGTCTGCAAGGTGATTGACCGGAAGTAGGCCTCTGGGGGGTGTTAACGTAAGTTTAATAGCAGTGTTGGGGGAAATACAGACATGCCAAAGCCTGTTAGGGGAGGGTATGTGACATCGGCACCTGCCTTGTTCAGTCTGATATCATCACAGCCACCGAGGAGGTCCCTGGCGTCTCCAAGCTTGCGATGAGCGGTTCTCAGTGGAAACCTAATTCGATGATGAGCGTCTTACGAATGGATTTATACATTTTCACACAGCTGCAAAGTCTTCTTTAGCAGTGCGTGTACATTTGCATCAAACACATTAATTTGCAGGATGGGATTTCACTATAGCAGGGTGGTGTCTACCTGATTGTTGGCTGCTGCAAATTCGCAGCTGTGTGAATTGCTCCCACTATGTAGACTGTCAGAATATGCTGCTGTACACAATTAAGCACAACAGACTTGCTATGTGTCTCTCTAGTAATTGTTTTTCTTTGTTTCATGTAGGTTATGTCTCAGACTGATGATTATCTGCGACAAGTTCTTTTCAAGGCATCCGAGTCCATATTCAAGTGGGTTATTCAGGTTAAGAAGATGAAAGCTATTTACCACGTTCTAAATTTGTGCAGTTTTGATGTCACAAACAAGTGCCTGATTGCAGAGGTTTGGTGTCCTGTGGCTGATCTCCAGAAGCTGGGGAGAGCGCTTGAGGAAGGCTCGGTGAGATTCTCTTATTGTTAAAGGGCATTGACCTTGCAATCTTAAGTCTTACATATTTCATGCAGGTTGGACAGCCCCCTTCCCCCAAACCTAGGTTTTCTAGGATTCTTTAATCCTCTTCTCCAAAATTGATATTATTGGATTTATGTTGCATCCTTCTCTTATAGCCCAATTCAGGCTTGATAAGATGGGGTTGGGGGGGGGGGGGGGGGGGGGGGGGAGAGAGGGGTGGCGGCGCTGCTGACCTGTTCGCTAGGCTGTTTAACTCCCAATCCATCTGACAAACATTTGGAATGACATGACTCCTGTGATGGGCCTAGCTTTTTTTCTAAGCAGTAGTCACTCCAGTTCTGCAGTGGTAGAAAGTTTGCCGTTTTTGGTCAAATATTTTTCACACAGCTGTCACTGACTGAGTGGGGACAAATAGAAAGTACCAAATAAGGTTGGACAAATTACATTTTTGTGTGCAAAAGCACCACTGTTCAGGTGTGATATCTACACAGTGGACCAATTCCTTGATATATATCCTATGTTGAAATTCTACGTTGTGCACCTTTAAAGATGTACTTCTGATGAAGTCTCGTTCTTCTGAAAGACACAATGTTGTGAGCCCTGTCTCTCCAGTGCAAGAGTTCTGGAAAATCTGTGTTTGATCCATTTTGAGGGTGCATTCCAACAATATTTAATGAGTAAGCCAAAGAAAGCTGTATATTTATTATAAAAATATTGGTTTTAATAAAGAATCTGACATTGATTCAGTTTAAGGATTCTTTTTGGTAGATTGGGTACTTGTTTCCTAGCAGGGCACCCGCCGCAGGTGATCGCAGGTTAACTTAAGGTATGCGATGGATGCGACCGACGCGATTTCAGGGCTATTTTTAGCCTTTTCCCCGACAATTAAAAAATCGCGTCCATCGCATGCCTTAAGTTAAGACATGCGATGCGACCGATGCGATGGACGCGATTTTACATAGGGAACAATGTTAAATGGGCCAATGGACCCGATTTCTCATTGTATACCTACCCTTATGGGTATTTTACATGTGAAATGCCCCCCCCCCCCATTGTTAACGCCACCCCACGATGAACGCCAGTTTTCTTCAGGCCAGGATGCTGCCAGAGAATTGCAGATTCATGTCAGTAGGACTCCAGATATTGCAATATGCATGATTTGTTGATTATTTATGCTTTGCATAAGATAAACTGGCCTACTTCCAAATAGGATGTAGTTGGAATACCAGCACTTGGGATGAGAGAATTGGCACCATAATACCGAGACCCTCACAATGCTGACAACGGTGGGAGTCCCATGGATGGCTTATTAAGGAGTCTGTCAGTAGTTTTCTGGGTGGCCATCTTGTCTTCGGTTCACACCATTTCTAAAGTTTGATAAGTTAAACATTTTTACGTGCAAAGATGCCTGCTTTGGACATTGGGAATAATGCACTGTATGAGTATATGATCCCTTAGGAAAAGACACAACAGGCTGAATATTGGATTCCTGCAACCCAGAGGTTTAGCACCATTTTATGTAAAATATACCTGAGCAATGATTACATGTATTGTCGTATATGCCAATACCACTAAAATTCTGTCTCCTTTCTTTAGAGAAAGAGCGGTGCTACTGTAGCTTCCTTCATAAACCGCATTCCTAGCAATGAGACCCCTCCAACATTAATCCGTACCAACAAATTCACTGCTGGCTTTCAGAACATTGTGGATTCATATGGAGTAGGGGACTACAGAGAAATAAATCCAGGTGTGTTTTCATATAGGGTCTAAGCCTTTTTGAGTCCTAATCTGTTTACCTAATAATTTGGTCTATACTTAAACAGTTTTCAAATATCCGATGATCAAAGATGTATATTTTTTCCTTTTAATTAACAGCTCCCTACACCATCATCACATTTCCTTTCCTGTTTGCTGTCATGTTTGGAGATTTTGGTCACGGACTTCTGATGTCACTATTTGCTCTCTTCCTCGTTCTCTATGAAAACAGTCCAAAGCTACAACACACACGAGATGAAGTAAGAAAATGTGTTTTTGAAACTGCCGAAAATAGGAACATTGCCTCATCCAGACATCGTATCAAATGCAAAAGCCCTTATATTGCAAGATTATTGCAGAAGTTGGCTATATATGTATTAACTTGCCCACAGCACTCATACATATTTGAAAATTGTCCACCTGCTGTGTTTGTCTGACATCACAACTGAGCGGGTATTTACATGCGCCTGCTTTAGTTGTGATGTCAGTCACAGGCGGCAGTGGGCGTTTTTTACCTATGGGCTGCAGCCCCCCCAAGGTAAAATCCGCCACTGTGTGAAGCCAGATGCAGTTATCTAGAAATTGGTGTGGATACAATATGTTTACAAAATAATTTTACAGTAGAAATTTGAAGACCCTAAAATTTTCATGATGCATTATATTTTGTTTACCAACATGTTCATCCATTTTAGTAGGTAATTATAAAATGTGCTTCCCCTATGGTTTAAAGGTTTTAGAGGATATTCGCAAAGCACAAATCATGGCGATTACGAGTTCCTTCTCTTTACTATTTTACAGATTATGAAGACCTTTTTCGAGGGGCGTTACATTATCCTTCTAATGGGACTCTTCTCTGTCTACACTGGTCTTATTTACAATGACTGCTTCTCTAAGTCAGTGAACATATTTGGGTCAAGTTGGAGTGTAAAAGCAATGACTGAATCGGCAAGTTGGAAGTGAGTATATAGCACACATTTTTGGCCTATAAATTTGATATTTTAGACAAATGACTGTGTATGTATGTGTAAAATATATAAAAACTTTATTTTAATACTTATTACAGAGTCTTACTGTTTGCTTTGTACTTTTTTCACCATTAGAAATGCTTCATATAAGTCCTTGACACTGGATCCCAATATAGCAGGAGTTGTAACTGGAGTTTATCCTTTTGGCATAGACCCAGTGAGTACCATTTACGTTACTAGTGATAATTACTATGCCAACATTATTTCCCAAACTTTTTCTTTCTATTTGGCTAAAATATCTCAAATTTATTCTTTGACCGCTCAAACACTTTCCTGGCTCCAGCATCCCTTTCCTCTCTTGCGTAACCTGGATCCTGAGATTTCTTTTTATGATATTTTTTTTTTCCCCTAGATGCTTTTCTGTCTTGCTGTATCTCAACTGTTGCCTCCCCTCTTTGGGATAAATGTATTTACATCTGTTTGGCTAGATGTTGGCTAATCAAATGCCATGATATAGGCAGTTTAAATAAAAAATAAAGATGCCAGGAGCTGATTGGCTGGACGTTTATCATTCTTCTCACCTTTGCTGTACGTTTATCATTCTCTTCACCCTTGCGAGTATATATATTTATTTAAGGCTTAATACATTTGCCCCCCTACTCTATGGCAGTACTTGCATTGGGTTAGTTCTCTTCTGCACAGGTGAAGACAGGCATTTTAAAAACCCTGCTCCTGGTGGTATATAGTGGAATCCCCATATATGGTTGTGTTATTCGCTTCTGCACAAGTGCGCACCCGCAACATTATTATCCAGTAGTTAGGTATGTTACACTTAGGAGTCGATCTTATTCGCGACAAAGGTGCAAACGGTAATCGAATTAAGCCGATCTCGCACCCTTCACTGTGTCGAATTTGCATAAAATTGCTCGCAGCCCAATGGAGGTGCGAGCACTTTAAATGGATTCAGTCCGCCGTAAAAGTGCGCCCGGTGCTGTGATGATAGTGCGAATCATCTGCACCTAATAGGATCGACCCCCCCTTAATAGGAAATCAGTTCTGCCAGACACAGTGGCAACACCGTAATTACAGCATCAGCCATTGCCCAAACATTCAATAGACACATTGAACAAGAAAAGGAATTACCAGTGCGTATAATTGATCATCATCATGGGGTAAATGTATGAATGGCCTTATCTGGGGGAAAAGTGGTATCTGCGCTGATATTACGCCTCCCCATGTAAGAAGGAAGAGAAGCATGCTAAGTGACAGGGGTGCTATGTATCCTGTCATTACTGTCCATAGTGGATGGCAATGTATGAACGGTCAGCGGCGCTGACTGTTCCGACACCTGCAGCTATTTTTAATGGACAGCTGCAGGTGTCATATACAGCAGCAGGGACAGCACTCTCTCTGGCTGCGGTGTCTGCAGGCTCCTGGGTTGCACAGGAGATCTCAGACATGCCCAGTGAGCTGGCCGGTGGAGAAACACAGTGCATTAGCACTGCGCAGGGGAGCTGGCAGTTTTCACTCCCTCCACCTCGGCAAACGTACGTTTGAGTATTAGGGGGGTATTCAATCTTCGGGTCCCGGCAGACGAGCTTGCTCGCCTGCCGTGACCCAGTCCCGTTCTCGGTCAGCTCGACCGAGAACATGCAGGCGGGAT
Source organism: Crinia signifera (assembly GCF_055691185.1). Classification (NCBI taxonomy): domain Eukaryota; kingdom Metazoa; phylum Chordata; class Amphibia; order Anura; family Myobatrachidae; genus Crinia; species Crinia signifera. Next base: position 372,890,186 of record NC_139217.1, read on the forward strand.
TCAATGTCCCGCCTGCAGCGGGACGAGAAGGGGGCGTGGCCGCGAGTTGCGGCCGGGAAGTGACGAGATGCAGCTGGCAGCTCGTCACTTCCCGGCTGTTCTCGGCAGAACGAGCCCGACAGCTAGAGATGTCGGGCTCGTTCTGCCAGGAAACCCTGTTCAATGCTGTCGGGGAAGACAGCATTGAATAGGGCCCGTCGAGCATCTCCCCCACGGGAGATGCTCGACGGCGATTGAATATCCCCATAAATCTTTACCGCCATGTTACAAACACTCCTAAACTGAAGTTTCTGTCCCCACCCAAATAAGAATGTACGTTTGACTGCCACTATTATATTTGGTATCATTTTTATGTTCTGTTATAGGACATCCTGACTCTTAAACCTTTTTCTGTAGATATGGAATTTGGCCACAAACCGCCTCACTTTCCTGAATTCTTTTAAGATGAAGATGTCCATCATTCTAGGAGTGGTACACATGATGTTTGGAGTAGTTCTGAGTGCTGTAAACTACATGTAAGTGAACCTAATTCCTATCAAGCTTTTTTTCCATGTATAATACAGAAGAAGGTGGCTGTGGTCCTCCTGTACGGGTGCCATAGTTTTAATGAGATGTTTGAGAGAGGAGAAACATCCGGGTATATGATCTTTGGAGGCATAAAAGTAGAGGGCATGGGTGACAGAAACAGGGCACTCCTTAGTAAATATAATTCAGTTTATACTGTGTCACAAAAGTAAAGCCAGTTTATACTGTGTCACAAAAGTAAAGCCAACTGACATGATGGCTAGCAGCTAGAAAGGATGACTATTATCAAGGCCTTCCAGATTATACCATGGGGTGAGTGTGGGCTGAGCGATTTTAACAGTTGAGTAAAGTATACATACATAAGGCAGCAAGATGTCAATAATATTTTTGGACAGGTGCTTCTTTGCAGAGATGTTTCAACACAGTCCATCATAAAAGAAATGACATTTTTAGGTACACTAACGTTTATAGGGGTTGGTCAGGTGGAATCCACTGTGACGGTACTTAGAATGTATTAAACTTGATTGGTTTGACTCTGTGTAGCAATATGATAAAGACTGAAGCTTCTGAACAAGCTCTCCAAGACCTATTTAGACATGTGATGTGACCCGTAGCCTATGGTAACTGTTCAACAGTTTGTATCTGCATAACTGGATCTAGTAACACGTGCAGTGTATAAGGAGCTAGTCAAGACTCGTAGTATTTGTTCTCTTCCCTGCTAGCACCATATCTCTGTGTATATGACGCGAACATTAGTTGTCTAGGGCCAGTATTTAAACAGCCACTGATTACATGGATTTCAAATGTTAACGTGTGACTACTGCGTACATTTTACACTGCTGTGTGGCTTACAAATGTGTCCTCGTACACTATTGCAGCAGTTGCACTATACATCCCTTCCTGGTGCTAGGTCCTGTGCAACGCTACTTGAAAGTTCATCTTAACTGCAAGACTATACTAAAAACTACTACACCTGACTGCACACATGCAACACATCACAATCTGTGTGCGACTGAGTCTGAATCTGCATGCGAGATCAGTTGTACACCCAGTAAACGGTTGTGATATGCGTCCGTATTTCCAGATGCTACCTATTACCGCTCCAAAAGGCCTATTCCTGTCGATCACTGCATCTGATTCCTCCCTGCGTGCAGCATTGCAAAGGTACCTTGGCATGCACTGCTGTCACGACATATGCACAGTCTTCCGATAATTGCTCAGTTGCGACACCATTGCAAATGCATCTGAATCCTAATCCAGTGTTGTGACGAGGACACCACTTTTCACAGACTGCTATCTGTCAGAACAGTAACTCTTATAACCATTCTTTAGCATTAGATAATCTTACTTTATTTATTTTTTTAGACATCCTAAATAACAAATTAATTGGTTACTATATGCCGCAGGTTCTCAAACTCTGTCCCCAGGACCCCACACAGTGCATGTTTTTCAGGTCTCCTCGTAGAATGACAAGTGAAATAATTAGCTCCACCTGTGGATCTTTTTAAAATGTGTCAATGAGTAATGAGTACACCTGTGCACCTGCTGGGTGATCTGGAAAACATGAACTGTGTGGGCTCCTGAGGACAGAGTTTGAGAACCCCTCATTTGTCCATACATTTACAGATTTAATTGAATCCTGTGCTTCTTGTTCACAGGCATTTTAAGAAAAAGTTCTGTGTGTTCCTGGTCTTCATCCCTGAGATGCTGTTTATGATGTGTATCTTTGGTTACCTTGTGTTTATGATTGTGTATAAATGGCTGATGTGGACTTCAGTGGATTCCAGGGAGGCACCTAGTATTCTTCTTCACTTCATAAACATGTTTATGTTTACTGGTGATACCAATTTACATACGCTCTACCCGGGGCAGGTGAGTGATGGTAATAATTAGGGGTATTATCATGTTGTAAGCATGGCACCTATTGGGAACACTATTTGTGTACTTCATTCTGTTAAAACAGGGGTGGGGAACCTTTTTTCTTACAAGGGCCATTTGTAATGGATAAAATCCATCTGGGGGGGCCATATCATATCATATCATATATTAGAAACTTCAAAAGTACCCTGATGCTGCCGCTGAATAACTGCTGCTGGACGCTTCTCGCATGAACTCTCTTCCACCCACGTCACCACCTCACATGAGACTCCCTTCCTTGTCTCCTGTGCAGGCGGATGGGAGGGTGGGCGGGCCAGACAAACTGGCTACGAGGGCCGTTTACTGCATGCGGGCCGGAGGTTCCCCACCCCTGTATTAAAATATTAATATAGTACTCCTTTTTGTACTTTTTTTCTCTCTAGTTTTTTTTTTTTTTTTTTTCAAAAACTACACTTAATATGGTTGCAAATGTTTTTGGAGGGATTTTATTTTGTGCATTTGTAAGCTTTCCACTATATATATATTCATTCAAAATATTTCAGTCAGATTTTACCATGTTGTCTCCTATTGAAACCAGTAGCAAGGCACCTAACTCGAAGCATGGCACACAAATTGGGCGTCATGTTCTCAGGTGTCCACATAGACACAAAAAATAACTGTGGAAAATTTTTGCAGTGTCATCCTTGTTCCTGTCGACCTTTTGGTGTTGCCCTAATATAACATACGCATGAAAACTAGACTGACTAAAACTACAACATGTGCGATTGTCCTTCATCAGTGACCGTGCTTCATCAGGCAGTATTTGCAGCGCAGACCGGATGGGTCATGCACAGGAAGAGCAGCTTTAAAGGTGGCCATACATTAGTGCGATTTCGGCCGATTCCGATTACATCGGCCGATATATCGGATGAAATCGCATGTGTTTGACATTAGATCGGATCCGATGCGCGTTCCCGAGTGCATCAGATCGGATCTAATAGATTGGATGTGCTGCTCATTAAATTTATCGAGGGCGCACTTGTCAAGTGTGAATTGTGGCTACTATTTAGCACATCAGATAAATTGCAGTCAATTTATCTGAGGCAAATTGGATGTACAAAATGGCACATCAAGTGTCAAATTGTATGTAGCCCTCCAGGGGAGCTGCCAGGGAAGTTCACGGGAAATCAGATGCAATTTATTGGGCAGATAAATCTTACTAGTGTATGGCCACCTTAAGATTTTGTTATGCGAGTTACAGAATAACTTAAATAATCCTGATTTACAACAGATAATGTGGTTTTAGCCCCATCCCTATTGGGATGGCATAAATGCTTGGGATCTGTATGACATAATTTTTTTTTTTTCTTTTTCTTGTATCTAGATTGGTTTCCAAATATTCCTGGTGGTTGTCGTGTTCCTCTGTGTTCCCGTGCTGCTGTTTGGGAAACCTCTGTATCTTTACTGGCAACACCATGGAGGTCAGACGTTTGGGAATTACAGGGTATTTACATACATAAAATCTTTGCTTTTAATTTAGCATTATTTAAAGGTATTTTAGTGAGTTATAGCCCATTTTATTAGTACTCTTTCTCTCTCTTTCTCTCTTTCTTTCTTTCTTTCTTTCTTTCTCTCTATATTTTTTTGTTTTTTGTTAAAGAAATATTTTATATTCTATTTTGCATGCAGTCAGTTTGAGAGGTTTTTCTTATTATTTTAAATGTTAATACCGCTTTATACGTAAACTCATAAGCTTGGTACACACTATAGGAATTGCGGCATACCCGGACGAACGTTCTGGTGCTAAAATATTAAACTGTCTTCCCTACATAAGCTTTAAATTGTTCAGTACACGTGTCCACTTCTGTTGCTGTTGCACGGCGGTACCGTTCTGCCACTGCATCCAGCTCCTGCACCCACTGGTCTCCAGTGCATAGTGAATGGATCGCGGGTGCATGCGTATGTTGGGGAGACGCATGGGCAACAACAGAAAAGGACACATCTGCGTGAGTTTTAGTAGTGGATGTTTATTTGGTAAATGAGCCTCTCTATCGCCTACAGGCCTTCCTGTAACATTGCTCATTACCCTGATTTTCTTTGCAGAAAGGATATTCCTTAGTGCGTCATGGAAGTGAGGAAGAGCTGTCTCTGATCAGGTCACATGATTTGGAAGATGGTGAGAACCATTCAAGCCATGAGGCTCAGAGAGAAAGAGACCGTGAGAAGGTGAGTAAATGCAGCCAGCGCCTATATTGTGCGATTTGTCAATAGAGGCGTATATTTTTTGAGCAATAGAAAAACCTTACTAAAAGCCCCCCGTGCATTAGTGCGACTTCTCTGAATTACAAGTAGCATTAAATTGTCAATAAACTCCCCCTGCAGCTCCCCAGGAGTCCTTCCATCAGATTTGGCATTTCATGTGACATTTTTACATGAGATCTTATAGCATGTAAAAGGACTCCTGGGGAACTCCCGGGGAGTTTAAGAGAAATCGGATGCAATATCTTGCAAGTGCACTGAAGGCTGCACATACGATTTATCCTATCAATCCCCGCTGCTATTTCCGACTGAGTAAATCGCAGCGGACGCCTATTCAGTGCTGTCTTTCCTGATAGAATTGAAGAGGCATCTCGGTAGAACGGACCCGACTTTAAAAGCTGCTGGGCCCGTTTCGCCGAGAATGGCCGCAGATTGTCAAGATCACGGCCATATTGCGACAATCCACGGCCATTTACGCAGCCACGCCACTTTTTCCACCGATAAACAGGAGAGTGGGCTAGGGTCAAGACTGCCGGGATGTCCCAACAGTCGTAATCTGGGTTGGAATACCCCCTTAGTCTCCGAATGTACGGGACCACGCATCAGATCGGATGGGATGTCAAACACATGCATTTACCCTTTCTGGGCCCTGGTCTATTGGAACCAGGTGAAAAAAACAAAAACACATAAGAGTATGGCCACCTTTACACTTGCCCAATAGATAAGCTGTAATTAATACTTTTAAACTCATTCACTAGTAGGGAGATAGTAGCAGAAATCCAGAATGTATCTGGTTTACATGTAATTGCTGAAAAATCTATATATGGAAATATTTAATTTTAGTGACATTGAAATAACCTTCAAGTCGGTAAATCTACATTTTCAGTGTGCACAAAATAAATCTGTCTGTGCTCTCCTCTCTGATGGCCTGCTTATTAGTGGCATATTGGTTTTGTTTTGCAGTTTGATATGGCAGAAGTATTTATGAATCAGGCCATCCACACCATTGAATACTGCCTTGGTTGCATTTCTAACACTGCTTCCTACCTGCGTCTCTGGGCTTTAAGCTTGGCTCATGCTCGTAAGTATTGCTTCTTTTTTTTTTCTTGGAAGATAAAGAAAAAGTTTCCTGCAGAAAGTCATAATGTTCATTTTGCAAACGGTATCTTAAGTAATTGATACTTGTTGGTTTCACACTTGGCCTTCTTACGGTAACGCTCAAAAGGCTTTTGACAAACCGTTTTCTATATATTTCTCTATTGTTCCCCACTGTATCAAATGCTGCATTTCATTTTATAAACTTAGTACAAAATTGACTACATTTTGTGTGTATGATAATGAAAATACAGTATCTCAATGCTTATCATTATTTGGACAGTACAAAACCTTTCACTAAATTCATAACCAGCAACAAAAACAAACAATACAAAATGGGAGCTTTAAAGACAACAGCATTTGTACTTTATAGCAAAATTGTTTGCGGATACTGCAGCCTGGCATCTTCAGGGCATAGATTCAACTACTTTGAATTCCTAAGGAATGTTTGCTCATTCCCTTCCAAAGCACTGAAAAGGTATCCTGGTTTGAGTACTCGTGTCATTGCACACCTGCCTAGCTGTTCCCACAAGTGCTCAATGAGATTAAGGTTGATACTTTGACTTGGAACTAGAGTACAATGATTTATTTATGTGGAAGTAGTCTGCAATGACTCTAGGTTGGTGTTTGGAATCGTTGTCCTTTTCGGGCCATGTTCATTTTTGCAAACTGTTGCATTTGTATATTAAAATATCTCAGCAATCACAACGAACCATGAAATTCTCTACTGCCCCCTACCATGTTTCACAGTGGGTATCATGCATTGTATATTTGATCTTTTTGGCAAAGGCCATATTTTATTCCACCTGAGGACACCAGATTAAATTTGCTCAACACTCCATAAAATGACCCTACAGTTGACGATTTTCACTTGAAATGTTGACTATTATCCTATAAATCTTTGGCAGTTTGTGGTGTACCAATTTAGACCTACTCATTCTGTAAACCAGTGATGGCTGACCTTGACACTCCAGCTGCTGTTGAACTACACATCCCAGCATGCCCTGCATCAGTTTTAGCATGGCCAAATCGTAAAACTGCAGCAGGGAATGCTGGGAAGTGCAGTGTAACAACAGCTGGAGTGTCAAGGTTAGCCATCACTGCTGTAGACCCTAGCTGTGGTTTTCCTGGGGCGGCAGTTGTAGCTTATTGTTGACGTGGCCCCGGACACTCTTAAAAGATTTCAAATGTTGACTTGTCAACACGACAAAATTGTGTGTAAGGTTTGCTTGGCTCTTTCTCTGATTAGAGTATCTATGGCAGCCTCCCTTACACTTTACCATACCGATCAGGGAATGTCTTAACACAGACGTAACTTACACAAACTAGACGTCCAAAAGACTTTGAACCCATCAACCTCTAATTATGCTGCATAATTTTATTACTTGCATAGTCTGTTGTTCCTCTAATCTCCTCACACAGCCCTAAGCATTATCTCTTGTTTGTAAGCCGCCAGCAAGTGTATGTATTGTCGAGCAGAGAAAAATTTGAATTAGATCTATACAATATTATTAAATGGACAATACAATGGGAAAACAAATTGTTAGAGCTAGTGATGTTTCTGATTTTCAGAACATACCTCTTTTGTTCAGAGCACATATTTTGCTTGAGTTTTAATTTAACATTTTAATTCCTGTCGTTTTATAATTCTATATGCCATGTACGGTCTTAATGTTCCTTTCTTGTTTTTACACTTTTTCAGAGCTTTCTGAGGTCTTGTGGACAATGGTACTAAGAAAGGGTATGTGTGTAATGCCCAGCAGCGTTGGGGTATTTCTTCTGGTACCTGCCATGGCTGCTTTTGCTGTTCTGACCATTTTTATTCTTCTGGTCATGGAGGGCTTGTCTGCCTTCCTGCATGCACTCCGGTTACATTGGTGAGTTGCTTTTGGCAATATGCCTTATGACCTGCATAACCTTACTACTTTGTGTCATTTGTTGAGAAACCGTGGGGGAAATGTAATGGGATGAGAGAATCAGAAAGTTAGAGATTTGGTAAGAAATCTCCAGGGGTTTTTTTTTTTTTGTTTTTTTTTAAGCGTCAACCATTTACACTGCAAAATGAAACTAGTTTTGCAGTGTAAATGATTGCCACTTAATATTTTTTTTTGAGATTTCTTACCAAATTTCTCAATTTCTGATTCTCCCACCCTACTACATTTCCCCCCATATGTTTTACATTTTTTTTTGTAAGTATACTGAGCCAAATTACATCTTTTACTAGTACAAATATTTGTGTGACTTGATTAATTGCTGATGCAATATTCTATTTAAGTATGAAATCCCCCGAAAAACCTTTTAAGGTTTCAAGTAAATCTGAAGCCATTGTTTCCCAACTCCAGCCCTCAGGTGCTTACAGTGCATATTTTATAGATCTCCTTAATATTACAACTGAAATAATTAGCTCCACCTGTGAATCTTGTAAAATGTGTCAGCCTGTAATGACTACGCATGTGCTCCAGCAACAGTCATAGTCTGAAAGGAAGTTGTTCAATCAATTTATTGGAACCCAACACCGGATGCATGTAAGGGAGGGGTTAATATAGACAAGAGAAAATACTCGCAAGTTCTCCAGTACCCAGATGTGGGTCAGCAAAAGAGACATATATACTACATAAATTTAAATGGCCACACGGATCCCCTTCCTATTTAAGGAAGTCTGTGGGCAAAAGCATTGTAGTCACTTATATCACATCAGTCGCAGCAGAGCCTAAACCCCTTCCAGAGGTCCCTGGTGAATCCCACCAAAATGTTAGTTAGTCAGCATCCATATTATCCCAGAGAGAGGTGTGATAAAATAGCGTTTCCCCTGTAACATGTGGACTGTAGATGCCCAGTGAATTTTTATGATTTCTGTGTAGTGATATTGGGTGCTTCACAACTCCTTGCAACTCATTGCAGTATGCACAATGGTGTTTCCCAACTAAATGAAGGAAAATGTTCCAAAACGAGGTCCTGAAGGCTCCCCAACAATCCAGATCTTAACTGCATCCATGCTTGTCTACAGGTGCTTAATTAGTACCCTTTAGTCTATTTAATTAGCCATCTGCCCTTGAGCCATGAATATAAATCAAACCTGTTGGGGTGTCTTGAGGACCGCATCCTGGAACCTCTGCTCTAGGGGCTATTGGTTACTTTGTGTTCCCTAAGGGAGGGGGGATTTATTGGTACATTTCTTCTTTTTAATTTAAGTTAATTCATTTCATGAAGTTGTTTCAATTACTGTAAATGTGTATTCATTCAAATGTGCATTTTTGAGTATCTGTATATTTGGTAAAGTATTTATATACTGTGTATGTAACGTAATATTATTTGTCTACTTTAACAGGGTGGAGTTTCAGAATAAGTTTTACTCTGGTGCCGGATACAAATTTAAACCTTTCTCCTTTAAGCTCATGTCTTTGCATCTGGACAGAGAAGATTTTCTGTAGGTGGCCATACTGATACTGTATTCCACAGAAGTCATGGATAAGACGTTTTCCCTTCATAAACATAGTTTACACCAGGTTTTTTCAACTTTTAGATTTTATAAACACTGAAACTTATTTTAAGTTTAATCCACTAGAAAGTCATATTAAATTAACTATTGGATTTGTAAAACGCTGTGTACACACTATGCAATATATTTTTTTCTTTCATCTGATGAACAATCTATCACTGATGCGTCAGCCAGTGTGGACAGCCGTTACGTTTGTAAATTCTATAATTCACATATGTTTCAGATTGGCTGTGCAGCTCAGCAGATGACAATATATCTTGCAAATATAACTCTGCATCCGGCCGTCTGACCTCCCATTATGTTGGCTGTTAGATTTACTGACTGTTACATTGCAACTATGTGTGCAGTTGTGATGTCTGAGCAGCCAATTGGTGGTGTTCATAGCTTACCGAATATGTCCCTAGCCGGCATGTCGCCTGGTAGGTCATCCTAGTGCGTACCCAGCATACGGTTGCCCCTGTAGGTTGAGAAATCCTGCTTTTTCACATGAGAGCATCACTACATTTCATTTAATGGCTTTTATTTTTCCTGCCTTAGGGGGTATTCAATCTCATGCCGCTATTCCCAACAGGGGAAATAGCAGCTGGCCTTATTCAAAGCTGTGTTCCCCGACAGCATTGAACAGGGATCCTGGCAGAACGTTCCTGACTTTGGAAGCAATCGGGCCCATTCTGCAGAGAATGGCTATCTGGTGGCCATGGCCCCTTTTTTTTCAGCGTTCAGCAGGCGGGACATTGAATCAGGCCTGCCGATTTCACGTCGAGAACGGGACAGGGTCACGGCTGTCGGGCTAGCCCAACACTCCTGATGATGCATTAAATTAAGCATTTTGTTAAAAAGCAAGTTTAAGTTGGACACCTGTGTAATATAGCACTCAATAGCTACTTTTGTTTATTGTGGTCTATTGATCACAAGTGAAGGGATAAAGTCCTCCAGCTCTGTGATCTTTTACAAGATCTGGCTCCTTGGCACATGATACAGATAGATAGTGGCAGGTGCTCAATCAGTAATACCATTCTTACACATAATGTAAGCGGGCATTTTTCAGAAGTGCATAAAAACCGTAAGAGTTTTCAAAGAAAAAAAAAATATCCCATTGTAATAATCTTTTAAAAACTGTATTATTTCCTGCGCAAACGCGCTCTGCTGGTATTCCTAAAACATGCGCAGATGAGCTCTTTTAAGATGGCTCCCTTCACAGAATTCCTACCTCTTCAGACACATGCTAAACTGACTGTCTTATGAATTTCTGTATATTTGTTATAATCTTGAAAAGAATGTGGGTTATTTAAGTACTGAGAAATGGGACATACTGTATTGCTACTTTCAGTTCTCCTAAAGATCTCATTTTAGAATGTTAATTATATTAAGCCTTGATAACTTAAGCTGAGAGTGAGATTTAGATGCTGCGCGATAAAAGTTTAATGAAGATTTTATAGATTTGCAAGATTGTATGTATGAAAACATGAAAGAATTTTAATATGTACAGTATTTCAAATGGCACACTGTAAATCTAATTTGTCTGTGCGAAAAATGTTTTGCCTATTTTTCAGATGAATCACAATTGTTGCATTTGCAAAGGATAACACAGGACGTTAAGATGATGTACCTGACATTTTCTTACAAGTGTTTCTATTGTACAAAGTTTTAGCTCTCCTGTCATTGGCTATGCCTCCTTTTGAGTTTGCATATTTGTTGATGACCGTTTTTTTTGTATTAAGAGAATTAAAATACAATAACCTGTTTCAATGATCAATTTGCCTCCATAAATACATTGATATATATATATTTAACACCGATATGAGCACAGTATTATTTCTGCATCTTCTTTACAATTACGAGGACATCACGGCTTACCGGAGCATGAAGAACTACAAGCCCCAGCATTCCAACCCATTCTTAGTAAAAAAAACTTTTTGAACTGCTAAATCCAAATTCAATCTTCTTCATTATGTGTTCCATAGGGACTCTTCCACAACAATGTAAAGCAAAGGAAAAACAAAAAACATAAGTAACTAAATCAATGGCTTCTTATTCAGCACTGCTACTAAGGGCCTTATTCTAGTTCACTCTTTCTGACAAAATCCTTCTTAGATGGACAAAACCATGCGCACTGCAGGGGGGCAGATGTAAAATGTGCAGAGAGAATTAGATTTGGGTGAGTTATTTTGTTTCTGTGCAGGGTAAATACTGGCTGCTTTATTTTTACACTGCAATATAGATCTCACTTTGAAGTAAAACCCCACCCAAATCTAACTCTCTCTGCACAAGTTACATCTGCCCCACCTGCAGTGCACATGGTTTTGTCCATCTAAAGGTGCGTACACACGGGGGCGATTTAGGGCAAAATCGCGGGAAATATGGTCGCTGTGCGACCATATTGCCCGCAATGGGAGTGTGCACCGGCGATATATCGCCGGGTGCGCGCTCCCGTTTTTGCCCCTGTGGTGATCGCTGGTCGCAGGAACATGCTCCTGCGACCAGCTGATTTCCACTGCCGGGCTCCCCCCGGCAGTTTCTTTTACATCAGCGACCATCTCTGGTCGCTGATGTAAAGGAGAAACTGAGCCATATATTGCTCAGCCATATATTGCTCAGCCATATATGGCTGAGCAATATATGTCCCCCGTGTGTACACAGCATTAGAAGGATTTCTCTTTCCTCCACTAGGTGACACTGGAGAGTTACAGTGGGGAATAGAAGGCGACCACAGGGAGCTTGGGCACTTTAGAATAAATTAACAGTGACTAACTCCTCCCCTTCTACTTCCTCTCCTAGGCAGTCTTAGTATGTGCCCTGCGGGAGCTGGGTGCGTTCAATGCTCACTCCTGGGCTTTTTTATTTTTTAATATAATTATGATCTGCAATCAGCAAGAGGACAGGCAGGTAGCCCCCTGTCCCTACCTGCCTGCGACGAGGGCGCTGTCGGCGGGTCCGGTCGCAGCTGCATGCAGCTTGCCTCCGGTACCTGGCTGCAGGATCCACAGATCCTGAGGTCCCGTCGCCGCTGCTCGCAGCGCGCCTCGAGGACCAGTCAGCACGCCGCACCCGACAGCCAAGGCAGGGGTAAGTATAGCACTGATCCCCCGTTAGCACTTTTAAATACAGCGCCATTAGTGAGGAGCGGAGTAGAGCGCGGCATGCTGGGTACTTCCGCTTCCTCCTTCTTCATAGGAGCGGCAGCCATTGAAGCAGCAGCATGATCCGCGGCTCCCTCGAGGTGTCTGTGAAGTGCAGGTGACCCTGGTTCAGTGAGTCACAGCGGGACATAGGAGGTCAGGGCGGCTTGGACTGAGTCCAAAAAGGTCCCTTAGCCGGCGCAAGTTATATTTATATACAGTGCGCGTTTCTGGCTTGTGGCAGACTCTGCTTTTTTCTATACCTCCTCTCCTGTCCGGTATTTACACCTTTCTCTCCTCTCTGTGAAAGATTGCTGAGTGTATGATGGCCAGTGGGGCTACTAAAAAGATTGATTGCAAGAAGTGCAGCACTAAGTTCACCCCACACGCGGAGGGCGCCATTTTATGTCCCTCATGTGCTGCATCCCCAGCCCCCCCTCCTTCAACGGCGGGGCAGGATATGCCTGTATGGGCTTCCCAGTTGTCCACAGTGATTTCTCAGCTTGCTTCTGAGTTATCTTCGGCCAGACAAGATAGGGATGCAGCCAGGGATCAGCAGGCAGAATTAACCTCTGCCGTTGAGGGTCTGTCTAGAGCATTACATGCAGACCCCTCTACGCCCCCTCCCCCTAGACTGGCTTCTGCTAATAGGATTTTTCCTCAGGTCCCTCTGTTAGATGATACAGATGACGACATGCCAGCTCTAGAGGAGGGTGAATTTCATGAGCCTGAGCCCGAGGCTCCTCTGTTACAGGACACTGATGTCCACTCTCAGGGTCTAGAGGACTTGATACAAGCAGTCCGGTTAACCCTCAATGTCACGGAGGAAGAGAGGCCTGCTGCGCGCCCCTCAGTGTTTGCTAAAAAGCAGAGACAGTCTGCATATTTCCCAGCCTCAGAGGAGCTGGATGACCACTTGCAAAAAGCTTGGTTACACCCGGACAAAAAGTTTTAGGTGTCACAGAGGTTTTTCACTGCCTATCCTTTTCCTAAGGATGCTAGGAAGTCATGTGAAACGCCACCTGCTGTTGATTCTTCAGTATCACGCTTGTCCAAAAAGACAGTGTTGCCCATTCCGGGAGCCTCTACCCTTAAGGATGTATCTGATAGGCGGTTAGAGAGTGCCCTGAAGAATATTTATGCGGCAGCTGGTCTTTTACAAAGGCCAGCACAAGTGGGCTGTTGGGTCAATAGGGCCATGGAGGTATGGGCATCCCAGGTGGCCTCCTCTCTAGACCCAGGGGCAAATGATATGTTGCTCTAAGGGGAACACATACGTGAGGCTGCAGGTTACTTAGTAGAAGCCTCTTCAGATGTTTGTATGCTTGCGGCTCGATTTCTGCCCTCTCAGTTTCAGCTCGCCGTACTCTTTGGTTGAGACAGTGGAATGCAGACGCCGACTCCAAGAAGGCGGTGGAAGCATTACCCTTTGCTGGTGAGGCGCTCTTTGGTCCAGAGCTGGACAAGATGATCTCACAGGCTACGGGGGGTAAGTCTCAGTTCCTGCCTACAGCAGCCCCTCCCCCACGTAGGTCCTTTCCAACTACTGGAGGGCGGTCATTTCGGCCCACCCCCAGATTCAGGGGTAGGTCTAGGGGAACGGCTACCAGTCCCAGAGGCTTCCGAGTAAGAGGCAGAGGTTCAGCCAGCGCTCCAATCTTGGATGCAAAGGGTTACCTCAAAGCCCTCGGCATGACTCTCCCAGCCCCTGTCTGGAACACAGGGTGGGGGGCCGGCTGCTGTTTTACCATCAGGCTTGGGCCAGGTCATGCCAGGACGCATGGGTAAAGGACCTGGTGGCAGTAGGCTACAAGATAGATTTCTTGTTGCCTCCTCCTCTACGTTTCTTTCCCACAGGTTTGCCAGCTTCTCAAGAAAAAGGCAGGGCCTTGCAGGCCGCCATTCAAAAGCTCAGGGACCTGGGGGTGGTTATCCCAGTCCCGGAACCGGAAAAGGCAAAGGGATTCTATTCCAGCCTTTTTCTGGTTCCCAAGCCGGACGGCTCAGTAAGGCCCATCTTGAACCTAAAGCAGCTCAATCCCTTTCTGCGGTTCACTCGCTTCAAGATGGAGTCTCTGCAGTCAGTCATTGCAGGCCTGGAACCGGGGGAGTTTCTCGTATCCATCGACATAAAAGATGCATACCTGCATATCCCCATCTGGCCCCCTCACCAGGCATACCTGCGTTTTGCTGTCCAGAACTGTCACCTGCAGTTCCGAGCCCTTCCATTCGGCCTCTCCTCTGCGCCCCGGGTGTTTACCAAAGTGATGGCTGTCATGATGGAGATACTCAGGGCTCAAGGAGTTACCATTGTCCCTTACTTGGAACGACCTCCTGTTGAAGGCTCCGTCCAAGGAAATCCTTCTGCACAACATCCACCTGACACGTCAGACTCTGGAGTCCCATGGCTGGATGCTCAACATCCAGAAGTCACAGCTGACCCCATCGCAGAGGATTCTGTTCCTAGGGATGACCTTGGACACGGTCCAGAGAAGGGTTTTCCTTCCCATGGACAAGATTTTGTCCTTGCAGGATGCGGTTCGCCTGGTGCTGCAGCATCGAACGGTCTCAGTTCTCCTCTGCACAAGGCTGCTTCGAAGGATGGTGGCCACGTTCCAAGCGGTGCAGTACGGGCGGTTTCGATCTCGCCCCTTTCATCTGTGTCTGCTCCGCCAGTGGACCGGTTCGCACCTTTTTCTACATCAGCGAATCTCTCTTTCCCATCAGGCTCGAGCATCACTGGCGTGGTGGCTCGACTCCAGCAACCTGCAGGAGGGGCGGAGGTTCGCCATACACAATTGGACGCTCCTCACCACGGACACCAGCCTCAGGGGCTGGGGAGCGGTCACGCTGGGCCTCCACTTCCAGGGACTGTGGACCCCGGAGGAAGCACAGATGTCCATCAATGTGCTGGAACTCCGAGCGGTATACTATGCCCTCCTCCAAGCGGAAGTCGTTCTCCGGAACAAGGACATCAGAGTGCAGTCAGACAACGCCACGGCTGTGGCTTACATAAACAAGCAAGGAGGCACTCGCGGCGATGAGAGAGGTGAAGAGGATTCTTTGCTGGGTGCAGGAGCACGCAGGGGCCGTGTCTGCCATTTTCATACCAGGCGTGGAAAACTGGGAGGCAGACTACCTCAGCCGCCGAGACGTCCATCACGGAGAGTGGTGTCTGAATCCTCAGGTCTTCCAGACCTTGACTCGTCGGTGGGGTTGTCCGCAGATAGACATGATGGCCTCCAGACACAACCACCAGTTGCCCCGGTACTGCGCTCGGACAAGAGATCCACAGGCAGTGGCAGTGGGCGCTCTCACGGCACCCTGGACGGATCAGTTCCTCTACATCTTCCCTCCAGTGCCTCTCATCCCTCGGGTTCTGCAGAGAATCCGAAGGGAGTCGGTGACCGTGCTGTTCATCGCTCCAGACTGGCCTCGCCGGTCGTGTGACACAGTTCTAACAGGCCTGTTAGTAGACGAACCGTGGCCCCTACCTCTCTGCGATGACCTGCTAACACAGGGTCTGTTCACCTGTCCCAACTTACAACATCTACATTTGACGGCATGGCTGTTGAGAGGTCCATCTTGAGGAAAGCAGGGATCCCGCAAGCGGTAATACCAACCATGATAGGGGCTAGAAAGCAGGTTACCTCGGTGCATTACCATCGCATCTGGAGGGCCTATGTGGCCTGGTGCGAATCCAGGAGGGTCTCTCCTGTGCACTTCAAGTTGGCCAGATTGCTGCTGTTCTTGCAGAAGGGCCTGTCCTCAGGACTCTGGCTGGGGTCCTTGAAGGTTCAAGTATCCGCCCTCTCCATTTTTTTCCAGCGGAAGCTAGCTCTTCTTCCTCAGGTACAGACTTTCTTCCAGGGGTTGTTGCGGCTGCAACCTCCCTTCAGGCCTCCTACTGCTCCATGGGACTTGGATTTGGTACTGGCCTTCCTCCAGTCCTCTGTATTTGAACCCATGGAGGAGGTGGACCTAAAATATGTCACTTGGAAGACTGTCTTACTGTTGGCCTTGGCTTCGGCCAGAAGGGTGTCAGAGCTGAGTGCTCTCTCTTGTAAGGCACCCTTCTTGCGTTTTCACGAGGATAGAGCGGAGCTGCGCACCTCTAGTGTTTTTCTCCCAAAGGTGGTCTCGCCATTCCACATTAACCAACCTATTGTGGTGCCGGCCTTTCGGGAGGACTCACAGGAGTCTAGGGCGCTAGACGTGGTCCGGGCCTTGCGCATTTACGTGGCCAGAACGGAGTCTGTACGTAAGTCAGATGCCTTGTTTATCCTCTATGACTCCCTGCGTCCTGGTTGGCCCGCTTCCAAGCAGGCCCTGGCCAGGTGGATCAGGTTGACGATTCGTCAAGCTTATGTGGCTTCCTCTAGAGTGCCACCTTCTTCGATATCCGCCCATTCTACAAGGTCGGTGGGTACCTCCTGGGCGGCTGCCCGTGGAGTTTCTATACAGGATCTATGTAGAGCGGCTACGTGGTCTGGACCGAAGACCTTTGTCCGCTTTTACAGGTTTGACACTTTTGCGGCAGCTGCTTCGCGGTTTGGCCATTCTGTGTTAAGGGGCTCTCAGCGTCATCCCACCCGTGTTGGGAGCTCTGGGACGTCCCCACTGTAACTCTCCAGTGTCACCTAGTGGAGGAAAGAAAAAAGGGGATTTTGTACTTACTGTTAAATCCTTTTCTCAGACTCCATAGGTGACACTGGACGCCCACCCGACGCTGTCTCTCCTTTTACTGTTTGGTTTCAGGTTGTTTTAATTACCTGAAGGTAAGAGACTGTTATACTTAGTCTGAATTCTGAGTTGTTACCAAGTTTTTTATGGATGGGTTCGTTCTGTTATGAATGCTATTCTTCAAACTATATTTTCACTCTATGTGAGTGTGTGTGGTTGACTTGTTATGTTATATTTGACCTCCTCTCGGAAGTGTGTTGTTTTTCCTTTCTTCCAGCTCCCTCCGGGCACATACCTAGACTGCCTAGGAGAGGAAGTAGAAGGGGAGGAGTTAGTCACTGTTAATTTATTCTAAAGTGCCCAAGCTCCCTGTGGTCGCCTTCTATTCTCCACTGTAACTCTCCAGTGTTACCTATGGGGTCTGAGAAAAGGATTTAACAGTAAGTACAAAATCCCCTTTTTGTCAGAGTGAACTAGAATACGGCCCTAAATGACAGAGAACTGATTGCATAAGCCTTATGTCTGGGGTAGCCAACCCTAGTCCTCGAGAGCTACCAACAGTGCATGTTTTCCAGGTCTCCTCACAGAATCACAAGTGAGCTAATTAACTCCATCTGTGGATCTTTTAAAATGTGTCAGTGATTAATGAGTGCAGCTGTGCAGCAGCTAGGTTGTCTGGAAAATGTGAACTGTTGGTAGCTCTCGAGGGCTAGGGTTGGCTACCACTGCCTTATGTTATCTACTTTAGCAATGTTCTATTTATGAACGTACTTGTCCATACGCTACAGTTAAGTAGATTATTATAGTATGCGATCTACCAAAGTATGAAGATGATGCAACTTTCCATACCTGCTCTACAGTATGTCCTAGCTAAAAAACTGAAGGGAGCAAGAAAACCTCTTATCTACTGCAGTAGTGGATGAAGCATCTTAATGCCAGCAACTGTGTAATATTGCTGCATGTTAGTTTGATGTGTACAGAGGTCAGCATGGACAGTCACTGGTCTGTGGCTACGTATACGCAGTAAGCTGCAATGCATTCTGTGGTGATACACCATTCTATCAGCGCTGCATTACCTGTTCAGCTATGTGTGTTACAGTAGCTCGTTTGTAGTATAGGACCGGAGGGGTTAGCCATCTTTCTCCATGCTCATCAGTGATCCTTAGCCATCCATGGTTCCTGGTTTAAACGTGAAAGGAAGAAAAGGGTTGTGTGCTGCGCATGTAGCAGCAGCTGGCACGGGGTAGTCACTCCCCAAATAAACTGGTTGTGCAAAAAGAAGAAATGTGTCAGCGCTGGCTGATTGATTACAAGACGGTTCAAAAAAATTATATAATTTAATATAAATAAACAAGAATATACAAATACGACACAATAAAATCGTTAATTACAGATATAATCTGATTTCCTAGTAAACTATAGCTGTGTTTGCTGCATGTTGAGGTATAATTATGATACTTTCCAATTGTAAATGCTTGAATGTGTATTACCAATCCTTAATGATGTGATGGCTGATGGGAATTATTGGAAGTGACTGAGGAAGCCGGAGTATAACATCGGGGGAAACGCGTTGAGCCTTGACGCCTTAACTTTCCTAACTTCAACAGTTTGCTTTCACCAATCCTTGGCTGATTAACCCTGAGAGTTTCATCATCCATCACCACAACTGGACTTTGCATGTGGGATGTACTGCATTCGTTCCTAATTAACCAGCTTACCAATTTCCAGGACTTTTGCATTTTCTTTAAAAATCTCACCAAAGGACTTGTGAGAGAGGTTCTACCATCACTTCTAATAATTCCCATCAGCCATTACATCATTAAGGATTGGTAATATACATTCAAGCATTTACAATTGGAAAGTATCATACATCTACCTCAACATTACACAGTTATATTTTACTATGAAATCCGATTATATCTGTAATTCTTAACGATTGTATTGTGTCATATTTGTATATTCTTATTTATTTATATTAAATTATATTCTTTTTTTGAACAGTCTTGTAATCAATCACATTTCTTATTTTTTGCACATGGTTCCTGGTTTACTGGTTGGCCTTTCTTGGACCACTTTTGGTAGGTACTAGGCACTGCATAGCAGAAACACTTCACAAGACCGATCATCTTGGAGACTGTTACCAGTGTTTATTATACAAATTATGGAAATCTAAAACCTCTTAAAGTTCTAACTGACATTCAAAGAAAGAAGTTACTTCAGCAAAATCAAATCAAAAGCTATATAACTAAGAAGTGTAGGCTACACTTAAGGCCCCCATACATCGGCAGTCACAAAAAGTATTTACTTTCTGCATATTTTCCCCCAGATTTAAAAAGATTCACCAATCTGCCAATATATTACAAATATGTTCCAGTGATTTGCAGAGTTGTCATCCAAACATTGAATCTTCAAATCATGAAAGTAGGCATACAATTGTTATTTTGAGGGCCCTGATCATAAGCTTACAATCTATAGGGATAATAGGAGGTTTATAGCATGTGAATAAATAAAAGAGCTCTATCAAAGAAACAAGCTACAGCCCATCATTGTCACACACCCAGGGGACACGTTTCCTCAGACCAGAACTGTCTGGAGGCATGCTTAATTCTGTTGCGTTAACTTTTTTAAGTTCATAACTTCAGTAACTACCCCCACCCCCTACCCCTAGCTGGTTCCCTCTGGCTGCAATACAAAAAAAAGATGTGGCACCCAAGAACAGCTCAAGGCACACTAGTGTACCACGGCATAGTGGTTGAATATGCTGTTCTAGAAGATGCTAAATAAATAAGTAGTAGAATATGATTGGTTGCTATGGAGAACAACCCATCTTTAATAAAACTCCTATCTTAGTACATTTACCCCTAACTCTATGTATATCGCCTTCTCTTATCCCAGAGAAGATTTACTATAGAGAACCATCGCCACCCAGTGTTTTGCTAGCGGTACCTGTAACTCAACCCATACAGACCAAAACAGAAACCTCTTACTAGCGCATTACCAGTCTATTTTTACAGCCCATCGAAGATAGACTCTGGGAAATGTTAGTACTGATTCTAACCAAGCGCAGTACACTGTTTACTCATTTGCATCTATTGTATATTTTAGGGATACGATGAAAACCCTTTATACAGTATTTGACTTTTTTGAGTCCTCCGTTTGCATTTATTTAAAAAGTATGACATCCAAAAAGTATAACGTTCCTAGTAATTACTTGTTTCTGCCACACTGTCAGCAGTATCTGCCACTGGTTTTAATCAGTGATGGTAACGACACATTTTCTGTGTATCACCTGTACCAGTTTGTACCATGTCTCTGGCAAGTTCTATACTGTCTTATGTGCAGTCTTGTACAAATATTGTAGGGTTGCAATTTACATTTTTTTGCATTGTTTTTCTTGTACTGTGGCTATTGTCTTCTATAGCTTTTCAATAAGATGCATTTCTCCACGGTGGCTTTCATGCATTATCCATAGGTTCCAGACACTGGTGGATTGGGTTGGAAAGGCAGCCCAAGGAGGCGTATGGTCCAACAAGTGGTACATGTGGTAGATGTAATGTTGCCCATAGCAACCAATTAGATACTATCTATTGGTTGAAAGGCAGCCCAAGGAGGCGGTATGGTCCAACAAGTGGTACATGATCCCTCCTTTATAGGAACTGATTTAGTCAGATCACTTATAAAAGGGTCTGGAATCGACCCGTGTGTATGCCCCTTTACATCTGCGCCTGGTTAGCCAACCCCCTGTAACTGCCTAGGAAAGCCCAACACTTTCTAATACAGTTCTTGGTGCATACATCTGAATCTGTACTGTGGGCCTGGTTCAAAATTGATCACAAATGAAGTCTTTCTCAAATGGGTAAAACCATGTTGCATTGCAGGTGGGGGAAATGTAACAAGTGAGAGTGATTTGTGTGGAGTGTGTTCAACCTGATATATAAATTGCAGAGTAAAAATAAAGCAGACAGTGGGCGGTATTCAATGAGCCAGAATCGCCAAGTTTTATGGCGATTCTGTGTTTTTTTCATGTGTGCCGGCGATTTTATGAGCTGTATAAGCGAATCACCCTATTCAACGTCGTCTATTCGCCGCTGACGACCGGTGAATGAAGCACCAATCGCCAAATGTGATTCTCTACAAATCGCCGGTATTTGTCTATAGGAATTTTCATGGGGATTCGCCGGTAGTCGACGGGAATCACCCATGAATCGCCAAAAGTGTATTCAATGAGAAGTTGGCGATTCTTATTTCTTGTTTCATATCGCCGTTCCTCACCGAGTGTCCCTCGTCATCTTTTTATGGTGAACTTTTTTAGGAACCTGTGAAATAATTGGTTTTAAGTGTTCAATTTAACTCTGCAAGTGTAATCTAATATTATTTGCTGCCCTTGTGTGATGTGATGGTCGTAGAAGTGCTATACCAATATATATTTAATTTTTTCTGGTATTTTTTTTTTCTCCCACAAAGCACTGTTCTTACCAATGGTGCACCTCACTTACCCATGATTCTCCTCCCCACCTCACTCCTTCGTTTGGCCTTTGTGCAGATTACCCAGATTTTGCCGTCTGCTGTATTGGAAGCGTTTATTCAGGGTAATTTGCATTTTTCTTGCATTTCACTGCAATTTTTTAAACACTGACGACATTAATGAAGCTGTTTAGGGAAACGCAGGGTTGGCTGAGAATCGCCGTTAGGGCCGGCGATTCTCAGCCACGTTGAATAGGGTGACTCGGCGACTCCCCACGAATCCCCATGCATGGCGATTGGCAGCAAAAAAACGGCGATTGGCTGGCGAATGAAAAAACTGAATCGCTGTGACCAACGATTCAGCTCATTGAATACCGCCCAGTATTTATCCTTCACAGAAACAAAATAACTCACAAAAACCTAACTCTCTCTGCACGTTACACTTGCCCCACCAGCAGTGCACATGGTTTTGGCCATTTGAGAAAGATTTAGCATTTGTGATCTACTCTGAATCAGGCCCTATTTCTCCTTCATCCACTAGGTGTCACTGGAGTTACACTGGGGAATAAAAGGCGACCACAGGGAGCATGGGCACTTTAAAATAATTAATCAGTGTGACCAACTCCTCCCCTTCTACTTCCCCTCCCAGGCAGTCTTAGATCGTGCCCAAAAGGAAGCAGGTCACATTTGGCTCATCTCCTGGGCTTTTTGATAATTAGGGCATAAAGCAGCAAGTTTTGCCTTTGAGGACAGGCAGATAGTTGCTGCTACTATCTGCCTGCGACGTGGGAGCCTGCCGGAGGGAGCCGGCTGCTGCTTAAGGGTTTGCGCCCGGCTCTCTGGCTGACAGAGACCACCGTCTCTGGAGCTGTAACGGGCGCCGCTCTCACGCAGCGTGCACCCGATCCTCCCCCAGCCCCACCGCCGACGGCATGGCCGCAGCACTGTGAGTATTACCTTGCCTTCCTATTAGAGGAAGGTCAGGGACACAAACGGCGGTGCAGCAGTGGGTTTTTTAAACCTGGCGCCATTATGAGTGACGGAGCTGCCAGGCGGGGGGCGGAATTACCGCGCGGTACTTCCCAGCAGGCCTTGGCATACCCCAGCGTTCCTGCAAGTCGCGGTGGCCATCTTGGACATTTGGTGCCGTTTGAACACGCTGCTGGAGGCTCCACAGTTGCGCTGCAGATCTATCCTGACTGCAGTTGGGCGATTCCTGTCCCCTGGTGACCGTCCTGCTGAACGCTCTATCCGGTCTGTGAGTTACAGTGGGGATTAGAGCTAGGTGGAGACAGTTTGGGCTGTGTCTCAAACTTAGAGCTATAGCGCTCCTAGGTATATGCCATAGCGCTGTACAAAGCTCTGTGACAGCTCTTTTACTTTCACTGTCTCTCCCTTCCAGCATATATATTGCTGCCTATCCTATACCTACTATCTGTGATCAGTCTGGTAGTGTGTGGTGATTGCTGGGTGTTCTGTTGAACCATGGCAGGGGGTAGCTCCAAGAGGGTTACTTGCAAGAAGTGTGCTGTTAAATTTACACCTTCTAAGGAGGGAGACTCTGTATGTGATAAATGCGCTGCTTTACCCCCAGCTCCAGAGTCCCCCGTTCATACCCCTGTTTGGGCATCACAATTAGCTGATGTGATGTCTCATTTAGCTTGCGAGCTCTCTGCAGCTCAAAAGGACAGAGAGACTTCCAGAACTCAACAGGCTTCCTTGACTTCTGCTGTGCAGAGCTTAACAAAGGCCTTGACACCAGCAGAGGGCGCCATTGCTTCATCTTCTAGGCAAAATCCCCCTACCTTACTCAGGAAAAGGGTATTACAGCCCTCTGGGGATTCTGGGGAGTATGACGATATGCCTGATCTGGAGGAGGGCGAATTTGCCCTTCCAGATAATTATGATGATGATGATGATGATGATGTGGAACCTGAGGCTCAGGCGTTAGTTACGCAAGAGCCGGCCCCAGCCACTCCAGGTCTGGAGGACCTTATACATATGGTAAAGGTTGCCTGCAAGGTGTCAGATGACACAGACATTCCTGCTCGTCCTTCTTTCTTTGGAAAGAGACAAAGGCAGTCACCCACCTTCCCCCCAGCGGAGGAGTTGGATGAACATATATTGCAGGCTTGGAATCATCCTGATAAAAAATTCCAGGTACCTCAGAGGTTTCTGGCTGCTTATCCTCTTCCACCAGAGGGTAGAAAGAGGGTCGAGATTCCTCCAGTAGTGGACTCTTCAGTCTCACGACTGTCCAAAAAGACGGTTCTCCCGGTGCCGGGTGCAACCACTCTTAAGGATACTTCTGACCGTAAGTTGGAGGTAACCCTTAAGAACATTTTTTCAGCAGCTGGAATTATTCAGCGTCCGGCCCAGGTCGGGTGCTGGGTAAATAAAGCCATGGGGGTATGGGCTTCTCAGATCCTAACAGAGGTCCGTGAGGGCTCTGACCCTGCTTCTATTGTTCAGCTGGCTGAACAGATCCAGGAGGCATCCAATTATCTAATAGACGCCTCTTCTGACGTCTGCATGGTTGCAGCCAAGGTTTCGGCCTTATCTATATCAGCTCGCAGAGCTCTCTGGTTACGCCAATGGCAGGCTGACGCAGAGTCCAAGCGTGCTGTGGAGGCCCTGGCGTTCAATGGGGAGGTTCTTTTCGGGCCAGAGCTCGACAAGTGGATCTCCCAAGCAACGGGGGGTAAGTCCCACTTCCTTTCCTCAGCGGCTCCTCCAGCTACACGCAGGACCCCTCAAAGGCCCTCCTTTCGGTCCTTTCGGCCTACGACCAGATTCAGAGGTCGTTCCAGAGGCGGAGCTCCATCTAGAGGCTCCAGAGGACGAGGCAGAGGCGCCTCGGCAGCTGTCCAGGAGCCCAAGTCCTCCAAGCCAGCCGCATGACTGTCCACGGTCTCATCTGGGGGATCCCAGAGTCGGGGCCCGACTGCGGTCCTTCTGTCACATCTGGCTGCAGTCTTGTCAGGACTCGTGGGTAAGGGATCTCGTGACCCAGGGTTACAAAATCCATTTCAGGTTAGTCCCTCCAAACAGGTTTTTCAAGACCGGTCTCCCAGTCTCAGGAGACAAGGCGCAACTTCTGTTGTCAGCAATCAACAAGCTGCGGACAACGGGAGTTGTGATACCAGTACCCGAGGATCAGCATACTCAGGGATACTACTCCAGTCTGTTCCTTGTGCCGAAGCCGGATGGCTCGGTAAGGCCTATACTAAATCTAAAGGATTTGAATCCGTTTCTACAAGCGGTCAAATTCAAGATGGAGTCCCTGCAGTCGGTGATTCAGGGACTGGAACAGGGAGAGTTCCTGGTATCCTTGGATATCAGGGACGCATACCTGCACATCCCCATCTGGCCTCCTCACCAGGCCTTCCTCCGGTTCGCTATACAGGAACAACACTGGCAGTTCCAGGCCCTGCCGTTCGGTCTCTCATCGGCCCCCAGGGTCTTCACCAAGGTGATGGCGGTGATGATGGAGGTCCTCAGGGCACAGGGGATTACCATCATCCCCTACTTGGACGATCTTCTTCTGAAGAATCGTTCGAGGGAGGCCCTGTTGTCCAACATACGACACACCCAGGAGACTCTCATCAGTCATGGGTGGATTCTGAACTTTGCAAGTCTCAGCTACAGCCGTCCCAACGTCTTCTCTTTTTGGGGATGGTTCTGGACACCCAGCAGATGAAGGTTTTTTTACCGCCCGACAAAGTTCAGTCCCTGCAGGTCCTGGTCAGGTCGGTCTTGCGACGGCCACAGGTAACGGTGCACCTTTGCACCAGACTCTTGGGGAAGATGGTGTCCTCCTTCGAGGCGGTACAATATGGCCGCTTCCACTCGCGCCAATTCCAGTTGTCTCTCCTTCACCAGTGGTCAGGGTCTCACCTGCATCTTCAGCAGCGGGTGACCCTGTCTCCTCGAGCACGTCTGTCTCTGCTGTGGTGGCTCAACTCCGAAAACCTGCAAAGGGGCAGGAGGTTCGGCATATGGGAGTGGACTCTCCTCACCACAGACGCCAGCCTTCGAGGCTGGGGGGCGGTAACGCTGGAACACCAGTTCCAGGGTTTATGGACGAGGCAGGAGAGCTTACTCTCCATCAATGTGCTGGAACTCAGAGCAGTCTACTATGCTCTTCTGCAGGCGGGACACCTGCTGCGGAGCAGAGCAATCAGAGTTCAGTCCGACAACGCCACAGCCGTCGCCTACATAAACAAACAGGGCGGCACTCGGAGCAAGGCGGCGATGAAGGAAGTAAGCAGGATCATCCTCTGGGCTCAGAATCATGCTCAGGCCTTGTCAGCGGTGTTCATCCCCGGAGTAGACAATTGGGAGGCCGACTTTCTAAGTCGGCAACATGCCCACCAGGGGGAGTGGTGCCTCAACCCTCAGGTATTTCAGTCCCTAGTACATCGTTGGGGGTGTCCGCAGGCGGATCTGATGGCGTCCCGCCACAACTTCCAGCTCCCAACATACTTCGCGCGGACTCGAGATCCTCAGGCCGCAGGGGTGGACGCTCTGGTCGCCCCTTGGCCGTTCCAGTTCATTTACCTCTTTCCTCCCTTTCCGCTGATACCTCGGGTATTACAGCGCATTCGCAGGGAGGGGGTAACAGCGCTTCTGATAGCGCCGGATTGGCCCCGGCGCTCGTGGTACACCAACCTGACGGATCTTCTGATCGACGAGCCGTGTCCGCTACCTCTTCAAGAGGACCTCCTCAGTCAGGGTCCCTTCATCTACCCAGATTTAGGACGTCTACATTTGACGGCGTGGCTGCTGAGAGGTCCATCTTGAGACATGCAGGTATCCCTAGGGCGGTGATACCTACAATGATGAGGGCCAGGAAGGAAGTCACCTCCAGACACTATCATCGTAGAGTTGGTCCTCAGGTATTTGAGGTCATCGATTTTTGAGCCGTTAGAAGAGGTGGATCTTCGATATCTCACTTGGAAGGTGGTTCTTCTTTTGGCTCTGGCCTCGGCCAGGCGCAATTCGAAACTGGGGGCGCTTTCTTGTCGCTCACCGTTCCTCCAGTTTCACCCGGACAGAGCAGAGCTCCGTACCAGTCTCTCCTTCCTTCCAAAGGTGGTCTCAGCGTTCCACGTGAACCAACCCATAGTGGTTCCAGCATTCGCAGAGGCTTCACCTGAGGATAGGTCCTTGGATGTGGTGAGGGCCCTGCGGATTTATGTCTCTCGCACGGCCTCTCTTCGCAAGACGGATGTCTTGTTTGTTACCTACGACCCAGTGCGTCGTGGATGGCCAGCTTCGAAGCAAACGCTGGCTAGATGGATCCGTCTGACAACTCGTCAGGCATACCTTGCTGAGGCTCAGACGCCTCCTACTAACATAGGTGCGCACTCCACCAGATCGGTGGGTCCTTCATGGGCGGCTGCCCGTGGGGTCTCCTTGCAACAGCTCTGTCGTGCTGCGACATGGTCAGGTCGGCACACCTTTGTGCGCTTTTATAGGTTTGATACCTTTGCGGCACCAGCTTCTCAGTTTGGCCGCTCTGTTTTAAGGGGATATCAGCGCTCACCCACCCGGGTTGAAAGCTCTGGGACGTCCCCAGTGTAACTCCAGTGACACCTAGTGGATGAAGGAGAAACAGGGATTTTGTACTTACCGTAAATCCTTTTCTCCGAGTCCACAGGTGTCACTGGACGCCCACCTCAGCGCTGTTCTCCACCTGTTACGTTCAGTGTTAGGTTCCTATGGGTAACCTCTGGAGTTTTCCCTTGTCAGGGTTATTTAAACATGGTTATTACACACCTGTCTCGTCTGGTTTGACTCTGTGTGTGTGTTTGTTTTTTCATATATATATATTCTTTTTCTACTATACGTATTGAATGATGTTATGTTGTGATGAACCTCCTCTCGGATGTGTGTTATATCTTTCTGCTCCCTTTCGGGCACGATCTTTATGACTGCCTGGGAGGGGAAGTAGAAGGGGAGGAGTTGGTCACACTGATTAATTATTTTAAAGTGCCCATGCTCCCTGTGGTCGCCTTCTATTCCCCAGTGTAACTCCAGTGACACCTGTGGACTCGGAGAAAAGGATTTACGGTAAGTACAAAATCCCTGTATCTCAGTATGAACAGCATCAAGGTGCATGCACAGACTAAAAGCACAGTGACCCCCACAGAGAACAATAAAAAAAAAAAAAAAAGAAAACCATTGGTCCCCACATGAAATTAAATCCCCCATGGGAACACACACGCGCCCTCATAGGGGGGAAACACATTGGTCTCCACATTTAAAAATAAAAAATAGGGTGGATAGTGTATGTCTCTGAGTACTGACACACAAGCAGATGCGGATACATTGACACTATCACGCTGACACACAAACATAAGCTGACACAGTGACACACAAACTCTTAAACTGTGTACCCACGGAGCAATATGATCGCCGGCGATATATTGCCAGCGATCTGTGCCCATGTGTACACATCTTTACACACAGATATTGACACATACAGACTCTGCCATGCAAACACATGTTTGTGTTGGAGTCTGCCAAAGAGGACGCTGATGTCTTGTGATGTCAGCCACCCGCCCCAAGCAGGCGTCACATGCTCGGGGAACTCCCAGCCTTTTCATGGGGATGTCCATAAAATGCTGGGCATTCCCCCCTCCATCCCCTACCTGTGTGAAGGCGTTCTCACAGGGGATCTGCTCATGCTCAAATCTCCCACCATTGGAACGGGTGTCCAAATTCAGCTCACTAAAGAATCACCCCCTAAGTGCAGCCTACAGCCCGTGTTGGATAGTCCCAGCTGGCCAACTAGTCGGTGGTCAATTTAATCCATACCCGAAGACAGGATGGGGTAAATTCACTAAAATGGTACTTCTATTGAAGATGTAATGTTGCCCATAGCAACCAATCAGATACTGTCTATTATCTTTTAGAAGGTGCTAAATGAATACGTAGAATCTAATTATTTGCCATTGGCAACATCCCATCTTCAATAAAACTCCCATCTAAGTAAACTTACCCCGAAGTGTCTAGATTCTCAGGGTGGGTATAATTAGAATATTGAGAGCATGTGCAAATTGGAATTTGTGAAGGTGTTGAATTGTGTACTTTGTGTGTTTTACACAAGTTGGATAATCGTAGCCACCGTAGTCCATGTTTATAATAGTGTAACAACATTCAGCCATAGCCACAGTAATAACAACAGATAGAGGAGATGGAGTGAAATAAACAGAGGGCTGTCCAGTCATGTATGAGCAATGGTATTGCAGGATAAATGCAGGGACTCTGGCGGCTATAGAATCTGCGGTCATGTTATTATTTATTAATAGTTCTTGTATATTGTCACGCAGTAAATTCCATTGCACTTTACAAATGGAAGTGAAGTGATAAATCTGGGTAAACACATATATTTGAATCCTCTTTCATTTCCTGTGATAGCTTTACAAGAATGGTGCTGCTTGTTAGTGCTGCACGCGCACAGCATCGATTCCCCGCTCCCCTGCTAGGCAGATCAACGATGGGCAGGGGGAACTCCCAACTGATCTCCCCACCGCGGTACACTGCTAGCCCTGGGTAGGATGCGGACAGTCACTAAAAATCATAACTGTCTAGTGAAAATCTGGACAGTTGGGAGGTATGGAAATAAAGGAGCCCATACATAGTGCGATGAACTCCGTGCTTTTCGTACTAGATTGCATTGTATCTAGTACAAAAACCATGGCTCTAACTGTAACCGGGTATTCCAGTTTCCTCCCACAATCCAAAAATATACTGGTAGGTTAATTGGCTCCCAACAAATTAACCCTAGAATGTGTGTGTGTTTGGTGTACATGTGGTAGGGAATATAGATTGTAAGCTCCACTGGGGCAGGGACTGATGTGAATGTTCAAGTATTCTCTGTAAAGCGCTGCGGTATATGTGTGCGCTGTATAAGAAACTGTTAATAAATAATAAAATAATGCAATGTGCTACAGCACTAAGCTTTTTGTGCTACAGTAGATATGATGCAATCTAGTGCTAAAAGCACGGGCAGCACATATATTATGGGGTGTGCATCTCATCGCACTGCCTTTCGCACCGTGTATGAGCACCTTAAACACACGCATGATTCTCAGTAACTAGGAAGGGCTGTGACTTGACATTACAAAACTTACATTAAAATACACTAGATGGTGCTATTACCACAATAAAAGTAATTTAAAAAAAAAAAGCATCGCTACGCACAGTACAAAAAGTATGTGCTGCACATACTTATTGTACTGCCCGCGGATCGCATCGCACGCAAAACGCTTGCAATGCAATCCAGCCCATAACGCATTGCAACGCACGCTGCTAATGCAGCGTGTATGGGCACCTTCACTCATCCTTTTATAAAATCCCACCCAATACATGTATATACTACTGGTCCGTGATTGTTTAAGACATAATAAATGTGCACATGAGCAAGGCCACTTCTACAGGCGGACAACCGTGCAACCTCACAGGGAGCCTCGTCTGCCACCATGTGACTGCACGGCTTGTCTGCTGCTGACTGTCACTGCTGCTATCGCTCATTGGCCGCCAGCTCCCCTATGACCCGCTGTGGAAGCTGGTAAGCAGGGCTAGCACAGGGGTGGCACTCACCTACACTGGCTATCCCCTGCTGCCGGGAGCTCCCCTTCCGCCGGCTCCTGAGATGCCCAGCTACTGTGTTTTTTGTATTTAAGCATCAGGAAAGCAGTGTGCTTGTAATACCCTGGGCAACAAGCATTTGATCACCCCATGGCAAAAAGCATGAACACCTCCTGGACAATGAGCATCCAATGATCCCATGGCTCCAAGAATGAAACATCCCATGACATTGAGCATGTTATTCCCCCCCTGGGCGAGCATGAAATCCACAGTGGCAACAAGCACGAAACCCCTGCCATTGAGCATGTAACTCCTGGCAACTAGCATGTAGGTAAGTGGCACTTATGTGGCATAATATGTAATGGGCATGGTGTGGGGCATAATGTGTAATGGGCATCACAATGTGCGACAATGCATAATGGGCATTTTAGTGTTAGGCATAATATGTAATGGGTGTGAGGCATAATGTGTAACATGCATAACTGATAAACATTGTGCATTGTGATTTAAACAGGGGGGGTGTAAAGTAATTATTTTCCTGCTAGACCACACCCTTATTGTTAGGCCATGCCTCTTATAATTAAGCCATACTCCTTTTTGGGCGGGTGCCTGCGGTGCACGCATTTTTTCGAGTATCAAATTCTGTATAGGGGGTCACATTTTTAAGTGTTTGCAGTGGTAGCTGATTTGTTTAGAACCATCCCTACATGTGAGTAATATGGACCTCTGCATTGTGTATTGCTAAAGCAAGATGGATTTTGAAGTGTGTAAATATACCATGTGCTCAAGTCATACAGAAAAAAATGGTATTATTAACTTGCTCCCTTAGGGCCTGATTCACACCCGCTGTGCAAATTTGCATAGGTCTGCGATCAGTTAGCTGCTACCCACACGGAGTGAAATCAAGCCTTGTGCAAGTCTACGAATTACTGGCTTATGGATTGCTGAGCTGCAAATAAACTCCCAACTCACTCACTATCGCACGATTTTCCCAGCCTGTGCAAGTGTGCATAACTCTGACCATTCCAAAACTCTGTGAGATAATAAAAAGATAATGCATAGAATTTGCAACAATTGAGCTATATAGAGAGTGTGCAGCCTCCTCGACCGGGCCCTCTTCTCTCTGCCGCTCCACTGTGCATGGCCAGATCGCCGGGAAAAAAAGGCTGCCGCGTTTTTCCAGCAATTTCTGCAGTGCTTCTGCCTCTGCCGTGGGACTTCGGGGGGTAAGTATTACCAAAATGCACCCATTATAGATACGCCACTGTATGTGTAAATGATTAAAAATAAATTGCGTTGTCTTATTGCAAAGCACGATTATAATTATTATTCTATTGCAAAACATTATAGTAAGAGTTCATATAAAATCAAGACATTTTTTTGTTCTAGTGGAAAATTACCAGCTTAAAATTCATGAGGCAGCAGACTTGTCATATCTAATAACATGATTGTATATTTTTAGACAGTGCGAATGAATGTGCCAGGGTAGGATTCCTTTATCTGTGCTGAGGTCTTGTATGTAGCACAAACACTACAACAGCTCGAAGTGCTTTTATAACAAACCCCCTAATAGCAAGCGTAGAACTGTAAAGAAACACAATGTAGCACAATGGGCCCCATTTATTATGGATCGCATATTCCTTGTGGTCAGGGCAGGATCTTACCGCTCTGGATCACATTGCAATATGCGATCCTAATGGTGAGATGGACTTCTGTGCAGACGCAGGGCCGGAAACTTTGCCGGGTGCTGGAGGTCTGTGCATACGTGGCCAATGCTGACCACTGCACAGAGACTACCCCATAAGCTAAAACTGGCTACGGCCATTCTGAGATATTGGAAATTCTGGCAGCATCACATCCCCCATAGAAAGCTATGAGGATGCGGCTGCGTGCGGGACTGTAGATATAGCAGCAGGTATTGGAGATACTTGCTGCAGTCCCTTCTACCTACATACCAGAGATATCTAATATATGCGGCTAACCCCTGAAAATGTGTGTGTTCTGTGAATAAGCCACAAATATTAAATGGGCCCTAATGTCTGTCCTGCTTTATCCCTCAGCTGTTTACACTGTTTTATCTTCAAGTCCTGAGTCCTATGTTATCTTATGTCAACTACTAACAGTGGTGCTTAAAAGTTTGTGAACCCTTCAGAATTTTCTATATTTGCCTAAAACTACAGTACCTCAGATTTTCACACAATTCCTAAAAGTAGATAAAGAGAGCGGAGTCAAAAAAATCATACAAAACAATTAGATGTGCTCATTTATTTATTGATAAAAATGTGTTCTAATACCCCTTTCCCACTGCAGCTCTTAAACGGTAAATTGACGTTTTTTTTGCCTTTTTAAATGGGTAGAGCTGAAGTGAGAAAGCTCCAGCGTGCTTTACCCATTTTACAAATACCGGCATTTGTTAAATGGGTAAAAAGCAGTATCCTACCCGTTTAAAAGCCTTTTTATTTTTGGGCAGTGAGAAAGTGTCTTAAACGGTATTTAAGATCCCTCACTAGTCCTCCCCCCTCCCCTGGTACCTGGCCTACAAACCCCTCCTCCCCACAACCCCCCCCCCCCCCCCCCCCTGGTATTTGGCTGTCCGGGCAGTGTGTGGCAGCTAATATGCCTGCCCTTCATGATATTATAGGTGCATTTGTAACAGGCAAGCAATGTGGTCATTGTGTATAATGTCACAAGCCCCGTCCACTCACCTGCTGTCAGCGGCAGCAACGCTCATGTGGGCAGTGTGCGGCGGGGGTCCATTCGGTGAATGTGAAGTAATCTGCGGGGGGCCCTGCAGCAGATAGGAACTAGCGGTACTAGTTCCCATTTGCCGAACTGACCCCCGACGCACACTGCCCACCTGAACGTTGCTGCCGCTGACAGTAGGTGAGTGGGCGGGGCTTGTGACATTATATACAATGACCACATTGCTTGCCTGTTAAAAATGCACCTATAATATCATGAAGGGTGGGCATATTAGCTGCCACACACTGCCCGGACTGCTGCAAGCTGCCAAGTACCAGGGGAGGGGGGGTATATTACTGGATTACCGTTTTTGTATCTTTCACAACAGGTTCAATGTGGAAGGTACATCCGCGCATCGGACCTGAGGGAACATCAAGCTGACCCGATTTGACGGCCCGATTCGTCGAAATGGGCCCAGTGTATAGTGGCCTTTCAGGGGGCGATTCAGACCTGATCCATGATGGATTTTTCAAGCATGTATTTGTGTTTTCCTAGGAGGTGATAGGGTGGATATACAGTTTTCCCACATAAGAAAAAAGATTCTTCTTCCAAAATAACTTCAACCTATTGCATGCTTTGAAAGGCGAGAGTGGGGTGGAAGAGGCTGCAACCAAGTCTGCAAAATAGCGCCAATGGCCAACAGACGTTTAGCACCTTGTGTTATACGAGTATGAGGAGGAAGTATCCCAAATAAGGCCCATTCTGGTGTTATAGGGATATAGTTAACCAAGATAGTTGTGGCATAGTTAATAACCTGAAGCCAGAATCTAATGATTGGTAAGCCCAAAGACAATGCTTTTGTCCATTTTCCAGCGTTTGGGAGCAACGGTCAATTGTAATTTGTTCCCAGAAATTTCCAGATTTTCATTCCAACCAGCCATATTGGAGATATAATCTTCTAGTGTGTATGGGCCTTAATGCCGACTCTTTGATTGGTTGCCACTGCTAACTCGTGGTGTAGACCTTGGCTTAGTGCTATGGAAATTGGAAAGCAGATCAATTGATAGGCGGACACATTTGCTCCATGCATTAATCTATTCCATTGAATATTTGTACAGTAATAGATGAATACTGTGTCAAAAAATGGTTATCCTAGCTATGAGTCTACCATAGGTGGCTGGTTTGTGTGCTCTTCTGTTTTGGGATGGTTCTAGTGTCATTTATTATTCTCTTTATTTGTGTATACTAATATGGGACACCAGCCAAATTTTTGCACACGTTGGTTAATGCCAGCTCCGATGAAACATTATAGTCCCATAATTTGTATTTGTTTTTTTTTTAGTTTAATCAATATCCAGTCTAATCCTCACCCTTTATAATTACTGCAATCTGAAATAGAATGCCATTGCTCTATAATGAAATGATGCTACAATGTTATATGCACATCATTAATTAGTGAACTGAAAAGGCGATTTATTGGTCCCCCATTGCTGAATCTAGGGGACTCCTTGGATACCCAACTTTTAAAGCCAAAAGACTCTTTAGGGGGCAAATGTCTTCTAGCTTCCCTCCACTATAAGCCTTTGGTTTGCTCCTTTCTCCCCAAGGGTATGGATTGTTAGGTAGACAATGTCTAGGTAGACAGTGAAAAGGTTGACCACTATTGGTAGACAGTCAAAAGGCTGACACATGAAAAAGGTTGACACAAGCAAACTGCATTTTGTACAACGTCCCCTCCTTATGTTTTGTGCTCTGTATACTATTTTATTATCCCTCTATGCCCACTGGGAAGGTAAAATATGAACAAGTTGGTGTAAAAAGAAATCATGAATAACTCATGTCGACCTTTTCTCTGTGTTGGCTTTTTGGCCATGTCATTCTTATTCTCCTTGGGGAATGTATTTTTCAGCTCTCACAAAAAAAGTGACCATCAGGAGATTTGGGGAGGGCAACCCCTAACAGGGCAGAGGATGATCCAAACAGCAAATAAAAAAGTCACATACACAAAAAAAAAAAAACACATTACAATGTTTGGGAAAAGTGTAATAAGTAAATTCCAGACCTTTTTGTATGGTAATATAAAACATTTTTTTTTCTAGTCAGTAGACTAGGGCAAAGGAAAAAGAGCACTGAAAAAGAAGTGCACATACAGTAGGCCCTTATTCAGATCTTATTGCAGTGCAGATTTGTTCTGAAAATGGGCAAAACCATGTGCACTGCAGGTGGAGCAGATGTAACATGTACAGAGAGAGTTAGATTTGTGTGAGTTATTTTGTTTCTGTGCAGGGTAAATACTGGCTGCAATATTTGAAACTGCAATTTAGATTTCAGTTTCAACACACCCCACCCAAATTTAACACTCTCTGTACATTTTACATCTGCCCCACCTGCAGTGCACATGGTTTTGCTCATTTTCAGAACAAATTTGTACTGCAATCAGATCTGAATAAGGGCCATAGTGCAAAGTGTTTACTTAAATCAAGGCTCAACAAAATCCGGGGGCCAGGTCGCCACGGCGACCAGAATCTGCATTCTGGCGACCAGCTTTGCCAGGACGCAGATCTCCCCAGGCAGAGAGTGGTGGCTTGCGATAATGGCAGCACAGCAGCCGGGCAAAGCAGTGAACAACTCACCCGGCTGCCGCTGTATCAGAGCAGGTCCGCAGCGCAGCGGTTCAGCAGCCAATCAGGAGTGAGTCACGTCAAGTTTGAAATATCTGCGACGCGGACCTGCTCTCATATAGCAGCAGCCGGGTGAGTTGTCCACCGCTCTGCCGGGACCCCCTGCTCTAGGCTGGGACAGAAGGGGTGGGGGGTAGGGGTCGCGGCGCGAGGCAGCCCAGGATGATTTGTGGAGAGGGAGGGGGTATCTCTTTGTTGCTGCTCTACGAGGCCGTTTCCCAGCGCAGTGCTGCTACTACTGATCCTGCAGCATATCCTCCAGCCTCTTACAATATGGGCAGTATTCAATGAACATAATTGCGCCGTGCAGCGAATCCTGTTTGGGATTCGCTGCACAGTCGCTGTGTTCCGGAGCCTCGCTGTCCCCCTGCTATCCCCCTATTCAACGTCACAGGGGCTCGCTGCCCCTGACGGCGAATCTTAACCCCTGCGACGTCCTGCAGGGAGCTGGGGGACGGCGGCAGGCAGGGAGATGGAAGTCTCCCTGCCTGCCCCAGAACGTATGTGGAGGGGAGGAGGGCTCCCCGGGACCCAGGCAGCACAAGCTGCCCCCCGGGAGAGCCAGCAGGGGACCGGGTATTCACTGCTCCTGATTGTGCATATGTAATGATCGGGAGCAGTGAATATATGAATATCTATCTATCTAAAATGTTTTTCATTAAATATATATTTATGTGCTATAAGCACATGAATAAAAATAACATGACCCTTCACAGAATAAAATTCCTGATTTTTTGACACCAAGGCCCTTATTCAGATCTGATCGCAGTACAAATTTGTTATCAAAATGGGCAAAACCATGTGCACTGCAGGTGGGGCAGATGTAACATGTGCAGAGAGAGAGTTACATTTGGGTGGGTTGTGTGGAAACTGAAATCTAAATTGCAGTGTAAAAATAATGCAGCCAGTACTTACCCTGCACAGAAACAAAATAACTCACATAAATCTAACTCTCTCTATACATGTTACATCTGCCCCACCTGCAGTGCTCATGGTTTTGCTCATTTTGAGAACAAATTTGTACTGCGATCAGATCTGAATAAGGGCCTAAATGCAGTGGTCGAAGTGGAAATTTTGAAGTGGGGGTATGGAAATTTTGAAGTGGGGGTATGGAAAAGTAAAGAGTGAATATAGTGCGCACCTTCGGACACCCCCCTGTCCATCAACGTCCCCTGCCAGACTGCCCCGTTGTACAGGGGTATTACAAAAGCACAATATGCGCTGCTGAGTGATCAGAGAGCATCCTGAGGGGGAAAAAAACTTTTTTTTTTTTATCTTCAGATTAAAGTGGGGGTATATCATACCCCCGTATACCGCCCCACTTCGACCACTGCCTAAATGTAAAAAAAAACAAAAAAAAATTTTTATTTTAAAAGTTCACATTCCACTTCACCATGAAAAGATGGCGATTTGCTACACGGCGAAAATCACTTAGAAAGACGGCGAAAAGTGCACGTTGAATAGGGTGATTCACTTTCTGACACCAAAAATCACCTTCCAACGGGAAAATAGCACAAATTCGCCATAAAACTTGGCGAATTGGCCTCATTGAATACTGCCCTAAGAATGAGATCTTCCCATGTGCTTATATTTTGAAAAGGGGGAAAGTTCCGAGGAACACGGTCATAGGTGTACTGCCAGTTTATACAGTGATGCAGGTCTCTCTCCGTGCTCCTCTCTCGGATTCAGTATTAAATCCCGGCGGTCGGGATCCCGGCATTCAGAATCCCGACGCTGGAATCCCGACCGCCAAAATCCCGACAAGGGGGGGATGTGGATCGCCCCCCCTTGCGGGCTCGCTGCGCTCGCCACGCAGCAGACCCGGTGCCTCGCTGCGCTCGGCACACTCATTTATTCTCCCTCCGGGGGTGGCGTGGACACCCCTGGAGGGAGAAAGTGTCAGGATTCCAGCGTCGGGATTCTGAACGCCGGGATTTACACTGCATCCCCCTCTCTCTTCCTTCCACCATTTCTCTCTTCCCTCTTCTGCTCTCATTCTCGCTCTCTCTCCCTGCCATCACTAACCACCCCCTTGCCCTATAATGTAATTTGTCTTTTGGGGGGGGGGGGGTGTCTGCCCCTACTAGGGATAGCCATCTTTGCCATTGCCATCGATGGTTGCCATCAATGGCATTAGTGTAGCTGGCCATCGATAGTGCTAAACTATGCAATGGATGACCATCGATATTTTTACCTATTGATAGTCATCCATTGTATTTAACTGATTGGCCTGTGGGGCACGGGGCTTTGTGGATGTCGGGGGGGGGGGGGGGGCAGAGCTATGCTCCATGCCCTAGCACTTTGGGGGAAAAAAAAGCAAAACATAGTTTTGCTGTGCCATCGAAGGAGGGGAAACCATCTGGTTCTCCCCCATCAATGGCAAAAGTATTCAGCATCAGCCATAAACCATTGATTATTATGGCCATCCCTAGCCCCTACCTGATATCAAGCAAGAAACCCATAGCAACGAGCATGTAGGTAAGAAGTGGCATATGTAATAGGCATTACAGTGTGTGGTATTATATGTAATGGGCATTACGGTGTTTGGTATAACATGCAATGGGCATTGTAGCATGTGGTATAATATGCAATAGGTATTACGGCGTGTGATACAGCGTGTAATCGGCATTGTGGTGTAAAACTTTGGCGTGCACCTTCAGCTCGCCTGTTTTAAGTTTGTCTGGCTCCTACACTTTCACCCTGGCTTCTAGATTTTAAAGAAATTTGTCGAGCCCTGACTTAAATAGATGTTCACCTGATGCACCTGATCACCTGATGCATTTTCAGGCATCCTTGGTTCAGGGAGCACCAGGGTCAAATAGCACCTCGTGCTTCAGTTAGCTGGTATCTTGGCCAGTGGAGCAGGTAAGGGCCCATGGCCTACTGGGGACACTTTTCAGCTCCATAGTCAGGGTCAGCGCTACCCACTCAGCGAAGGATGCAAAGCAGGGAGGCTCTCACCACTCTGCATCCCCGCTGATGTGTTCTCTGCTTAGTTCCTGCCAGCTGCCGCCACCTGTCAAAGGGTAGGACAGTCAGCAGCACCGGCAGATAGAAAATCCTCTGACCGGCCGTAGTCCCATTGCAAGGCTGAAAGCAAGAGACAGTAGCTCCCGAAAAGAGGCGGAGCTAAACAGGAGACAGTTTTCTGTATGTCACACAGGGGCAGCCAAGCTTTATTAAGTGAAGGGACAATTAGTTAGAGAATGAGTGTGTGTATGTGTGGGGGATTATTTATATAAGTGGTGCAGCTACTGGGGGCATTGTACTGTAATGTCATTTTAGGTGTTTGTTGTTTTTTAATAAATTTTATATTCATCTTGTCCACCTTTGAGCGCCCCACGTTTTCTTCTCGTTCACTGGGGGCATTGTGCATGTAAGGAGTCCTGCTACTGGGAACATAAGGCCTGATTCATACCTGTTCGCTCACCATCAAATTATTTTTTTATTCCCATCACTAATAAAAGTCAGTCTAGACTAGATTTCTGTCTTTGTATTTGCTCTGTCAACAATAATTTACATGAACTATTCTGTAAATTGTGATACATGGTGTTTCAATAAAACATTTATTTAAAAAAATAATGTCTAGACTGACATGTATTTTGATCGGAGATGACCGAGTTCAGGGCGGGTGCTAACGTCCGTCATCCGACCCAAGCAGACATAGACATGCCTGCATCCACAGGGGGTACGCCCAGCGTTTCTATGGTGGTGCCCACTGCTTTTGTGTGCACATCCATGAAATAGCGCCCCCTGCCCTACCATCCCAGAGGGAATGCCACAGCGGGGGTGAAACTCGCCAAAGGCGTTCACTTCGGGGTTTGCACTCAGGGTTGTAGGGAGAGAGGCCGGTCATGGGTCTGATAGTGGAGCCCGGGGCACGTGTTCCCCTCCTCCACTGCAGGGAGCTGGGCAATGCACCCTGCTATTACGTTTCCAGTTGTTTATCATACTGAGATCTGGACGGACTCTGGCCGACCTCGGCTTTCAGTTATCCAAGAGGACACATACAGCTAGTGCACGGCTACCGGTGAAGTGCCAAGGGTGATCCCCGGCAAGTGCAGGTAACAACAGCAGCCTCCCAAACATATAGCTGTTTTTACAAAAATTATCAGCAAGGAGGACCTTTGCGGACAGTGATACCCACATCTGCATATTTTTGTACCCGGTGGCCACTAAACCCACCCCAAAAGGGAGAACTACCATTACTACATGTAAGTGAGCAACAACTGTCCACGTAAAATTGTCATCCAGTGGCTTTTGGACTCCAGATCACGGAGTTAACCATACAGGTCAGTGTGGAGCTGTACTTAGAGATTAGACCATTTGATCTGCACTTAACTCAGAGTGCGCACATTTCTAAGATACTAGTTTAATTCATTTTAGATATCTAATGTATTATATGAATTCTATTGTTGTTATTGTTACGTGATATAGTGTTGTTTTTAATAAAATAGTTTTTTATCTATCTAATTGTTTCATTATATACACCAAAAGCGCTAAATGGTACGGTTTTCCTTTTTCTCTACCTATTAGAGGGTGGCATCCCTCTACCATTGAGGCTGCTGGTGTATATTGCACACAGCACTTTTCCATAGGGCCATGGACATTTTTTCTACTTAGGTTTTAGAATAGTGATCAATGCTTAAGCACTGATGCTTAAAACAGAATAATGGATGTATTACTTAAGTCATGTGAGCTCAAATGTGAACAATATTTAAACCAGGACTGCTAGTATGGCTTGAGGACTGTGGTTGAGAAACACTGCTCTAAGCAATCAGAAGAGGCATCTTTACACCAGTCCCACTGTGTTCTCCATGTTAGCTCTGACGGAAAACCCAAGGTGTGCTGGGATATATAACGTCATGGGTACAGTCCATGTTGTACTCATGTGATGTGCAAGTGCCTGTGCTGTTCTAAAGCTGCGGAAATGCTTAAAAGAAGCCCTGTTGTTGCCAGATGGCAAACTTTCCAGCAGAACACAATAGGTGAGAGCTTCA
This sequence comes from Crinia signifera, assembly GCF_055691185.1. Classification (NCBI taxonomy): domain Eukaryota; kingdom Metazoa; phylum Chordata; class Amphibia; order Anura; family Myobatrachidae; genus Crinia; species Crinia signifera. Next base: position 372,930,648 of record NC_139217.1, read on the forward strand.
CTCCTGACTGATCCTGGCCGACGGCCAATCTGATGTTTCCCCAATTAATTTCCAGTTTTGCAAGTTTGAGGACATTTTTCTGCACTGGAAATGCTACTGAATGTCCTATTGTCTCATCACGCCTGTAAGAAAATATCATTTCAATCCTGAATAATCAGTGGGGTTTTTTGCCCCCCCCCCCCCCTCCCCCTTAAGGGATTTCTATATCACTGTGAATGCCATAAATGAGTAGGAAGAATGCAGTTTTCCTGCCATGTTGCAGCTGCCAAATCATTTGTTACTCTGTTGCAAGTTTCTGAAATAAATAAATAAAACAGCCCTCTGTGGGGATTCCCTCCTTTGGGATGCTGGCATTGATATTCTTTGGCATCCATGTGTATCCCACTACAATGTCATAAAATAAAACACACACACACACACACACACACACACACACACACTATATTATAGCGCTCAACATGAGGCTCTACAGTTGTTGTGGCTTGCACATCCCAGCATGCCATGCCATCGTTTTTGCATTGACTAAGACAGTGGTTCCCAAACTTCTTGAATCATGGCACCCTACAGTATCAGAATATTTTTCACTGCACCCATAGGCCAAAATGTTGTTACTGAGAATTTCAGAAAAAATATTAATTTAAATAAGTTGTGATGATATTTTATCCTTAGGTCCAGTTATGTGGTGAGGAACAAGATTCACTTCTGTTAGCCCCCATATTTTATAACTGAAGCCACAAGCACTGATTTTGCCAATTTCATTGATCATAAATAATTTGAATTGGTTCTGGACCACCAACCTGAGGCACCCCTGCTGCAAGGGCTCCGAGGCACCCCAGGAAGCCTAGGCGCACAGTTTGGGAACCACTGGACTAAGAGCATAACTGTAGCCAGGCCTCATAACGGGTGCCGGATTGGGTTCCCGACAGTCGGGATGCCGACAGTCATTTATCTGATGTCGGCATCCCGACTGTCAAAACGCCGGCAGCCGGGTGACCGACGGCCACCCGCTATTTTCCCTTGTGGGGGTCCACGACCCCCATAGAGGGAGAATAGAATAGGTGGCTTACGTAGCGAGCCACGGTGCCCGCAGCGTGGCGAGCGCAGCGAGCCCGCAAGGGGCTTTTTTGCACTCGCCATGCTGTCTGACTCCGGGCAGTCGGGATCCCAACGTCGGGATAATGACTGTCGGGATCCTGACTGTCGGAGTCCCATCCCACACCCCTCATAACTGGTGACCCCCCTCCGCAGTGATAGCAAAGGCTATAGATGTAATGCTACTGGGCGTTGCTGCAGAGGACACCAAATGTAGAGCTACCGGGGCGGCCAGTCACTTAAATCACCGCTCGTCATCATTCACTTCTCTTCCTCCTGTCTACTCTGTGATGGATCAGCTAGCTCCAGGGCTGCCGGCAGTGCGCATGTCCAAACTCCAAGGTCCGCCCCCTGCCTGGGCCGGGCCGCTGTATGCTGGAGTTGTGTCTGTGACGTCACTGCGAGCGTGGCTGCGGGCGCCGGGGCAGTGAGTGCTGCTTCTGCTGCTGCTCGTCTCCAACATGTCCTTGCACAAGTGCCAGGAGGAATGGGAGCAGTTAGAGAAGGAATACCAGCAGCTGCAGGTAAGGCAGAGACCTAGGTACTGTGTGCATTTGCGGGGTAAAACCGCAGCTGCCCCGAGCTATGCTCCTTGTTGCGGAATACTGCCGGGAGGTTGTGTATGATGCGGCTCTTTTGTTCTGCAGTCGCATATCTGGCGATCGCAAATAGCTGTGCATCAGCCCCATTGCTTATAGTTCCTGTATGTTTGCTGTCTCGTCTGTACATTGTGGAGATAAGGTTATGTGGTGTTCTCTATCAACAGCATCTTTTTCTGCACATGTGACTTGTAAATGAAGATGTTCTATCCCTAAAGTACTGTGATCTAGGCTTTACCTTTTGTTTACACCTCCCCCACCCCCTACTGTATATAAACAAGATGTATGCTGTAGCGGCTCTTTGTAATAGGAAAAGGAGCCTGTTTGTGCAGCAAATAAACTTCATACACACTATCTTTAAAAAATGTGTTGTGTTTTTTTTTTTTTTTTTTTTTTTTTTTACCACCAATGTTTTATCCATCACCAAACCGAGCAGAACATCTGGCATGTAACTCATCCACTGGGATACTCAAGTAAATGAATGAGGGCGCATTTACCCAGATCACAGAATTCCCATCATAATAATATTTTACAGTAGGTGGTGCATTGGTCTTTATAAACACAAGATTCCCTAATAAACACTGAAGTGATGATGTTAGAAGTCAATGACTGTTATTCATGATGTCATCAAAACTCTTTATATGGGTGAATTAGGACCACTACTAGTGTGTATGTATGTGTGTGTGTGTATATATGTGTGTATATATATATATATATATTTCTGATTCAGAGATGGATAGATGTAGCACAGACACTTTTTGTTTGTAATGTGCAAAAGCTGCAGTAGGGGCCTTGAGTTAAGATGCCCACTTCTGTGATCCACTACTGTGTACGATGATGCAGCATCGGATCCCTCTGTGAACATCATATAGGTGAGTCCAGGAGACAATAAATGTGCATTGGAAAAGATACAGGCCCCAGACTTGGCACACCTAAAAAACAGGGTTAGTACCCCCTGGTTTGTAAAATGCTCCACATCATAGCCTCCAAATGGCCACAACCTGCCAAGTCAGACTGTGGCATCCAGGGCACTTTGAGTGATATTGCAGAGAACTGCACAATGTGGCATTTGCAGATCTTTAAAGATGTGTGCTAGCATTGAGTTGTTGTACATCTCGGAATTCGGTCCATAGCGCTATTCAGAGTATATACTTATTGGTCTGAGTATATACTTATTGGTGGTGGCCTGTTCCATATTCGGCTTCTACTGCAGAGATGTGACAGATCTGGTGAGGGTAGAACCCTGCACCACCAAGCACAACAAACCGTAAGTATAGAGGTGAAAGAGAGTGGATTGTGTGTCTGGCAAATGCTAGGTCCATAGTACTAGTATTATATCATTCTCCTCAGTCTCTGGCCTAGCTTGCAATCTAGAATCGCTACTAAACAGACACACAATGTTTTGGAGGAGCCAGTTGAGTGAGTGGGATGTCTTTTCATCATGGTCAAACTGTGCATATGTTGGCGTGGTAAACTGTCCCTTGTGGTCTATAAGTCTCTCAATGTCTCCCAGCGGCGGCAGCAGCTCCAGCATAGTCTCCAGGGTCTGTCATAGTGACTTCTGGTGCAGATCTTTGATGCTGCAGCATTCCTGTGAGTATTTTTTTTTCCTTATCCCTAACCCTGAAGACACTCACCCGAGTGGCTTAACTGTAACTTCCCAGCCTAACCATAACCTCCTGGCGCCCCTAAAGGCCCCCCATACAGTACTGCGACTTCTCTGAGGGAGAGAGAATCATACACGATATATCATATGCGATCCTTTTGCATATGATATATATCGTATGGATTCCAAATTCCCGTTGCTTGGAGGCTGTCTGAGAAAAAGGTTGAGCGTGCAGCATGTACAATCTCCGATCTGATGCTCCCGGGGCCGCGCTTCAGTTTGGATGTTAAACACATGCTATTTGGCCACTTTTCACCCGATTTCTTGTCCCGAATTGCATGAAAATCCCACTAGTGTTATGGCAAGCTTCACTCTATCTGTTAGCATATCTAGAATGTTAACTTTTGGCCAGGCAACTTTTCAGATGTTGTGATTGTGGACCTGACATCTGTCAACAGTTTGAACCATGTCGATAGTACGGTATCATAGTTACTATCATGGCATGTCAACCTTTAGACCGGTTGCCAGTTAGCTAGCAGTTTGTCTTTAGTGCACCCAAAAATAAACCACAGGAAGAAATTCCAAACATTCCGCCCAATGCTATTGTTATGTGCTGTATATCTTGTCACTAAGAATCCTTTAATCATGAAGGTTAGTGTTGTAATTTCTGGATCAGTGCTATCACTCAATGTCCCCCCGGTGGTCTTCTGCTGCAAACAGCTTCCACTGCACTCCCATTTCCACCCTCTGTACTGAACCCTGCTTTCTTTTTATTCTTTAATGAACAGTCATTCAGTGATAGATGGCAGGTTTTGGGGGAAAGAAGAAACCATTTGTGGCAGAAGCACCATTTCAGAGATGGGAGGAACACAAGTGTCTGAGCATTGGTGTTGGAAAGAACAAATAGGTGACTTGATCTGAGCTAAGTAGCTCAGTGGCTGGAGATATACAGCAGGGGTTGTTTATCAGACCAACTTTCATCCAACTAGTTGGTTGAATGGAATAAAAATCTGGTAATGGATGGGAACAAATGGAATTTGTAATTCAGTAATTTGCTCTGAAAATCCTGAAATGGACAAAACCTGTCACTCAGACAAAATAATGTAATCTGTTTGATTTAAATAATTTCACTGAATGTTTCTCTAACGTCCTATGGGATACTGGGTTCAATACTATGGGGGATAGAGTTCCTCCGCAGGAGAGACAGGCACATTAAAACTTTCAGTGTGGGTGCACTGGCTCCTCCCCTCTCCTCCCCTCTATCTCCCTCCACTAGTCAGTTTAGAAAAATGTGCCTCAGGAGAGGCAGTGCTTTTGGATGCTCCAGAGATTTTTTCTTCAGTTTTAATTTAGTTTATTATTTTGGGTCGCTGCTTTGGACCAAGCAGCTGTCCTGCTTCGTGGGAGTCAGGGGAAGGGTCAGTCCCCGGCCTCTTAAGCCGCAGAGCTGACCCTACTGCAGGACCTCCGTCCTGTGTGGGGCTTGTCACCGCCAGCATTGCGCTGTAGAGAGCAAGGGTATTTGTGTAATATCTGTGCGTCTGATTTTTTTTCATTGCATCGCATGCAATATAGTGGCATACAATTCATGCGATGCGATTTTTCATTGTAAAGACCCAATTTTTAATTGTATAGTCACCCATGGGTGATTTCATAACCCCACTATCCAACTACACATGGAGTTGATTGTATATAGTGTGGCAAACGCACGCAGAATACATGTGTGCGCTCGCCACGCTTCGGGCTTGCTGCGCTCGCCACACTATATAAAATCAACTCCATGCGTAGTTGGATAGTGGGGGTATGAAATCACCCATGGGTGACTATACAATAAAAATCTGGTCTTTACAATGAAAAATCGCATTGCATGAAGTAGTGGCATGCAATGATAAAATCGGGCGCCCAGATAATACACAAGTACCCGAGCTAGCCCCCCAGCTGCCGCACAACCCTGGCAAGGTCTGAAGACGTCTGTGGTGAGTACCAGTTGGGGGTCCTACAAGGGGACACCCCAACTACTTGTGCGGCAAGATGGCGGGCAACAGTAGCAGGGGCCCTCATGCAGGAACTTCTTTCTTCAGGTGTTCAAATTCAAAATGGAGACACTACGTTCAGTAATCGCCAGTCTGGAACAAGGGGAGTTCTTAGCCTCCATAGATGTAAAGGACGCCTACTTACACATCCCGATTTGGCCCCCGCATCAAACCTTCTTAAGATTCGCACTGGGAGACGACCATTAGCAATTTCAGGCGTTACCCTTGGGCCTGTCAACGATGTCTGCGCATCTGTACAAAAGAGATGATGTCCCTCCTCAGGCTTCAGAGGGTAAATGTTATCCCTTACCTAGACGACCTGCTAATCAAGGCAGGATCGGTGGAGGCCTTGAGGAGTGCGCTCAATCTGACCATGCAGATTCTAAGAGACCACGGATGGATTTTAAATATACCAAAGTTCTCGTTGATCCCGAGTCAGAGAATGTTGTTTCTGGGCATGATTCTGGATACGCTGGAACAAAAAGTGTTTCTGCCAGTGGAGGAGGCTACAGCAATACAGCAACTGGTGAGCAAGGTTCTGACAGATCCTCTAGTCACTGTACATCTTTGCCTGAAGTTGTTAGGCAAAATGCTTTGTTCGATGCTATCCAGTTTGCCCGTTTTCACTCCAGAACCTTCCAGCTGGATATTCTGACAAAGTGGTCGGGGTCACTCCTGCTAATGCACAGGAAGATTCGCCTGTCAACACAGACTAAGCTCTCTCTGCAGTGGTGGCTAATTTCGCCCAACCTCCTGGCGGGTCGGAGTTTCCAGATCCAGGATTTTCTTCGGTTAACCATGGATGCCAGTCTAAGGGGTTGGAGAGCTGTGATTCAGGGAGTCCAGCTTCAAGGCAGATGGTCTCCATTGGAATCCAGGTTGCACATCAACAAACTGGAGTTACGGGCAAATTACTATGCTCTGTTAAAAGCAACTCCGATGTTACAGGGCAGGGCGGTGCAAGTCCAGTCAGACAATGCAACCACGGTTGCGTATATCAACCACCAAGAAGGGACGAAAAGCATGCCTTGCATGAGAGAAATGAACAAGATCTTCTCCTGGGCAGATCACCATGTGAAGGCCCTATCTGCAATCTTCATCCCGGGAGTCGACAACAGGGGGCGGACTTCCTAAGTCGTCACGACCTTCATCCCTGGTAATGGGGGCTGCATCCACAAGTGTTCAGTGCCATCGTGGATTGGTGGGGGCTCCCTCAGATGAACCTCATGGCCTCGCGGCTGAATCACAAGGTGGCCAGGTACTGCGCAAGGACCAGGGATCCAGGGGCGGTAGCTGTGGATGCCCTGACTTGGTCATGGGATTTCCGAATGGTGTACCTGTTTCCACCGCTCCCTTTACTGGTGAGGGTGCTAAAACGGATTCGGCATCAAAAAGCAGAAGCCATCCTAGTGGCACCAGATTGGCCTCGAAGGGCCTGGTACGGGGACATTCAGGCCATGCAAGTGGAAGATCCTGTGGCGTCTACCTCAAAGAAAAGACCTACTCCTCCATCGGCCGTTCGTCTATCAGGACTTTCCGCAGCTGCGTTTAACGGCCCGGAGGTTGAGCGGCAGCTGTTAGGCCACAAGGGCCTATATCCTTCGGTCATTACCACAATGACTAAAGCTAGAAAACAAGTTACAGCTTCCCACTACCATCTCATATGGAGAAAATACGTGGCCTGGTGTGAGAAGGAAGGCTTGCCACCAGCGGTATTCCATCTGAACAATTTTTTGAGAGTTCTTCAGGCTGGCTTGGAACTGGGACTCTGGTTGGGTTCTTTTTTTAAAAGTCCAGATCTCGGCTCCTTCGATCTTCTTTCAAAAGAAGCTGGCGGCCATGCCTGAGGTTCAAACCTTTCTACAAGGGGTCCTGAGGATTCAGCCCCCTTTTGTACCGCCCACTGCACCTTGGGACTTGGAGGTGGTTTTATCTTTTCTACAGTCCTCTTGGATCCCCTGGAAGGGTCTGATCTTAAACATCTTACTTGGAAGACTGTTGTACTGCTGGCCTTGGCTTCAGCTAGACGGGTGTCTTGAGCTTGGAGCATTGTCATGTAAGAGCCCTTACCTGGTGTTTCATGAGGATTGGGCAGAACTCAGGACAAGGCCGCAATTCTTACCAAAGGTTGTTTCGGCGTTCCACCTTAACCAACCTATTGTGGTCCCTTCCAGCTCAGCGCATCCGGATACACCTTCTTCCTTGGATGTGGTTCACACTCTGAGTGTATGTTAAGCACACAGCTAGACTTCGAAAGATGGATAGTCTTTTTGTGCTTTATGATGCACAGAAGAGGGGCTCTGCTGCTTCTACGCAGACCATAGCACGTTGGATATGGTGCACGATCCAACAGTCATATGGAATGGCTGGTTTATCCCTTCCATCATCGTTGAAGGCTCATTCAACCAGATCTGTGGGGACTTCTTGGGCGGCTTTGCAGGGCTGCAACTTGGTGAGGTCATAACACATTTGGCCAGAGTCATCCATGATGATCCTCACTAGAAGGGAGAGAGTGGCTCACTCTCCATCTCATGCAGCCTGGGACACTTGCGGCAGGCAGCGCGCCGGGTCACTCCCTTATGCTCCGGCGGCCGTGTTCCAGTGGCGCTGTGACGAGGGGATCACCAAGCCACCGATTAAGACCAGAAGAGCTGCATGAGGCTCGAGAGCAGGCCCTGTGCTATACAATCCGCTGATTGTATTGGCAGTGCTCCCTGACGAGAGATATAGCGATTAAACACTGGGCGACATTGACCTTAAAAATTGGTAATGTCACCTAGCCTCCCGCTCAACATGTCGTTGATGATATATATGCAGATTTGACTGCATGTTCAACAGGTTGTTAACGATATATAGTATTCAATCCTGTGTCACAACTGTCGGTCCGTCCCAACAGCCCTGACCCGTTTTAGTTTTGCTCAACCGCAAAATGGCTGGAGAGATTCAATGTCCCGACTACCGATCGGCGAAAACGGGGCGTGGATGCGTAAACGGCCGTGGTTGGTCAAGATTCGGCTGTGATCACGACAATCAATGGTCGTTTTCGGCAAAGTGGGCTCGATGGCTTTTAAAGTCATGCCCATTCTAATCTGCCTCTTCAATGCTGATTGAGTGCGGGATGTTCTAACTTCTGCAGCCCTGTTTCGCCCCCCTTCCCCGGCCACCACATTCTTAATGATCGCAAATGCTCTAACATATGTGATCATTAACGCAAGGGACAGCTCTTGCGATAAGAGCTGTCCCTTGCAATGCAGCGCTGGTGCTGGACTTCCAGGTCCGTGACGGATCCCTCACACAGCGCTGCGGTAAGAAGGCTTCTGCAGGGCATGCCACTGCGGAGAGGGGGCAGAGCATACAGAAATGCGGTAAAAACTCAGATAACGGGGTTTTTACCGCATTTCAGCTTTAGAGATCTCCCCCCGAATATCCCCCATAGTGCGTACATACATAATATGTATATGTGATGTTATCGTGCATATCATTTTATAAAAATGGCATAGTGTGTACCCAGCTTTACATGTCTGTCAGTTTAATTATTTAACATTTCTTTCCTACTTGCTGAATGAAGGAATGGTACAATCAAAAGTATGTATTTTTACTGGTTGCATAAAATAGTGTGAAATATTTAGTACAGAAGTGAAATAATGCCTGGCCATGGTGCAAAGCAGAATACAGAACAAATGGAGAAAATGTCAACAACATTAGCGGAGAGGGACTTTGGACCTTGGAGTTATACTTTCAGATGATATGAACATAAGCCAGCAGTGAGAAAGCTAGTGGCTATAATAATAGGGTGTGAGAATCAGAAAGTGAGAGATTTGGGGAGAGTTTTCCCATTTAATTTAAAGGTGCAATCAATTACATGACGAAATCAAACTGGTTTTTCAAAGTAAATGATTGCTGCCTTAGATCATATATTTTTGCTGTAACAAACACAACTGCATTTTGTTAATTGTAATACTATGATGCTTAATCCTGAATAAAAAAAATTTGGGGGAAAAAAAAAATTATTGCTGCTTTATAAATAAATGTGAAAATTCTCCCAAAATCTCACTTTCTGATTCTCATACCCTATTACATTTGGCTCTTGGTTGTATAAGAAGAGATATTCGTAATTATAGGTAGGTTTTATTGCTCTAAATAACTATCATTGAGTGCTGTTGTGCCCTCCTCAAGATCCAAAAGATTACAAATCGCAACTAAAGGCCCATACACACTCGGCGACTTTGAACTGAAAGACGCTCAAAACAGCCTGTTTGAGCGGCTTTCAGCTCAAAGCCGCCCAGTGTGTATGTTCCGACGATGAGCGCTGCTGTGTGCTCCCGCAACATCGCCAGGAAAGCCGTAATACCAGCAGATGAGCGGCTTTGAGGATTGCTTTGCATAGCTCCCCCCCCCCATCCATCGGCGCTGGGCAGAGGGAAAGCCGCTCAGTGTGTATGCAGTGAGCGGCTTTCCCCCCAGCGGTGATTGTCATCACCGCTGTCCATACACGCTGGGCATAGTCGCCCAGTGTGTATGGACTTTAAATGGTGAATAAATTACTATAAAAACTGCATTTTAAATTTCTTCTTCAGACATAAAGACAGGGAGAGGAAGGAGCCACTGTGCCTGCAGCGTGACGAGTGCAGTGAGCCCCGCATTCGGGATTCTGAAATTGGGCTAATGACTGTCAGAATCCCGACTGTCGGTGTGTTATACCACACCCCCTTGAACAAATGCTGATAATCTAGGGCACCCTAGTCAAGAAAGTTTGGAAACCCTTGGATACGGACTAGAATTTGTACAATTCCATGTGGGCAGTATGAATAAGGGATAATCTACGATAATAATAGTATATTGGCAAAGTGGCTAATATTGCTGCCTCACAGTACAGTGGTCACAATTTATGTTTTGGATAGGACCTTATCAGTGTCTAGTTTTTATGTTCTCCTCACTGCTTGCTTCTGTTTCCTTCAATGGTCCAAAGACATAGGTGGTATCCAGTTACCCACGATCATTGTCGCTGGTAAATTGCTTCACCTAGGGCTTCCCAAATAGCCCTGACAATCCAGCGCGTGTTGTGGCTTATTAGGGATTTTGTTTCACCTGCCTCTGGCAAGCAAAACCAAATCCACGAAAGCAGTTCTGTTTTTGGGGCAAAAATGGCTCTGCAGCCGGCGATAACACACTGGTGTTACCTGAATATATAGTTTTTCATAGTGTCTGATTTAATTAGCGTTTGACAAATATTAGGTTTTGTGTAATAGGGAGTATAAATTGTAAGTACCAATGTGACAGGTCCTAATGTAAATGCTTATTATCATTGCTGTGCTTGCCATGCTTCGGGCACACTATTATATTCTCCCTCCAGGCCCTAGTGGATGGTATGTCATGAAATACCGCCTGTCGGCACGTCTGCTAAGAGAGAGAGACTTAAACTCATGTCAACTTTCTGACTGTCGACCTCGCCGTTGTAGACCTAATTGTGTCAATTTATTTACAGATTCTTATATAGCGCAGCAGATTCCGTTGCGCTTTACAATGGTAGACAGTGATAAGACAAACTGGGTAATGACAGACTTGGTGGTATGAGGACCCTGCTGCAAGCTTACAATCTATAGGGATATAGGAGGGAAACACAAGGACAGGCATCAGTAATAGCAGTCCCACAGTTACAAGTCCAGAAGGGAAGCTATATAATACATAAGTGCCTCAGAGGGTTATGCATGTAGAACTTAAATATGATAGGCTTGCCTGAAGAGATGAGTTTTCAGAGAACGCTTGAAAGTTTGCAGGCTAGTAGAGAGTCTTATTGTGTGCATGGAAGGGCATTCCATAGGGGGGGAGCAGCCCTATTAAAGTCTTGTAATAGTGAATGGGAGCTAGTGATCCGTGCAGAAAAGAGATGCAGATCTTGTGCAGAGCGGAGTGGCCGAGAAGGGAGATATTTTGTGATAAGTAAAGAGATATAGGGCAAGATGTATTAAAATACATTGCCGCCCTTTGCGCCCCCCCCCCCCCCCCCCACCGCAATGCCAGCGCATATGTACTAACATATGCGACTGGCATCGCGGTGCGGTGACGGAGCCCCCCCGCGATACCTGTACTCTGGTGTGCGGGGGGTCTCCGTCACCTCCCTGCTGCCTGGCTCTCCCCTCATGCCGGGGACAGCTAAGCAGGCTGTCCCCGGCACCTTCTCCTCCCCCCTGCAGCCGGAAGGATGTCAGGCTGCTTCACTAGGGGGAGGAGGGGTTTACCTTCCGGGGTCCAGAAGGACCCTTCAGGAAGGTAAGCCAGAGGGGGGGGGGGTCGGCGAGGCGGCAGGCTTGCGGCGGCGAAAAGAAGCCCATAGGCTTCTATAGGGTATCGCCACCCAAAAGTGGCGATACCCTTCAATGCGGTATCATTTTCGATACATTGGAAAATGCGGTATAACCGGGGTTTTACCGCATTTTCCGTTTGATACATCTCGCCCATAAGCTGGTGCACTATGGTTAATAGCTTTATATGTGAGTAGAAGTGTTTTTTATTGAATACGGTAAGATACAGACAACCAATGTCAACCCTTCCAACCCTGTTGACCTTAGCCATGTTGACCTATTTTGGGTGTCCACCTTATGACCGTATCCTGTTTTTAGGGGGCCTTTAGTAATAGCTGGCTCACTTAGCACTGTCTTAGGCGACTATCACAGCATATTATTCTAGCCTGGTGTTACAGCTAGCATGCAGATAAAAGCCTTTAGTACATATCGAGAAGTGATCTTCACAGTATTTGCATCTCCTATGAGGTCCAAGTGGCAGCCATTAGTGCATTGCATTTTCTGCTGGCAGGGACTCAGCAAAGCCTTGAAGGCTTCATTGAAGACGGAATGATGTTTGCGTTTCCCCCATCGCTGACAATGGGGGGCTTGTTGCTTATGCCATCTTGATGGCATTAACAATACAGTGACAAACATCAGTCACCTAAGCTTTAAGCTGTTAAATACTGAATGAATGACCTAATCTTGTGAGTGATGAAGGGGGTTATGTGGTTACATGGAGCCCTGAGTTTGAGAAATGTAGCCTGCAGGAACCCCACCTTCTTATTCAGGCTACACCCCTCCTTCTCTGTAGTTTAATGGTCCAAGCGGCCTTGGGGCATGTAATCACCCCCTTACATCTATTATGCGTTTTCGGTAGCAAACTTGTTGTGTATTCGGTTGTCTAATAGATTCATGCGGACATTTAGGAGTGATAAGTAATACCCCTTTTACACCAAAATCCCTGGTCGGACCCTGGTCTTTGAACACGGAAGTTTCCAGGGTCGGACCCTGCTTCATACCCCATTTACACAGCACTTCAACTTGGGTCGGACCTGGGTCTGCACCATTTACACTGAACCTGGGTCAGCCCTGCTTTTCCCTATGGATGACATTAAAAATGTCAATTTTAGGACTGATAAACTGCCAGCCAGCCTTCCCTCAATGATTTAAATAAAAATTAAAAGACATGACAAGTTAGCATTGAAAAATGTTGGTTGGTTTATTTAGCAAAATATTTTGTCAAAAAGTTATATTCAGTGATGAAGCACACATAGCGGTATAAAAGTGCAGCATCACCCATATGCTCCCCCCAGTCCTCTGCCCCTGCAGCAGCAGTCAGTTGGTCGACCTAAAGATGGTCGACAGTCATTAGGTCGACACCAGTAGGTCGACATACTGCAAGGTCCACATGGGACAAGGTCAACAGGTCATTAGGTCGACACAAGCATTAGGTCGGCATAGGATTTTTCACTGTTTAATGAGCCGACATATACCGACAGGCGGTATTTCATGCCCTAATATCCACTAGGGCAGTGATGGCTAACCTTGACACTCCAGCTGTTATTGAACTACACATCCCAGCATGCCCTGCTACAGTTTTACTATTTGGCCATGCTAAAACTGATGCAGGGCATGCTGGGATGTGTAGTTCAACAACAGCTGGAGTGTCAAGGTTAGCCTTCACTGCACTGGGGCATTGTGGGAGAATAAAATAGTGTGCCGAGTGCATGGACACTTAAAACTGTGTCCATGTCGACATTCGGGTAAAAAAAAATAGTGAAAAACCCCATGTTGACCTTTTGACTGTCGACCTAGACCATGTCGACCTAATGCTTGTGTCGACCTGATGACCTGTCGATCTTATCCCATGTCGACCTTGCAGTATGTCGACCTTATGACTGTCGACAATCTTTAGGTCGACCATACAATCCATACCCCTCCCCCCAGCCCCCCCAAAACATACATAAATGATTTCTGTAGGTAGAGTATATATCCCTTAAAAAATGGAGTCACTGGAGTGGTAGGCACATCACGCACCCTCCTCCTTTAAGCTCTTGGTCCCACTACTGCCTGACAGCGCTGCATCCTAGTACCAGATAGGGTTGTGGCAGGTCCACCTGTGGAGTGCCAGGTAGCAGCCTGTGTGCACTGTCTGCACGGGTTGCTGTCTTCTGCTGCTGCAATGCACTGTGGAACGCATGGTACTGACTTACGGAAAGGCGTCCCATGCTTCTGGTATCCTTTCAGCACTACCCAGATGTCCCGACCTGGGTTGGGACCATTTACACCGCTCACGACCCAGGTCCGACCAGTGTTCAACCCTGGTCAGGACCTGGGTAGGAGACCAGTGTCAATGGACCTAGGTTGGTCCCATTTACACCAACACTGACCTGGGTCCGACCTGGGTTTTTCGTTGGTGTAAAAGGGGTATAAATTAGAGCAAAACAATTTAATTTCTTTTTATTATGGATTTTATACAGAAATAAGATTGAATGATTATTGGCGGGATGTATTAAAATACCCCCCCCCCCCCCCGCCGCGATGCCAGCGCATATGTACTAACCTATGCGGCTGGCATCGCGGTGCGGTAACGGAGCCCCCCCGCGATACCTGTACTCTGGTCTGCGGGGGGTCTCCGTCACCTCCCAGCCGGCTTCTGCTGCCTATACGCCAGGGACAGCTAAGCAGCTCCTCCTCCTCCCCCCTGCAGCCGGAAGGACGTCCGGCTGTGTTGATAGGGGGAGGAAGGGCTTACCTTCCGGGGTCCAGGAGGACCTGCAAGAAGGTAAGCCCAAGGGAGGGGGGAAAGGGGGGGGGGGCAGCGAGACGGCGGCAAGAATTCTTCTTGCATACGGCATTAGTAAATGCCGATATGTATGTGGAGGCTGGCGGCGGCAAGCATCACAAGTTTTTTTCTGGTGATTGCTGCATTTCGCTCAGTGCCTTCTGAACTATGGAGTTTGCCTTCATGACTACCAGGATGGACTCCATACAAGAAACTATATAATATTCATTCAATACACGGCCACTTGCTTTACTGCTCAGTGCCAATGGATTTAATGTACAGTCTTGTGTGTCTGAAGCTGGTTGGTTAGTACTTTCTCTCTGTACGTTTTGATAAATATCCCAATATGTCCATTATTGATCCTAGACCGGTGCGGCACTATCTAGTATCCTCATCAGCCCAGTTACTGTATATGTATATGGCCAATGCTGCAGGTGCAATGGGAAGCTGGTGGAATGGGCACTGTTATTACAGGACCAACACAATACTGTTGTCATACTTTTAGATGCTGACCATTAGCAGTCAGGGGTGTAGGGCTTACACTAAGATGGCCTTTGTTGTCGTGTATGTAAATCTACTTATTCAAAAATTATGCAGACCTATTTACTAATTATCAGTTTCTCTTTTAGGAAACGCACAAAGTGTACAAACAGAAGTTGGAAGAACTGAATACTATACAGAGCACGTGTAGCGGTTATATACAGAAGCATAAGCGGCGGCTAGCGGACTTAAAGTGCAATCTGAAAAAGTAATCTTTCACTTCTTTCTCTGAAATGGTGGGGAATGAAGGAAAAAGTGCAAGTAGAATGGAGATGTGGCTGTTACCTTGATCATGAGGATATTTGGGGATTGAGAAAAAAATTATTATCGGTCTGCTTTTATCTTAGTGATGTGCTCACTACTACTACTACTGCCTTTCTGCTACTCTAATATACTGTAGATTATAAGCACAGTATATTGAACTCTAGCCCAGCATACACCTCAGTATTTTTCCCCTGTATCATTAATTTAGACAAAGTAGTGCGTGTCGGTTGCCAAAATGTCTAGTTATAAAAGACCACAAGTCCTGGATCTTTGCACAAAATGACTACAGTATCATATACATGAAGTTTAAAATGCAACCAGAGCATCTGACATGCTACTTCCTAATTCATCTCCGATCCAGGGTGCCAATGGTGTTGTGCAGAAGTTGTGTACCAAATTTAAAAAATAAAAGGAACAATTACTTCCCTTAGTTGGTGACTTCCCACTTTCACCCTGTCTTATTGCTTAGGTATTATTACCAGTTACATTATATAGCGCACACATTTTTCAGAGCTTTACAGAGAATATGTGACCAATCACATCAGTCCTTGTCCCAGGAGGGCTTACAATCGAAATTCCCTACCACATGCACACACTCATGCCAGGGATAGTTTTTGTTGGTTGAGGGTGGGAGGAACCCATGCAAGCACAAGGAGAATATTCAAACCTAACAAAGTTTGGGCTATGGTGGGAATTGAACTCATGATCTCAGTGCTGTGAGGCAGTAATGCTAACCATTAAATTGTAGAGGGCCAGATGCCCTAAACTGCAATGTCAAAGGCTGTGTTTGAAAAATGACAGGTGGCAGCAGGTTTATCACTCTACACTTTTGAGATTTGCTCTGGGCTGGTTGACTGAATTAGGAACTTACTCCGACTACACCCTTGACTGCGCACTATTCGCTCCCTTTTCCCCCAGCGCCCTCCTACATACCCTGAAAACAAAACTACCTAAACATATTTCTCAAAATACACTCTTCATGGATATTCACACGGCGTGGTGGTCTGTCTCCACAGCGTTGGGTCACACCCCCTCAATATCCCCTTGGATGCCCCTATGGGGTAATCCCATGCTACCCCCAGGCCTGGACTGCACAGGTTTTAGAAGATTGTTCCACAAAGGACTAAAAAGCATATCCCAGGTATTCGATCCTGGAGGGCGTCCATATTCCATTGCTGAGCTACAACTTAAATTCAACTTGCCACAATCCTCCTCATTTCCACTCCTCCAGCTCAGCCACTTTACTCGCTCCCTTCCCCCAATCAACGCCAAGGGACCTGCCATGTTGCTGTTAACCGGAGCGGCGGCCAAACTCCAAAAGGGTAAGTTCAAATCTAAAATGTTTTATGACCCATTAGTGACCCTGCCAGGAGCTAAAATCCAGAAACAAATGGAGGACACGTGGGTAAAAGATATTAATTTATTAGAAAACACGCACAGCATATTTAAATACCACAACAAAACTATAAAAATACTGAAATCTTCTGTACTGCAGGAGGTTCACATTAAATGTATTCACAAGGCATATGTATCCCAACATCAGCGCAGCTTCTTCGTCCCTGACGAAGATGGCACCTGCCTGAAATGCCGCTCCCCGAAGGCCTTTTTGGTTCACAACTTTTGGTCCTGCAGGCACATAACCAAATTCTGGAACAAGATGGTGACATATATTAGACAACATTTTCATTTTCATGCTACCCTTGACCCCCTACCCCTGTATTCGCCAACTTTGATCCATGGCCTATACCCTCCCCGGCCTCCAGGCTAATCCCAATCCTTACGCTTATGGTCACTGTGGCCAAAAAGATCATACTTAATGCCTGGATTAAACCCCATCTGCCCAAGGTATCGGAGATGGAGACATTGCTACTGAAGTATTTATACTATGACAAATACGACCTTCAGAGGCACTCCACTCCCTCCTCCACCTCAAAATTCTTGGCGACATGGGGCCCATTCATAAACACCCGCCCTCTCCACCAAAAAAATGAAATATGAAATCCCGGTGACCCCATCTTAGGGGGGTATTCAATGTCAGGGGCACGTCCGTCCGGCATTTGGGAAATAATCGGCGGGGTCCCTGCGGCAGATGGGAACTAGTAGCGCCACAAAATAACTTTACCAACAAGATAACGGAGCTCTGGAAAGACTGGCATGGGTCGGCACCTCTCCTGCACTTGTTTATACTTGTGATCTCTAGAGTACTAATTCTACATGTTCTGACCTGTTATACAATTACAGCTTATACAAGGTCACAGCTGCTGATATGTACTGTAATTGTCACTATTGCCAATATTATAGCCTGTAGCAGATTAACCTCTCCACGACAATTCAGTCTCTGCCCGTACAGTGACAGGGCTGCTTTATAATAACCTCTCCAGGATGCAGACTTTCAGTGACTGGGCTGTTTTATAATAACCTCTCCATGTAGGACGCAGACTCTCCCTGGTAGTACAGTGCCTGGGCCACTTTATAATAACCTCTCCATGTAGGATGCAGACTCTCCCTGGTAGAACAATGACTGGGCCACTTTATAATAACCTCTCCAGGATGCAGACTCTCAGTGACTGGGCCACTTTATAATAACCTCTCCATGTAGGATGCAGACTCTACCTGGTAGTACAGTGACTGGGCCACTTCTCCAGGATGCAGACTTTCAGTGACTGGGCCACTTTATAATAACCTCTCCATGTAGAATGCAGACTCTCAGTGACTGGGCCGCTTTATAATAACCTATCCATGTAGGATGCAGACTCTCCCTGGTAGTACAGTGACTGGGCCACTTTATAATAACCTCTCCATGTAGGATGCAGAGACTCTCCCTGGTAGTACAGTGACTGGCCCGTTTTATAATAACCTCTTCATGTAGGACGCAGACTTTCCCTGGTAGTACAGTGACTGGGTCGTTTTATAATAACCTCTCCATGTAGGATGCAGACTTTCCCTGGTAGAACAGTGACTGGGCCACTTTATAATAACCTCTCCATGTAGGACGCAGACTCTCCTTGGTAGTACAGTGACTGGGCCACTTTATAAAAACCTCTCCAGGATGCAGACTCTCAGTGACTGGGCCACTTTATAATAACCTCTCCATGTAGGACGCAGACTCTCGCTGGTAGTACAGTGACTGGGCCACTTTATAATAACCTCTCCATGTAGGACGCAGACTCTCGCTGGTAGTACAGTGACTGGGTCGTTTTATAATAACCTCTCCATGTAGGACGCAGACTTTCCCTGGTAGTACAGTGACTGGGTCGTTTTATAATAACCTCTCCATGTAGGACGCAGACTCTCCCTGGTAGTACAGTGCCTGGGCCACTTTATGATAACCTCTCCAGGATGCAGACTTTCAGTGACTGGGCCACTTTATAATAACCTCTCCATGTAGGACGCAGACTCTCCCTGGTAGTACAGTGCCTGGGCCACTTTATGATAACCTCTCCAGGATGCAGACTTTCAGTGACTGGGCCACTTTATAATAACCTCTCCATGTAGGACGCAGACTTTCCCTGGTAGAACAGTGACTGGGCCACTTTATAATAACCTCTCCATGTAGGACGCAGACTCTCGCTGGTAGTACAGTGACTGGGCCACTTTATAATGCTTCAGTTACTCATGCAAGGAATGTTATTGAGAGACAGAATATCAGGGCACAAAGCACAATATACCCACTCTCTGAACTAATGACAATCTGACATTTTTATGTACATGGGTCCTAAAAACATAACCTATAACATTAACCATGATTATCATGGAATAATTTCTAATCTGGGAATTTTCCCGTATACTCTATATATTAAAAAAGTGCAATACCCAGGAAGACATTGGCAGGTATTCAATGCTGTGGGCAAGCGGCGACAGCAAGCAGGACTTCCTGCTCGCTGTCACCACTCACCCTGTCTGTATTCAACGCACCCCCCCTCATAGGCCAATTCCCCCTCGCTCAAAAGCGAGGGGGAATTGGCGGATGCGGCTCCAGAACCAGTGAGACTCGCGGCTAAATACAGCGAGTTTTCTGCAGTAGCCGCGGGTCTCGCTGTTTTGGGGAATTCTCGCTGTCCTGTGACAGCGAGTATTTCCCCAGAACGTTGAATAGAGCGAGCGGCCGGCGCGTGGGTTAAACAGCGAGGAACGCTGGCTTTCTGCAATCCTTGCTGTTTAACCCCCTCGCCGGCCACAATGAATACCTGCCATTGTCTATATAAATGTATGCTAATGCTTTCTTTGGGTGTGGTAGCGCTGGTTTGTTATACACAATCTTGTATTAAGCAGCATGTATTCTATTTTCCCCATCAAGGTATAAACAATCCGCAAGCCTTGGAGAGACTGACCTCATCCAACAGATAGATGGCACCATTAAAGACAGACACAATGTGTTTTTTGATATGGAAGCCTATTTGCCAAAGAAAAATGGGTAAGCTGGCATATGATTTGGTTTGGTCTATAGTGCAGAACCTGTATGGGCACGCTTGGCAGATTCCGGCAGGGATTGTATTGTATGCCTGCAATGTATTCCAGTACATTTCCTTCCATCCCTTGCAGGACATTCTTGCCTACAGTTATTGAAGTGCTGTTTAATTACCAGTGGAATTCGTTACTGTGTTTTTGGTGGTTGTTGTTGTGGGTCACAGAACAATACAATATATATATAATCTGCTGCACTGTATATTCAATGCTGATCAGGCGAGCAGTGCCTATTGCAACTGAGCCCATGCACACGCCGTTTCCACCTTGCTAGTTCTAAATAGCGAGGTGGAAACGGCGTGTGCATTCGCCACGAACCTCGACGTTTGGGGTAATTTACCCAGAACACAGAATAGGGCAAGGGGGGTTAAACGGCGAGGATGGTTTGTTTTCGGCAGTCCTTGACAATGTTTCATTTTATATACTGATATCTGCTACTGTGCGTTGTACATGGCATGCTTTTACTATGGTAATACTGGTGACTTGGTCCTAAACATTTCTAATGGGAACGTTTTCTCTTCTCTTTTAGTTTATATTTAAACCTTGTACTTGGGAATGTGAATGTCACTCTCCTTAGTAACCAAGCAAAGTAAGTATGCATTTTAATGAAGAGCAAATAGAAGTTATCACACTTGGCTTATATACAGAACCTGTGCGTTCGGTAGCACGTTTTATCCCTTCATAATACTCCGATAGGCGAGATAGCCACCGCATTTAAAGCGGCAGTTAGTTTAATGACAAAACCAGGTTTTCTTAGTTGCTAAACTGGATATCACAGGTACAGGTTGAGTATCTCTTATGCAAAATGCTCGGGAACATAAGAATTTTGGATAACTGATTATTCCGTGTTTCAGAATATTTTTTTATTTCAGTGATGTATCTTGCATTTATGTTGTAGATGTAGAAGCACATCAAGCGCATGATCTACACACAAATATATTTTTATTTGTGCATAAAACAAGGCTTTAAAACATTAAACAAAGGAGGGTTATTTTGGTTCACTCCTTCTTGCAAGTTCCTTCTTAGATGGACAAAACCATGTGCACTGCAGGTGGGGTAAATGTTACTTGTGCAGAGAGTTCGATTTGGGTGGACTTTTACCCAAAAGTGAGATCTATATTGCAGTTTAGAAATAAAGCAGCCAGTATTTACCCTGCACAGAAACAAAATAACTCATCAAAATCTAATTCTCTGCACATTTTACATCTGCCCCCCTGCAGTGCACATGGTTTTGTCCATCTAAGAAGGAATTTGCCAGAAGGAGTGAACCAGAATAAGGCCCAAAGTTTGTGCACTATCTCAGGTACTGAATTTGATGCCAAGCAATCATGTCCTTGCACATATTTAGTGCCAGTTACATGTTTTTCCCAAGTAGTGCCAGTTACAGACATACCCAGTAGGTTTCTAGCAAAAGAAAGTACATTCTGGAGACTATGGTTTTCTGAATAATTTGGATAATGGATACTCAACCTGTAATTATATTTGGCCCAAGTTGATGTGTAGTAGGAGTACTTTAACATGTGAATATATATATAATAATATATATATATATATTTGTACGTAGAGCAGTGGTTCTCTGTTATTTCCCCCTGGCAGTGCTTTTTCAGTATTTATAACCCCAACATTGGGGAATCAAAGCATTTCTACTGAAAGGAATTGCTATTAGAGAAACTGTTTAGACACCACTGTATATAAGAGCAATAAATGTGCTATAGATTGATATAATAAGGACATGAATTATACATATATATTTCTCACATAACAATTTAAGAAAATATGCATTTTCCAATAAAACTATAGAACACATTTTCTCTAGGTTTTATTTGTATCCGCATTCAAATAGGTCAGTAATGCTGCTTTCAGACCGCATAACTGGCTTTGACCCTGTATTTGGAAACGTTTCCAAAAACGGGTCTGCCAGATAAAACCCCTTTCACACCGCAGCACTTAAACGGTATATTACCGTTTAAGTGCCGATTTTTTGACACTGGCAGACCCGTTTTTGGAAACTTTCCAAATACAGGGTCAAAGCCAGTGCAGCCTTCAGCCCTCCCCTCCGTGCAGCTCCCCCCCCCCCCCCCTCGCGTGTCGACCGAGAGCATGTCGACGCCCCCCGCGCATGTCGACGCCCCCCGCGCGTGTCGACGCACCCCACGTGTCGGCGCCCCCCCCCCCCCCCCCCCCCCCCCCCGTGTCGACTTACCCCGTGCCGGTACCTCCGTTGTGGACTGCAGCTCAGTATGCTCGGAAAGCACTTATGAAAAAAGTGTCTTCCAGAAAATGGCTGCCCCATAGGAAACCCTGTTTAAAAAAACTGTCTTCCGTATGGGGGGCAGCCATTTTCTGAAAGACACTTTTTTCATAAGTGCTTTCCGAGCATACTGAGCTGCAGTGCCGGGAACCACAACGGAGATACCGGCACGGGGTAAGTCGACACGCGCGGGGGGGTCGACACGCGCTCGGGGGGTGTCGACACGCGCGGGGGGGCCTCCAGTGCTGTGAATACTTAATGAGCGCTCATTAAGTATTCACTGTGCTGAATTTAGGACCCAGCTCATTGGCTGGGTCCTAAATACCGTTTCTGAGCCGATTTTTGCGCTAAAATACCGGTTCAGAAACGGGTAGGACCCTGCATTTTAACCGGTTAGAAAAAACGGCATTTTCTAACCGGTTAAGTGGGACTGGACCTTTCAGACCGCACACATTACCGTTTTAAAACGGTAAAAAAACGGCAATTTACCGTTTTAAAAGTGCGGTCTGAAAGGGGCATAAATGTAAACAAAACCTGTAATGGGTAGGGACAAGCAATGTACATGGTAACCTAAAGAATATATAGGGGAAGCAATACCAGGAAAAAAAAGGAAGGATATGACCCTGGGCGACCAACAGATGGCAGTGAAGAGGTGGATTGCAGATGGAGACCATGTATTTCTGAGGAGAAACGGTGGAAGCGCTAAATAATTAGGCCTAGGGGAGAGATGAGGACATCTAAATGGTACCAGGTGGGTTACTATTTTTAAGTGCCTTCAAGGGACCCCATACTAGGGCTTACTAGGATTTGTTTGTATTGATTCCAAAGAATGTCATATGGGTACATCAAAAAATCCAATATCAATTAGACATGAAGTATAGTGGTTCGCCAAACTTAAATATGTCCACTTAACTTAAAATACAGTACTACTAATAAGAACATGAAAGGTATGCTGTGCAAAAAAGGTGATGTTTCCTTAAGAAATAAGGATCATTGTCTACATGCCTCATAATGTACATAAGGTAGATGAGAAACCTTGAGTAAGCCGTTGTTGCATAGGGAGCACGGTAATGTAGCACTCCTACCCTAGATGCTCTGCGTTCCTTAACTAAGGAAGCCTCCAACCAGTTTATTTGGAATAGATCAAATATTTCTTGAAATGGACAAAAAGTTGGCACTCCAAGCTGGATCCAGAACTGTACTGTCCTAATCTTGGTCATAGAAATTCTGACGTGTTGTTCTGAGCGTTTAAATTCAAGAACGTATATCAAGTATTCGCTGTAGTAAGCTCAAGAAGGATAAATATGCCTCCAGGATCCAAATAGTGACCTCCTAATAGTATAAAATAAGTTATGACTTAACAAACTAGCGGCGACTCTGGGTTTTGTTATGAAAAGGAGCAGAAATACACTACTATATCCAAGTATCTCTGAAAGTAGGGTTGTCTCCTGTAGAAACACTATTTGTGCCCCAGGACCTATAAGAGGGTAGGTGATAATAAATGAGAGAAGGTAGAGAGACCAGGGGTATCTGAGCAATGGGACGACCTCATCCTATGTTCTATGGGGGTAAATTAGTAAGGGTTGGGATCATTTGGTCTACAGCACTATGGTGGACAGTCAAAAGGTCTACATGGGGAAAGGTCCTTAGTTCGACATTGTCTAGGGCAGTGGTAGCCAACCCTAGCCCTCGAGAGCTACCAACACTTCACATTTTCCAGACAACCTAGCTGCTGCACTCTTTAATCACTGACACATTTTAAAAGATACACAGATGGATCTAATTAGCTGAATGTCAACACAGTCGACATGGACACAGTTTAAAGTGCACCACATCCGCTCACAATGCGTCTGGCATGGTGACTCGCTACGCTCGGCACACTATTTTATTCTCCCACCATGCCCTAGTGCAGTGGTAGCAAACTCCAGTCCTTGAGAGCTATCAACAGTTCACCTTTTCCAGACAACCTAGCTGCTGCACAGGTGCACTCATTACTAGCTGAAACCTTTTCAAAGATCCATAGGTGGAGCTAATTAATTCACTTGTGATTCTGTGAGGAGATCTGGAAAACATTAACTGTTGGTAGCTCTCGGACTGTAGTTGGCTACCCCAGCTTTAGTGGATGGTAGGGCATGAAATACCAGCTGTCGGCTCAAAAAACAGTGGAAAACTCCATGTCGACCTTTTGACTGTCGATCTAATGACCTGTCGAACTTATGACCTTTCGCCCTAGAACCATGTTGACCTTTTCCCATGTCGACCTAATGACTGTTCGTGACCGCATCCCAAGTAGTAAAACAAAAGATGTCAGCGAGGAAGAGACATTTTCCTATCCAATTCTACAAGGGAAATCTAGTTTATGGAGGAAATTTGCACAGCATAACCTTCCAATTACAGTTAATAAGCAACTCCTAGGAAAACCAAAACCAAAATACATTGTACTTCAAGTTAACAGAACAAGAATACACAGATTCCTCAGGGATAAACTTTTAATTTGCAACTTTAACGATTAGATATAATATTATTTATTATTCTTTATAAACAGCTAAGAGCTTGTAACATTACATATATTGGTATCCAATAAGGTAGGCCAGAGGTTCCCAAAAGGGGTTCTCAGGGGCACCCAAACTGTCCAGGTTTTAAAAATGGTTAACTCAAACTGACTGCAGTATCAATGACTGTATCCGAGCATGGATATACTTATAGCCAGGCAGTGATAACTGATACATTTCTATAGTGGCAGCATTTGGCCACTAAATCTCCCCATTTTGCAGTTTGCTTTCCAAACTCTGTAAACCATAATCACAAGGGAGACTAGGGGTTAGGTCATACCAAATAATGAAATGCCATTCATTTGGTTAAACTGTAACGTTATGTTAATGCTTTGGCTTTACTAGAAGTAATCATGTGTACTTGCTGGTTCTTTTTATGTACGCAGGGATTATATTGCTCTGTGTAAAAGCAGTTAGACATTTTTGCTCCCTTGCAAACCCCTCTTCCTTTCATTTTCAGATTTGCTTACAAGGACGAATATGAAAAATTCAAGCTTTATTTGACTATAATCTTATTACTTGGAGCTGTAGCTTGTAGGTTTGTTCTTCATTACAGGTGAGAAGGTTTTCTTGTTATAAATGTGCACTATTTATTACTATGATTTTAGCTATTAATTACTATTTTATGCAATTTTTTGCAAAGAATGTTTAAATATCCACATCCATCCCTGCTCCATTGCAGCATCCAGACTAAATTATCCCTGGGTACAGTTATGTCTGATTTAGTAACTAAAGTATTCTGGGCAAACAGCATGCCAATCATTTCTGCGTTCTAAAATGTTAAAATCCTCCAAGTCTTCTGATTGATCCTTTCTGCATTGTAATACGGTATGTCAATATTTACAGAAAAAGGTTTTAATTGGAATATCGTGGGAATTACATTCTAGACACAATTATACATTCAGATACAGATTTAAAAAAATGCAGTATAATACTGAAATGAGTTTACATTAAGTATTTTATATTAAAAGCTGTTATCCCATGCGTGCAAGTGGAAACCCCCAATTTACCTTTCACAAGTTGCCAAAGACTCTCATTTGAATCTATATCTATAGAGCAATTTACCCTGTAGTACTGTGTGTTCAGTCTCTGGAATATATTTGCTAAAATGCAGGTTTATGGAAGTGGAGATGTTGCCCGTAGCAACCACACAAATTTTTTCTCTTCTAGAAAGTGCTCTATAATTAAGTAGAATCTGACCAGTTTTTAGGGCAAAATCTAAACTTGTAAAATCTGTCTAGTAAACGTGCCCCTCAATGTGTTGGGTTGAATATTTTTGACTGGTGTCCAATATTTAGATCATTTGGCAGAACATGGAAATTCAGAACACTTCATTAAAACCACAGTATACAAGGTTATATGCAAATTTTATTTAGTGTAGGCCAGGGTATATTTATTTTTTCACTGAGCAATTTAGTGCAGTATAGAACATCCTGTAATGGCCCAGAGCAATATGGTATAGCACATAATATTCTTCACCGGTAGCAACGCACTTCCACAGATACAGGATACCACAGCACTCCCCATTCCTACAAATGGGGTGCAAACAGCACTCGCCATTCCCAGATTGGGGTGCAGTGGTCTGTGTCCACATGCTCTAATAAATACAAATACAGAGGATCAACACTCACCATAATAAACTAACTCACCTTAATACATAAATCAAATGCATTTAAGCTTGCAGCCCATCACCAAGGGACCCCATTTCACTGCAAGTCCTACACTAACAATTGATCTCTTTAGAGCCTGGCAACTGCTGACACGTCATAGCTGAAATGAACATATGTTTTTTTTTCTTGGTTTAGAGCTCACCTGCCAACTACCTTTATGGCTTTTAAAGTTGAGACAATCATCAACACAACCCCTGAGTTAGTATTAAAGGGGCAGCTGTCACAGGTTTCAGATACATGAGAAAGCTATGATCACAGAAAGGTTAATTAAAAATCAACCCAAATATATATAGATACAGGATACTACTGCACTCACCATTCCCAGGTTGGGGTGCAGTGGCCTGTGGCCACATGCTCTAATAAATATGATGTCAGTAGTTGCCAGGTTCTTAAGAGACCAATTGTTAGTGTAGGACTTGCAGTGAAATGGGGTCCCTTGGCGATGGGCTGCAAGCTTAAATGCATTGATCAATTCATGAACTTAAACCCCATTATTTATTTGATTATTTGTATATTAAGGTGAGTTAGTTTATTATGGTGAGTGTTCAATATTATCTATAACTACTCCTCACCTCTGAGGTGATGTATTGCCAATAACCGCTATGTATTGCCACACAACAGACCAAAATATTACTGAAAGATGAAATGGCAGACCGTGAAAGCAATATTTGCAGGGACACTGATCTGATTTAAACTTACTGGATATTGAGAGATGGGGCTGTAAGGACCATTTTGGAGGTAGGAGCAGATAGGGACTAGGGGTAGGGTGGAGAGTTTGTGGCTTAAAAACTGTCACAGGTCAAAGGGAAAGTACATTGCAGAAGATGTCATATTGATGTGTTTTTAACTAGTAAATATATAGTATTCCAGATATTGGAATCTATAGTGCAGCTGGGGAAAACAAAATATATTTTTTATTCTACTACAAACGATTTGCACGGTTTGTCCTAAAGTACCTCTAAAATTGTAAGAATTATTTTGGATTATATAAGAGCGTTAAGTCCCCTATACACTAGCCGATATAGTGGTTCCCTTTGAAATTGGCAGCATACGATACTGAGCATACACACTGACCGATATATTGTTCAGTGATGTCACCTGGCTCACGATGAGACCTGCCTCGTTGACGATATAATCAACATTGGGCATGCTGCACAGATGACGGAGGCGGGGGGATTGTTACAATGTTAAGCATACACACACACAAATCTATATATATATATTTTTAAAGATATCGCTCTGAAGGGACAAAATTAGCGATATTATTAAAAAAAATCCGAAAAGAGGGTGTTTAGATTCTTAGTATACAATAATATAATAATGCTGCACTAATATTCAAGGTTTCTGAGTTGCTCCACTCCTGTAGCATAGCCACAATAACCGCATGCTGAAATGTGTTGCATGTGTACCCTGTGAAATGGTTAAACTTGTAAGAAACCTTAGCCAACATTGCAGTGTTTACCCTGCTTGTGATACCGATGTGCGGACCAGTGAGGTCGGTATTGCAAGTAATTAATATACGGTGTAGGACATTTTGACTATGACATAGGCCAAATTGCACAGTCAAAATCACAAGTGCATTTAGCTAAATCGACTCCATACACTTCAAGGGGAAATCACATAATCAAAATCATCCATAGCCAATATCTCACCATTTGTATGTCCATTAAGTCAGACATCTTCTGATTGATATTGACAGTGACAGTGAAGTCTTACATATCACCACAGATGGGCTTTATATGATCATAGGAACCAAATGGGACCTGCTAAGTGACTTCTATTTTTCTGTAATATATAGCAGAAAGTATACAACAGATTAGCTTGTGATACTTCTAGATGGATCCCACTTTCTAAAATTGAGAGATTCTCCAATAGCAATTTTGTGGTAATGTAGATGATCTTTAAGACTAAGCTGAGCTGACACACTTATGACTTGTGACACACTTATGACATTAGTTACTATTTCTACCGCTGTTGAAGCCACTTCATCCAAGCTCAAAACTGCAAACACATCTTGTGCTATTGCTAGTCTCTTTAAAGCCATATTCTTGTCATTGGACATAACATGGGAACTAGAAAGAGAAAAAAGCAAGGATATATAAAGAAATGAGAGGTGGAAAGACATTGGTTGCAGTTGTACAGATAAAATAAGATAAAAAAAGCTACCGTATTTATAACTGCTATGAGCAGAGGACAACAAGACATCCCACTGGCTCAGCAAACTGCAGAAGAGTGCGGCACTGCCACCATAATTGTGGAAACGTTTACTTTCCACTCACTGCTTATAAAGGGAGCTTCTGGCTAAGTGATGTTCTTGATGATATTCTTAAGGGAAGAGTGTCGGTTAAGTTCCTTAAAAAGAGAGCACTAATTAAAAGTGTAACGGCGACCATGGTACTAAAAAGAGTGGGAGTGTAAGGAGAGGTAATTTTAAGAAAATATAGAATATAGCGAGAGATGGTGCTCGAGTGATGGTGAGGGGAGCAAGTTTTGATCAGATTATTCTTAAACCTACAGAATAAAGAAAATGTGGATGGGAAAGGTATTCTTATTGTTACTAAGAGGGGAAAAAGAAAGGCATATCTTCTTATTTTGTACAAGTCTGAAGAAGATCATGGGGGAATTATTCACATAAACTTGCTTGGAGGTTATCACCTTTTAGAAAGTGCTGGAATGTTGTGCCCCCTATTGATAAGGGAGCGGAGCTGAATGGTTCTTGTCTATTGCCAGATCCTACAGTATGTTCTCATTCGATATGAAGGCAAATTGCAGCCTCATGCTGCTCAGTTGGTGGACGATACCCCTCAGGTTGTACGCTTGAAATTTATAGTCACCTGCTTCTTCCCTCTCTTCTCTTCCCTTTCATCACATATTATTCACTCATGAACTGTACATTTGTTTCCTAGAGTAACAGATGAAGTGTTTAACTTCTTGCTGGTCTGGTACTACTGCACACTGACCATCAGAGAGAGCATACTTATTAGCAATGGATCAAGGTAAGCACATGACTTGTCATACACTTGACCGTTATAAAGCAAGAAAGGTCTTCTGTTGGCTTAGGGCAGGCATTCCCAACCACGGTTCTCAAGGCACACCAACAGTGCAGGTTTTAGTGATATCCAGGCTTCAGCACAGATGGTTTAATCAGAATCCCTCAGGTACTAATTAAGTCACCTGTGCTCAAGCCTGGATATCTACAAAACCTGCACTGTTGGTGTGCCTTGAGGACCGTGGTTGGGAAAGCCTGGCTTAGGGCAAAGTATCACCAAAGTATCAGATCTCCTCTCTCTTAACAAACATTGTTGCTTTGAGCACGTATGTCTTTATTTTATGTAGAAAGCTATGGTTCCTTCTGGTCGACCCCATTTAGCCGCGGATCTCGCAGTTTTAGCAGCCGCATACGCAGTTTCCCCCCTCTCCAAAAAATCTAGCAAGGGGGAAACGGCATGTGCGCGGGTCAATTGAATACTGACCATGCTAGTTGTGACTGTGAGCTGGCAGCCCTGCTCGCTGTCACAGCTCACAGAACGCATTGAACACACCCAGAGTGGTGCAATGCTGATGTGCATCTAAGTTGACATAAAATGCATTGCATCACAAATGGAATCACATGACTGCACTAATTACTAATCATATGCAACCCCTGTACATCTGTGTGCAGCACTGAATCTGTATACAAAGCACACTGATTATTTACATGAGTCTGGCTGCTGTATCAAAGCACTTCCTGTACAGATTCAGAGTTGCGCAGTGTATAGTTATATTTTTAAGTTACATTTTTTGGAGTTACATTTAGAAGCGGATTAGAGTTGGGGGTAAATTTACTAAAGCATCCACAGTAAGAAATGACGTTGCCCATAGCAACCAGTGAGATGCTGTCATTTTCTAGGATGCATATGAGAAATTATAGACATAATCAGGTTGCTATGGGTAACATCATTTATTTTCACTCCTATCCATTACCCCTTAGCGTTAATCAAAATGTTATACTTTTGTATGTGTGATATATAGCATGTGTGGTCTTTGCATGGAAATGGCTAAAACCTGTACAGTATTTTGCTGCTGGTTACAGGAGAAAGCATTGTACTTGTTTCCTAGCACGGCGCCCACGATTTTGATCTTACTGCATCTTATACATCTCATCGCATCGCATCGCATACAATATAGTGTCATGCAATGCGATCTTAAATTGTACAAGCACCCAGATGGGTGCTAACAATGTTAAATGCACCCCCATTGTCAACGCCACCCCTACTATTAAGGCCAACCCGATGCGTGGCAAGCGCAGCAGTATGCGTCCTCCAACCTTTTCATACCCCCAACATCCACGTCGGCGTGGAGTTGATTTTAGATAGTGTGGTGAGCGCAGTGAGCCACCGAGCCCGAAGCGTGGCGAGCGGACGTGGATGACTTTAACATGTATTCCGCGTCCCCTCACGGGGCTCGCTGCGCTCGCCACACTTCTGGCTCGGTGGCTCGCTGCGCTCGCCACACTATGTAAAATCAACTCCACTCCGACGTGGATAGTGGGGGTATGAAAAGGTCGGAGGACCCGTACCGCCTCCCCTCGCGGGCTCGCTGATCTCGCCACGCTTCGAGTTGGCTTTGATAGTGGGGGTGGCACGGACAATGGGGGTGCATTTAACATTGTAAGCACCCATCAAGGTTGTACAATTAAAAATCGCATTGCATGCCATTTGCTGGCATGCGATGCTGTGCGATATTTAATTGCACAATCCGGGTCATTTACCCAATTATCGCATACCTTATGTCACAGGTTCTCAAAGTCGGTCCTCGGGACCCCACACAGTACATGTTTTGCAGGTCTCCTCGCAGAACCAAGTGAAATAATTAGCTCCACCTGTAGATCTTTTCAAATGTGTCAGTCAGTAATGAGTGCACCTGTCAGGTGACCTGGAAAACGTGAACTGTGTGGGGTCCTGAGGACCGAGTTTGAGAACCACTGCCTTATGTAATGGTATGCGATGGGCGCCGTGGTAGGAAACAAGTACCGAAAGCACGGTTAGTATAATTAGTATTCTGGGAAATAGACCTTGATGGTGATTTAGTGGACATACATCTTCTAACATTTTAATGTTTTTTGTTTGCACAGAATAAAAGGATGGTGGGTTTCACACCATTATGTATCCACATTTCTTTCTGGCGTGATGCTAACGTGGTAAGTACAATATCCTTTCACCTGGCAAGATATATTATTGTGCCAAAAAATTATTTGGTTACACATAGAACAGTAAATTGGCACCACACAGAGGAGGCTGGGAAATTGCCTTACCAAACAGTCCATATTTAAGTGTAAAGAGCTTCCATGCAGCTGTACAAGGTGCGCACAAGCAGCTGCACAAGAACTATCTCCCCTCCAGCCTCCTAGTTTGGGCGGTATTCGGATAGCTGGCAGACACTGTCTAGGTCAGGAATGGGGAACCGCCGGCCCGCCAGCTGTTGAACTACACATCTCAGCAAGCCTTGCTTCATTTTTGCTATTTGGCCATGCTAAGGGCCAGATTCTCTAAGCTTCAAAAGTGATAAAATAGAGAGTGATAAACAGCCAGCCAATACGCTCCTGCCTGACATTTTTCAAACACAGTCTGTGACATGGCAGGCAGGAGCTGATTGGCTGGCTGTTTATCACTCTATTTTATCACTTTTGAAGCTTAGAGAATCTGGTCCTAAATCTGTTGCAGGGCATGCTGGGATGTGTAGTTCAAAAACAGCTGGAGGGCCGAAGGTTCCCCATCCCTGGTCTAGGTCAATAAACAGATGTCTGATGTGGTGCTGGTCGACATGTGAAAAAAAATCATGTTGACATTTTAATTTTTGGGGATTTTCTCAATCATACTTTACCATTTCCAGCTGAAATCCACGTTTATTGTAAAGTGTGGCGAGAACAGCGGTAGCATAGCGAGACATCTGGCCCGAAGCATGGCAAACCAAGTCTGTACACTAAATGCATACACTCCAACATGACCCATTCCATAAGGTACAAAATGCTCTGTTTCTGGATTTTCCTTAATTTAGGATTGCCTTCACCTTTGCTGGAACACAGTTATCACTGAACTAGTTCATCACAGGCGACTGCAATTATCAATTAAGAGAAAGGTACAGAAACAGTGCATTTTGGACCTAATGGAATGATTGAGTGTCCAAATTGACAGAAAACCTCATTAAAAAGCGAAGTCTACCTCATGTGTCAACCTTTTACTAATGTCGACCTTGTGCATGCCCTCCTTTTAGGGTTAACCTAGACATTGTCCATCTGCTATACCACACTTGGTATGACATTATGCCTGAGGTACAGCGGTAACCTACACCCAATATCCTTGAATACAAGCCTAACAAATGTAATCTGTAAACTGATCGTGGCAATGACCATTTGCTAAATTACCAGGATAACAGCCGAGAGCCAGCAAACTTGTTTCATTTGTCCACATAAATTCAGCAATTTCTTGACTTGCTATATATGTTATTACCACAAGGGGTCCATCTAACCCATTCAATGGGTGAGTGTTTGATTTAAATGTAAAATAACAAATTTGTCATTTAAAAAATTAATACATCGTCCCGGTCACTAGTAATTACTGGGGGGGATTGCAGGGGACAGCGCTGCCGAGTGTCCCTAGCACAAGTTAAGTGCACATTTGGTACGTATTAAAAAACTGAATCCCCACCCCCCTCTCCAGTTAACTAGCGTTAAGTGCAGAAATACATTTGCCCCCATGTGCTGGTATGACACCTCACACACAACAGTACCAGTGACATATGAGGCTGAATACAGAGGTGCAGAAGTGAGAGAGGACCCTGGGCATCACAGCTTACAGTCTAGGGTTTAGTGTACAGTTTTTATAGAGACTGCATATTAATTCCCAGTCACCACATAGCTGTATGTGATGTGCCGGCTTATTGAGAGTACAGTATGCTGTTAATAATTGTATCTCCTCTTCATTTAGGCCCAATGGTCTGATGTATCAAATGTTCCGCAATCAGTTTCTTGCATTTTCAATATATCAAAGTAAGTATAATATGCTATACATTATTGGTAATAATCTGCACTCACTTTAAAACGCAGATGTAGAGGTTTTCTAAAGCCTTTGACCATAAATTTCAAGCTTTTCCACATTTTCAAGCTCTTGTGGTGACATTGGGTGACTTCTGCTTAAAAATACAATGGAAGCATACCCCTTTTACACTTCCTTAATGACTCTGGTAATTGCTGTATCTAGGTCACGGCTTAGTGGAAAGGGGTAAAAAATATGGTTCTTAGGTCAACACTGTTAAGGTGGACATGCATTGGGTCAACTGGCCTAAGGTCGACATGATGGTTTTTTTTTTTTTTAATGCCCCACCTTCCACTAGGGTGTGGGGGGAGAATATAATTGTGTGCCGAGTGTAGCGAGGCACTGAGCCCAAAGCATTGCGAGCCATGTGATGGTGGAAGCTGTTTTTAGTGTCCCTGTCGACTGTGTCAACAACCGGGACAAAAACCGAGAAAAACCCATGTCGACCTTTTGACTGTGAACCTCCCCAATATCAAACTAAATCTTGTCTTGACCTTTTGACCCTGTCGACCTTAGGCATGTTGACCCTTTTCACGTGTTGACCCAATGTATGTTGATCTTAATAGTGTTGACCCAACGACCCATACCCTCAAGCACAGTTCTACTTGGGAAGCCCCAGTAATGTTGAAGTGGAAACAGCTGTGATTCTGATTATCTGACCAGGGTAACCACAAAAAGCCACTTCCTGGTTAGTGATGTCATCTTTTCGAGCCTGAAGAAGGCAATTTTGAATGATATCCATAAGTTTTGCAGGACTGACATGGGTTTAGTGTAATCAGGGTCGATCGGGGAAAAAGGTTGCTGTGGAAATGGGGTCTGAGCCGGTTGGGACCTATAATTTTAATGGAAAAGGGGTATAACACTTAGCACTTGCAGATTCCAGCACTGCAAACTAATTTAGAAATGGATGGTGAATAACAAAATGAAGAATGGTTGCAAATTGATTTTTACTGACACACATCGAACTGGTTTGTTTCATTGCATGAATTGCGCCAAATAAATTCCAGAGACTAAATGCCGCCATATACTAGTGCGGTTTGGCCCGGTTTCACCTGATTCTAACGGATTGGGCTGAGAAATTGGCCCAAATAGCATGTGCTTGATATCCGCTCCGAACGGATGCACACCCGACTTTTCATGAACTGGACTGAAAGGTAAATCTGGTCCAAACTTCCATTAAGGCAAGTCTGACTAATGTATTGGGGCCTTAACCTATAGATTTTAAAAAGATTGTCTGCCTTGGGCCTGTAGCCTATATGTAAGTATAATACATTATTGACCTGTTACCAGTGTCTAATAAGACCATTTAAGTAATTCAACCTGCAGTTAGGAATGGGGGTTCTGATAGAGGGGTGCAGGATGACTCCCTGACAGTTGGAATCCCGACTTAAATAAGCTGTTTTCTTTCATGGAGGTCTACGACCCCTATAGAGGGAGCATAGAATAGGTTGTGAGCGCAGCGAGCCTGCAAGGGGCTTGAATGCTCTGTCCCACCTGCTGGGCTCCTGACAGTTGGGATTCCTATGTCTGAGAAACGGTCCTCAGAATCCTGACTGTCGGATGGTTATACCGTACCCTCCGACAGATAAAGCGCAGAGAGCAAGGCTGTAATTGAGAGAAAGTGTATTTACATGGTCCTTGCTTTAACCGAGCAATCAGAAAACTGACCTGGGATTTAATTGTTTCTAGTTTGTATTCCTGCATATGGACTAGACTGACATTTCTGAAAAATTATTTTTGTAGGTTTTTATATATATATATATATATATATATATATATATATATATATATATCTCTTCTTATTTTGTTTTATAGGCTGTGTACAGTTTCTTCAATATTATTACCAAAGTGGTTGCCTATACAGATTACGCGCATTAGGAGAGAGAAATCATTTAGACCTTACAGTGGGTAAGTACATGGATACATAATACAAACCTCCTTATCCTAGGTCTGTATAATTAGGTTCAGAAAGTAGTACTAAGGAATAGTATAAAAAAGAAGGTTGGTTTCTGTAGCATGTAGTTTGCATAGTATCACTATCATTATGAAGAGGTCCATTACAGATACACGAGAGGCCTGTGTACATCCTTCACAGCTATGGTGTCCGCAGCCAGGTCCAGCATTAAGCTGTCTACAAACTGGGAGCAATTGGTCCTTATCCCATTTGGCCACACACAAATGAAACCTACAGTCCACTTTTCCTTCCAGTTACTAGCCCCAGAGCATGTGCATGAAGTAAATGTAATCTCCAAGTGATTTATGTAAATATGTCCTTATGTCTTCTCTAGAGGGTTTTCAGTCTTGGATGTGGCGAGGACTCACCTTTCTACTTCCCTTTCTCTTTTTTGGCCATGTAAGTTTGTTTGTGTTTGTTATGGTTTTGTATTAAGTAGTGAGCGTTTTAGCAAAACATGGGAATCATGTGGCATAGAAAGTTTGTAGCATTCAATCATCTGTAGGCTGCAGAGCTCTGTGTTGAGATGACAGAATTTTAGGTAAAACAGTGAAAACTTTACCTGACTGTAAGCTTGGCAGCACCATCATTACATCAGTACCGATGTTGCACGTTTGCGCATGCGCAGGCGGGTATCTGCGCATGTGCAGGCATATGGGCGGGGGGCGCCGGGCTGCCCCATTACCATATGGGAACGCCCAGCGTTCCATGGGCGTTCCCATGAGAACGCTGGGCATTCTCATGGTAATGAGGCAGTGACGCGGGTGTGGGGGGCAGGTAGCTGACCTCACCGGATGTCAGCTACCTGCCTATATCCACGCCAGCGTGCACGCATATATACGCAACTGAAAAGTCACTTATATATGCGTGCACACTAAACATCATTCGATGGTCAGTTACCTGAGTCATGCGAATGGATGTTTATGCAAAACATCCATTCGCAGCTGTTCGGGCGAAGACGCACTATGAGGGGGGGGGGGTTTGGTGGACTCGCAAGGCTGCGAATCCGCAGCTTTGCGAATCAACCTGAATAACCCCCCAAATCTCATGTGTTTGACATCCCATCTGACCTGATGCATGGTCCCGTGCGAATCGGAGTTGGGAGGTCAAATTTGATAAATCTTATGTGCAGCCCGGAGCCAGGCGGGGGGGACGTAGAGAGGCGCTGGATGCCGCGAGCCAGCGAGGGGACGCAGAGAGTCAGACGGGAAGCCAGGGGGGGGGGGGGGGGGGGGTACGTTGCGTAGAGAGGCAGTGGATGCTGCGAGGGGGCGCAGTCTTAAGCAGGGGAAGCCGGGCGGGGGACGATCTTAAGAGAAAAAAAAAATACAAATGAATAGGCAGCCATTGATTGGCTGAGAGCTCAAATGGGAGGCCGCTGATTGGCTAACAGAGCTCTTAGTCAATCAGTGGCTTCCCATTCATTTGTATGGTTTTTTTTGGGGGGGGGGGGGGGGTTTGTAGCTTGGATCCTGGCTCCCCCTGTCCGGCTCTCCGCGGACCCTTCTTCCTGCAGCTCCCCAGGAGTTGCATGCAATTTATCACATGCTAAACTTGGCACATCAAGGGCAGGATGTATTAAAATACATCGTCGCCTGCTTGCCGCTATGCCAGCGCATATGTACTAACATAAGCGGCTGGCATCGCGGTGCGGTGACGGAAACTCCCCGCGATACCTGTACTGTGGTGTGCGGGGGGTCTCCGTCATCGTCTCCTGCAGCCGGAAGGACGTCCGGCTGCTTTACTAGGGGGAGGAAGGGCTTAACTTCTGGGTCCAGGAGGACCTGCACTAAGGTAAACCAGAGGGAGGGGGACAGGGGTGTCGGCGGGTTTGCGGCCGAGGCAAAAAAAAGCCCATAGGCTTCTATAAGGTATCGCCACCCAAAGGTGGCGATACCCTACTATGCGGTATTGTGGCAACGGGGTTTTAATACATAGGAAAATGCGATAAACCGGGGGTTTTACCGCATTTTCCCCTTAGTAAATCACTCCCCAAATGCCTAATCATATTCTAGCCCTTCCGGGGAGCTGCTGGGTAAATTAGGTCTAATGTATGAGGGGCCTTAACATTTATGAATTCACCTTAAGGCCCATACACACTGAGCGACTTTGAGCTGAAAGTCGCTCAAAACAGTGTGTATGCTCCCGTATCATCGCCGGGACAGCCATTCATCTGCTGGTAATACCAGCAGATGAGCGGTTTTGAGGACAACTTTGCATAGCTCTGCACTATGTAAAGCCGTCCACTCCCCGCTGACGGCGCCGGGCAGGGGGAAAGCCGCTCAGTGTGTATGTCCATTCACGCTGGCGATAATCACCCAGTGTGTATGGACCTTTACACACACAGATTCTAATAGGGAGAACGGCAGTCAGAAGACTTTCTTGCAGGCAAAGCTCTGTATTGGAGCATCAGCAAAACTACAGACCTATAATCTCTGTATCCCTAGGGCAAGGTCTGTCATGTACAAAAGCATCTCTTATATATTTAGCAAGATCTGTCACTCACCCCTGTGTAGCTAACTTCCCGACCAGCGGCATACACAAACCCCCCCCTCCCCTAGGGAAAAGACCAGTGTTTTATGTGTATAAGGTACCACCCCCTTGACCTCACCTCCCCCCGCCCAGCCAGGGCTACAGTACACGCCCACCATTACTCCACAGCCACCATTACTCCTGCACGGACCCCCGCGACCCCCCCTCCTGCGTTTTGCAGGACCCCTGCTACCCTCCCTCCCGCGATTCACGGGACCCCGCAACACCCCCCTCCCGCGATTTGCGGACCACCGCCCCCTCCCGCGATTCACGGCACCCCCCTCCTGCGATTTGCGAACCCTCCTGCAATTCTAATTGTGTAGTTGAAAGTCTATTTAAAAGCCCATACACACTGTGTACGGGGCAGCGACGATACCTGAAAAAGGGTGTCTCAGTTTGGAAGCACAGCACTTTCCACAGGACAGCTCATGATTGTGGGCGATGTACTGATGATACAACAAATTGTTCCCTAATCTTCTCTCTCTTATTCCTAGTTTTGGCAGTTGTATAATTCAATCACACTTTTTGAACTCTCTAGACATGAAGCATGCAAGGAGTGGCAGGTATTGTATAGCTCTTCATGTTTTGTAAAGAATGTGTCAGAAAAGTGATGTCTTGTTATCATGTACATTGACATTATTTAACATCCTTATTAATGTCTTGTGGTCCTTGTGGACTGTCAAATGTTACTGCATTATACTTTTACATCTGTGCTCTTACAGGCAAATGTTGCTGCATTATACTTTTACATCTGTGCTCTTACAGGCAAATGTTGCTGCATTATACTTTTACATCTGTGCTCTTACAGGCAAATGTGGCTGTGAAGCAGCTCTGCGCTCAATGACAGACAATTTTGCTACTATTTGCTAAATCTTCTCAAAGACCGATCCAAGAACCCATTAGTGTACAGGTTCTCAAAGTCGGTCCTCGTGATTCTGTGAGGAGACCTGCAAAACATGCACTGTGTGGTGTCCCAAGTGAAATAATTAGCTCCAAATGAGTAATGAGTGCACTTGTGCACCTGCTGGGTAACCCGGAACACGTGACCTGTGGGGTCCTGCAGACCGAATTTGAGAACCCCTGCATTAGTGGAATTTGGGGTATGTTAGGGTAAGTGCTGTGAGTGGCTGCAAGCTTAATATTGTTGTTTTCTAGGATGACTGTATTGCTCTTCTAGGTGTAGAGCATATTGGACAGGAAGTGCTATAGTGAATTTATTTGGTGTACTTTAAATACATTTGTGACTCATTATTTGTCATGTAATACATGTGAAACACTGTTGGCGTTTGATTAGGCAGAAGGAGAGAGGGCTCTGATTATCATGCTTGTTAAAATGCTGTTGCTCCAGATGCAGCCCAGTAATTTTGACACCAAGCTTTGTGAATCACTCTCCCCTTATGTTGCAGCAAATCTGGTGCCTCCTGAGTCTGTAGGGGGGTGGTGCGTGGCTGAGCACCCAGGAGAGGCTGAGCACACTCGGGGCACACCTAGCTAGAACAAACACTCAGGGATGACACCTAGTAGGCTTCACTCCACACAGCTGTAACCACAACTAGGTTTGTCCTTAAGGCATTGCATCATGTAACCTACATTAATATTACCTATAAAATGTGGCATATTTTTTTTTATAAATGGGTTAAGTGTATTCTTAACCCTTTCAAGACCATAACTTGATTATGAGATGACACTTGACATTTTTTTTTCTACCTTGCTTGGGTTTACAATCATTAAGTAGCGTGGCTAATTGAAAAGGGATCCAGCTGATCACACAGCCTCAGAGCTGTACGTGCTGCAGGTTCCGAGCGATCCCAGATTATAGCAGTTGCTCCACTAATGCCAGAATGTCT
This sequence comes from Crinia signifera, assembly GCF_055691185.1. Classification (NCBI taxonomy): domain Eukaryota; kingdom Metazoa; phylum Chordata; class Amphibia; order Anura; family Myobatrachidae; genus Crinia; species Crinia signifera. Next base: position 372,970,194 of record NC_139217.1, read on the forward strand.
GAATATGGTGGCACACTTTGGAATGTGCAAATCTGGTGAATTTTAACATGTTTTATTTCCCCGATTTGCCGATTTTGACCATTTTCAGTCGGGCTAAGACCAATACCTGTCCATTATGTGATTGGAAAATTGTGACAATACACCACAGATGGGTGGAGGCTTTTACTGTTCAGATATCAAAATAAGTTTTCTGTGACTACCGCTGTAACATAACGTGATGGGATTATCTCCTGCGATTCTCGCTGTAACATAACGTGATGGGATTATCTCCTGTGACTCCTGCTGTAACATAACGTGATGGGATTGTCTCCTGTGACTCCCGCTGTAACATAACGTGATGGGATTGTCTCCTGTGACTCCCGCTGTAACATAACGTGATGGGATTGTCTCCTGCGACTCTCGCTGTAACATAACGTGATGGGATTATCTCCTGCGACTCCCGCTGTAACATAACGTGATGGGATTATCTCCTCTGACTCTCGCTGTAACATAACGTGATGGGATTGTCTCCTATGACTCTCGCTGTAACATAACGTGATGGGATTGTCTCCTATGACTCTCGCTGTAACATAACGTGATGGGATTGTCTCCTGCGACTCTCGCTGTAACATAACGTGATGGGATTGTCTCCTGCGACTCTCGCTGTAACATAACGTGATGGGATTATCTCCTGCGACTCCCGCTGTAACATAACGTGATAGGATTGTCTCCTGTTACTCCCGCTGTAACATAACGTGATGGGATTATCTCCTGCGACTCCTGCTGTAACATAACATGATGGGATTATCTCCTGTGACTCCCGCTGTAACATAACGTGATGGGATTATCTCCTATGACTCTCGCTGTAACATAACGTGATGGGATTGTCTCCTGTGACTCCTGCTGTAACATAACGTGATGGGATTGTCTCCTGTGACTCCTGCTGTAACATAACGTGATGGGATTATCTCCTGTGACTCCCGCTGTAACATAACGTGATGGGATTGTCTCCTGTGACTCCTGCTGTAACATAACGTGATGGGATTGTCTCCTGTGACTCCTGCTGTAACATAACGTGACGGGATTGTCTCCTGCGACTCCCGCTGTAACATAACGTGATGGGATTGTCTCCTGTGACTCCCGCTGTAACATAATGTGATGGGATTGTCTCCTGCGACTCTCGCTGTAACATAACGTGATGGGATTGTCTCCTGCGACTCCCGCTGTAACATAACGTGATGGGATTATCTCCTGCGACTCCCGCTGTAACATAACGTGATGGGATTATCTCCTATGACTCTCGCTGTAACATAACGTGATGGGATTGTCTCCTGTGACTCCTGCTGTAACATAAAGTGATGGGGTTGTCTCCTGTGACTCCTGCTGTAACATAACGTGATGGGATTGTCTCCTGCGACTCCCGCTGTAACGTAACGTGATGGGATTGTCTCCTGCGACTCTCGCTGTAACGTGATGGGATTATCTCCTGTGACTCCCGCTGTAACATAACGTGATGGGATTGTCTCCTGTGACTCCTGCTGTAACATAACGTGATGGGATTATCTCCTGTGACTCCCGCTGTAACATAATGTGATGGGATTGTCTCCTGCGACTCTCGCTGTAACATAACGTGATGGGATTATCTCCTGCGACTCCCGCTGTAACATAACATGATGGGATTATCTCCTGCGACTCTCGCTGTAACATAACGTGATGGGATTATCTCCTATGACTCTCGCTGTAACATAACGTGATGGGATTGTCTCCTGTGACTCCTGCTGTAACATAACGTGATGGGGTTGTCTCCTGTGACTCCTGCTGTAACATAACGTGATGGGATTATCTCCTGTGACTCCCGCTGTAACATAACGTGATGGGATTGTCTCCTGTGACTCCTGCTGTAACATAACGTGATGGGATTGTCTCCTGCGACTCCCGCTGTAACGTAACGTGATGGGATTGTCTCCTGCGACTCTCGCTGTAACGTGATGGGATTATCTCCTGTGACTCCCGCTGTAACATAACGTGATGGGATTGTCTCCTGCAACTCTCGCTGTAACATAACGTGATTGGATTGTCTCCTGTGACTCCTGCTGTAACATAACGTGATGGCATTATCTCCTGTGACTCCTGCTGTAACATAACGTGATGGGATTGTCTCCTGTGACTCCCGCTGTAACATAACGTGATGGGATTATCTCCTGTGACTCCCGCTGTAACATAACGTGATGGGGTTGTCTCCTGTGACTCTCGCTGTAACGTGATGGGATTATCTCCTGTGACTCCCGCTGTAACATAACATGATGGGATTATCTCCTGCGACTCCCGCTGTAACATAACGTGATGGGATTATCTCCTATGACTCTCGCTGTAACATAATGTGATGGGATTGTCTCCTGTGACTCCTGCTGTAACATAACGTGATGGGGTTGTCTCCTGTGACTCCTGCTGTAACATAACATAACGTGATTATCTCCTGTGACTCCCGCTGTAACATAACGTGATGGGATTGTCTCCTGTGACTCCTGCTGTAACATAACGTGATGGGATTGTCTCCTGCGACTCCCGCTGTAACGTAACGTGATGGGATTGTCTCCTGCGACTCTCGCTGTAACGTGATGGGATTATCTCCTGTGACTCCCGCTGTAACATAATGTGATGGGATTGTCTCCTGCGACTCTCGCTGTAACATAACGTGATGGGATTATCTCCTGCGACTCCCGCTGTAACATAACATGATGGGATTATCTCCTGCGACTCTCGCTGTAACATAACGTGATGGGATTATCTCCTATGACTCTCGCTGTAACATAACGTGATGGGATTGTCTCCTGTGACTCCTGCTGTAACATAACGTGATGGGGTTGTCTCCTGTGACTCCTGCTGTAACATAACGTGATGGGATTATCTCCTGTGACTCCCGCTGTAACATAACGTGATGGGATTGTCTCCTGTGACTCCTGCTGTAACATAACGTGATGGGATTGTCTCCTGCGACTCCCGCTGTAACGTAACGTGATGGGATTGTCTCCTGCGACTCTCGCTGTAACGTGATGGGATTATCTCCTGTGACTCCCGCTGTAACATAACGTGATGGGATTGTCTCCTGCAACTCTCGCTGTAACATAACGTGATTGGATTGTCTCCTGTGACTCCTGCTGTAACATAACGTGATGGCATTATCTCCTGTGACTCCTGCTGTAACATAACGTGATGGGATTGTCTCCTGTGACTCCCGCTGTAACATAACGTGATGGGATTATCTCCTGTGACTCCCGCTGTAACATAACGTGATGGGGTTGTCTCCTGTGACTCTCGCTGTAACGTGATGGGATTATCTCCTGTGACTCCCGCTGTAACATAACATGATGGGATTATCTCCTGCGACTCCCGCTGTAACATAACGTGATGGGATTATCTCCTATGACTCTCGCTGTAACATAATGTGATGGGATTGTCTCCTGTGACTCCTGCTGTAACATAACGTGATGGGGTTGTCTCCTGTGACTCCTGCTGTAACATAACGTGATGGGATTATCTCCTGTGACTCCCGCTGTAACATAACGTGATGGGATTGTCTCCTGTGACTCCTGCTGTAACATAACGTGATGGGATTGTCTCCTGCGACTCCCGCTGTAACGTAACGTGATGGGATTGTCTCCTGCGACTCTCGCTGTAACGTGATGGGATTATCTCCTGTGACTCCCGCTGTAACATAACGTGATGGGATTGTCTCCTGCGACTCTCGCTGTAACATAACGTGATTGGATTGTCTCCTGTGACTCCTGCTGTAACATAACGTGATGGCATTATCTCCTGTGACTCCTGCTGTAACATAACGTGATGGGATTGTCTCCTGTGACTCCCGCTGTAACATAACGTGATGGGATTATCTCCTGTGACTCCCGCTGTAACATAACGTGATGGGGTTGTCTCCTGTGACTCTCGCTGTAACGTGATGGGATTATCTCCTGTGACTCCCGCTGTAACATAACGTGATGGGATTATCTCCTGTGACTCCCGCTGTAACATAACGTGATGGGATTATCTCCTGTGACTCCTGCTGTAACATAATGTGATGGGATTGTCTCCTGCGACTCTCGCTGTAACATAACGTGATGGGATTGTCTCCTGCGACTCTCGCTGTAACATAACGTGATGGGGTTGTCTCCTGTGACTCCTGCTGTAACATAACGTGATGGGATTATCTCCTGTGACTCCCGCTGTAACATAATGTGATGGGATTGTCTCCTGTGACTCCCGCTGTAACATAACGTGATGGGATTGTCTCCTGCGACTCCCACTGTAACATAACGTGATGGGGTTGTCTCCTGTGACTCTCGCTGTAACGTGATGGGATTGTTGTACAATTCCCCACTTTAGTTTATAGCACTATATTAAAACAAAAAAAAAATATTTTTTTTATAGTTCACATGACCTGAGTTTGTCTGATTTGAAATGTGCTAATATGTTCTCTGTTTCCATTTCCCACAGGTTTTTGTGCTGGCCATCGCTTTTCTGATACTCTTCCTGGGTAACTTTTTGACGACGTTAAAGGTGGTCCACACGAAGTTTCAGAAAAATAAAAACAAGAAACCTTGATGATGATTAGATCCTGGATTTGTTGACTATTATGTAGCCAAGGAATGACACTAAAAGGAATCCTGCGAAAGCCATGTTTCTCCCGAGCTTTACTAAGGGCTGGAAGGCTGGCTGCAATCCTCACATGCTGCTCCCTATTTCTCTCTGGGAGAGAAACACCTACACTTACAGGAGTGTAACACCTTACATGCCACATGTGGCAGCAACACGTATTGCTCCACTTTCTACCACTTGAAGGTTTTAATGTGCTTATTAGCTGCACATAACTGACAATTCTTGGAAACCTGAAATCCAGTAATAGCAGGCTTCCCGATTCCAGTCTGCAGACCACGCTTACCTGGACAGAACGTTTAATTACTTCATGTGACTAATAAACCTGCAGGCATAGGCCTCACATCCAGATCTGCATTATGGTTTCTGTTTTGGTTGTTTTTTTAAGCAATTTGAATACTTGATAAATAAAATGTGAAAAGGGAATTTGCCTTTTAGGTTGTATGCTGAATGCTATGTTTATGTGGATACAATACATGTTCATAATAATGAAAATGTATGATATGTGTGAAGAGTGCGAAATAAAGAGAATTATACTGTATTATCCAAGTGTACACAGGTGATTGGAGTCTTGGCTTGCAGGGTACTATTGGTTGAAATATACAATGGTTTACGCCTGTTGTAACAAAAGAAAAATACCATAAAGCTGGAGTTTTAACATTGGAATATATTAAAATATCCTTAATAAATATACTTTTGCACACTAATGCCCCCCATACACGGTCTGTTAATCGGATCCGTTGTGTGCTTAAACAGCACACATCGGATTGCATCCCTAGTGCATGCACTGTGATCCGATCCGATGTTTAGCTAGTACAAAAAGTATGTGCAGCACATACTTTTTGTACCGTACTATGTGATGCGCGGGAGCGGCGCATCGCATAGTACAAAACAGAGCCGGTCCACAACGGACCGTGTATGGGCTGCTTTAGGGGGAGATGTATGAAGGGTGTGTGCAGCAGTTACCACATCGCTGCGAGAAGTGATGGGCATGCCCGTCCTTATTGGCACTCCTATCTTCAAGCTAGTATGCTGGTAAATAATCGAATGGTAGTGTCACTGCCTGTTCCGAAAACTGCAGCATCTGTTGTAAGCACAATGGCTGGCTGCTGGTACAGACTGTGTAGTGCAAGAGCAACAACTATAGTTGACAAAATAGAACACCGTTAATCATCTTAATTAACAGTTTGAGTGCCAACCTTTTGATCTGCTAAAAATGCCAGCGCAGCTCTCAGTAACTGTTCTTTTAGTATAAATAAATACAAGTACAGCAAGTCAATTAATTGAAATTTAGTTAAATATTGCACCCAAAAAAAGAACAGTCTCTGTATGTGACCGTGGCATTTTTAATGGATATAGGATCTTCTACAGCAACGTTGGCACTCAAAGGTTTAATAAAAAGGTTTGCTTGGCAATTTTCACACCTATTTTGACAAATTTCCATGGCACTCAAAGGGCTAAGCCACTGGAAGAAGGTGACGGCATATACAGGTATGCAGAAGCTCCGCAAGCGCTTGTCACAAGCCACTAGGAGAGTAGAATTTGCCAGGCAGCTAAGGTAACCCTTTTCAGCAAAGGACTGCTTCATACGTGTGTTGTAACTGGACTTGCTGAATTTATGCAGCGGTAGTGTACAGTCATTTCACTCCTTATAGTTCATATTGATTGTAGATGTGACCCCTCCCAATTCTTTGTGTACCTAAAAGCTTAACAGCAGAATTTCCTTTACATTTACATGTGCATTTTATTAGCAGCAAGCAAACATATCATGAGCACAAGGATATCCTCCAGCTGGATGCAGAGTTTCTAATTACAGTATGTATAAGCCGGGCGATGTGAGTCACCTGGGCCACATCGCTGTAAGACAGCACCAGTGATTATGGCTTGATGACATAGTAAATTTTCAGTTCTTATTCCGCCTGCATTGCTTAAAACTATGAGTGCCAACATCTGTAAGATGCACAAAAATATCCACTAAAAATGTCAACATCCCTGTGAGAGATTATTTATTATCGTTTATTTATATGGCACCATAAGGGTTCTACAGCGCCTGACAATACATAGATGATCAAAAGAACAAAATAAGAAATGTCCTAATTTGCATTTGTACTGTAAATTACAAGTACAGGAGACACTGATGCAATTAGTGGCAGAGATATATTCTAAGAAAAGCACATGCGTAGAGAGAGCCCTGCTCCTTAGAGATTACATTCTAAAGCAGGGCTGGGCAACACCAGCCCTTCAGATGTTGATGAACTACACATCCCAGCATGCCTTGCATCAGTTTCAGCATGGCCACATAGCAAAACTAATGCAAAGCATCCTGGGATGTGTAGTTCATTAACATCTGGAGGGCCAGTGTTGCCCAGCCCTGTTCTAAAGGGAAGGCGTAGACAAACTGGGGTGACACAGCAGGGATAGAAGTGAGCATAAATAGGGTTAGGATGAGAGGTGGCTGGGTTTAATGAAGAAGTGGGTCTTGAGAGCCCGTTTAAAGTTTTGGAGGGAAGTGACAGATCGGGAGGGGCAGAAAATTCCAGAGATACACAGAGCCCAACGGCCAAAATCCTGGTGGTGTGAATGGGAGGAAGTAACCAGTTTGCAGGAGAGGCGACATGCATTTGTGGAGCAGAGCGATCGGGTGGGAGTGTAAAGAGAGACCAGGGGGGAGATTCTCTAAACAAGGAATGCGGTAAAAACCCCGTTATCTGGGTTTTTACCGCATTTTGGGATGCTGTAAGCATCCCCCTCCGGGTTAACGCGGCGGGGGGCATCGCCAGAAAAATCTGGAGATTGCCCCATAGAAGCCAATGGGCTTCTACCGCATCCCTCCGCCGCCCCGCATCGCCTCCTCACCTGTGTCCGGGCAGCACAGAGCTATGCTGCCTGGACCTGTGACCTCCTCCCTGCACTGATCCTCTTCCGGGTGCAGGGAGGAGGAGAGCCCGGCGCAGCAGCAGCAGCAGCGCCGGGTGTGTGAGGGAGGGGGGAGCCGCCGGGACCTGCTGGGACCCGGCGACTCCCACCACAAAGGACAGCTCTTAACGCAAGAGCTGTCCTTTGCCTTAATTATCGCATATGTTACAACATATGCGATAATTAAGTATGCGATGGGGGGCGGAGATTCTTAGAGCAGGTCAGATATGTAGGTGAGAGAGGACTGGATGATGGCTCTAAGTTAGTGCGAGGAGCTTAAATTGTATTCTGAAAGGGGAGCCAGTGTAGGGCTTGTGAGAAAGGAGAGGTGGACATAATACATTTGGAGAGGAAGATGAGCCAGGCAGCAGCATTGAGTATAGATTGGAGTGGAGAGAGGTGTTTTACAGGGAGGCCAGAAAGTAGGAGATGGATATGACTAGTTAGTGGATGAGGGTCTTTGTAGCATCCTGGGTGAGAGAGACTGATCCTGGAAATATTTTTCAGGAGGAAACTACAGGACTGAGAGTCACTGTGTGGTTTAAAGCAGATAGAGGAATCAAGAGTAATGCCAAGGCAGCGTACTTGGTGGCTAGAGGAGATCGTTCTTCCATCAATAGATAGTGAAATTGTGGAAGGTAAGGTTATGTGGGAGTGCGGGAAGATGATCAGATCAGCTGTGTAGTTTGAGGCTCTGTACACACGGGGCGATTTTGTCTATTATCGTGAGCAATATCATATTGCCCACAATGGGAGTGTGCACCGGCTGGATATATCGCCGGGTGCGCACTCCCGTTGTCTCCCACGTAGTGATCGCTGGTCGCAGGAACATGCTCCTGCGACCAGCTGATTTCCAATGCCGGGCTCCCTGGCAGTTTCTTTTTCATCATATCATATGAGAAGTTGTGAAATTTTCCATTGTTGGTTTTTTTTAAAGCAGGTTTACCAATCCAGATCATGTACAAAAATTATTCAGTACTTGTGTATTATCACAGCGCCCACTAAGCAATTTATTCACTGCTCTCTCAGCCCCGGGGGATCGTATCGCATTGCATTGCATTGCACCTGCCGCAAAATCGCATGCAATTTTATAGGGTGTGTGATGCCATGACATTACCTATACCATAAAATGATTGTATGACATACAGTGATGTTTTAGCCCTAGCCCCCACCCCCCCCACCCCCCCCCCCACCCACACACACACAAGCACACTATCAACGCCACCCCGAAGCGTGGCGAGCAGCGGCGGAACGCGTCCTCCGACTTTTTCATTACCCCACTATCCACGTCGGTGTGGAGTTGAATTCATATAGTGTGGCGAGCGGACGTGGAATACATGTAAAGTAATCCACGTCCGCTCGCCACACTTTGGGCTCGGTGGCTCGCTGTGCTCTCCACACTATATAAAATCAACTCCACGCCGACGTGGATAGTTGGGGAATGAAAAGGTCGGAGGATGCGGTCCGCCGCCACTCGCCACGCTACGGGGTGGCGTTGATAGTGTGGGGGGGGGGGGCCTAAAACATCATTGTATGTCATGCCATGACATTAGCTATACCATAATATCACTGTATCGCACACCCTATATAATCCCATGCAATTTTGCGGGACATGCGATGCGATTTGATGCAATGCCCCGGGGCTGAGAGAGCATGCGATGTGATTTCCCTATGGTGTCGTACGTAGTAAAACTGGGCGCCGTGATAATACACAAGTACCAAAAATTCTTATGAAAAATACAGGTTAATAGTTTTGCTTCGTTAAAAAAAAAAAATCAAAGGATGTATGTGTGCGGGGTTACTCATGGTAGTTTGTATTTTATTGTGAACAAATGTTCTTGTCACCGTAGAGTATTTGCCCAGGAGGATTGTGTTGCTGTTCTGAATAATACTCTCCCCTCTAGAAAACTATGTGCAGTTTAGTCCCTGTACATGTATGACATTTCACATACTTCTCAACAAATTTAAAAGATGAAATATATATCCAATTTTATTTAAAAAAAAAAAATAGCCCATGTACAATAAATAGAAGATAGTTTTAACCCCATAATCTGTACTCTAATTCATGTTTAGGGTTGGGAATGAAATGCTGCTGGGTAGAATCATGAGTCGCGACTTTAATACACAATGTGGCTGTTGGGTTTCTGAGGGTCAGGATTCTGAATATATCTCTATTCCTTTTGTTTTAAACAATAAATCAAAACATGAAGAAAAACATTACATTTGTCATTGAACCAATTAAAAGGATATGATTTATGCTGCATCATCCCAACAGTAACCGCCCCAAAAAAGTGCATATATTTTCAGCATAGAACAAAATCACTGAATTCCCAAAAAATTCAAAAAGTCAAAAGACTGAGTTTTGCACTACTCAGACTATAAAGCTGTACCCCCTCCCCCACTTCTACTTTACAAATTGTATTTATTTAAACCTCAATCAATTAGCCCTTTAATTGGGTAGACAGTGAGCAATATACCAACAGATTGGACTACAGTACTTACAAAGTTAAGCTTACATACTGTCGCATGTTATGTGCTGCACAGCAAACATGACAATATCGCTAGAGTTATGTATTATGCTAATAAAAGGACAGAACATGATTTTTCTGTCCTTCATTAATATCTCTCCAGCGTGTGTAGGAATGTGGGCTGATGGGATTTGTTCTAATGTCAAATCAAATCCCCCTGTCACTCGAGTGCATGCATTCCCAACCACGGTCCTCAAGGCACACCAACAGTGCAGGTTTTGTAGATATCCAGGCTTGAGCACAGGTGACTTAATCAGTATCTGAGGGATTCTGATTAAACCATCTGTGCTCAAGCCTGGATATCACTAAAACCTGCACTGTTGGTGTGCCTTGAGGACCGTGGTTGGGAATGCCTGCTCTAGTGTGTACCCAGCTTTACACAACAATGCTCTTCATACGCCAGGCATGTCTAAACTGTGGCCCTCCAGCTGTTGTGAAATGCTACATCCCAGCATGCCTTGCCATATTTTTAGCATTCTCTAATAGCAAAACTGTGGCAAGGCATGATGGGACTTGTAGTTTCACAGCAGCTGAAGGGCCATAGTTTGGACATGCCTAACCTATGCCATCTGAAGGAGATGCTTTGTTACTCTGAAATAAAATGGCTATTGGATCTGGATACACTTTCCACAAACATTTGTGGTAAATACTCCTGCACCAAGCTGTCAGGTTTTTCTAACCAAAGGCAAAAATTGGAAACAGTAAAAAATGAACCCCCCCAAAAAATAAAAAACCTGCCATAAGCCTCTTATCCAATAGCAAGTGGAGAAAACCTGACAGCTTCAGCACTCTGGTACATTCCGGTCAATTTTACAAACTCTTCCAGCCCTCCTGGTGGTACATATGTTTGTGCTGACAATGGAAAAACTCTCAAACTGTTATTCTACTTGTTCCATTAATTGAAAGATATGGCTTGGATTCATGTTTCTTCCAAATGTTGCCAATAGATACATACGGATTTCCCCTCTTCTACTTGGGCAAGATGGTTCATTCCTGGTAACAAACACAAGCCTTAAGTATTGTTGGGAGCCAACAGCCACTGTGTCCCAGGAAACTTCTACCATTCTTCTTCAGCATGTTGGTCCCGCCCACACAAGGCTTTTATTGTAATCTATGAAGCTTCTCATAAACAGGGCTGACCAGCATAATCCAGTGAAAAAGCATCACCTTGCCGGTTGTGAGTTATGTGCACGATAGATCTCCAGCTACCCGAACACTTTCATTACACCATCAGTATGCAAGTCAGAGATGCAGGGTCACCATTCTCTTTTCATAAAAACTTTACTAATTGCCTTAAAGAGACACGGACTGGAAAATACTTGGTAGTTAAAATGACATCTATTTACAATAAAACAGTCTGGATACTTTGGGTCATCATGATACTGCCGACTTCTAGAGTCTCAGAGAAGCAGACAGTTCCTGCTTTTCTTTTTCATCCTCTGTTCCTTTTTCATGCCATTCAGTGCGATCAGTGTGGCTTCTCTAAAAACATTCTCAACATTTTCCTGAAACTTGGCTGAACATTCAAGGTAGTCCTCGGCTTGTATGGTTTTGCCTGTTGCTTCTCCCTGTAAAAACAGGTAATCATTTACAGATCATGTGGGGGCATGAACGATCTTAATATGTTCGGTACATTGTAATTTATGATTTATAAGAAATGAAACCACTAAAGAGAAAACAATTATAACAAATTAAAATATTGCTATTCATCCTAATATTAAAACAACAACTAGATTAATGAACATCCTCGGTAAATGGAATCCAAGTGTCTGATTACTAATAATTGCCCAGGACATTGTGGTCGGGTTATTCAATGATAAATCACTGATGCTCATTCACAATAGTGGATCAATCTGGATAAAATAGTCTACCAGTTTCATCCCTGTTACAACAGAGGGTTCTTGCCTTCCTTTTATTGTACTGGATGAAGATGTACAAGGAAAAGGGTGTTTTATTACTGGTTAGTGTTAACCCATATTCCCAACAATGCAACTATTGTGAAGGGGAAGTTAGTGGCTGGTTTTCTCATGCACAGTCTTTATGAATAATGAGGTTGTGGGCTGAAATAACCAACATAAAGAGAAAGATGGTTACAACATGAGCCCTCTTGCACAATTAAAATTTTAGCTAACCTGAATCATAGCCCGCGAGAAGTCTAATGTTTGAGAAGAGGGGTTCTCAAACTCGGTACTTAGGGCCCCACACGGTTCACTTTCCAGGTCACTCAGCAGGTGCAGAATTACTTATTGACACACTTTAAAACAAAAAAATCCACAGGTGGAGCTAATTATTTCACTTGATTCTGTGAGGAGACCTGCAAAACATGCACTGTGTGGGGTCCTGAGGACCGAGTTTGAGAACCTGTGTTTTAGACAAAGATAATGACACCACTCTCAGATTTTGAAATCTTCAGATGATGAAATCGGCATATTTTATAGAGATGTGGAATGTAGTTGTTATTCCTGCATTCAGACACTAAAGGCACCCTTCCACTAGTGCGAGTTAGGCCCTTTTCATGCAATTCAGAGGATGGAAAGCACAGGCAACTTTATTTATATCACAGTCAATTTAATTTAACCATTTGGGTTCCACTTTGGGTATCGTTAAAACCTGGACTGCAAAAGGTGGAGCTTGGCAAAGTCTGGTCTAAGCTATTTTACAGTCTAGTATGCAACAGACGTTCACAGAGCTGTATATAACAAATATGCAGCCACACATCACAAATGTCAGCTAATATTATCCACTGTATTCACATATCAGCTCCCTGGTTTAGACCCGGCTTACATGAATCATCCACATTCTCAGATAGGAGACAAAAGCATGCCAAACATACACAGAAAAACCACAGGACGGGATGGTGGGAGTAAATTCTGAATCATACATGACACATTTCGCTATTACATTTCATAGGTTACTGTGATGGTTTTACAAGAGCTCATTGTATAGGACACTGCTCCTAATGCTAACTTTATTTGCTTACAACTCCCATAATGTAGGATTTGTGCTTTATAAGAACCAGGAATGTTTGTCTCTGGTACTGATTTTTTGTAAATCTATTTCTAGATCAGTCCTTAACCCTTACGTTTTCCCAGCAGGTCATGTTTTGTGGATTCCTGTATGCGGAAACAGGTGGAACAATGATTGACCCAGCACAGTAGAATTACACACTTGTTCTACTTGAGGACTGGAGTTGAAAACCACTGTTCTAGAACATTGAAAAGCTACAACATACTCCACTAAACAACATAAGCCTTAGATAACAAGGGACAACTATTCCCACAGCAGTTTTTTGTGACTTCCAAATGTGGAAAGTTGAAATGACATGTCTAGTTCTTGCTGCCATACTGTGACAAAGCCGCATACACTAGACAATATTTTAAAAAGATATTGCTCAGAAGGGTCCTGGATTAACCAGGACCGCTTGCTGAGGGAGAGCGATAAGGGATGCAGGAAGACAGGTAAGCGTGTATCGCTGGTAGGATGGGACACCAGCCTCCCACGACACGTTCACCTAAACACCGGACTGTACCTTGTGACTGCTTACCCCCAGCTTACTGCCCCGATCACCTATCCTAATTTGCCCCACACGGACCCCAGCCCCATCCACTTGCCCTGGACATTGACAGCACAAGTGAATAAAACCCTGGATAAAAAGCACAGCATCTCATAGTCTTTATTAAATATATATTGAGTCACCAATCGTACTGCAGAAAATCTCCACCTAGAGTCCCTTATTTTGGTTTACTCGCAAAGGCAAATTCCTTCTCAAATGGATAAAACCATGTGCACTGCACGTGAATACTAAGAGGTAGTAGAAGCTGGCTCACTTCTCCACTCTTTTCACTGCCTCCCGCAGAACAGTCTCCTGCCTCAGCAGTAGAAAGAAAGAAGTAATAATGCCACTGTATAGGTCATTGGTATGACCTCACCTAGAGTATTGTGTTTGTGTCTGGAGGTCATATCTCCAGAAGGATATAAATACATTAGAGACTGTACAAAGAAGGGCAACTAAAATGGTGCATGGCCTACATCACAAAACATACCAGGAAAGACTAAAATATCTTAATATGTATACTTTGGAGCAGAGAAGGGAAAGGGGGGACATGATAGAAACTTTCAAATATATCAAGGGCTTTAACAAGGTACAGGTGGGAGACATTCTTCACAGGAAGAGGAGCAGCAGAACAAGAGGACATGCACTGAAACTAGAGGGAGGAAGATTCAGGGGAAATTTGAGGAAGAATTACTTCACAGAAAGAGTAGTAGATAAGTGGAATAGCCTCCCATCAGAGGTGGTAGAGGCAAATACAGTGGTACAATTTAAACATGCTTGGGATAGGCATATTGATATCCTTACAAAAAAATAAGGATCAAATATGGTTTGAGGTAACATGTTTATAAAAGACCCTCTGCCTGGGGTCGGCACCTGGAGACGCTAGTGCCAGCGGGACACAACAGCCTACCCGGTCGTGGCAGCTTTGGTACTGGCGAGGCAGCGCCCATCGGTCAGGAAGAATAGAGGAGCCTGTAGATGCCGTCCTGCACTGGGTCTAGTGAGTAGCTGAGCAGCTGCACAGTGCTGGTCTGCTCTGTGGGTAGAGGGGCAGGAGCCGCAGGGCTGGAGGCTGTTCGGCTGGCTAGTGACTGCAGTGCCCTATGTGGTGGGGGGGTATCAAAATGGCACAGTATTTTCTCCTCAGTGCCAGACTGGTGCCAGACTCATAGGCTGCTTTTTGGTATTGGCAGTAATGTGTAATGGGCATTACAGGGTAACTTTTTGATGTCCCTGTTTATGGAGCATATTGGGAATTTTGTCTCAATCCCTGTGGCATTATGTGAATTTTGGCATTATACAGTATTGGTTAATTATTAAAAGTTAACCATTTCATTTACTAGGCCTTTATACCGTTATGTGATGCACAAAATTCTTTTGCCACACACAGCCTTCATAAAATTAGAAGGAACATTGATGCCAATGCCAGAAGCAAAACATCAACTAGAATGCAGAAGTTAAGTATGCAGGGAGCATTTGCGGCAGCCAGGGGAAGTGTGTGTGTGTGTGTGTGTGTGTGTGTGTGTGTGTGTGTGTGTGTGTGTGTGTGTGTGTGTGTGTGTGTGTGTGTGTGTGTGTGTGTGTGTGTGTGTGTGTGTGTGTGGGGGGGGGGGGGGGGGGGGGGGGGGGGGCACTTTAGGCTCTAGTGAGGGGACTTCATGTAAAGGACCACATACATCAGCAATTGATTGTGACAATTTTCAGATATGGAGATGATTGCCACAATTAATTTTAGATGTGTGGGCTCCCCCTTTTGGCAATCCCAATCAAAATCGCCAATCGATTGCTTAATCAGGTTTTTAAACATGTTTAATAATCTGGTATTATCTGCAGATCTTTTTTATATGTGTGGGCATTCCCAATTCGTCTTCTTCATCTATTATGAACAGCTGAAATGACAATCGATTGGGGCAATTTCCAGATATGAAGATGCAATCTTTAGATGGAAAAATCTGCCGATCACTGAAATAAATCTGTAATGTGTGGGCAAAGTCAGATAGATTGTAAAATCCATTTATCTGGCCAAAATATCCCTATATCTGGAAATCCATAAATTGTGATTGCTGATGTATGGGGCCCATTAGGCTGCAGGGTGATTAAGGGTAGAGGCATTTAAAGTGGGGGGTTCCCTCCTTCTGGATGCTGGTGTCTGTATTCTGACAGTTGGTCATCCATATATTTCCCCAATAAGATGAACGTCTAATGGGCCCCATACATCAGCAATCACAATTTATGGATTTTCAGATATAGGGATATTTTGGCCAGATAAATGGATTTTACAATCTATCTGACTTTGCCCACACATTACAGATTTATTTCAGTGATCGGCAGATTTTTCCATCTAAAGATTGCATCTTCATATCTGGAAATTGCCCCAATCGATTGTCATTTCAGCTGTTCATAATGTAAATACATGAAGACGAATTGGGAATACCCACACATATAAAAAAGATCTGCAGATAATACCAGATTATTAAACATGTTTAAAAACCTGATTAAGCAATCGATTGGCGATTTTGATTGGGATTGCCAAAAGGGAGAGCCCACACATCTAAAATTAATTGTGGCAATCATCTCCATATCTGAAAATTGTCACAATTAATTGCTGATGTATGGGGCCCTTAACTATTCTAAAAGCTGTTGCCCGCTGACGGGTTTACTGCCACATACAAGAGTTTGCCATTCGGAATACCTACCTGGTAAAACATTTTTAAGTATAAACTAGCTTTAGAATGGCCTTATCAAGAGGTACATTACCCCATGATATATCATTATTCTCTAAGTCTAAGGACTGCCCCTTAAATGGAATCCACTACAAGTCTCTCTGTTCTATTTACCTGAAAGTATGTGATTGGTTCCAGCTGAGAAGATTTAAGTTTGCGCAGGCGTTCTTTGTCCATGCGCAGATCTGTTTTACAGCCAATCAGCACAATAGGCACACCTTGGCAGAAGTGATGCACTTCAGGATACCACTGAAAGACAAAAAAGGCATAACAGGGGTTAAAGCGCACCCATTAATAAATTCAGATATTACACTTTGTTAAATGGTATTATTAATTGGAATACCTATCATTTCAAGAGTGTTAGCTATATCTGAAAAGGCGTGTTGGTGAAGGTGTTCTGTTGCATTTAGAACAAACATTTATAGGAGTAAACAATTAGCCATGGTAATTTACAGCGCCCAGTAATAAACATCCCACAGAACCCAATTTTTTCAGGAAAATACATTGGTCCAAGACATTATCCCAGATCCTATGTCTTTCTCCCAAAACAGGACATTTATTGCAGTAGGAAATTTCTAGTGGGCTAGTGGGTATTGGAATACTCCTCCTAAACCAGTCTCCAATTTGCAGCAGAAAAGTACTGCTGCTAATTAGCTTGTGCATAACAATAGGATAGGTTGGGGGGGGGGGGAGAGAGATACGATGGATACCCGCATTTTTCACCTGTCCGGTTTTGCATGCAATGGGGGGGTGTATGTCTATAGTGAAGTTTATTGATCATCTAAGTTTATTGATCATCTAAACAGATCACATTTGGTGCATCACTGTATGGGTATTATGTGGTGACTAGCCCAGGTCATTGTTCTACCTTCACTCTAACATATGGTAGCCTGCCCTGCCCACCTTATTGCAGTCCCAACACACACCCTTTCCCTACAGATAAGTTGCTGTTTTGGTAAGGAGATCATAATGACCTTATTGCATGTACCATTAACATTAGCAACTGCTGACAGCTATTACTGTTTGTACACTCCATTTGTAATAAATAACAAAAAGTGGCTCATCATCCTACAGTATATAGCCTATACCAGGGCTTGACAAATTTTTCTAAAATCTAGGAGCCAGGACAAAAGTGTAGGAGCCAGACAAACTAAATCGCCCCCAAAAAATAAAAAGACTGAAAACTTGAACAAGGTGTACTTTAATTAAAGCAGCATGAAACAGGACATGCAAATAACAATAATGCCTATCACTAATGAACCTATTTGTTGTGTTTGTGTCCATGTACATGGCGTGTTCCTTTGGAGTTGAAGTACCACCTGTCAACAGACATGTCAGGATCGAAATCTTCAGTAGATGGACCGTTCATATGGATCATCATCAGGTCACCTAAACTTTCCTCTTGCATGGATGATCTTAGCTTGTTTTTAATGACATTCATCAGGCTAAATCCTCTCTCACAGGACACCGTGGAAACGGGCAACACAGAGACAATGCACAACAACCTTCCCAGAATCGGAAATCTGTCTGGATTAGTCAGTGATAACTGAAGGAGGTCACTCAGTTTTTTCCCTTTGCCAAGAACTTTGAATTCATACCACTGATTGACTAGATTTGTTTCACAAAAAACTTTATCTTCTGACAGCAATTCTTTAAAATGAAGTGCTATTTTTTTTATTTCAAGGACACCATAACTTTCCAAGCTGCTTTCAGTTGGCCAAGAGAACGAATCGAAAATTGTAGTGCATTTCTCAATTTCTTGCATGCTGAGGAATCTCTCTTTTAAGTATTTGACGGCATTTTCAATTAAATTTTCCTTGTTTAATTGGACAGAAGATGCTTCTGCATTACTTACACCGTGCAGCTGCACATCTTGATACTTCCCAGTTAAAGTAGTAGCATTCAGAAACTTTTCTTCGTAATCTCCATTGGAAGATTTAAGTGATAAAAGAGATGAGATTGTGTTTTTAACATGCATCTCTACTGTGCTCAGAAAAAGCTCTTCTCTTTGAAACAAGAGTGAAATATTTTTGTGTAACACCAGGTAGTCCAGCATGAAGTGCAGCATGTGCACAAATTTGTAATCTGTGAGTTTTTTCAACAATCCTTTTGCAACTGATGAAGTGGTATCATTATGTCCTGCTGCAACACTTTCCAGATGAATGGTGACACACTTCCAATCTGTAACAAGGGCTGAGAGAGCACCCACCTTGCTTGCAACCCACCGTACATTATGCAAGTATTGAAACTTTTTAATCTTGAGTTCCAGGTTTTCAGCAACAATTTTTAAATTCTCGCATTCTTTTTGGAGACTGCTGATAGAATTTATACAGCGTCTTCAAGACCATGTCAAGGTCCTGCATGTACTTCACATTTTTGACGGAAGATAGAACACTCAAGTTTAATCTATGTGCAATACAATGGACACCAATAACATGTTTCACTTTTTGCTTAATTTTCTGTACCAGCCCGTTTTCTGCACCGATCATGTTTGCTGCACCGTCCGTTCCAATACCAATTAGAAGTTGATCGTAGAACAGTGATTTTAGAAGGCCAAGTTTTTCTAGTTCCTTCTCCATTGTATTTACGTAGCCTTCTGAAGTAGCACTTTCAAGAGAAACAACTGACAAAAAGGTTTCACATACAGCTTTGTTCTTGATGTATCTCACATACAGGATTAACTCTTCAACATCATTATTATCAGTTGATCCATCAAGTAGTATAGGAACATATTTAGCTTCTTTTAGTTCAGAAATCTAACGATCCTTGATAACGTTTGCAATGGAGGAGATAAATTCTTTACATCTTTTGTCATTGCCATATTCATTTGTTGTTTTAACCCCCAATTTTCTTGACAACTTCAGTAAACCCTCAAAATCAGAAAAGGGCTTGTTATTTTTTGCTATGTAGTAGGCCACATTAAAAAGAGTTTTTAATTGATCAAACATCTTTTCATCCATTTTCTTTATGCATGCAGCCCAAGGAGTAGCTTCTGGAGCAAGTTGCGCATCTCGAGCTTTTACACACTTTTGATGCTGGTACGATTTTTGATGCTTTCGAAAGCTGTCCATCTTGAATGGCCCTGAATAACCTTGGACTATCTTTGAATTTCCATCTGCCATTTCAGGAAATGAGGCACACATATCACATTTAGCAATACCGGTAGTCTGATCATAGATCAGCCATGGAAGTTCCTTGCACCATTCGGTTTTGAATTTCCTTCTCCTCAAGGGTTGAACCAGAACTACAGGAGTAGAGGTTGTAGTAGAAGTTGTGCTTGAGCTATTTTCAAAACTTGTGGATGTCGACACCTCAATCTGTTCATCGCAGCTAGTGGAACATATGGGTCTTTCTTCTCTCTCTGTACGTATGGGTCTTTCTTCTCTCTCTGTACATATGGGTCTTTCTTCTCTCTCAGTAGAGTTTAAATTTACTTCAGAAGGCTTAGTAAAAAAATGTGTCAGTCGTAACTGTTTGGGATTTTCATTAATAGCAGTGTTTTTTCCATGTGTACGCTTCATTTTATAGTTGAGCCAAAGATGAAGTGCAAACTGTGTGTAAAAAAAAACAGAACAATTATAACTGATCTATACAAAAACATATGGATCTGTAAGTGTGCTATGCAGCATTCCATTGTGCAATCGCTTAAGGCCTTTGGTATTTCTGTGCCGCCCAGGTTCTGTAGATGGTGGCCTTTGGATGATGCTGCTATGCAGTTGGTTGTATTCCAACAAGCTTCAGAGGGCTCAGGGAGTATGCAGTCCTGTCTGTGGTGCCGACCGTTCCAATGACAGAGAATAGTTGAACATTCACATCAGTCCCTGCCCCAGTGGAGCTTACAATCTATACTCCATACCAAATGTACATGCACACACATTCATTCGGGTTAATTTTGTGAGGAGCCAAATAACCTACCAGTATATTTTTGTATTTGTGGGAGCAGCCAGAAGAAACCCACGCAAGTATGAGGAGAATATACAAACTCCGCACAGTTAGAGCCATGGTGGGAATGGAACCCAAGACCTCAGTGCTGTGAGGCTGTAATGCTAACCTTTACACCCTATAGCACAAGTATAGCTCTTTTCGGCATAATAATTATTTGACTGCCACACCAAATGTATAGGGATGCATGCACAGGTGGATTTAAAACGGCGGGCCACCAAACACAGATATGCTGCAGAGATTTAGACACAAATATAATTCCTGATCCTCAACTGCAGTCAAACAAGCAATTATTATGCACAGAAGAGCAATATATACTGCATTTCTATAATAAAGCCAGTAACTGGATAATTTCAACTATAATTACTTGACATTATCCAGTTACTGACTTTATTGTAGAAATGCAGTATGTATAGCTCTTTTCTGCATAATAATTACTTATTTGACTGCCACACCACATGTATAGGGATATATGCACAGGTGGATTTAAAACGGCGGGCCACCAAACACAGAGATAAAGCACAATGGAATATGCTGCGCTATATAAGAAACTGTAAATAAATATGCTGCAGAGATTTAATAATGAACACTAATATAATTCCTGATCCTCAACTGCAGTCAAACAAGCTATTACTATGCACATAAGAGCAATATATACTGCATTTCTAGAATAAAGCCAGTAACTGGATAATTTCAACAAAAATGTAGTTGACATTATGCAGTTACTGACTTTTATTGTAGAAATGCAGTATGTATAGCTCTTTTTAGAATTGCAGTGGGAGCAGGGTTTGAACAATGGCAGTTTGCAAAACAGCACCATAACAACCTATGCTTAGTAAATGAACCCCGATTGTCCCTTTCAAAATATCACATTTAAAAAAGAAAAAAACTACTCATTGTCACTATACCAGCTCCTGTGCTTACACCTGATGAGGACGGAGCTGAACTCCACTCAGCAATGCGGGCAAATAGTGTTCACTCTTTGATTTTTTTATGGCAGGGCACATTATACAGTAATAATGCCCCAGTAGTGCCATGCTGCCAATAGTGACACAGATATAATTATCCCAATAGTGCCATCGCCATAATTTCACCAGCATTAACACATATAATCCCCCAGAAGTGACACCCAAGTAATGCCCCCAGCAGTGACACCCAAATAATGCCCCCAGCAGTGACACCCAAATAATGCCCCCAGCAGTGACACCCAAGTAATGCCCCCAGCAGTGACACCCAAGTAATGCCCCCAGCAGTGACACCCAAGTAATGCCCCCGGCAGTGACACCCAAGTAATGCCCCCAGCAGTGACACCCAAGTAATGCCCCCAGCAGTGACACACATGTAATCCCCCCAGCAGTGACACCCATGTAATCCCCCCAGCAGTGACACCCAAGTAATGCCCCCAGCAGTGACACCCAAGTAATGCCCCCAGCAGTGACACACATATAATGCCCCCCCCAGCAGTGACACACATATAATGCCCCCCAGCAGTGACACTAATATAATGCCCCCAGCAGTGACACACATGTAATACCCCCAGCAGTGAAATATACAGTGTATAACACACCCAGCAGTGACAGAGATGTAGTGCACTAGTAATGCTCACCGCACCGCCCTCTTCTGCTGAGGGGAGAAGCAGAGATTGCACTTTTCCCACCAATGACCCCGGCAGCTATTTCAAAATCTGAAGCCAGCTCCTCAGCCAATCACTGACCCCGGCTGCTAGCAGCAGAGCTCCGATTGGCGGGTGCTTTCAAATATAGACTATACTTACAGTTCGTTACAAAATGGCCACGGCGCAGCACCCTGCAAAATAAACGTAATAGGAATCGGGTCCGCAGCTGAGCGCTGCGGATGTCAGTGCAGGAGCTGGTGTCAGTAACATTCACTGCTCCAGCGCTGTGTGATTTGTCCCCCTAGCTGAATGCGGCTCCCCCACTGCCCGCATAGCAGATCAGATACCTGCGGGTGTCAGCTGTGTGCAGTAGCCGGCTATTTGAATTCGGATCACTAGTAGCCGGCCACCGCAGGAGCTGGAGTAGTGTCTGTTAAGCCAAGTGTCCTGCGCCCTCCCCAGCAGCACTCCGCTTAGTTATGCCGGAGTGGAATTCAAATAGCCGGCGTAACAGCTGACACCCGCAGGTATCTGATCTGCTATGCGGGCAGTGGGGGAGCCGCATTCAGCTAGGCTAGGGGGACAAATCACACAGCGCAGGAGCTGGAGCAGTGAATGTTACTGACAGTAGCTCCTGCGCTAACACCAGCTCCTGCGCTGACACCCGCGGCGCTCAGCTATGCGGGCAGGGGGGGGGGAGCGGGATTCCAATAGCCGGCAAATGAGACACACCACTGTCGCAGCTCTACCTATCACCTCAATAGACGGCAGGCGTCAGGTGACATCCCGCAGAATCTAGTCGCCAGACAGAAAAATCTGGTCGCCATGGCGACCTGGCGACGGGGTTTGTCGAGCCCTGGCCTATACATACAATGTAAAGTTTCAACAGGTCCCTATGAGTGCCAACATTGCCGTGAGCGATCCTCAAAATATCTGTCAAAAATGCCAGCATCGCTCACAGCGACTGTTCTTTTAGTATAAATACAAATACAGCCAAGTCCATTCATTGAAGTTTAGTTACATTTTAGAACCAAAAAAAAAAGAACAGTCGCAGTGAGTGAAGCTGGCATTTTTAACAGATATTTTGATATGATATCTTTCACAGCAAACCTATGACTAATTCCCATGGCACTCAAAGGATTAAAGCTGGATTTCAATAATAAATTAAAACAAATCTTAATCTAAAGGATTGCGATACTAGAAACAGACATGTAACTTGTAGTTGTGGCAATTTCATCTCCCTCATAGGTGACAGCTCAAAGTTATTAAAATATTTGCAACAAATACCCTTTGTATGATGGCTTTCTAAGTTTATTTTCAAAACATTAGCCTGCAGTAACATCAGAGTGTGTAATAGTGTGTACAATATGCCTCCCTATGTGGACAATATAGTCAACATCGTGTCAGCATCGCATGCAGACCGTAAGGGTTTTAACCCTTACGATCCTGATGCGCGTTCGCGTTTCGCAAGGCAGATAGTCTTGGCTGCCTTGACTATAAAGTGCAGATCTGCACTATATAGTCAAAATTGTGCCACTGCATGCATGCCATGCTATGTGAGTCCCGATACGATCTGATCGTATCAGGACTCGCATAGCACGGCATATCTACCATGTGTACACACCAGTAGAAAAATCATCATTTAATATAAACAGTATTATAGCACTATAGAAGCACCTGCAGCCTGACTGACTACTGTCTGCGGGATACGGTCATTAGGTCTACAGCAACTAAGCTGACAAGCATTGGGTCGACACCACTAGGTCGACAGGCAATAAGGTTGACATGGGTTAAGGTCAACACAAGTATTAGGTCGACACAAGCATTAGGTCGACATGGGTTTTTTTTGAGCCGACAGGCGGTATTTCATGCCCTACCATCCACTAGGCCGTGGTGTGAGCGATGCGGTGCACTTCAAACTGTGTCCATGTCGACATTCGGATTAAAAAAAGCGAAAAACCCCATGTTGACCTTTTGACTGTCGACCTAATGCTTGTGTCGACCTTGCTGCCTGTCGACCCAATGCCTGTCAACCTAGTTGTTGTAGACCAAACGAGCCACACCCCTGTCTGCACAGAGCAGACTAGCAAGTAACTTAATCAGTGCCTACCAATTCTTTCAGAGAAAACCAATCATCTGTTGCTTCTCTCATCAGAAATGGCAGATTAGGCCTCAGGACCTTTCCCAGAACAATGTGGTGGAACGGGGAATAGAACTATATGGCCAAAGAGACACAAATTTGCATAATATGTGCAGTATAAGCCAGAAGCCACAAGTGGTTCTCCAGGTGTAGAACCACAAGTCTCCAAAACGGACTCTTTAAAGAGAGTGTAACAGAATATAAAGTTGTTGGAGGTGTAGGATTTGTATTAAAAGCAGAGATCAATTCAGCAAAACTCTGAAAATTGTCCCAGATCTTATTATAAGAAGCATCAGTACTTGGGCGACTCCCTGTATGACTGGAGATCAAAACAAAAACCCACAGGATTACGGTAACCTCTTTTCAGTTTCACTCATTACAAATTACAGTAATTATTTAAAATCCAAAATAATACATTTTATTGGAAGGTGAAGGCCATCAGAAGGGACATGCAAAGGCCGTTGCACAATACCTACTGTGTTCTGGAATAAACTACTGTATATAATGAAAAAAAAAGGGAAGTTCAGCCTTACCTTTACTAATACATTGTCAAAACTGGTAGGGCTTGTAACATCATAGCAGATTAAAACCAAATGAACATCCTGATAAGAAAGAGGACGTAGTCTGTCATAATCTTCCTGCCCTGTGATAGAAGAGAGCACACATTACAGACAATACACAATTGTGCAGAACTTGATAAGAAAGAGGATGCACTATAGTCTGTCATCATCTACTTGCCCTGTCAGAGATCACACACTACATACAGAACACAACTGTATAAGGTTTACTCAACACGCAACCCTTGCAGTGTATGTACACCTTAAAATGTAATGCCGATCAGCGAGATAGTTATAATAAAATACCATTAACATCTTTAGATGTTTTATCATATCAGGGAATTGTATTTGCAGGAAGGGGAGGGGTTAGACTCAGAGGTGGATAGACGCATCTATTGCCACAAATGCTGCTACAAAGCCCTTCCCTGGTGCACACCAGTGCCCCTGATTGTGCAAGGACTGAAATGCCCAAGGCTGGGAGCTGGTTGGATTTATAATGAGGGCTGCGCTGCCTTCCTCACTCTTGTCAGAACTATCCCCAGACTGTTTTGCTCTGAGGCAGGTAATGAGTTTATAGAAGGCAGATGAGTAGTTTATTTCCCCCTTCTGTTTTATTTAGTAGAGGAGGCCCTGTGACAGGAAACAGAACAGTCAGAAATAAAACCACAACATAAAATAGTTTAGTTGGGAAAATAAATGGGGAAAGATTAACAGAACACCCCCCAACCAATCAAAAAAGAAAGCACACTGTCTTATATGGAATGGAATGCGCTTTTAACCCAAATAAGCCTGAGGGAGAAAATAAAAACACCAGGGATTTTCCCCCTAGAATACAAAATGGTGTTCCTCATTCTTTTTGTAATCAGTTTTAACATTGTTATTTCCAGTAGCCACCTACTGTACCCAGTCCATTGTTGCTTCAGCACACCTATAATCTAAAGCAGAGGGTCTCAAACTCAATCCTCAGGACCTCACATGGTTCAGGTTTTCCAGGTCATTCGGCACATGCACAGGTGCAGTCATAACATAGTGACACATTTTAAAACAGGTGAAGCTAATCTGTTTGATTCTGTGAGGAGACCTGCAAAATATGCACTGTGTGGGGTCCTGAGGACCGACTTTGAGAACTGAAGCTGCAATTTCTGTTTACAATTAGAATTGCCAGGCTAGCTATTACTACATACACAAACAGCACGCTGCGGGCATATATTGATATAAGGATATGTATTTCTGAAATCATTTTGGAAAAATACAAATTTAGAAATAATTAGATTCCGCAGACTATCATATATTTATACAATGCAAAGAAAATGAGGCATCCTTTACTCAGGACATTTTCATCTGCACACAAAGTATACATGCATTATTATTTATTTATAAAAAAGGTGCCACAGGGGGTTGACAGCACTTGGGTTGGTGGTCCAAGACCAATGAAAATTATTTATGGTCAATTTAATAGGCAAAACTTGTAACTTCCAATCCTAAAATGTGTATACATAAGCAAATCATTTCCCTGACTACATATCTGACCCTAAGGGTGGCCTATAAACACAATTTCCATAATTATTATTTTTTTTCTAAATTTCTCCCCCCAAAAAAACAAAAAACTTTTGGCATAGGGGTGCCGTGAAAAAAAAAAAGGGATTTGGTACTTACCGATAATTCCCTTTGTCAGAGTTCACAGGGTACACGGACATCTGTATTTACATTGGGGAATAGAGAGAGCGTTAGCTAGGAGTCGGGCAAGTTTTTAGTTGAAGTGATGTAGGCTCCTCCCCTCTACTTCCCCCCAGACCTCAGTCTTAGAAAAAAAAACTGTGCCTCAGAGGAGGAGAAGAGACCAGGGACCTCAGGAGAAGGAGGAGGAAACACATAAACAAGACGCAGCACAGTCAGTGTCCCCTGTGAACTCGGAGAAAGGGAATTATCATAAGTACTAAATTCCTGTTTTCTCCTTCATTCACAGGATACACTGACATCTGTATTTACATTGGGGGTTTTCTAAAGCTACCCGCCCGGGTGGAAGAGCACTGACCAATCCCACACAACCAAAGCGAGAAGCAGACCTTGCAAAGATGTCGAACCTGTAGAACTGGACCAGGTGGCCGCTTTACACAACTGATAATGAGACCCCCAAGCCACCACCCAAGATGGACGACGGAGCAGGTGGAATGTGCTGAAACTGATGCCGGTGGTGTCATATTTGCCGCTACATATGCCTCCTTGGAGGCAGGCCAGCCTCTCTTATTCCCAGCATAGAGAACAAACAAAGAATCAGACTTCCTTAGCGATGCAGTCCTGTCCACGTAAATGCGTAAAATTCTGACAACGTCCAAGGCACTGTCCTTGCCCGATTAATGGTTACTACAATGGGCTGATTTAGCTGGTAGGAAGAGACAACTTTAGTTCTGCTCTAGCTTCATGAAAAATCAAAAATGGAGAGCGACAGGAGAGTGCTCCCAGTTCAAAAACCCTCCTGGCTGATGCAAGGGTCAAGAGAAGGACCGTTTTCCATCTGAGTGATTGTAAAATCGATGGATTCCAGTGGTTCAACACATTCAGATTTAAGAAAAGAAGAACCAAAAGGGAGGTCCCAAAGAGCCGTGGGGGCCACCACCGGAGGTTGAAGATGAAGAACACTTTTCAAGAATGTTTGGACTTCAGGTAACAATGCCAATTTGCGATGAAAGAAGACCGATAAGGCCAAAATTTGAACTCTGAGGGTACCCAAATGAATACATTTAAAAAAAACAGCTTGTAGAAAATGAAGAAGGCAGGACAGACTGAAAACAGCCGTAGGCAACTGTTCGTGTTTGCACCAGACCACTTATGCCTTCCAGATGCGGTGGTAATGTGCAGAAATGACATACTTGCGCACCTTCAGCATAGTTGGTATAACTGTTCAATAATTCAGATTCAACAGCCACGCCGTTAAACGCAGCCATGGTAAGTCAGGGAAGATGCACGGTTCTAGTTGGAGAAGAAGATCTTCCTGCAGTGGAAGTCACCAAGGATCGTCCGCCAAGAGCCAATAGAGGTCCGAGTACCATGGTCTGTGAAGTCAATCTGGAGCGACGAGGATGACTGATGTAGTTTCCCGTTTGATCTGTCTGAGTAGCCTGGGTATGAGAGGAAAAGGCGGGAACAGGTAAACTAGAGAATAGTTTCATGGGATAGTCAAGGCATCCTCCGCTACTGCCTTGGGATACTGTGTTTTCGAACAATATAGAGGAAGCTTGAGGTTCAGTCTGGATGCCATAAGATCTATTTGGGGGACTCCCCACCGACGAGTCAGCTGTAAAAATACCATCAGGTGGAGAGACCATTCTCCCTGGTAGAGATCCCCGCGGCTGAGGTTTTCTGCCTCCCAATTCTCCACCCCTGGGATAAATATGGCTGATAGATTAATGGTGTTCTGCCCAGGAAAGCATCGGGCGTACTTCTCGCATGGCTTGACGGCTTCCAGTACCTCCTTGATTGTTAATATAAGCTTCAGCCATAGCATTGTCCTGGTGGCCATCCTCTGAAGCAGGGGTTGTGCCTGTGTCAAGGCCAGATAGATTGCCCTGAGTTCCAAAATATTTATGGGTAGTTTGGACTCTTGATGGGAGCAACGGCCCTAAAAATGATGTTGAAGGACTACCGCCCCCGAGCCTCGGAGACTGGCGCCAGTCATCAATATCGTCCATTCCCAACTTGCAAAGCTGCGACCCTGCAAGAGATTTTTGGTGTTTAACCACCAATGGAGAGACAACCAGGTTTCCAGTGCCAACACCACCATCTTGTGTAGATGAAGGTGGGATCCTAACCACTGTTTGAGAACATCCAAGTAAAAAGTCCTGGAGTGGAATGGTCAAACGGAATGGCTTCGAAAGTAGTCGCGTGCAAAGATGAACTGAGACCCTGTGCTCCCGTAACACCTGTCTGACTAGTTCCTAAGGACTGAACCTTTTCTAGTGGAAGAAAAAAAAACTTTTACCTAGACAGTATCCAGATCAATCCTAGAAACAACAGCCTCTGAGTGGGTAATAGTTAGAACTTTTTAAAGTTTAAAATCCACGCATGTTGGATCAAAAAGTGACAAGTGTGGGAAGAATCTCTTCTTAACTCTTCTATTGAGGAGGCTTTTAGCAACAGGTCGCCGGGGTAGGGAACTATTGTGATACCCTATAATCGTAAGGTTGCCATCATTTTGGTAAACACCCGAGGTGCGGAGTATAGGACAAAAGGGAGGGCCTGAAATTGTAGATCCTGAACTGCAAATCTAAGGAACAGTTGATGTTGATCCCAAATGGGGACATGCAGGTATGCATCCTAGATATCGAATGATCTCATGAATTCCAAAGGTTCCAGACGCTCAACCAAATGTAACGATTCTATCTTGAATTTTCGGTAAATCACAAAATCGTTCAGAACTGAGCCGTCTGGTTTTGGCACGACAAAAAGACTAAAAGAAACCCATTCCGTGCTGACCTTCTGGAACCGGGATTCCAGTACCCGCAGATGACTATATTCCAGAACCAATTGTGGTTGCAAGTCTGTAACCACTGATCTCAAAAGACGAATAGATGAGCTACCACTCTGGGGTGCCCCAGGTGGGTGGGGAGCCCGTCATGGCAAGGGTTTATCTGTGGACTTGAGCTCTGGGTGATGTGCAGCAGCTGTGGAAGACAGCGAGGAAGCAAGGGCACGTCTACCTCTGCCTCTGGTTGAAGAAAAAGGAGCCTCTAGACATACCCTTGAATTTTGGGGAGCCCGAAAATGCACACTTCAGGGGAGGTGGAGCTGAAGGTAAAAAGAGGGTCTTGGCACCTGACACTTATTGAACTGTTGGATTATACGTATTGTACAAATTTACATGCAAATAACAATTTTCCTCTTCATGTATGTATGTTGTTTATTGAAAATTACAATAAAAAGATTACAAAAAAAAAAAAAAAGAGGGTCTTACCCTCCAGGCCTGAGCAAAGAGTTTATCTAGCTCATGTCCAAACAGGGCATCGCCCGAGTAAGGAAGGGATTCCATTGCCCTTTTCTGCTTCCGCCTGCCATAGCGTGCGTGAAATAGAAGAAGCCAATATCTTGGCAGCCAATTCAGACACATCCTGGGATGCCTCCCCTAAATGGACAGATGATTCCCTGATGTGTTCCACCAGGGTTAGTAGTTTGGCCCAAGGACGGTCCTCCTCTAGGGCTGTAGTCAGTAGTTCATCTCATTTCTCCATTGCCTTGTTGACTTGAGAAGCCACTAAAGCAGGGTATAAGAGAATCCCAGCTGTCACAAATTTTTTTTAGCAAGGTTTCAAGCCTCCGATCTGAAGAATCCTTTAAAGCCACTGCCCCTGGAACTGGCAATGTGGACTTTTTGGACAAGTGAGACACAGAGATATCTGCAGGAGGTGAAGTCTCCCATTTATCGTGGGAGTCCCCTGGAAATGGATAGTATAAACTTTAACCGTCTAGACAGTTGGAACTTTTTTGTCTGGAGATTTCCAGGCCTTCGTAAAGGACGTTCCAGATCTTCAGACACAGGAAAAGTAAGAGCAGCTTTTCTGTGTCTACTAAAAAGAGATGTCTGAGCTGGGCTTCAGTGTCTACCATGTTAAGTGTAAGACGTACTGCTTTAATCAAGACCTCAATACCCTTAGAATCCTCCTCAAGGTCCTGTACAAGGAGATTCTGAACAAACTCCCACTCTTCAGGACCATCCTCGTCTGAATGTACAATTAGAGGAATAGTCCTTTTCCTAGGCAAAAGAGAAGCCTGAAGGTGGGGAGTTAACTGTTTTAACTAAGGAGTCCACGAGGTAACTAGGGCCCTGGCCCAAGATGGCTCTATAGTAGTAAAAGATGTGAGGTGATTATCAAAAAACTCTCTGTCTCTGCAGGACTGGGCTAATTCAGAAAACATGATGTCCCTCTTAGGAGGTACAGAGGCAGGTGTCTGCACCTCTGAGGGACCAGCAGATCATAACAGGCTTCACAAAAATTAACCCCTTTTATGTGAGGAGAAAACATTTCCTCGCAGTGTTTGCAAAATAATGGTTTTTGGGGCACTTTAGATGAAGTTCTCTTGCCTGTCATAATAGCAGTAACATGCCACACACCCACAGAAAAAAACAAGGATAAAGTAGAGAAGAGCCCCAATCCCCAGATTAACATCCCTACCGACACTCCGTTAGAAAACACTTCCACCAGCAATGTAAGTGCACTTACAGTGGCTGTGGAAGGTGCGCTGGCCCTGGACTGTGGCTATATGCACCAGAGACTGGGACTCATAAAGCCTTATGTGGGAAAGATGGCGCGGACGTGTGAGGATGGTGACAACCGGACCCATCAGGGGTGTCCCACAGTGCAAGACAAACAGCGGCAACCTGTCTGTTCACAGTAGAAAACACTATGAAATAAAAACTCAGCCTCCCATGAGGAGACCAAGCACCAGGGATCTAATTCCTATGGCACTTTTTCGAAGACTGAGGTCTGGGAGGAAGTAGAGGGGAGGAGCCTACATCCCTTCAACTAAAACCTTAAAGGACAGACTCCTAGCTAACACTCTTTTACCCAATATAAATGCAGATGTCAGTGTCCCCTGTGAATAAAGGAGAAAAATACTGATACTCTAGGGCAGGAGTACCCCCTACTCTCAATTTGAAATATCCTCAGTACTGAAGAGTGGAATGGAAGTGAGCCCTTATATTAAGAAGTCATAGAGGAGTAGTGTGCGGTCAGGAATCAGGTCCCTCTGTGTTTGGCAGCTGGCTGTGTACTGTCTAAGGGGTTCCCGCTAATTCCTGTCGGATTAATCCCGCTGCTGCTGCTTCCTCCAACCATGTCAGCGAAGGACAGATCAACAGTGATGTCTGATGGCAGCGCAGGTAGTAAAAGCATGAGGAGACGCTGCAGACGGAACTGGAAGTAACAAAGTGGTTCATCTCAACGGCAATGGGAACTTCTTCCACCATCGGGAGACTACTACATCTTTTTCCGCCATTACCATTATTATTTTCAAGTACTTACAATTACCCCAGGATGTGAACCACTGCTCTAGGGTGCTGTGATTCAAAAAGTTTGGGAACCACACGAAAAAGGGGACTTACAGTACAGAGCATTGACATTGTTGAATAACAGCTCCATGGAGCAGTCTCTGAGGCTGGGGGAGAAGCTGGATAAAGTCTCATTGTAAGTGATTGTGCAGCTTAGTACATGAAAATGGGTCCCAGGTCACAAAAGCCTGGCCATCCCTACTTTAAACAAACTTGGCTTTTAAAATCTTAAATACAAATTAGCCATTTACACAAACAACAAGGAGGAAATATATATATATAATTTTTTTTTTCAAGATATGTATCTAATTTTTTTGGGGGGGAGGGTTGGAATGTTCTCTTTAAATTCCACCCAGACACAGAAAATGCCCAAAGTATAGTGCTCTGTTAATGGCAGACAACAGACCTCACCCACCCTGACTGGCCTCACATAATTACCACTGTGGTACACGTCCTTCAAGGTTTATGCTTCACAGATGTACAGGAATGTTAAGCACTACTTATACCCAAACACTTGAACACCAGTCAGCTAGAAAAGGTGGAGAAATTAAGAAATATATTTAGTTTCAAAACCAGTAAATATATATTCATCTTTCCAGTCCAAACTTCAACTAAAGATAATTTCGAAACAACTTTTTTTTTCCATTATTTGATTTCTATTTCAACATCAATTTTCTGTGAAGTGGTTTCTCACCCCAGATTCCACATTCTGAAATACATGGGGGTTGTAAATAAAGAGAGGTGTGTGTGTGTGTATGTGTGTGCGTGTGTTTGTAAGGGCTATTTATAGAGGTAATAGTTTCAATACGCAAGAGGAGGGTGGATTTAATCTACAAAGGTGATAAAGGATGTTAGAGGGTGAATGTACCCATGCCAAAACCACTGGAACTTACAGGGTTGGGACTGTACAACTGTCATTAGAAAACCATGCTCATACTGCAGTGGTCAATAGAGTGCCCAGCCATGCACTGTGTATAATATATAGGTCATGGTTTTTATATTGATCATATGTTGTATTCACTATATAGACAAACTACATCTGCCCAGATTATTTATGCTGCGGCTACTGGTGGAAAGCTGCTGGGCCACTTGCTCCTCCAGACCAACAGCTGGATAATAATTTACACTGTGTCAATAGTCACACAGACTACAACTGAAGGAGACACATTTGCAGAAAATCTGGTTTTCCTTTTAACAAGCATGACAGTCTGTGGTAGCCTGGAATGTGCATAACATTTCGTGGTAAGGCTAAATATATAGGCCAACTCCTCTCTAAGCTTCAACTGTATACATTTATCACAGGGTGTTTCTCAAACATGTCAGTCCACATTGATGCAGGAATGATCAGAAAGCATACTTCTACACAATGGATGCTGGTCTATATGCTGCACCAAACAGAACACACATAACAGGACATAAAACCTGACCATTTCTCACCTTAACCTGTTTATGCTCACTTCTCCCCCTTCTGTGTCACCCCTGTCTGTCTAACCCTCCCCTTTAGAATGTAAGCTCTCACGAGCAGGGCCCTCTCTCCTCATGTGCCTTTCTTAGAATATATAAACCACTGCCACCCTGATGATTGTTTCAGTGTCCTTTCCCCTGATGCAACTATCCATATTAACCATGTACTTGTCCTAAATTGTCTTGTAATGTAATTCGTTCTGTGTTTTGTTCATAACTATGCTCTGTAAAGCGCTGCGTAATTTGTGCGCTATATAACAAACTGATAATAAATAAATAAAATAAATAAATAAATAACACCGCCAGCCATCCAACTATAGCAAGCAATGGCCTAATTCCCAGTGTAAAATGTTCATTACCTGCAGTCAGTATTTTCAGCTCAGACTAAACTAAACCTAATCATATTGATTTGAAAGAAATAAAGAAGATTTTCCGACTAATATTTGTTTTTCGTATCGTCGTCTCTATGGCGGGAATACAAGGTTGCGCATAGGCAGTCAATAGATGGTGCCTAATGGAGCAATTCAAGTATTTCTCCACTGGAGCGTTAACAACCACCAGTGCCGACTTTAGTTATGGTACAGTAACTAGTATGGAATAAAGGTATCCGGTTGACAGTGATAGGTCAACAGTATATGGTCAACATGCACAGCGTCAACAATGACATACAAAAAGTTAATTTTTTTTATTTTTTTACTTTTTCACCTGTCAGAAAGCGCGGTGAGCGGAGCGAGCTATGCATAGGGACATAGCACACTGACTTAGGGGCCACGTGACAAAATCTAAATATGGACACCAAAATAAATGCAGGAAACCCACACAATTTACATTACTGTTCCTAGCTATGCAGCAGTGATAAAGTCTTATATTGGTCATCATATAATACCTAGGTGAGGGGAAGAGGGTATGGTGCTCGCAGCATGGAGGTAATCATAGGCCTTACTGTAGCTTCTATATAGCTAGTCGGAAGCTGCATCTTTACTTGAAAACATATAGGCACAGTAAACATAAGTAACAGCGACACAAGTCGACATTGGCAACGTGTCAGTGTTTCGCTGTGCTCACCATGCTTCGAGCACGGTGCCTCGCTGCATTTGGCACACTATACTGTTCTCCCATCATGCACTAGTGGATGGTAGGATATGAAATCCCGCCTGGTTTTTGGGGGGGGGAAAGTGAAAAACTTTGTCAACCTTCCCATTGTCCAACTAATGCTTGCGTCGACCTTCTGACCCCGTCAACCTATTTCTCATATCGCCCTAAGTCCCGACGACCTTTAATGGTGGACCTAGTAACCATATCCCCATAATGAGGACTGCATTTTCATATCCTTCATTAAATGTAATGTTCACGTGAAGCTAAATAATAGCTATTGAGAAGTACATACAGCACACACGTCAGCCCTGGGAAGTGGTCACTGGGTAGCTGCTCATAGAGAATACAATCAGAATGCAAACATTGCAGACAACACAGAGAAGTGCTTACAATTTGCTGCATATATGGTTACTAACAGAAATACATAGTTATAGGCTTCAAGTTGTAAAAGCCAACTTCACAGTTAGACTAAACTTCTATGTAATAGTGTAGTCACACTTCAAACAAAAATACGTGGCCTTGTGAAATGTAAGGAACACGCTGCAAAACACTTGCCACACATAATGATGACAATATACTTCCTGTCGCATAAGGAAAAAACATTCTGCATTGTAATGCTGGTCTGTCTACTGACAAACTTCTAATTATTACGGACACTTCTGGGGCCTGTAAATGTAATAAATTTGGGAGATGTCTTATTCTGCTAGTGCCTGGGTCAGGTAATGCACATCTAGGACACCTATGTCTGTATTCCCCTGATCTAACGAGCAGGACCCTCTACCCCTCATGTGCTTTTCCTTCTCTTACTTAAGCCCCCATACATTAAGCGACTTCTCTGAGGGGAGAAGTCGCATTCGATGCCCCTTGAACCTCCCAGGAGCTTCCCGAGTGGCAGGATCACATATGATATATTGTATGCGGATATTTTGCATGAGGTATATCGCATGCGTTCCCATTCCCCGCTGCCGGGAAGTTGTCCGAGTCAATGGTCGGAGGTACAACATGTCCAATCTACAATTCTGATCCGATGCACGGATGTGAAAACACATGCGATTAGGCCACAGATTTCTTGGCCGATCCATTGAAATTCGGTGAAAAAAGTGGGCAAATCGCACTACTGCAGTGGTTCCCAAACTGTGTGGCACCCTGGGGTACCTCTTGCAGGGGTGCCAGGAATTGGTAGTCCAGGACAAATTGAAATTGTACATGTAATAGACAAAACCAGTGATGGTGGCTGCCAATCATGTGTGTACTGTACAAACAGAAGCCAATCTGGTCCCTCACCTGACCCGAATGATGACCGATAAACAGAACCTACTTAATTTTATTTTGTATTTCTACATTGTTTTTTGGTCAAGGGGTGCCATAAAAAAAAAATCTAATAATTTAGGGTGCCGTGATTCAAAAAAGTTTGGGAACCACAGCACTAATGTATTGCCAGCTTACAACTAGTATTTACTTCATACTCTTCAACAGCCCCTGACCCGGTTTGTGCCACCTTGATACAGCAATCTTTATATACTTTGTCCTACATCGTTTTGTACTGCCAGTCACTGTTTTCTTGTTTTGCTCATTTATTATGTACTTTGTGGCACCATATAAATAAAGTATAATAATAGTAGTAACGGGCCTACAGTTCCTGTTTATTAATCCAAACCTTTAAGGCTTGTTTAGATTTCAAAACATTCCTTAAATTTCTCTGGGGTAGATGAAACATTTCATAGTCGTTTAGTACAGCCATAGATAATGTAAGCACCATCATTGTTTTAAAGAGAACAGAAAGAGAAGAGATTTATATAGTTTAACAGGGAATTCTAAATAATACTTTACAGCTTAATGTGTAGATTTAAGACAGTCACTATCTAAATATACCTCTGCATTTTATATACTGTATATATATATATATATATATATATATATATATATATATATATATATATATATATATATATATATTAAAGCCGGTAATCCAACAATACCTCATCAGATGTGGATTACTGACCAGACAAGCCAAGTTTAAAATGAAAGCCCGACTATAATGACTGGAATTAAAATAGCAGCATTGTGTTTCTCCATATAAATTCCTATGATGCTGGTACATTCTTACTGTTGCTTCATCAATGCCCCTTCATCGCGACAGATATTGGGGAATCGGCTGCATCACACCTCTTTTTAGAAGAGACAAAACTACATTGCTAGTGATCACAGGGCCTGTGTTTAGTGTTGATCGCTCATCTGCAAAGAAAACCCGCCCTGTGTAAATCGGTGAATAAATTGTGAGAATATCGCTATCCTGATGCATATGCAATTTCAGAACCATCAAATGACTTCTCCAATCTGTGCAAATGTAAGTCTTACCCGACCACTCATCTGTAACAGAGACAGGCTGGCGCCGACATCACACACATCCTCCCTTAAAATGATTGGGCACGCCTGTGGTTTTTTTCTCACTCCCAGAAAACGGCAGGTTACCACCCCCAAACGCCAGCTTCCCGTCAGTCAAATTGTGAGGGGATGATGATGATACATACGCTATTTGTGTTGTGGTTTTAGCTTGTGCATACGTGCTACGATCCGTACGCCTGCCTGGTCAATCGATAATCACTCAATCTGCGAATTCGCACATCAGGGATCAACTCTGAAGCCCACTGATCATTAGGGTGTATGACATTTGTACACCTGCATGCAACGGACTATGATGGCCAAATGCGGACTGAACTCAAAGGTTTTTTTTTTTTTAAAGGGGAATTCATTTACAATGTATCATTTTGCCTTGTAAAATAGTTGCCACTTTAAAAAAAAAGAAACTCTGAGTTCAGCCGGCATCCCACACAGCCCCCGAACTCCGTGGATATTACATTTGGCCATGAGTGTTTAACCTGCACGTTTACAGTCACAGAGTAGTTTCTCCATTACACTGAGCAGCGTTTCGCTGCACTGCTGATGCGAATAAGATGTAAAATTTCAAACGAAATACAGTTACAACTCAGAGCATCCCCGATCAGTCCAGGCACCACATACTGTATATACATATGTATGTCATATTGATGCAGCTACAGTATGAAAGGGTTACTGAAAAATTCATTGGAAATTGTGGAGAAAGATAAAATATCACAGCTCCAAAACAATAATAAAAAATATCGGCTGACTAAAGCCGCCCATACACGGTACATTTTGTATGTAATGCCCATACTTTAACTAGATTGCATCATAAGGCAGTATTCAATGAGGATAATTCACCCTGTTTCACGGCGAATTTGTGCTATTTTCGCGTTGGAAGGTGATTTTTTTGGGGTCAGAAAGCGAATCACCCTATTCAATGTGCACTTCTCGCCGTCTTTGCACGGTGAAGTGATTTTGGCCGTCCCTCACCGTGTAGCAAAGCGCCATCTTTTCATGGTGAAGTGGAAAGTGAACTTTTAAAATAAAGTTGTTTTTTTTTTACATTTGGTGTAAAAAAAAAATCAGGAATTTTATTCTGAGAAGGGGCATGCTATTTTTATTCATGTGCTTATAGCACATGAATATATATTTAATAAAAAAATATATATTTTTTACACAGAGCAGCCAGCAGGGGGCCGAGAGCGGCTCATTAGATATTCATATATCCACTGCACCCAATCATTATATATGCATGATCGGGTGCAGTGAATACCTGGTCCCCTGTTGGCTCTCCCGGGGGGGCAGCCTGTGCTGCCTGGCTCACGGGGAGCCCACCTCCCCGCCCCACATACATTCTGGGGCAGGCAGGGAGACTTCCATCTCCCTGCCTGCCACCTTCCTCAGGCTCCCTGCGGCATCCGCCGCAGGGGTTCACACTCATCGTCAGGGGCAGCGAGCCCCTGCGACGTTGAATAGGGGGGACAGCGAGGCTCCGGAACAAGGCGGGCAGTGGCGAGTGTGCAGCGAATCCTAAACAGGATTCGCTGCACGCCATCAATATTCTCATTGAATACGGCCCATAATCTATTAAGAAATGCACGGTGCTTTAGCACTGCATCACATCTAGTTGAAAACGCAAGATGCCTATCGCGGATTGTATGGGTATCTTAACATGATAAAAATAATGCTACAACAACTAGACATAATACGAGTTGAGCCTGGTTAAAAAAAAGCACGATACAAGGTTAGTACCGAGCACCATTCTGATGAATTTCACTGCCTAGTTGCAATTTCCTCAGCGAACTGTGTGCGGATAGTCCCTGTCCAAAAAACAAAACACTTGCTAGTTTTTCCAGAATTACTTACATTTTTTTTATATAAAACAGCAATTGACAACTTTTTAAAAGAACCAATACTTCTGCTTATGGTCACTAGAAAATTTGGTACTTTTTGTGGGTTTCAGGGTGACTTCCCCACTTTTTCATACACTTCACTCAACTGACGCATTGTAGAATTAACACCCGACATCACAGTGATTAACTGAATTGCACAAGGGGTGTGGTATGGGACTCCGACAGTCATTATCCCGACTGCCCGGAGTCAGACAGCATGGCGAGCGCAAAAAATCCCCTTTCAGGCTCGCGAGCCACCTATTCTATTCTCCCTCTATGGGGGTCGTGGACCCCCACGAGGGAAAATAGCGGGTGGCCGGCGGGCACCCGGCTGTCGGCATTTTGACAGTTGGGATCCCGACGTCGGGTAAATGACTGTCGGGATCCTGTCCGGCACCCTTGCACAAGCAAAGAAAATTAGCTGCAGATATGCTGATGGAAAAGTCATTAAAACCATAAACCAGAAGAGTTTATCAAATCCGCAATTTGCAGACCCTGTCCATTTTCAGTCAAGATGGGGAATCGTGGTTTTTAAACTTGCTGAATATTCCCGATTCAGGTGTTGGGACAGAGAAAAATTGTGACGTTTGTCAAAGATGTATGAGGTCCTTAACACAGGTAACATTTTCTGGAGCTAAGAAATATTTACTAGGCCCATCTTAGTCATAAACAACATTCTCATAACCGAAGAATGGAAAAGATGCAGCTAATTATAGACTTGTTTTGATGCCTTAGGATAAGTAGCCGTGTAACTTTCAGGAGAGGACATGCCATTTCTAGGGGCTTTTAAAGCAGTTGCAGAATACCAATGATCTATTTGTCACCAAGCCTGCAGTACACGATTCTTGAGTCAGAGAAAAATAAAGTGACGGTGAAGCTTGGAAAAATTGCCCTAGACTTTGCATTCCTGACATGCTCTAACTACAAACTCTGCATATACTTATGTTTGTAAAGGGTGCATCAAGCTCAAATGCATACTTATAGTACAATGAATGCTGGTTTTAATTAGCATTATAACAAAAGTTGTTGTTGTTAGATATGAAAGAGCCACTAAAGGCATCACCACACATACAGTATGATGTATCAGTGGGCGTTATCATATTAGCCCTTATAAAACAGTTTTCCTGATGTTTTACCACTTTATTTTTCTCCTTCTTCATCGGGGAGGAGGTACAGGAGAATGGCTGCTCGTACTACAAGACTCAAAAATTGTTTCTATCCTCAGTCCATTAGGTTATTGAACTTTAACCCATAGCACTGTATTTTAATCCTGATTTGTGCCATTTGTATTTTATTTAGATTCTGTATCCTTAAATGCATACCTTCATGTTGCATTTTTGTATTCAGTGTGTTATTTTTGCTGAGTTGACCAACTTTTTCATCCAGCACATTTTATTGTACGTTTACTTTGTGTATGACATATAAACAAAACTTGACGATGGTGATGTGCGGGACCACGCATCGCCATCACTCGGAGGCCTACACAAGAAGCGATCCTTGCTTAATTTCTAAGCGATCTAGACAGATCACTTAGAAATAGGACCAAAATCACCCGTGTGTATGCTCCCTAAATGTGTCTTTTTCGATATACAATTCAGCACTGGATTATTCATATATAGATAAATCACATAGTTCGTTCGCAATGGGGACCGATGTTGTTTCAGTGCGCATGCGCATTTCTGCACATGATCGCTGGGTAGCACACCCAGGATAGCGGGTGGGTGGGGGCAGCCCCTTTTGCATATGGGAACACCCAGTGTTCCCATATCATGTTCTCATGCTAATGAGGCCATGATGTGGGGGGAGGGGGGGGCATCTGACATCTGGTGAACGTGCACGCATATGTAAGAATGCTCAGAGTAACCTTACATACGCGTGCACTGTCCACATCATTTGGTGGTCCGCAACATTGAAAGATGTGGGCATTCCCCTGTGGTCTTGTTGAAGAGAAATCTGCGCACAAGTAATGATTGTGAGCAGGTCGTCCTGATGTATGGCTAGCACAACAAAAAGAAAACCTTTCCACTCACATATGTACAAAAACATGACACAATCCCATACACTGTACATGTCGACATTGTCCTGTGATACTGTATGCTGACATGTCTTGTGATACACTAGATCACGCATGAACAGAGGGACAGGATTGTCACAAAGGGACTATTTAGCAAGTATAATTTCAC
This sequence comes from Crinia signifera, assembly GCF_055691185.1. Lineage (NCBI taxonomy): Eukaryota > Metazoa > Chordata > Amphibia > Anura > Myobatrachidae > Crinia > Crinia signifera. Next base: position 373,010,858 of record NC_139217.1, read on the forward strand.
TTAAATCATGTGGAAGGTTTTAGGAAAGTAAGTTACCAAAAGGATAACACAATTATCTTCTACATCAATGACACCACATAGCAGAAGAACAGGCCTCTACCCAATCTTCTTTTAAACACCTCTAATCACTTTATGGAAGTCTAATTTTATTCTATGTCTATGCACTTTATAAACTCCTCATTTAAATTTAATTGGAGTTTATTCCTCTCTTTTTTTTGGCAATCACCACTGCACAAAAATTGGAGCACACTTATGGACTCACTTGGGGGACCAAACAAAAGGTCCAATCTGGATAATAGCCGGGAAGATCCTGGTAACCAGCTCAACCAAGGAGGGAAAACAGTAATTTGATGAGCACTATTTTCTTTATTACATGGTACGCACAATTGAAATACAAATCACGGTGAACTCACTAATCTACTACACTATAGAGCGCTGTTCTCATTACTTTTTAGATATTACCTACATTGAGACGGATCAACAACGTCCCATTAGGAGAACTATGTGTATATACTATGTGTGTGTGTGTGTGTGTGTGTGTGTGTGTGTGTGTGTGTGTGTGTGTGTGTGTGTGTGTGTGTGTGTGTGTGTGTGTGTGTGTGTGTGTGTGTGTGTGTGTGTAAAACACACTATGGACCTTATTCTGGTCTGTTTGCATCGCCCCCTTCGTTCGCACGGGGCTGATGTTTTGTGTCTGTGCATGCAGCCACGGGGGAATAAAACTGTTCACCCAACATTGAGGGCGGGGGGTGTGGGATGGGCCATTTACATATGGGAACGCCCGGTGTTTCCTGGGCATTCTCATGCAAATGCCCCGATGATGCGGGTGCGGGGGGGGCGGCCAGCCGACATCACCGCCCAGCCACCCACTTCCTCCCGTGCGTCCGCACATATGTAAGTGACTCTTATAAGCTTGTACCTTCGCCATCATTCGATGGTTGCCGACTATCAAATGATGTGGGTGTTCCCCTGCAGCCTGCAATAGATGTTTATATCAAACATCCATTTGCAGCCAGTGCATGCGAACACATGCTGCAAGGGGGAAGGGGGGGCGGCAGCGGCCGGCCAGGGTTTCGCAAGTGTCCAGAATAACCCCCTACATCTGCTGTAAAAGTGAAATCGGAGCATAAGAAATACTAGAAAAAAAACAGGATAGACATGGGGACTTCGTAGGGACAGCATAAATGCAACCACTGTCCTCTAAGTGTTGTTCATGTATAGGTTCTCCGATTATTATTGCAATTATTTCTAAACAGAGCCCTAAGTCTGGCCCAAGTAAGTAAACATGCTGGGGTCAGCGTTGGCAGCTTCCTGCCCATGGGCTGTTGACACAACCCACTGGGCTGATTACTCACAAGAACGCAGTTTCCTGCCAATTGATAAAGTTACAGAAATTTGAATACAAAATCAGTATTTGCAAAATTACATGAATAGAGAAGAGCAGCTAAAAATCAATGAATTAGGTAACGTTTCCTAAAACACTACAAATGTTAATGCATAGTAGAAAAGACAAACTGTACCTAATAAAACTGCAATTTGTTTCAGACTATCATTTTCCTTAACAGCTGCCTCAAAAATGACTCAGTCATCAGAAATAGTTACCTGCTGTATCATACAAGTGCAGAAAGATTTCCTTGTTTCCAATGGTGATAGTGGTTGTATATTTTTCAAAGACGGATGGAGCATAATGCTGTTAAAACAAAACACAATAGTCATGTCCTTAGTAAAAATAACAAATCATGTTATTGAATATATTTTTGAAGAGTATGGGAGATGAAAAAAAAAAAAAGAGTATTAGCAATCATGGCTGTTCTAGAGGGAAGTGTCCTGCTCACACATACACAAAAAAAAAGAAAAAAAGAAGGCAACAAGAAAAAAAAAAAAACATACTTAAAAAGCGAGCACTGGCTCTTTACCAGCAGCTATTTATCAGCTATGCTGTCCGCTATGGAACATCAGCTACTGCACAGCACAGAGGCTGTCAGCAGTCTATCACCTTAGATACTCAGCAGGCTTCATGGCTTGCTAATCCACAATCTCCCACCCTACTTCTATGTTATAGGTCAAACTACAGCTGGTGGATGCCAACCAGAAACAATGCGGTAAAAATGGGATGGAATCCTAATCCTGCTGGACTGGATGTCGGCAGTAGCATCCCAACACATACTGTCGAGTATTTTAAACCGTACTCCTACCTCTAAACGGAATACAGTCACTCTGTGGATGTACATTAGGTCGACCACTAAAAAGGTAGACAGGCTTATGATGACACATGAAATAGGTCAACAGGGTCGGAAGGTCGACACAAGCATTAGGTCAACATTTAAAAGGTTGACATGAGTTTTTCATGTTTACTTTTTACAAAAACAGGCGATATTTCATACCTTACCACTAGGGCGTGGAGGGAGAATATAATAGCGTGACAAGCGCAGAGAGGCACCGTGCCTGAAGCCTGTGAGTGCAGCGAGCCATGCGGTACACTGATATGGTGTCCATGGCAGGGACAAAACACCTGTTTAAAACTCATGTCAACCTCTTGACTGTTGACCTAATGCTTATGTCGACCTACCAACCTAATGTATATTGACTTTCATACTGTCGATCCTATGACCCATACCACTTTAATTCATCCATCATGCAGCCTAGCCCTATTAAAAAAAAAAAAAAAAGGAAATGGTCATGTGATCGACAGGTCATTAGGTCCACACAAGCATTAGGTCGACATGGGGTTTTTCACAGTTTTTTTGAGCCGGCAGGTGGTATTTCATGCCCTACCATCCACTAGGGCGTGGAGGGAGAAAAAAAAAGGTGGGCCAAGCGTAGCAAGCCATGCGAGGGGACACAGTCTACGCTTCAGTGTCCATGACGACTGTGTCCACATTCGGGTCAAATAACTGTGACAAAACCCCATGTTGACCTTTTGACTGTCGACATTGCCCATGTCGACCTAATGACATATCAACCTTAACCCATGTCGACCAACGTGTTGTAGACCACACCCACACAAACCTCCCCCTAGTGCCGAACCCTAATTCCAAAATTTACTGTCAGGATTCTTACTGCATCCCAGTTAAAAAGCTTGTACAACTGTTTCTGCCGCCAGCCTAAGGACATTATAAACTAATCAAACCCAAAGGACACTGAGCAAAGAAAGTTTTAGAACCACTGTGCTGTACTCTGAGGAAAGCCATATTAATTCTCATTTATATTTTGTTATGTCCACAAACCCTTTCCTTGAACAGTGTGTACACATAATTCTGTATAATAAAAGCAGTTCTGGCCACATTCTCTATGCACTAATCTAATCTCTGTGATTCTGGGTCAAATCACAAATTGAGTCAGAAATGAAAGTACTTATTTTTGCTTGGTGGGTCCTCAGCATAAAAAACTGAATAGCAACAAGTTATGCATCTCTTAAGGTCCATACACACTGAGCATTTTTGCCCAGCATGTATGGCCATTGATGAAATGCACATCGCTGGCCTGGATATTGCTCAGTGCCTACACACTGAGCAATTTTCATGGGGGTGAATGACTCTAGGACAGTGGTGGCCAACCTGTGGCTCTTGAGCCTCATGCGGCTCTCCCCCTTGTAAAGTGTGGCTCCTGCTCCCTCTGCTGCCCGCCACCCAGCGTCCGTCCCAGTCCCCCCTGCTGCCGGTTCCCTGAATCCCTTCTCCTTCTGAGGGGAGGAGAGTGCGCATCGCGCATCTCTCCTACACCTTACTGTGCATCCTTGTGACTGGGCCGTCCGTCAATAAGAGCTTGCGGGCCAGCAGCCAATCAGGAGACTGCCAGCGAGCTTTGATTGGTGGATGGCCCAGTCACAAAGAGACACGCGGTGTGCTGTGCTGCTCTCTTCGGTGACATGACAGGACTGCAGGGGGACACCAGACTGTCCTCTCCCCGCCTGGCAGCAGCAGCATAGCAGTTTGTGGCACTGTGGGGGCATAGCAGCTTTTTGGCACTGTGGGGGCATACCAGCTTTCTGGCACCGTAGGGGCATACCCGGCACCGTGTGGGGGGCACTATTGGGGGCATATAAATATATGGCACTGCACTATTGGAGGCATAATTGTATGACACCCACCCATGGGGTCCAAATACACTACACCCCTTTTTTTGGCGCATGCGCCTTCGGCGCGCGCATGATGTCGGCTCTTTAGCTTGACTACCGATATTTTTCGGCTCTTTACCTCTGACCGGTTGGCCACCCCTGCTCTAGGAGATTGTGGAAAGACGGTCACTTGTCCTGTCAAACAGGGTACGGGTGGCCAGTGATGACGCGGGAGCGCGTATCCACATTCACCGCTCAGCCATACACACTAGACCAGTGGTAGCCAACCCTAGCCCTCGAGCGCTACCAACAGTTCACATTTTCCAGACAACCTAGCTGCTGCACAGCTGCACTCATTAATCACTGACACATTTTAAAAGATCCACAGATGGAGCTAATTAGCTCACTTGTGATTCTGTGAGGAGACCTGCAAAACATGCATTGTTGGTAGCTCTCGAGGACTAGGGTTGGCTACCCCAGCACTAGACATTTTTAAGATGAAAGCAGCAAAAGTAAGCTGCTTTCAGCTCATAATATTCAAGTGTGTATGGGCCTTTAGAGCCAGGAAACAGCAGTGTTTGTTTCTAAATATACTTACACTTCAGTGCAAAAAGGCCACAGCGGAGACACAGAAAGCACTTCCTTTTAAAAGTGTATATCACTGTTAAAAAGTGAACATGCCTCCTCTTGGTAAAATACAGGATGAGTATCCCTTATCCAAAATGCTCGGGACCAGAAGAATTTTGTATAACGGGTTACGCATATCAGAACATTTTTATATATTTCAATGTTGTATCTTGAGGTACTCAAGCTCAGGTACTGAATTTGAAAGCCAAGCAATCATTTTCTTGCAGATATTTAGTGCCAGTTACAGATCATGTCATCAGTAGTGCTGTTACAGATGTCCTGTGCTGTTACCGATGTCCCAGTAGTGCTATTTGTATTTTAATATATTTACATGTCCATTGGAGTGTTTCCAATAAATATTTTCTTTTAACAAACCCGTGTGATTGTAAAGATACCTTGATACGAATTACATCATAGAATCAACAGTGATTTGGGTACGCTCCTTTGTTGGGTGTCCATACAGATACCTTTATGAGTGATCAACTGTGATACATTGTGGTATGTCCAAATAAATGATGTATGACACCTCAGTGCATAATATTCTATATGGGGTGTCCAGAAATGTCCTTCCCAAATCACAGTGTACTACAGTTGATCTTTCATACAAAGGTATCTTTAAAGGTATCTGAATTATAGTCGGTACGATCAACTGTAGTACACTGTGAGTTGGTAAGGACACACACACACTATATATATATATATATATATATATATATATATATATATATATATATATATATATATATATATATATATATATATATATATATACATACATACATATACACATACACACACACATACATACACACATACATACACACATACATATATCATTTTTTGGCAAAGGAGCGCTGACACCTGCTTCTAATTAGTCCTTCCCAGGATTGTTCTGCTCTCCAGATAGCAGAATTGAATCTGCACTTGTCCTTATTTTTGGACTGCTGCTCCCCACTGTTAGAATAGGGCCCTATCCAAAGGCACCTGGCGATTTCTAGGAAAAGAGAAGAGGACAGGGGGTGCCCAATAGTGCAATATCGTTATTTTAAAACACAAATCTAGAACAGATGGTCACTCTATGTACAGAACTCGTACAGAGTTACTCGTCTGGAGTGGGCTGGTGACCACTAGATTCACAACATTTCCACTGGCAAAGAACAGCAAACACAGCATCTGTCACCGCTACAGTATGGTTGAACTCACGGGACCTCTGCGGGCAGACTCGGGGAATGCCGGCATCTCCGGCTGCTGCAGGCTAGTGTTGTTTGGGCTGGAAGCTTGTGCTTGATGCCAAGGGCTTGGATCACGTCACTTTGGCCACGTCCCTACGCGTTTCATCAGATACTTAGTCACTGACGAAATGCGTAGGGGCATGGCCAATGTGACGTGATCCAAGCCCTTGGCATCCAGCACACGCTTCCAGCTGTTCTTTGCCAGTGGAAATGTTGTGAATCTAGTGGTAACCAGCCCACTCCAGACGAGTAACTCGGTACGAGTTCTGTACATAGAGTGACCATCTGTTTTAAAACAAAAACGATATTGCACTATTGGGCACCCCCGTCACAAACTTTCTACTATAGACACTGCCAGACTCAATCATCACTTTCACACCCGGGTTGATGCCCTCTCAAATCACAGGCAGAGGGAATAACCAGCTCCAGCCAGCTATGTGATGCAGTTTCAAGCAGCTGAACATGACTGGAAACCATGTTCAAGAACCCAGGTCAGACACAGTTTTTTGGGGTATTTGATAACACACTCGGGGAATTGGGTGAGAACAGTCACACAGGAAAAATCAGGAAGGAATTATTTATGGAGAGGACCCTCATTAATGGTGTAATGCTGAATATTATGCAAAACAAGAGGGTGTGCGATCACTGGACATAGATTGACATAAGGAACAGAAGAAAGAGTATGTCACTTTGTGATGCACCTGGAGATCAGGTTAATAAAAATGTATTTTTTATTGTTATTACTAAAAAAATAGCGAAGTATGGACACACAATAAACAAATTGACACACATGAAACACAAATGTTGTTTAAAAAGGATAATATACCCCAACTTAGTGTGAGCCCAATGTTTCTCCCCACTGATGGATATTTAAGAAATCAGGGTCAGAATCCACTTAATTAGTAAATGTGCCTGGTGGCTGTATTAGGGAGACTGACTGTTGGTTTCCAATATGCTGCAGGTGCACTACACCTTGCACTGCTGTGACTAAATAATCATTCAGATACCCCACAATAATTCAGAGTGGGGTGCAATACATGTGTACACATTATTGGAGAGACAGAGTATTTGTATCCAATCTGGTGCAATTGCATTCAATCTCACATTGAAGCAGTTAAATTAACCATACGTGCCCCGTATGAATTTATAAATCGGGTACAATGCTAGTGAGTATTAATAATGTGACCCACATGAGACACAGCGGTGGGTCCCGGGTTTGTCGCAGCCTCACTGGTGTCCCTCAGTGCGGACGGCGTATGATGTGATCTGCCACCTCACAATCAGAACGCCGTACAGAAACAGAGCTGCGGCTGTTACCCGCTGACAGTCAGGAGGTTCCAGGCGCGTGTTGGAGAGCCGGTTCCTGACCTGACAGACAAGCCGGAGACCAGCGGTGTTGACGTCACACACCGCGGCTCTGACTCAGCGAGCTCAGTGGAGACTGACGCTCGCGCTCGCTTGGTGCAGCTAATTGAAAAAAAAAAAAAAAAAAAATCACACAATATTTAACATTGGTATGTGGGGAGAAGGAATTGGGAGTCACAAATAAGGCTGACTGGTCAGCGTACGCTTCGCTAAGGGAGCTTCATCAGGACCAACCTGGCCTGCTCCCAGAAGCCCCTTAAATACCTCATTCTCTCCTCTGTCATTGCTTCTGGTGTAATGGTCTTATTCCCTACATCTGATTACAATGATATTATATTACTTTTACGATAATAGTACTTTCATATCGACAAAATGTGTCCGAATTTTCATAGCTAAAAATTTCATAAGGAAATTGGATGGTGTGGATGGTGATTGGGATTGAGTGATCATATAGTGTATTTGAAGATGGATGTCCTATTGAGGTGAATGACCTATATGTAACAGCGCTTCTATGAAACATATTTTCAATGTAATCACTGATGTTATTATCCTCTATATGGATTCATGATTAGAACAGAAGGGTTGTATATATCCCTTGTATCTGTACAATTGTATGGTCTCTATTGGTGATTGCTGTGTCAAGTTTGTCAGTATATAGGTGAATACCTATACTTAATACGTGCTGGTGAGTATGGATTTGAAAAAGAAAGAAATTGGATGGTGTGGATGGTGATTGGGATTGAGTGATCATATAGTGATAGTGTGGATGGAATATTGAATCTGATATTTGATAAGCCTCGGTTCTTTTACAGAAAATTCTATTGTCCAACAAAGGTTGTAAAATAAAATTGCGGGCTACTGTACATCCAGTGTACATTTATAACGGTCACTGATTTGATAGTGTGATGTTTATGGAACAAAGAAAATCTATCTCCTGGGGCCAGCTGAGCATAAGAGCATTGCACTGTACAGATCATGTAGTAGTTACGTATACACATTCTGTGGCCCAACGCTACAACCTAAACTCACAGGAAGTGCTTCTGGTTTTGTTTAAGAGATGATGAATTTAGAGGAGACTGTTACCGGCAAGCAAGCTGTACAAAGTAACTTCCCTTTTAAAACATATTTTCTACAGAGCCACAATATATAGCATATCAGTATATACAGTACTAGTGCTATCTAGTGTGCAACTCTATATTAGGCTCTATGGGCCAGATGCACTAAGCTTCAGAAGGGATAAAATGGAGAGTGATAAACAGCCAGCCAATCAGCTCCTGCTTGCTATGTCATTGACTGTGTTTGAAAAATGTCAGGCAGGAGCTGATTGGTTCATTGTTTGTCACTCTCCATTTTATCACTTTTGAAGATTAATGCATCTTGCCCTATAGGACTTGTTGCTTAAACTTTTCCATGCAACTTGAAAGAAGTGCAGTGTTCTCCCCAGGCATACATTTTTGGCCGGTCCACCCGGCAAGAGCCGCCCTGCCACCCAGCACTCTTAATTAGACCATGCAAGCAGACTCTGTTTCCAGACAGACCACTCGATGGGAAGATCATGTGACTGACACGGATAAGCTACGCTCCCTAAGTTGTCTGTATGCATGTGCTCGGTCTTGTCTGCCACACACCAGCCCATCTCTCTGCACCTCCCTTGTTACCTTCGGGTAACAAGGGATTCTAGCCGCAGCTCTGTCTTCCGCATGGCTGCAGTGAGCGGATACTCTATCTGGCTCCTGCCGCACAGTGTGGAAGCTGACACCGGAGCACTGGGTCTACCCCATCACACTTGTCCTGGCAGCCACTGTACAAACTGGCCCCGGTCATGGCTTCCTCCCCCGTGCGGTGGCAGTGAGCACACTATCCAGCTTCTGCCGCACAGTGTGGGGACTGGAGCACCAGGTCTTCCTCATCTTTCCTCCTTTTGAATTGAGAAGAATTTAATATTCGTCTCTTGTCACTCTGTGCAGACTTGTGCTAGGAGTCTCCACCCTGAACTGTAATAATTAGCACTAACTGCCACACCAATAGGGCACAAAGGGGCAGATGTATGAAGCCTTAACAAGAGATAAATGAAAGGGTGAAAAAGAGAGATAAACATCCAGCCAATCACCTTCTAACTGCCATGTTACAGGCTGTGTGTACAGGCTTTCGGAATCTCAGCTGACCTCATCCAAGGGGTGGGGCGGAGCTGCAGCGCATCAGGCAATGAATGGGGTTACCCATTAACTGCCCAGCAACCCTGGTCCGATCGGTGTAAAACCCTTCTTCTAACCCGGGTTGGATTGCTGGACCCGGTATTTTTCAAAAGGCCCTTTCACACCTCTCAGTAACCAGGTCAAGACAGTAAAAGCCCGATAATCAATTTGTTCCAAAAATTACTGCTGGCGACTAGATTTTAAGGAGTATTTTCAGCCAGATTCAGAAGGAATTACCGGCTACCCACACCCCTTCCTTGCAAATGCCTCTGCCTGTCAATCACGTATGCGATCCAACTCAAATTAGGCCCTTAATGCTGTTGGCAATATCAACATCTTCACGGCTTCTTGAAAAGGTTCCTGCTAATTGTCTCCTGGATTGTACAATATATTATCCACCACTTGCTGTTACATATTTTTAAAAATCTTTAGAAATTATTGACAGCCTAACTGAAATATTTACATATTTAGAATTCTTTTTTGAGAAGCTGAAGCTAATATCTCTGAAGCCAGAACAACAATAAGTAAAAGGTTAGTAGTCTTATCTCCGGAAACACTGAACTTTGCTTCCTACTAATCTCAATGCATACCTAGTGTGAGCAGGTGTCCACGCAAACATGTCAGCTGAATTGCAGCAGGTTATATTCTAGAACAGGGGTCAACAATCCCGACACACATTTTTATGCAATGCGCTGGAGATATTTCTACTGCGCATGGAAAGTCTAGTAAAACCTTACTGCGCATGCCAGAAAGTGTGCGTATGAATCTGCAAACAATAATCGCAACGTCCTCCAAAATAAATGATGGCAGTATATTGTAATTGTCAAATAAGGAAATGAGAGTCAAAGAGTTTGTAGCCCATCATAAATGTAAAATAGAAAATAAATGCTTAGAAATCCTGGATTAGCATTTATTTCTACTATAGTTTTTGAAACAGCGATTAATAGACCAGACCTTGGTCAACCTACCCCAAAGTTTAGTTTAGATGTAATATGCTCCTCCCAGCAACTGTTGCTAAAGGAACATATACAGTGTCGTACAGCACCACAGTGTTCTACTAATCTGTGCATAGTGTTCAATCTAGCACCCGCCATCTTTGAAAACCCACGCAGTTCCTCTTCCCTGCCTGGGGTGTTGCTGCCTGCTGTGTTGCTTCTAGCAAAGTGTGGTCTGTATATTAGCACCGATATGCAAACCTGACCTGTTCTACTAACACCACAGCAGACAGGGACACCCCAGGCAGGGAAGAGGAACTGCATGGGTTTTCAAAGATGGCGGGTGCTAGAATGAACACTATATGCATTTAAATTTGTCCGGTATGTGGTCATTAGATTAACAGTGTCTAGGTGGACATGCTTTAGATCAACAGATGGAAAATGGTTGACATGAGTTTTTTCATAATGGTTTTTTTTTTTTTAACCAAATTGGTACTCAACCTAGTTGACCTAGACCAGAGATGTCCAAACTATGGCCCTCTAACTGTTGTGAAACTACACATCCCAGCATGCCGTGCCATAGTTTTAGCATTCCCTAATAGGAAAAATGTGGCAAGGCATGATGGGACTTGTAATTTCACAACACCTGGAGGGCCATAATTTGGACATGCCTGTTAATCTAATGAGCCATACCCGATTTGTCCTTGTAGTCCATAAGATTGCGAGCAGGGCTCTTCTAATTCTGATACAGCAGGACAGAGGCGGAACTAGCGAGTAGTGGGCCCAGGTGCAAAAAATATTCTTTGGGCCCCCCGCCCCACTCAAAATGGGAACAGTGTGCGCCAAAGACGGCTGCAGTGTGTGTGTGTGTGTGTGTGCACGTAAGATTAGGGCTACAGGCTGTGGGATGTGTGTGTATGGTTAGGGTTATAGGCTGCGTGGTGTGTATGGTTAGGGTTATAGGCTGCGGTGTGTGTGTGTATGGTTAGGGTTATAGGCTGCGGTGTGTGTGTGTGGGTGGTTAGGGTTATAGGCTGCGGTGTGTGTGTATGGTTAGGGTTATAGGCTGCGGGGTGTGTGTATGGTTAGGGTTATAGGCTGTGGGGGGTGTGAGTATGGTTAGGTTATAGGCTGCATGGTGTATGTGTATGGTTAGGGTTATAGGCTGTGGTGTGTGTGTGTTTAGGGTTATAGGCTGCAGGGTGTGTGTATGGTTAGGGTTATAGGCTGCAGGGTGTGTGTATGGTTAGGGTTATATGCTGCGGGGTGTGTTTGTATGGTTAGGGTTATAGGCTGCGGGGTGTGTGTATGGTTAGGGTTATAGGCTGCGGGGTGTGTTTATGGTTAGGGTTATAGGCTGCGGTGTGTATGTATGGTTAGTGTTATATTCTGGGTGTGTGTGTGTGTATGGTTAGAGTTATAGAATGCGGGGTGTGTGTATGGTTAGGGGTGTAGGCTGCGTGATGTGTGCATGGTTAGGGTTATAGGCTGCGGGGTGTGTGTATGGTTAGGGTTATAGGCTGCGGGGTGTGTGTATGGTTAGGGTTATAGGCTGCGGGGTGTGTGTATGGTTAGGGTTATAGGCTGCGGTGTGATCATATGGTTAGGGTTATAGGCTGCAGGGTGTGTATGTGTGGTTAGGGTTATAGACTGAGTGGTGTGTATGTGTGGTTAGGGTTATAGGCTGTGGGGTGTGTGTGTGTATGGTGGTTAGGGTTATAGACTGCAGTGTGTATGGTTAGCGTTATATGCTGCAGTGTGTATGGTTAGGGTTATAGGCTGCAGTGTGTGTATGGTTAGGGTTATAGGCTGTGGGGTGTGTGTGTATGGTTAGGGTTATAGGCTGCAGTGTGTGTATGGTTAGGGTTATAGGCTGCAGTGTGTGTGGTTAGGGTTATAGGCTGCAGTGTGTCTGCCTGCGTGGTTAGTGAAATAGACTGCTACAGGCGGGAGAGTATGGGTAGGTTTAGGCTGTGAGGAGGGGGATAAGTGGGGTTAGGCTGCAGGTGGGTGGTGAATGGTTGGGCTGTGGAGGGGGTGTATATATAGGGTTAAGTCTATGGGGGATGTATAGTTAGGGCTAGGTTACTGGGGTGTGTATAACTAAGGTTAGGCTGAGGGTGGGGTGTGTTACAGTTGGGCAGCAGGGGAAGGGGGGTGTATGTTTAGTTAGGCTGGGAGGGTTAGGGTTTGTGCACCTATTACATTTTTAGTTAATTTCTTCGGCACCCTCAGTCCCCCCCCCCCCCCCCCCCTTTAATATAACAATTTTTTTTGCCAGCAGCTTCTGTTTTATTTTAACAAGTTTATGCAGCGCGCCGCTGCCACACACACACCCCCCCCCTTTATAATTCCTAATGTTTCAGCATAGCATAATGCGCTCCCCACCTCCCTCAAGTAACTTACCCCTGGCACGGCAGCTCTGCTGTCTGTGACACTCACGCTCCGCCACTCCTCCTGGAGCCCTCCGTGCTCAGCCTCAGAGCAGACAGGAATTCACTTTCTGTCAGGCTCCAAGACTGAGAGCAGCAACAGGCAGCCTTGCGATTGGCTGCCTGTTGGAAGGAGGACGGTCACCGCGGACACAGAATGGATGCCGGGCGCTGCTGCCTTTGCTTCTGCATCCTTTCATGTCTGCCCCACACGTGCACGCACCTGCTGCCCTGCCATGTACCCACTGCCACCCGCGCGCGGCCATGCACAATATCAAAAATGGAACTCTGTCATGCCGGGCAGGCGGCAGCACCGGGCCCCTTTAACCCCTTGGGCCCCGGTGCACTGCCCCGTCTGCACCGGCAGTAGTTCCGCCCCTGCAGCAGGAGCTGGTTTAACGCCCATATTTTTCCAGAGGAACAGATTTTGCTCTGGCTAGACTAGGTGAAGTTTATATATACTATATGTACTTTATTATTACTATGTTTGGGAAAAATTATGTAGGTAAAAACATTGAATTGGAGTTCCAGAGCTTTGGAATTTCTATTTCTAGGTCTATGTTTTATTTGGCTACTGGTTATGTTGTAGAACTACAAGACCAAGCGGGCCCTTTAATGGTTGTGGTTCTCCAAGTCTCTGCATGCTGCAACTTGTAGTTCCATGACATAACCCAATAGTTTATTATGCTTTTCTTTCACACTTTAATGCCATCAGCCTGGTGCCCACCGCCCCAAGCTTCAGCCTGGCCCGGGATTGACCTGCCATGATGATCATGTTATGGCCATAAATGTGCTATATTCTCCATTCATATTTTTGTCTGATTACGGCCGATCCCAGTGATACCCATTCGTACTGTGGATCGTCCGTAATCGGTGATCTGAGTGAATTTCTCCGTATGTAATAGACATGGTTCACAAGCAAGACTAAACATTTCCAAATGTGTGCACACAGCAGCTGTGCAGAAGAAGAACATGGGCATGCTCCAATGTAAACCAGAATGAAACAAAAGTCTTATGGATGGTTCTTCTTTGTAACTGACCTACCTACAGTATAGATAATCTCTCCCTTTGACTTTACAAGTTTCACCATTCAACCCAGCCTTATGAAATTTACAAAACAGTGCACTGAAGAAACCATTAAAGATATGACTATAGTGTTCGATCTAGCATCCACCATCTTCGAAAACACATGCAGTTCCTCTTCCCTGCCTGGGGTGTAGCTGTAGTGCTTCTAGCACAGTGTTATCTGTATATCAGCACTGATATGCAAACCAGACCTGTGCTAGAAACACCACAGCAGACAGTGAAACCCCAGGCAGGGAACAAGAACTGCATGGGTTTTCAGAGATGGCGGGTGCTAGAATATATCATTATTGCTACTGAATCTCCTCTATTTATGTAAAAAAGTGCGGAAGTTGTCATAAGTGTGTAGCTGAGAAAGAAGTCCTCCTTGTGTGTCCGCCGAAAACCAGCTCCGAGTTTTCCCGCACTTTTTTACATAAATAGAGGAGATTCAGTAGCAATCACTAGCCTTGAAAAAGAGTCACATAGACTTGAAACGCATTGGCCACTAAGGATTGCTTATACAAGGACCCTATCCAGTGAGACCTGGGGTGTCCCCTTCTTTGTCATCTGGAACACTGTTTACCATCCCTAGGCTCCACCCCCATCGCTGGGTAAGGGAGGATCATCAATTTTTATCATTGTTCTGTTTTTATATCGATTTGTTTTTTTTTCATGAAATAAATGTGCTTTCACCTATTTGCGACCAAAGTGTCTCTTATTCACCTTCCATAGCAATTCATTTCAGGCGTTTGAGAAACACCAAGAAACACTTAGGCAGCATCCAGGGGAGCGCAGAGTGATCTGAGTTCCACCGCCTTTTTGTACTTTCCTATTATACAGACCATAATTCATTTGAATTGGTCCAGGGCCACTGAACCATGGCACCACTGTATATGTTGTTATATTGCCATAGTTAGCATATTTTAGATGCAGGGAGAGCTGTGCGATCAATTACTCAAAGGGCAGTATTCAAAGGGCAGTATTCAATTAGGCTGATTCGCCATGTTTTATGGAGATTTTGTGCTATTTTCGTGCTGTACGGCGATTTTTTTACTAAAACGGTGAATCACCCTATTCAATGACCAGATGGCGAATACATTTCAAGGTTTTTATCGCCATGATTCACCGAGTAGCAATCGCTATCTTTTTACGTGAAGTGGAATGTGAACTTTTAAAATAAAGTGTTTTGTTTTTTACATTTGGTGTCAAAAAAAAAAAAATCAGGAATTTTATTCTGAGGAGGGGCATGCTATTTTTATTCATGTGCTGTAAGCACATGAATATATATTTAATTTTACACTGTTCTTGATAAAAGTGCACACAGCACTGAAACGTTGGACACTAGACAGCCGTGTCATTGTCATTATTCCGACTGAGAGTGCCGCCGTATATGTATGATTGATATATATATATATTTTTTTTTTTTCAGAGCAGCCAGCAGGGGGCCAGGAGCCGAGCCTCTCATTACATATTCTTATATATTCACTGCACCCGATCATTACATATGCACGATCGGGTGTGGTGATACCCGGTCCCCTGTTGGCTATCCCGGGGGGCAGCCTGTGCTGCCTGGCTCCCGGGGAGCCCACCTCCCCCCCACAAACGTTCTGGGGCAGGCAGGGAGACTTCCATCTCCCTGCCTGCCGCCGTCCTCAGGTTAAAATTCGCCGGTCAGGGGCAGTGAGCCCCTGACTCGTTGAATACTGGAGCCGGCGAGGCTCTGGAATGCGGCGGGCAGTGGTGAATGTGCAGCGAATCCTAAACAGGATTCGCTGCACATCGTCAAAATTTTCATTGAATACTGCCCAAAAGTGTACATATTTTATTTGAAAATGAACAGTTACAAAAAGTTGAACAATTACCGATCAAGAAAAAGCTCAGGTAATCCTAAACAGTGCGCCCAAGGTGGCTGCCTCCTCTGGTACCTTGGGCCTTATTCTAGTTCACTCTTTCTGACAAAATCCTTCTAAAAGGTGAGTACACACGGGGCGATTTTGTGCAAAATCACGGGAAATATGGTCGCTGAGCGACCATATTGCCCGCAATGGGAGTGTGCACCGGCGATATATCGCCAGGTGCGCGCTCCCGTTTTTGCCCCTGTGGTGATCGCTGGTCGCAGGAACATGCTCCTGCGACCAGCTGATTACCACTGCCGGGCTCCCCCGGCAGTTTCTTTTTTCATCAGCGACCATCTCTGGGCGCTGATGTAAAGTAGAAACTGAGCAATATATTGCTCAGCCATATATTGCTCAGCCATATATGGCTGAGCAATATATCTCCCCCCTGTGTACACAGCATTAGATGGACAAAACCATGTGCACTGCAGAGGGGCAGATGTAACATGTGCAAAGAGAATTAGATTTGGGTGAGTTATTTTGTTTCTGTGCAGGGTAAATACTTGCTGCCTTATTTTTACACTGCAATATAGATCTCACTTTGAAGTAAAACCCCACCAAAAGCTAATTCTCTCTGCACAAGTAACATCTGCACCACCTGCAGTGCACATGGTTTTGTCCATCTAAGAAGGATTTTGTCAGAAAGAGTGAACTAGTATAGCCCCATGTGCACTGCAGGTGGGGCAGATGTAACATGTGTAGAGAGAATTAGACGTGGTGAGATATTTTGTTTCTGTGCAGGGAAAATACTGACTGCTTATTTTTACACTGCAATATAGATCTCACGTTAAAGTAAAATCCCACCCAAATCTAATTCTCTCTGCACAAGTTATATCTGCCCTGCCTGTAGTGCCCATAGTTCTGTCCATTTGCGAAGGAATTTGCCTTTGTGAGTGAACCAGAATAAGGGCCACTGTGCATTGTTTTGATGTCTATGAAGCACATTGCTTTACAATGGATGCTGATGCTATGCCAGTTACCAGCTGTTACAAAAAATTACAAAATAATTTCAAAGTTAATGGTGATGTTGACTCTTGGTTCTATTGTGCGCATACTTCGCTTCTTTGTGGCCTGTACATGGGAGGACCAGAGCCCCCACCCGATGGTATTGCAGAGCCACAGGGAAGCAGCTATGCAATATCGCACAACTAATATGCTAATGCAGAGTCTGGCTTGCATTGAATAAATAAGGAGGTAACAATATTTCTCCATCACAAGATGGCCATATACTACCCAGTGAACAAATTTCTGACTAGCAAAACTATCATGAAGTATGAATCCATAAAAAATTCAAACTTTAATCAGATCTGCCCGATAATCTGTCTGTAGTGGTTACTGGGCACAAACCTTTTCTTCTCATGCATTTATCAGATTGTCATTTGACTCATAAAGCTGCTTACCCATTAGATAATATCCGCAATAATGACCAGTCAGAACAAAATGTTTATGCATATTGCCTAATGCAGTGGTTTCCAAACTGTGTGCCGTGGCTCCCTGGGGTGCACTTGCAGGGGTGCCTCGGGTTGGTGGTCCAGGACCAATTCAAACTATTTATCATCAATTATTTATGGACAAAACCAGTGCTGGTGGCTGCCAATCATACAATATGTGTACTATCAGAAGCAAATTATACCCTTTAAAACACATAACTAAACCTAAGAAGCACATACTGTATAAACACAATCTATTTAAATTTATATATTTTTGGGGGGGCCTAGGGGTGCTGTGGGAAAATTCTGTTACTCTAGGGCATGAGTCTTCAAACTGCGGCCCTCCAGATGTTGTGAAACTACAAATCCCAGCATGCCTTGCCACAGTTTTGATATAAGGGAGTGTTAAAACTGTGGCAAGGCATGATGGGATTTGTAGTTTCACAACATCTGGAGGGCCACAGTTTGAAGACCCATGCTCTAGGGCAGGCATTCCCAACCACGGTCCTCAAGGCACACCAACAGTGCAGGTTTTAGTGATATCCAGGCTTCAGCACAGATGGTTTAATCAGAATCCCTCAGATACTAATTAAGTCACCTGTGCTCAAGCCTGGATATCTACAAAACCTGCACTGTTGGTGTGCCTTGAGGACCGTGGTTGGGAATGCCTGCTCTAGGGTGCCATGATTCTAAAAAGATTGGGAACCCCTGGTCTAGTGTATACACACTATCGTTAACCATGCGCACTGTGAGTAGAAAGCAATGTCCTGTGCAGTCTGTACATCAGGGGTTCACAAACTTTTTGAAGCACGGCACCCCAAAGCATCAGAAATGTTTTTTGCAGCACCCCTAGGCTAAAAGGTTTCTTATTGAGAAAGGAAGAAACAAATATTAATTTAAATAAATTGTGTTTATATCTCATTATTATGGTCAGTTATGTGGTAATGGACAGGATTCACTTCTGTTTGTCCACAATTTGACTGTTATAATGGACATAAAAAACTTGAACTGGTCCTGGACCACCAACCAAGGGCACCCCTGCGTGCCATGGCACACAGTTTGGGAACCACTGCTGTACATGTAGCTCAATATTGTTCATTCTAGCGCAGGCTTGGTCTGCAAATCGGTACTGAAATACAGACCTCACTATACTAAAATCGCAACAGAAAAGAACTACAAACGAAGCAGAGAAGAGGAACTGCATGGATTTTGGACGATTCAGGGTGTTAAGACCCCCATACACTACTGTGACTTGTCTGAGACTCAAGTCACATCAGATTTCCCTAGAACTCCCCTGGCAGCTCCCAGGAGTCCTTCCATATTATTTTGTACTTGACTGATTAATCATACATGCAGCAGGCCCGATTGCCAACCTGATGCACACAGGACCGCACATCAGATGGGATGTCAAATACATGCGATTTTGCCATTTTTCATTCAAATTCTCATCCCAATCTGTCGAAATCCGATAAAATCGGCCAAGTCGCAATATTGTATGGCCAGCTTTAACACTAGCTCAATTTGAGGACATCGTCAATGACCACATACTGTACATATTATCATTGATTAGGGAGTTCAAGGAAATTTGCAGATGCCATACAATCGTTTGCCATTTCATCTAATTTGTATGAAGCTTTTAACCAAAATTTGAACTAAATGCTAGACAGTGGGAGCTTTTCTATGACGCAAGCTTCACTGCACCCTCAATGTAAAATAAACCAATAATAATAATAATAATAATAATAATAATAATAATAATAATAATAAAAAACACACCAACAAGAATAATGCAAGAGGATCCCCCAATTTCATAACTAGTGTTTTCAGACTAGTGGTGTTACCACAAAGTTGGAGCACTCCTGATTTTAGGTTAACCAGCACTAGGCTCTGCTCTGTGATTCCACAAGCTCAGGCTGGCAGAGACCCACACGGTAGGGGTAATTCGCCATGGTTGTAGCGGTGGCACCAGGATTGCTTTTCCAGGAGGTGCACGGGTCCACAAAAACATCTGTGGGTCTACTTTCTCTTCGGTTTAGCCATCTTCCAGGACCAGATAACCAGTGGGTACAAGGTAGTAAGTAGTCAAAAAATAGGTTTTAAGTTTGTTGTAATGGGCACACTACTGGTAACAGAATGGCAGCAGCATATTAGTACTTGGAAAACCTCTTGGGCTAATACTATGTTATTATAGATACACTTGTTTTTGCTTGCAGTTCAGGGAGGTGCAAGCAAGAAACTACAGATAATTCCCATTGTATTTACATTTTTGTGTAGGTCTATGCTATTGTTATAGGTTATCAGCATGTCAGGGTGGGGAGAGGCTGGCTGCAGTGCCCTTCAGTGGTTTTATTTCACAGGATTTGTTAAAAAAAAAAAAAAAAACCTGTTGGTATTCAAACATAAGAAGCTAAAAATAAAATAAAAAAACAAACACTAGACTGTACATTCAGATCACTACTAAACACATGGCTAAATAAATGAAACTTATGCTGCTTTCACACCGCAAAACCTGCTCAGACCAGGTATGTAAAACGTTTTTTGAAACGGGTCAGAACAAGTTTAACCCCTTTCACACCGCATGTAAATACCTGGTCTAAAGCAGGTTTGCGGTGTGAAAGCAACAGTGTGAAAAGCGGTAAAGCCCCCCCCCCCCTTCCAATGCTCGTAGAGACAGTCCGACACAGGCAGCAGTGCAGGGTGTGCTGATGTTGACAGGGACTGCAGCAGTCCAGCTGATGGAGAGCGGGCAGGGGGGCGCATGGTGAGGTGATTGGGGGCATCACCTCACCATTCGCCCCCCTGCCCGCTCTCCATCAGCTGCACCGCTGGCTGCTCTCCGTCCCTCTCATCATCAGCACACCCTGCGCTGCTACTGCCTGTGTCAGACTGTCTCTACGAGCATTGGAGGGGGGGGGGGGGGGGGCTTTACGGCTTTTCACACTGTTGCTGCGCTGCTGCTGCCTGTGCCCAGTGCCGTCTCTCCCACCCCCACAGAGGGCGAGGAGGCAGCGGGACATCCACGTCATGCTCCCGCTGCCCGCACTCCGCTGCTGCTCCAGAACCGGTGAGTCCAGGCAGACAGCCGCCTGCACCCCAGCCCGAGGTGCCCGTCCCCGCTCACCTCCTCCTGTCACATGAAGGAGGCAGAACTGACTGATTTCCGAAGTTAACAAAATGCATACATATTATGTTCCCTAGAAACCGGTTACACTCAGCTCTAATTTAATAGCTCTCTTGCACCATCAACATTGGGTGAACCACTGACAGTCGTCAGGACTTAGGTCAATACATAATGTCCACAGGAGTTTTTCATTTTTTTTTATGGAGCCGACAGGCAATGGGTGAGATTTAATAGGATGAGAGATTCAGAAAGTGAAAGTAAGAGTGAGAGATTTTATAAGAAATCTCCAGGGATTTTTTTAAAGCGGCCATCATTTACACTGCAAAATTAAACTGGTTTTGCAGTATGATTGCCGCTTTAAAAAAACTGGAGATTTCTTATCAAATCTCTCACTTTCTGAATCTCTCATCCTATTAAACCTTACCCAGTATTTCATACCCTACTAGGGCATGGACGAAAATACAATTGTTCCGAGCGCAGCGGAGGCACCGTGCCTGAAGCATGGCGAGCGCAGTGGTACAATGTCAACATTCAGGACAAAAAAAAAGTGAAAAAAGTCGTGTTGACATTTTGACTGTCGACCCAACACTTGTGCCGACCTTCTGACCCTTTTCGACCTTAGCCATGTTGATCTACTTCAGGTGTCGACCTTCAGTGGTATACCCAACGTATGTGGACTTTGAGTCGAAGCTATGACCCATACCCGCTACATACAGTAGACCTGGCCTTACTAAAAACAATTCTACATGTAATAAGATTTCAACTGCAATTTGCTACAGTCAACAGTTTTATTTTACTTACATTTCACGAATTACAGCATGAATATACTCCCACAAGTTGGTGTGTTCTAATCCAAATGCCAATTACCCTGTAAAGGTATTGGTTAAATACTTTGTTTTTTCTGTTTATTGTGATCAGACTTGTCATTAGACAAAAACACAGATTCTCCAAACTACGAGGGGGCAGACTAGATCAGGGAACTCGGTCCTCATTACCCCACACAGTGCATGTTTTGCTGGTAACCCAGGTGTACTAATTACTCTCAGACACATTTTATAAGGTCCGCAGGTGGAGTTAATTATTTCACTTGTGATTCTGTGAGGAGACCTGCAAAACATGCACTGCGTGGGGTAATGAGGACCGAGTTCCCTGACCACTGGACTAGTGGTTCTTATCTGCCGTCACATTCTCTGTTTCTATGAGGATACTTATGCAGTGGCTCATGCCCGTAGAGATGCTTTATCCAGGGCCAACATTAATCTTTTCGCCACCTTCAGTAAAATTTCAATCTATAGCCATTATTCATTTTCTAATAGGCAGACTCAGCACCGATTTCCCAGATCCCAGCGCCCTGGGCAGCTGCCTAATGGTAGAGCGAGCCCTGAGTTTATGCGAGTCACAGCCATGAAACTGGAACCATCAAAGTAAAACCTCCAATAATAACTACAGCAACACATTCACCAATATATAGTGATCTGGAGTAATGATTATATTATACAGTACATTGCCCTGTCCTATAGAACATAACCACACCAAACAGAAACTGGAGAAGGGTACAGAATGGATTATATAGTACAGATGGTGGTTGCAGGTGTGGCAATACAGGAATTAGCATGGGTTCCAGACATGACAGTCAGCAGCTGCATTAAGGGTTTGTTAGACAAGTGCAGTAGATAGCTAGATAGACAGACAGACAGATTTAGGGTGGTGGTGGCAGGCTTGTACCCACCTCGGGGAAGGATCCCTTGGCATAAACCATGAGTAATGAAGTCTTCCCACATCCTCCATCTCCAACTATGACAATTTTGACTTCTTTTCTGCCCTTGTCGCGCCCCCTGCCCGGCTCCCTGGTCCCATTGCTGACAGTCCCGTTGGGTTGTGTCATGTTGCCGGAGCTCAGTCCATGTAGCGTTAGCGGGACAGGGGACACCGCACCTCACCTGCTGCAGCCGCCGCACACCACACCAGCAGCTCTGACAAGTCTAACCACCCTGCACAAGCCAAAGACTCACAGCCGCTGCCGGCGATTGGCTAGGCACGTCACGTGAAACGCCCAATTTAGGCTACACGCTAGAAAAGTTGTGGCTGGAAAAAAAAAAAAGTATACAATTAGTGCAGACAAGTGACATGTACCTGCTGCTGCTGATGATGAGCGGGGCTGGGCTGACAGCAAGCATTTAGCTGCAGAAAACGTGTTCTGTAGAGGAAGAAGTTGTATAGACCGAGCTGTCCACCCCATCCCCAGCATTCCTGCAATCCCTCACTAGAGGACACTCGAACTCTCCCATCTCACTGCCTCCTGCATCGGGCTCCTTCACGTACAGTATAGCGCTGTTCAGATCTCTGGCAGAGGAGGCAGCGGCAACTCCCTTCTCTCCCCACTGCTATGGCTGTACGTGCCTGCTCTCCCAGCAATCGAAAGAAACATCACTCATCAAAGACGCAATAAAAAGGGGCATGGTCTCACAATAGTACCCCCAATTCAAATGACACCACTTAGAAACATGGGGTAATTCAGACCTGCTGGCTAGGCTGAGTATATTTGCTGCCTACACAGCAGGTAAACACCGCCGCCCCGCCGAACACATGCCCACCTGCCAATGCATCCGCACAGAGATTACTCACCATCGAATGAATTCTCCTTTCTTCATATATAAAAGTAAGCCTGAACTTACTTTTATCATGCGAAATCAGGGCAGGTGCTGACGTCATGTGAATGCCCCAAGCAGACATGGGCAACCCCAGCGTTTCCATGGCCGCAATCACCATTTTTGTGGGCATGCCCATAAAAAAATGGCCGGACCAAAGCAACCACCCTCCTGCCTGTCCCTCTCTATAAAGGTTACACTATTTGGTAGATGTATGAAGCAGTGATATCACTGTTTCATACATCTACCCCTGTGTGAGATAAACCACATAAGGGCCCTTATTCTGGTTCACTTGCAAAGGCAAATTCCTTCTCAAATGGGCAAAACAATGTGCACTGCCGGGGGGGGGGGGGGGCAGCTGCATAGGTGCCGATTCTGTGGGTGCTCAAGGGCCCGAGCACCCACGGAAATTGATGAGCACCCACGGGCCCGAGTCCCGCTGCTGGGCCACCATATTAACTTGCTAATTTGCGGCTGCAGCACCCACATCGCCAGACCCGCCACCTGGGAAACAGTGTGCCGGGAAGAGTGTATTCTGTCTGCGGAGTACGGTACCTGCATTGTGGGGGCATTTATGTACCTGCACTGTGGGCAGGGCCGGTGCAAGGCACCGGAGTGCCCCAGGCGAGTCGGGGTGGGGGCGGGGGTACCTGTTGCGCCGTCTGGGGAGCGGGCAGGGAGGTCCATGCTGGCATCTGACAGGAGCCTGCAGTGGTGTCCTTGCCGTGCGGGTACCTGCGGTGCTGTGTATAAAGCACCTCAGCCAATCAGCGTGGGGCCAGTGTTTTCAAACCCGGCAGCACTTCCCGCGCCGCAGGGTTTGAAAACCCGGACGATAGCGCTAGTTATTTCTTATTCACTGCAGGGACCCCTCGCCACCGCCAGCTTTATACACAGCGCCGCAGGTACCCGCACGTCAAGGACACCACTGCAGGCTCCAAGACGGTTGTGCGTCCTCATTTGGGGTTCTCGGACCACGTTTCTTTATTCTTTGCACCAAAGTATAAGTCCGTTGTGCAGCGAGTTAAACCGGTTAAAACCGTCGTCCGGTCGTGGCCGGAGGGGTCCATGGACAGTTTGCGAGACTGTTTTGACACGACGGACTGGAATATGTTTATTCAAGAGTCCACCAAGGATTTTATGGTGGACTACTGTATTAACCTACGTAAATTGGTGCATCGATAATGTTACAGTTTTGAAGCCGGTGAAAAAGTTTTCAAATAACAAGCCTTGGGTTACGGGGGAGGTGCGGGCTTTACTGCGAAATAGAGATGTGGCTTTTAGGAGTGGGGATTTGAGGGCTTATAGAGAAGCTAGAATTTTATTAAAAAAAGGAATCTCCTTAGCTAAAAAGGAGTATTCCAGGAAAATTGAACTTCAGTTTAGGGATGATAAGGACTCAAGGAGTATGTGGAAAGGAATCCACACCCTTACAGAGTACAAAGGGGGTGCATCTAGAATTAGTAAAGCTGAGGCATCGCTGGTTAATGACCTCAGTAAGTTTTATGCTAGATTTGATGTGGGAAATGAGTCACCGGCCTTTAAACTCCCCTTACTTGAGGGGGATGCAACACTCTTACTGACAGAACATGAAGTTAGAAGAGGGTTGTTAGGTATAAATGCCAGAAAATCTGCCGGCCCCGATGGTATCCCTGGTACGGTCCTGAAGGGTTGTGCTAGTGAACTAACTACGATTTTTACCCTCATCTTTAATGCGTCCCTACAGACCTGTATCGTCCCTGACATTTTTAAATCTACGATGGTCATTCCCATTCCTAAGAAACCCAAGATTGAGAGCCTGAATGATTACCGCCCTATTGCTCTGACCTCGCTGATTATGAAGTGCTTCGAGAGGCTGGTTATGGCGCACATTAAAAAGCTTTTGCCTCCGGGTTTTGATAATAATCAGTTTGCATATAAACCCAAAAGATCCACTGAGGACGCACTACTGTCGGTAATCTACCCCTCGCTCTCACACTTGGAAAAATCAAATTCTTATGTTAGGGTGTTGTTTATTGATTATAGTTCTGCTTTTAATACTATAATACCTAACATTTTAGTGACTAAATTGTTGAATTTGAGCTTTCCTCCGAGATTCTGTAGCTGGATTCTAGATTTCTTGTTAGACCGGCCCCAATATGTTAAATTGGGGGGGTGTGTGTCATCGGTGCAGAGACTGAGCACAGGTGCCCCTCAGGGTTGTGTGCTGAGTCCACTTTTATTCTCTTTGTTTACGCACGACTGTCACTCGCGATCTGACTCTAATTTAATCATTAAATTTGCGGATGATACCACAATAGTGGGATTCATCTCAAATGGCGAGGAATCCGCATATAGAGATGAGGTTCAGACTCTGGTTAGCTGGAGTAAGGAAAACAACCTTCTGTTGAATCAGGCAAAAACTAAAGAAATAATCATCGATTTTAGAAGGGAGAGGAAAACTGTAGTAGAACCACTGTTCATCGACAATTTGGAGGTAGAACGTGTGAAGGAGTTCAAGTTACTGGGGACTATGATCTCTGAGGACCTATAGTGGACCTCTCATATTGGGTTGATAGCCAAAAAAGCCCAACAGCGTCTTTTCTTTTTGAGGAGATTGAGGGCAGCTAATTTTTCCCAGGAAAACTTAGTCAGATTTTATAGCTGTGTTATTGAAAGCATTTTATCTTATTGCATTATAGTATGGTTTGGAAATAGTTTAACTAAGGATTTGAAGAAACTAACCAGAGTAGTACATACCGCTGAAACCATTATTGGTTGCGATTTGTCTACCATCTCAGATATTTTCGTAAAAAATTGTAGACGAAAGAGGGAAAGCATTATGCGAGATCAACATCACCCTTACAATTATGCCTTTTCCTTTTTACCATCAAATAGACGATTGAGGAGTATAAAAGCTAGAACCTCTCGTCTGAAAAATAGCTTTTTCCCTACCGCAGTGCGTGATTTTAACCTAAACTGTTAACACTGTTGTCTTCTGATGTATTTCTCTGAGACTAAGATTGGAATTTCGTTGTGTTGGCAACTATGTTGGTTGTTCTTTTTACAATGACAATAAATTATCTTATCTATCTTATCTTATCTTATCCTGTCAGAAGCCGGCATGGACCCCCCTGCCCACTCCCCAGACGGCGCAGCTGGTACTTCCTTTGCACGGGGGGCGAGGTGTAAACTGCCGCCCTCCAGTGGCCGGCCCCCTAGGCAAATGCCTAGACCTGCCTAGTGGTGGCGCCGGCCCTCACTGTGGGGGCATTTATGTACCTGCACTGTGGGGGCATTTATGTACCTGCACTGTGGGGGCATTTATGTATGTGGAACTCTGTTGCTGTAATTTGAATATTGGAGGCAACTGTGCTCCATAATTTAAATTAGTATTATTTTGTGGCCACACCCCTTCCCCATGAAGCCACTCCTCTATATTTTTGGCTTGAGCACCCGCCAGCAAAAACACAAATCGGCACCTATGGGCAGCTGTAACATGTGCAGAGAGAATTAGATTTGGGTGGTGTTTTCAGGACAGGTGCCACCACTAGGCAGCCTTAGGCCGGCCACTGGAGGGCACCAGTCTGGAGCAGCCCCCCCCTGGATGGAGGTCTATGGTGACCGCAACTGAAGAGGACCTGGATGGGATACTGCAGAGGACCTGCAGGGGTAAGTTTGCCGCAGCTCTCTGCGGGTAGAGCCCCCCACACACACACACCTGGGGCGCTCCGGTGCCTGGGTGTTGTACTTCAAAGTGAGATCTATATTGCAGTGTAAAAATAAAGCAGCAAGTATTTTCCTGCACAGAAACAAAATAACTGACACAAATGTAACATCACCCACATGTTACATCTGCCCCCCTGCAGTGCACATGGTTTTGTCCATTTGGAAAGGAATTTGCCTTTGCGAGTAAACCAGAATAAGGGCCAAGGACCCAGCCGCTGGGTTACAAGGAACAATAGGCAGACCCATTTGCCATATATGCAAGTGGCCTGTCCTAAAGATATATACGCACAGGCTTTTAGTGGAATTTTTCTTAAAAAATTAGTTGAAAAAGGACCAATTGGGGCCCGAAATGCATCGGTGTTGAGGAGGACTACCTGGCATCACTTTTCCTACAAGCTCCTTTTCCATCTTGGGGCGACCACCTTCCCTCAGTAACCCGAGTGAGTGGAGGCATTGTGGATTTAGTGATGTCCGGGGACCACCCCCTCTTTTCTTCTTTCAATTTAATGTTTATTGGCTAAAAGAAAAAAATGTTATGTGCTGTGATTGCTTTTGGAATAACCCTTTCTGTATGACAAAGTCTGGATATAAGATATCTTACTGATGGTCTGTGGAAATCCAAAAAATAAGCCTTTCAGTGAAAATAGGGCACCAGTTAAAGGTGAGCTTATAATTCATGGAACCGGAGTATATGATGACCTGAAAGATACCTTTATATGCACATAGGGCCTGTGACACAGGTCAGTTGAAAAGGGAAACCATAATTCTTGAAGAGTATTGGAGTGGAATTGTTTATTTGACTTTTCTTCTCTATTTCTTCTTCGTATGGGTACTTACCTGTGGAGGGACATCCATCTGAAGAAAGAGGAATAGACGTCACTGTTAGAGACAGCGCATCAGTGTCACCTTTTTGGTTTTGTGTAGAAGTTTGTGAGGGGTTGGTATCCCTTGGTGTGACACAGTGCTGCAGCCTGTATTGGCACAGTTATACCTTTGCAAAAAATTATTGTGCTTGTTCTATGGTGGAACCTATAGGTAAGTATGTATGAGTGAATGCAGTATGAATTAAAGTTTAGTTTTTCTAAGGTGTCTGTGTGTTATTGGTTAAGTCGTAGAAGAACAAGTACCAGCAGGCCCTTTAATTCCCAGCATGCTGGGACTTGTGGTTCTCCAAGTCCCTGCATGCAAAGGAGGCTTCCACAACTTAACTCAAAAGTTGACTATTCTATTTTTTATACATTTTGGCTATCAGCCCAGTGCCATGGGGCACTGGGGATAGCCATGGGGCACTGGGGATAGCCCAGGGGCACTGGGGATAGCCCCGGATTCAGCCCAGGCAAAGGGTTGTCTGGAGCTGGGAACCCTTTATTGGAGGGGAACCCCAGGGTCCTTGCCCGGGCTAACCAGTCAAAGGTTAATGATTTGGCAAGGGAACTTATATAAAAAGTTTCCCCCGGCTGTGACATTAGCCTGCTGACTATTTGGGCCCAGTGCTGGTTGTCAAAATACCCCTATTTATTTTGTCCCCCATATTTTTGGAACCAGGACTGGCCTTTGAGCCGGTTATAGAAATACGGGGGGGGGGGAACCACTTTTTTGTCTTCGTGAATTTCTAATACCAGGACTTCTTCAATAGTTATAGCTGGGCGGGGGGAACCAAATACAGGGCCTTATTCTGGTTCATTCTCAGAGGCAAATTCCTTCTCAAATGGACAAAACCATGTGCACTGCAGGGGACAGATTTATTTTGTTTCTGTGCAGAGAAAATACTGACTGCTTTATTTTTACACTGTAATATAGATCTCACTTGAAGAAAAACTCCACCCAAATCTAATTCTATCTGCACATGTTACATCTGCCCCACTTGCACTGCACATGGGTTTGTCCATTTGAGAAGGAATTTGCATCGGAAAATACGAATCTGGAGAATACAGCAGCTTCATAAATTTGTCATATTATTCATTCATATTTGTGGTCAGTCGGCCGATCCCATTCATACCCATCTGACAGGCATCGGTTGTTCTTAGTCAATTTTCGCCAAAGTATCTACAGTATATAGTTTATACAGCAATAATATTCACATTTGACTTGCTAAACATACAAAAGGTACAGGAAAACAATTTGAAAACGAACAGATTGTTTGCATCCTGTCCTTTATACTTGAAAATAAACAAATTATTTTCAACCAGACACTTTTATCACACTTTACATAAATAAACACCAACACTAATTCACGAATTTCCTTTCACTAATACCTTCCCAGAGGAAGCTGCAACTCGAGGCACATCACCTGGGGTAAGAACACTGGCCAATATCAAAAGCTTTGTCATCCACCAGTATTTTGTTTTAAAATGGGAATTAGCATACCGATTTTCTTTTCTAGTCATGAACATTTCTCTCTTTGAAATACATCTTAGTTATAAACATGTCACAGACTATTAAATATACTCTGCTTTATATGCCAATGCATTGCAGATCAGCGGCAGTGCTTTACAACAAGGTATATTTTATAGATTATTATAGCACTGGACCATGTCCATGCTGTGCCCCTAGCATCATGCAAAGGCCAGCCTTATACTGCAGCTTTGGTCTAAACCATTTATAGCTGCAGTCCTTCTCCTTGCCAACAGCTCTCACATGCACGACTGGCATCTCCACGCTGATTGGCCCATTCATACATGCTGCAAAAGCACAAGAGTTAACCCCCTCAGTGCCAAGGCCACCATACCTCCTCCCACACTATACTCACTGCATCTCTGTCATTTATATTGGGCATCTATCTGCACTAACTCTCAGATCTGCACTCCAATCCTCCCCAAATGACCTATGACTTCAGGAATATGATCTGTCACCTAGGACTGCCCTTACCAACTCATCCAATACATGTTCCAGGGAAATGGTGGACAGACCACCAGCATCTGGTTCCATTGGTGCATCCAAAACAGGGAGGCTGCATGGCTTCCCTGATCTACAGGGCACAGGCAGGGGACCTGCTATGTCCACAGCAACTTGCTGTAAGGCAGAGACCTGGAAACACAAGCATTGGAGGGCCCAAGCTGGTAATTTAATGTAAAGGTAATGTATGAAACAGGACATACAGTTGGTCTGGGCATCATCTGACATTCCAGGCTAGGACAACCTCTATGTCAGGCACTTCAGTGTACTGTCCATCTCTGTCCTTCTGTCCAAAGGGATTTTGTGGGCAACCAACACCAGCTGCGCAAGTAAGCACCAGTCCCACATGTTCGATGTTTGGTCTATCCCCTTCTACCAACCTGACTGCCCTGTACATTAACCCTTCCCAGTCTGTAACAGAGTTGTGGAAGGATCAGAGCTACACACACTTGTACAGACTGGGAGAAACATTGGATGGTGAGTGAGTTGTGTTTAAATTTGCTGATGGTATGAAATCAGCGATCCATTGGCAAGTCAATCGCAGATGTGCACAGGGCGGGTTTTCACTCTGTATGGGTGGCAGCTATGTGATCACAGTTAGGGGGCCAGATGCATTAAGCTTCAAAAGTGATTCAATGGAGAGTGATAAACAACCAGCCAATCAGCTCCTGCCTCACATTTTTCAAACACAGTCTGTGACATGGCAGGTAGGAGCTGATTGGTTGGCTGTTTATCACTCTCCATTTTATCACTTTTGCAGCTTAGTACATCTAGTCCAGGGAGAGAGCATCAGAAAAAATGTCAGGGAGAGAGTGACAGCATCAGGGAGAGGGATTTAGAGGACTTACGGGGACGTGTGTGGTTTTAGACATCTTATGCCTCTAATAATATCTACTTTCTTGGTGAACCACCCTGTTTGGTGAGAGTCCTGTCTGCACTTAGACTCCAGTGTTTTATTCTGTATTTATTTTTATTAAAAAGGTTGTTACACTATTTTATGATTCATTCTATTGCATACTGCCATCATCATTGGGAACGTGTGAGCTGTATGCCTATGGTGACATTAGTGTCTCCCCATGCAAAAGTAGTCTACGTTTTGTAGACCACCCCAAACGGTACGGGTTATTAATACCCTGTGTTTCACCTTAATAGTAGTGTTACATTCATGCAAACAATATTTCACTATTGGATTGTATTTTTGTTTTTCTTTTCTCGCCCTATCAAAAATCAGCGCCCAGGGATACACTAAGCTTTTCTGTGGTATTGTATGGAGGAATGTGAGGTGTCACATTCATGTTAGAGGTGTCCCAGAGCTGCTTAAAATATTCTGTTGGAGAGAGAGAGAGCGTCAGGGAGAGAGAATGACAGTGCCAGGGCGAGAGGGAGTGTGTCAGGAAGAGCGAGGGAGAGAAATAGAGTGTGGAGGAGAGAGGGGGAGAGAGAGAAAGGAAAGGAGAGCAAGCACTAACCTGAGCCTATAACTAACCTGATGGGGATGGGCACTTCCCTGCATTAAGCTCAGCGCCCTGAATACCTGTGATTTACAGAAGTCAGAATAGACTTTTTGCCAGGATGTACGGAAGGGGCGCTTTCCCTCTGCGAATGCATCCCAGTACTGCAGATCGAAATTGCATGGAGATTCATGGAAATTTTGATGGGTGTTCCTAGGTGATTCCTACAAGCGTTGGCTAACAGGTGGGAGCATGCCAGTGGCCATGGTTCCTCAGGCATTTTACTCTTACCATAGGAATATGCAATGTCCGAGAGTGCAGCTGATTGTTGCATGCCACTGTTGGTGTATGTTTAAAGAAGATGCCCATTGGCTCCAGCATTTACATAAAGTCACCGCTGCAAATGTCTCCACTTTTGAATTTCCCCTGATTTGTGGCAACAGAAGAGGTTTTTTTATTGGCACTTGTGGCAGCAATTCTGCAACATACCATTAAACATTTGGTTATTTGACTGTCTGTAAATACCCTGTTTGTTGTATCACTGTCTCTTTTTGTAAAGCACAACGGAATATGCTGCACTATATAAGAAACTGTTAATTATACCCCTTTTACCACCGCTGCAAAACCCTGGGTCTTAGGTGGGTCAGACCCGGGTCAGCAGCGGTGTTAATGGGACACGTCGTGTCCCTTTACACGGGACTTCTACCCAGGTCCTGACCTGGGTAGAACATGGCTAGGACCTGGGTAGAGGGTGGTGTAAATGGGTACGCTGGGTCATCTGACCTGGCTCCCATTTACATCAATGGGGGGAACGTACAACCTGCGGACCGCAGCGTCCGCAGGTTGGACGGGGGGGGGGGGGCACAGATAGCCTGCGCTGCTGTCTGCTATACCCTGCAGACAGCGGAGGAGGTGAATGGATGCCTGTATGCGGCATCCATTCATCTCCTGGATAAGGGCTGGTGGGTGCACGGGGGCTGGGGGCAGCCCAGCAGATTACCTTAGTGCTGGGCTTGCCCCCAGCGCAGCGGTACGGGTCCCGGCAATCGGCGCTTGGAGATGACGTCATCTCCAAGTGGAGGGCTACGGGCAGTGTAAAAGGGAGCAAACGCCGGGTCGCACCCGGCTTGAAGCAGGGATCAAAAACCCGGGTGCGACCCGGCGTTTTTGGTGTAAAAGGGGTATAAATAAATAAAAATACTGGCTGGCAGCAGTAAGAAGAGACTTTGCCAGACAGCCCAGATCTCTTCTGCACATGCATGAGGCAGCAGCGCAGGGCCACACAGGCACACTGTGCTGTAATCCTGAATTTGCACTAGCAGTTAAAATAAACAAACAAAAAAAAACAATAAAATTGTTCAAAATTATTTAAGGCATTTTTTCCTCTACACCCCACCCCCCCAACCATGACATCTTTCTATTGTTAAATTGTTGGGGAGGAATACAGCCCCCCTTAAAAGAAAGGTCGAGGTCCGCCCTCGGTATAATCTATTAGCCTTATTCACCTGCGACTTTGTTTTAACAAGGAGTTCTTGGTGTAATGACTAACACAGCATATTGTAATATAACAAGGAGTTCTTGGTGTAATGACTAACACAGCATATTGTAATATAACAAGGAGTTATAAGTGAGGAGCCAGTGACTTAAAATACTTTCTGTCAGGGTGTAACCTGCAATAGCTGGTATAGCAGTATAGACAGTGACATAACTGTTTGAAGTACAATTGAACCTCTATTACACTAGAGACCATAAATCACACTATTATACAATGAATGTGTAGCAAGGTACATTTAATTGTGTACATTCATTGTTACCGCACTTTTTTATGTTCACTTGTATTCTTATTGTATATATTATACAGTATGTGATTCTCCAGCATGTTCCTTTATATCTGGAGATGTCTGGTATTGTTGACAACGTATATTTGTGACGACGTAACAAATACGTGGTATTGCAATGATGATTCTTGCGTGGGGGGGGGGGGGGTGGTGTTTGTGTATATATAAGAATAGTAGTCTAGGGCACAGCAAATATGACAACATTTTTTTTTTTTTTATCTTTTATTGACAGAAAAAGACAAGCTTGTACAAAATACAATTGCAAATAGCAGAAATAAAATTGTCTGATCAGAATTTAACCATAATAACATTGGTTGATGGTAAATTCTTATGACAACATTTTATTTCTTTAGGCAAGGGCATAGGAAAACTTTTTCCCCTTTTCTTGCGATTGGTATCTCATGACAGTTGACATTGGTCAGATGTCAGTTTTTCTGGGGGTTGAATGACCCCAGTTTCATTGTTTATATTACTATAGATAAATTATTTATTCATTATTAAATAAATATTATTATGATTGATTCTTTATTTATTTACAGTTTATTTTATAGCGCAGCATATTCCGTTGTACTTTATAACTTATAAGTAATTATTAATTGTTATTATTGTACAACTTACAAGAACAGTCAATGGGAAGTGCAACTTCCCCCTCTCAGGTATCTGCTAATGCTTACTGTAAATAGTGATAGCAAAATTAGTGGTGCTTTTGAGAAAGAACACAAAAAACCTTTGAATCAGCGCAGCAACTGTTGCCAAGGTAATAGCACCAGTCATACACCCTTTTTTTTGCTAATAAAAGCACTGTTCTTTTAAAATTTGCAGTTAAACCATGGCCGGTGCGATTAGGGGGGGGGGACTAGCCTGCTCCACGGTGGGGGTGGGGGGCGGCTTCGGGGGGGGGGGGGGGGGGAAGGCTGAGGGGCACCTGCGGTAATCTCAGCCAATCAGCGTGCGGCAAGTGTTTGCAAACCCAGCAGCGATTCCCCCGCCACCGCCCGGCGGATAGCGTTAGTTATTTCCAAGTCACTGCAGGGACTCCGCCAACTTCATACACAGCGCCCCAGGGACCCCCCTGACCGCGGCTTGCAGACAGCGCCGCGGGTAACCCCGCACTGCCGAGTTGTTGGGGGGGTGGGGAAAGAGAGTTCACCTCCATCCGGGGGGGGGGGGGGGGCACAAATGCCTAAAGCTGCCCAGAAGCCTATGCTTCATTAGTTTGATAGTAGATCCACCCCTGACCACACATGCGCAGGAATCCTTATGTGGCAAAAGTGGGTTACTTTTGGAACCCATGTTCCTGTCATTGCTGTATAATACATTCACCAGGAGCAATCACATATTGCAATTCATTTATGGGCGCTAATATCATGCCCAGATTACATTTTAAATGTTATTATTAATAAATGGGTGCCCTTAGACATACTGTACCACTGGATTTGGCATAAATACCTTCCCATTATTCTGTCAAAAAAAGTATTGTGCCAGTCTTCTTCCAATCATAGTTGTCAAGGAGATTTAGATGTTGATTCACAGTTTAGTAGATATTGATATCAGAATGACGTTCTCACCTTTCTTCTACCCTTTATACGCCTGCATAAAATAGTGTCCAGGAGTAAACAAATAGTATTATTTTTATCATTTTGGTGATCACATGTCCAATAGTGAAATATTGCTAAAGTTCTGTTTTTTGTTTTTTTTTGGATACCTGTTAAATTGTTCTTGCATTCAGCCAATGGACTCTGGTCAAATGAAAGGATTCTGCAGAAAAGAAACATCAAAAGTCAGCTTTGTTCCAGCTCTTAAAGACAGATTGAGTTTAGAAATCTCTTTATTTAAAACTAAACTTCTACTCCATACTTTCTGAATAATGTGACCTTATTTGTGATTAGTCTTCACTGTCTGGGAATCCAAATTAACAGCGAATTAGCATTGGTACAGTGCACCGGGGTGCCTGAGTACTAAGGGGCCCACTGCTGCCCCTTTCACCCTCTTCCTGTCTCCCACGGTTTTTCCCTGTCACAATTTGCCCACACCTGCCTCTCCCTATCACCCTCTGCATCTCCCCGTCACTCACTACTGTGGTATGTTTGGAGAAGGGGGGCACAAATTATATCTTTGCTCCTGAGCTCACCACCCCAAGTTCTAACAAATAGGTAGCCCCCACCCTGCCAGTTGCCTTTTGTAAGCCTGCAAATGGGTAGCGAAGATGTTGCACCCCAGCCAAAAGTTGCATATCTATTCGCAGCTCACTCACCATCGAATGACTGTGTGCAGTCTCTGAATAGTCCTGGACTTACTGAAAGTGAAAACTCCCCCTCCGGAGATATCCCCTTGAGTGCACAGCACATTAGCTTAGTGATGACGCGCTGTGGCTCTCTGCCCGGCTGGCTGTACTAGGCATGTGCGAGATCTCGTTACTCACGCAAGATCTCCTGAGCACCCCAGAGCCGGCAACCACCACAGCTGTCCCTGTTGTGGAAATAGGGTAGCGACACCTGCAGCTATTGAAATTGATACTCAAATATTGCCCCTCCATATCGGTATAATAGATAGCATTGGTGAAAATGTCAGGGGCATATGCTTCAGCTGTCTTTTATCAAATACCAGTCCCATCATATATGGGGGAGAAGTGGTATTATCACACGTAGCATGTGTTAGTTACAAATACAGTATCTGAACATCATCGGCAAAAAATACATAGTAGTTGCAAAATGTCCTTCACGATGACAGCTGCAAAACTAGGGGAATATAAAATTTTTGCAATTAGGGCAGTGGTTTGCATACTTTCTTGAATCACAGAAAAACAGCCTTTCCTTCATGGTACCTATGTTAAAAATCCATCAAAAAATAATAAATGAAGTCAATTGTCATCTTTAGTTTTAATTATATTGTGGTAGTCAGCGTTGTGCTTCTATTTGTCCACATATTTTATAAATGCCAACCACCAGCACTGCATTTCCCTATCACACTGTCCATAAAATAATAGGGTTCCAGAGCCGGCCTTAGGCATAGGCCAACTAGGCAATTGCCTAGGGCATATGGAATGCCTAGGGGCATCAGCAGCTTCTGCTGATTAAAATGATATGCGGCATGCCTATATTCTGTGTGTGAGTGAGGCTGTATCTGCATATGAAATAGTGTACTCATGGAAATCACTGTAACATAGCATTCCGTATGCAGGTACCGCCACAGTCACACACAGAATATATTCATGCCACATATAATTTTAATCATTCGGAAGCTCCTTGTGTGTGCTGGTCATAACAATGCAAATAAGACGAATTTTCAGCAAAAAATGCCCCCAACGTTAGCAGAACTGGCCAGGAGCTGCATGGCCTATTGAGGCAAGATGTATGAGGAAACGTCTGTATCCAAGCAGAGGAGAGTATCCAAGCAGAGGCAGAGGTCACAGTGTTAGCAGCTGTGGGAGTGCTGTCTGCGGGTGGGTTGGTTGTGCAATAGTGTTCGGCATATGTGTAAGGGGCATTATGTGTGGCATTATGTATATGAAGGGCATTAATAAAGGTTGGCATAATGTGTAAGGGTCATTATGGTTATAAGGACATTAATAATGTGTAAGGGGCATTACTGTGTGGTATTATCAGGGGTGCCGAGAGAAAGGGGTAGGGGGTACAAATTAACCAGGCCAAAGTCTGATGGAAGGGCCCAGTGGGGGCCACGGGCCCCTCCCCTTAAGTGACAGCAGCAGCTGCAGCTCTTCTCCTCTGCCCAGCACACACTGCTTTGTGCTGGATTGCAGTGTGGATATGGAGGTGCTTAAAATACAATATTTTCTCAGGATTTTTTCTAAGGGTATAATGTGAATAATGTGAGGAATAATGTATATAAGGTAAAGTGGTACTACTGTGTGATGTAACGTGAATAAGGGACACCATTGCATGATATAATGTGAATAAAGTGGCACTACTGTGTGGCATAATTTGAATTGGGGGTACTATTGGGTGGCCATGCTCCTTCCCAGCAAGAACACACCCCTGTTTCTATTTAAAATATTGCAGGTAGGAGCACCAAAATGATGACTGCTATGATGAGGGTTGATGGTGCTGGGAAAGGGGAGCAGGGTCAGAGGCGGAACTAGTGGCGGTGCTAGGGGGCACCAGCCAAAATCTTGCCTAGGGCATCATTTAGGCTAGGGCCGGCTCTGTAGGGTTCTGTGAGTGACCAGCAGAACCCTAGTATGATAAATATATCTCTAATGAACACTATAAAAGACTTCCCTTGTGGATAAAGAAAGCAGGGTAACCTCGTTCTGTCTTGTTGTCATTAATTCTACTATATTTTGGACCCTTTGTTGACAGATCCTATCTTCCAATTACAAACCCTGATATATTAATAGTGAGATGGTGGGGCTAATTCTGTTAGCCGCTAATTTGACGTACATGTTTTCTTCAGTGACGTGCAGTCAGGGGAGGCAGGGGATGCAGAGCCTCTCCTGTCATAACTGATTAAAAAAAAATACAAAGATGATATTTATTTCATATATGCTGTTATAAATATCTTATTCGATTTTTTTTTAATTAGTTAACTTATGAGGTGGGACTGGAGCGGACACTGTGGGAGGCTGGGCGGCAGCGTGAGCTGTGCCTCCTGCTGACAATTGAAAACTGCCCTGCAGCAGGGTGCAGGAATAACCTGTAGGGGAGAAAAGATGCTGAGAAGCCCATTGAAATTGAATGGGGAAGCGGCATCTACTCCTCTGCCTCAGTGACAGGGACGCACGCCAGATGTGATAGGACAGCGGAGAAGGCTGTCACTCACTGACAGCCTGTATCCACTGTCCCTGAGCTGCACAGTGTCACTGTCAGTGTCTGCTGCAGGGACCTGATCAGCAGCATGTAAGTGTTTAGTTAATTAACACTGCACTTACACACAGAAATGACACACATTATATAATATAACATGTTCTATCATATAAAAAATGCATCCTGGTTTTATTTCACACTCACACACTGATTATATTTAATTTAACCAAGGGGCTGGTGGGAGTAGGGGCAGAAGCAGCGCTGGCAGGAGCAGCTTTAGGGTTAGGGGCAGCAGTGCCGCTGGGCTGGCGCAAGTAGGGGCAGTAGCGGCGCTTGCAGGAGACTAGCGGGCAACAGCAGTGAGTACCGCTACTACCGGCCGGCCGCCGCAGGGGTGCAGCTGACACTGACAGCTGTAATAATAATCAGCGGGTGGTAGCAGGCGGGCGGGTATCTCATCTGGCCGTCCACAGCCCTGCGCGGTGGAGCACTGCAGCTGACAGCTGGAATAATCGGCGGGTGGTATCGGGCGGCGGGTATCTCATCTGCGGCTCAAAGCCGCGGGACTCGGCCGCCCACAGCCCTGAACCGCAGGCTCTACCAAAATCCCCCCTCCGGCTGCCTGTGGTCCCTGTCAGGTCAAGTGCAGGGGGAGCTTTCCGTGCTCTTCCCCGCATGTGAAGCGGGGAAGAGCACACACAGGCAGGGAGACCATAGGCTGCAGCGCTGGGCGAGATATAGATAGTAATTAGTTACTTTTGCACTACACGTCCCAAACTTTTCTTCTCAGGCTTAAAAGTTGGATTTTTTTTTATTGAAAATCATCAACGAAACTCACTTTTTCCTCTTATCAGTGACTAACATGGTGTAGCCCTTTGAGTAATGAAATAGTTTCATTCTTTATAGTAAGAGATACCACATTGACTCATTTCTTGCAGCCCTCTGTTCAAAGTACAGTGCTTTTATGTTTGTTTTGTAAAGTAGACAAAGTGATTTCTAAATAGGATGAATGAAGTGTAATCATACCATCATACAAGATATCAGTTATTTTAAAAATGTATTTTCTGGAGAAAGGTTTAGAATGGATTGATGCTTCTGGGTAGTATGTAAGGATTGGTAAGGAGACATTGGGGTATATTCAATAGCACCGGCTAGCTAAAGGGTGAGCCGTTTCCACCTCACTGGTTCTTTTTAGCAAGGCGGCCATCAAAACAGCGGGAGTTGCCACAAAATGCAGCGGGCTCGCTGGCAGCATTGAATACTGGCCATTGTATGTAAAAAATAATGCAAGTCATTAATATCATGATATATGGTTTGTAAACTCGTGATTAATTAATTCATTATTATTATTATTTAATAACAATAATAATAATACAATATAATAAAAGGAGAAAAATAATATTTATATTTATATAGAAATTTTATCCACTAGGACTCAAGGCACTTTTGCAGATACTATTAACATGATGCAGAGATTTAGATTTTCCAAAAGTACACAAATCATGAACATAATACAAAGGTGTGGCAGCCATTTTGGGTCATCAATCCAAAGGATAATTCACACGTGAGAACCAGGCGAAGCAGCCATCTTGGGCTCACAACATGGGTTGCAATGTGAGATTCGTAATACATGAAGATAAGAGACATGTGTAAGAGAAAAGTGACTAATAAGATACCCATTGCATAAATAGTTCTGCAGCTTACAGAATGAGGTATATGGTCTTAAGCCCAATACACACTAAATCAGGCATGTCCAAACTATGGCCCTCCAGCTGTTGTGAATCTACACATCCCAGCATGCCTTGCCACAGTTTTAGCATTCTCTAATAGCGACACGGTGGCAAGGCATGATGGGACTTGTAGTTTCACAACAGCTGGAGGGCATAAGTTTGGAAATGCCTGCACTAGATGATATAATGTAGGAATGATATTGTCAACTATTTCCCTCGAACTCCCAGGTGAACTATATAGCGCATACACACTGACCAATATTGTTAGTGGTATCGTACTGTGACGTCATTGGGTCCCCACTCCTTACACAAAGTCCCTGGCAACAGCAATTTGCACCCTTTGTCCAAACTGGAATTCCATCCCATGGTCCAATTCAGGCCTGATCTTTAATTTGCAGATGACTGTGAGTAGATAGCCATCACCCAGACAGTGAAATCCTGCCCCATGCGAGTCTGAGAGAGAATTGTGAATGGAACGCTATTCGCTATTCTCTGCAAATCCATACACATTGCGAATGTGCACAAAATAAATCAGGTCTGAATAATCTCCTAAATTAATGGGTCCCAAACTGTATGCCAAGGCACCATGATCTGCCTTGGGACACTTGCAGGGGTGCCTCAGATTGGAAGTGTAAGACCAATTACAATTATTTATGGTCATTGTAATAGGCAAAACCAGTGCTTCCAGTCATAAAATATGTGGACAACTGGAAGCGAATCCTGTCCCACTCCATATAACTGAGTCTAAGTAAGACTTCATTTAACCCCTTACCGCCGCAGCCTGTTTTTGCCTTCCTGACAGAGCCCTTTTTTTTCAAATCTGACATGTATCACTTTATGTGGGGATAACTTTTTTTTGCTTTTACTTATCCCAGTGATTTTGAGATTGTTTTCTCGTGACACATTGTACTTCAAGTTAGTGGTAAATTTTGGTCGATACAGTCTGTGTTTTTTTGTGAAAAATACCAAAATGTCGTAAAAAAAATGGAAAATTTAGCAATTTGCAAAATGTTAAATTTTCTGCTTGTGAGACAAATAATCATACCACTCAAAATAGTTAATAACTAACAAAGACCATATGTCTACTTTATGTTGCCATCATTATTTCAACCTCCTTTTAATTTTTTGGGACACTAGGAGGCTTAAAATATGAATAGCAAATTCTCAAATTTTCAAGAAAATTCCAAACACTGATTTTTTTAGGGACCAGTTCAGTTCTGATGTGACTTTGAGTGACTTGTATGTGAGACACCCCCATAAATGATGCCATTTCAAAAACTGCACCCCTCACAGTATTCAAAACAGCATTTTGGAAGTTTGTTAACCCTTTAGGTGTTTCACAGGAATTAAAACAAAGTGTAGGTGAAATTTCAAAATTTCATTTTTTTTGCAGATCTTCAATTTTAATACATTTTTCTAAGGAACACAGTAGATTTTACTAGAGAAATGTGACTAAAAATTGATTCCCCCAATTCTTTTGTTTTCATAAATATCCTATATGTGGCCCTAGTGTGCACGTTGACCAAACCACAGGCTTCATAATAGAAGGAGCACCTACTTGATTTTGGAGCCTCCTTTTTATGAGATTATTTTTTAGGCACCATGTAGGTTTCTAGGCACCATAAGATGCTAAAAGTTAGGAACCCCCCCACAAGTGACCCCATTTTGCAAACTACACCCCTCAGGGAATTCATCTAGGGGTATAGTGTACATTTTAAACCCCCAGGGGTTTCACCAATTTTGGTACAACTGGGCTGTGAAAATGAAAAATTACAATTTTTTACACAAAAATGCAGTTCTGGCTCAAAATTTTTCATTTTCACAAGGAATGAAGGAGACAAAGCACCCCAAAATATGTGCCCCAATTTCTCCCGAGTACGGCAATGCCTCATATGTGACCAAAAAATACCATTTGGGTGCATGGCAGGACTCAGAAGGGAAGGAGTGATATTTGGATTTTGCAGCACAGATTCTGGTGGAATGAATGGTGGGTGCTATGTCGCATTAGCAAGACCCCCGAAGCACCAATACAGTGGAACCCCCCCCACAAGTGACCCCATTTTGCAAACTACACCCCTCAGGGAATTCATCTAGGGGTATAGTTTACATTTCAAACCCCCAGGGGTTTCACCAATTTTGGTACAACTGGGCTGTGAAAATGAAAAATTACATTTTTTTACACAAAAATGCAGTTCTGGCTCAAAATTTTTCATTTTCACAAGGAATGAAGGAGACAAAGCACCCCAAAATCTGTGCCGCAATTTCTCCCGAGTACGGCAATGCCTCATATGTGACCAAAAAATGGCAGGACTCAGAAGGGAAGGAGTGATATTTGGATTTTGCAGCACAGATTCTGGTGGAATGAATGGTGGGTGCTATGTCGCATTAGCAAGACCCCCGAAGCACCAATACAGTGGAACCCCCCCACAAGTGACCCCATTTTGCAAACTACACCCCTCAGGGAATTCATCTAGGGGTATAGTGTACATTTCAAACCCCCAGGGGTTTCACCAATTTTGGTACAACTGGGCTGTGAAAATGAAAAATTACATTTTTTTTACACAAAAATGCAGTTCTGGCTCAAAATTTTTCATTTTCACAAGGAATGAAGGAGACAAAGCACCCCAAAATCTGTGCCGCAATTTCTCCCGAGTACAGCAATGCCTCATATGTGACCAAAAAATACCATTTGGGTGCATGGCAGGACTCCGAAGGGAAGGAATGATATTTGGATTTTGCAGCACAGATTCTGGTGGAATGAATGGTGGGTGCTATGTCGCATTAGCAAGACCCCCGAAGCACGGTGAAATGATGAACCTAATAATCCATAGATGTGTGGTATATTTTAAAACACTCCTTCATACATAGGCCGGGTTTGTCGGGGCAAGTTTCACAGTGGAAAATAGTTTGCTTTCTTATTCCCTTTTTATAGCAAACTTTGCACCTTTTTTGTGTCCTGCCCTTTTTTCCAGTGGAGGGGATTTCGTTAGGAAAATGCTGCCCTGATACAATACGGGGGCCAGTACTAGAAGTACTGGGGCCAGTACTAGAAGTACTGGGGCCAGTACTAGAAGTACTGGGGCCCTCTGCCTGCTGGTTCCCAAATATTAGGCCCTTTATGACTTCCTCTTGAAAGTGCATAAATGTCCCCGTCTGGCTGGTAGAACGGAATAGTACGTAAGCGTTATACAGTGCCATCTGGATGATATACACGGCCAGCTTCATATACCATATTTTTGTTTTCCGCAGGGCACTGTACGGCTTCAGTACCTGATCTGAAAGATCCACTCCGCCCATGTACTTATTGTAATCTAGGATACAAATAGGTTTTGAGGTGTGGGTACTGGTACCTCGTACAGGGACGGAGGTGGTACTGTCTCCGTGAATTGTTGTCAGTATAAGGACATCCCTCTTGTCCTTATATTTGACCAACAACATATTTTCGGTGGATTGTGCCCTGCTTTCACCCTTTCTCAGTAATTGGGCAACGTGCGTTTTTGGGAGGCCTCTTTGGTTCTTGCGCACAGTACCGCAAGCTGCTGTACCTCTTGAACCAAGGGCCTTAAACAGGGGGATGCTGGTGTAAAAGTTATCCACATAGAGGTGATAACCCTTATCCAGGAAGGGGTGCACTAAATCCCAGACAATCTTTCCACTAACACCTACGAGGGAGGGGGGGCATTCTGGCGGTTCAATTCTTGTGTCCTTCCCTTCATATACCCTAAACCTGTGGGTGTACCCTGAGGTACTTTCGCACAGCTTATACATTTTTATGCCATACCTTGCCCTCTTATTGGGAAGGTACTGGCGGAATTTAACCCTTCCTTTAAAATGTATAAGTGACTCGTCTACACAAATGAATTTTTCGGGGATGTACATCTCAGCAAATTTGGCGCTGAAATGATCAATGACCGGCCTGACTTTGAATAGCCGGTCAAAGGTGGGATCATCTCTGGGTGGGCACTGTGCATTATCGTTGTAATGCAAAAATTTAAGGATCGTCTCAAAACGAGTCCGGGTCATGGCCATACGATGAAGTGGGGTGCTGTACAGAACATCTGTACTCCAATATTGCCTAATTTCTGGCTTTTTAACTATGCCCATATGTAACACCAGACCCCAAAACGTCATCATCTCTACTGCATCTACAGGGGTCCACCTAGCAAATGATGACGTGGGGTTTTGGGCAATAAACTGCTGGGCATATAAATTACTTTGGTCCACCATTAATTTTATAAAATCATCAGGGAAAAAGACTTTGAAAAAGTCAATTTCTTTGAGGCCTGTAGTATCAAATTGGATTCCTGGGTTGGCCAAAAACTCAGGAACCTGGGGCTCAAAATTGTCTGGTGGTGGGGTCCATACGAGATCAATCATTGGGGGGGGGTCTCAGCTGCTCTACGGGGGCGTCTTTGAGGGGGTCCCTCATCACTAGAGGAGGAAGAGGAGCTTAAGACGAATGCAAATTCATCGCTTACTTCACTGGCTGTGTCAGTGTCAGAGGCAATAAGGGCATATGCCTCCTCCGCTGAAAACAGTCTTTGCGATGATTGGGACATTTTTATTATTTTTGTGTTTGTGTAAGTGTAGTGTTTCAACATGTGTATAGTGTAGCGGGGGGTACAAACTTTATTTCAACACGGGGGGTATGTAGTGTGTATGTAGTGCTTTAACACGTGTAAGTTAAAAGAAAAAAAAAAAAGCTCCTGCGCCAAAAATTGAGCACAGATGTTGGTCAGTAACATCCGTCACTGATCAGCGCTCAGCGGCCACAGGACACCCACAAAATCACCGTGGGTGTAAAAATTTTTTTTTCAAAAAAACCCCACAGCACCCTCCAAAAAAAAAAAAATAAACTGCTGATGAGTCAAAGGCAACAGGAATTTGATCCCAAAAAAAAAATTAGATCAACCCTGTGCCAAAAATGCTGATCAGTGATGTACATCACTGATCAGCGCTCAGCGGCCACAGGACACCCACAAAATCACCGTGGGTGTAAAAATTTTTTTTAAAAAAACCCCCACAGCACCCTCCAAAAAAAAAAAAATTAAAAAACACTGCTTATGAGTCAAAGGCAACAGGAATTTGATCCAAAAAAAAAAAAATTAGATCAACCCTGTGCCAAAAATGCTGATCAGTGATGTACGTCACTGATCAGCGCTCAGCGGCCACAGGACACCCACAAAATCAATGTGGGTGTAAAAAATTTTTTTTAAAAAAACCCCACAACACCCTCAAAAAAAAAAAAAAAAACT
Source organism: Crinia signifera (assembly GCF_055691185.1). Taxonomy (NCBI): domain Eukaryota; kingdom Metazoa; phylum Chordata; class Amphibia; order Anura; family Myobatrachidae; genus Crinia; species Crinia signifera. The sequence continues at coordinate 373,055,500 of NC_139217.1, forward strand.
GCTGATCAGTGATGCAACACTGATTAGCAGTGAGGGGCAGCAGGCACACAACTTTTGGTGCAACCTGACGGGGTATATATATAAAAAAAAAAACCTGCACCCCAAAAAAGTTGCTGATCAGTTAATTTATACTGATCAGCACAAAAGGGGGGCAGCAGGGGGCAGCAGAGACAAAATTATATTATACAATATTATGTTCTATGACACAATGACGCTGCTGCAGCAGCAGCAGCACAAGCACCAGGAAGCAACAGCAACCAGGAAGCTCCAGCAGCTGGCAGCACGGATGCCACCAACGCTGATCAGGTCAGTATAAGGGGACAGATGGGCACGGAGACCGCTCTGCACGCTGTTCCTGACCGGAATGGGGGGCAGGTGGGGTGACCACCAGTGACCCCTTTACACCCGGTGGTTATTGGTGCTGTACTTAACAGCACCAATCACCACCGATCCCTGTGTTACCGAGCGACGTTATTCGCCGGTACACAGAAAACGCTGTAATTGGCTGTTCACATTTGAACAGCCAATCACAGCGATCGCCGATGGGGGGGGCATCGCTGCCCCCCCTGGGCAATGAGGGAAGATGTCTGCTGTCAGGGACAGCAGCCATCGTCCCTCTGTCACCGCGGCTATAGACGCGGTGACAGTTTACAGTCATGACGTACATTTATGCCATGTGTCGGGAAGTACATCCCGACCATGACGTAAATGTACGTCAAATGTCGGGAAGGGGTTAATAGTTTTCTGAATTGCTCAATAAGAAAGTTTTGGCTTGGGGGTGCCGTGAAAAAAGAGGCTGATTCTCATTGCTCCAAAACACTATACTAAGGGGGGTATTTAATGTTGGTCGTGCTCCCGCAGCCATCTACCGACGGGGGAGATGGCTGCGGGGCCCTATTCAATGCTGTCTTCCCCAACGGCATTGAACAGGGGTTTTAGGCAGAACAAGACACAAACCTGGTGCCCAAATACCACCTGGGGCCTTTTTTTTTTACTCCGATCTGGCTCCTAAATACCATCTGGGGCCTTTATTTTGACACTGAGCTGGCGCCAAAATACAACCTGGGGATTTTTTTTGTACTATTTTACACAGATTACCCAAATACCACCTGGGGCCTTTTTCTGATATTGACCTGGCGCTCAAATACCAACTAGGCCTTTTTTTTTTTATACCGAGCTGGTGCCCGAATACCACTTGGGGCCTTTTATTTTATACCGACCTGGCACGGCACCCAAATACCAGCCGTGGCCTTTTTTTTTATACTGACCTAGTGCCCTTATACCATCTTGGGCCTTTTTTAACTGTGACCTGGTGCCCAAATACCACCAGCAGCCTTTTTTTACTCCAACCCGGTACCCAAATACCACCTGGGGTGATTTTATTACCTGGACCTGTCACGCAAATACCACCTGGGACCTTTTTTTGACACTGACATGGACCTGGCACCCAAATACCACCTGAGGACTTTTTTTTTACACCAAACTGGTGCCCAAATTCCACATGGGGCTTTTTTTTTTTTTACACAGACCTGGTACCCAAATACTATCTGGGCCTTTTTGACACAGACCTGGTACCCAAATACCTCCTGGGCTTTTTTTTTTACTCCGATCTGGCTCCTAAATACCATCTGGGGCCTCTTTCTGATATCAACCTGGCACTCAAATACCAACTGGGTCTTTTTTTTACACAGACCTGGTGCCCCAAATACCACCTGGGGCCTTTGTTTAACACCAACCTGTTTCGCAAATACCACTTTGGGACCTTTTATTTTATACTGACCTGGCGACTGATTACCACTCGGAGCCTTTTTTGACTCTGACCTTTTGCCCAAATACCACCTGGGGCTGTTTTTTACTCCAACCTGGTGCCCAAATAGCACCTGGGGTAATTTTTTGACATGGACCTGGCACCCAAAATACCACCTGGGGCCTTTTTTTTTTTACACTAAACTGGTGCCCAAATTCCACCTGGGGCCTTCTTTTCATACTGACCTGGTGCCCAAATACCACCTGGGGCCTTTTTTTACACCTATCTGGTGCCCAAATACCACCCTGGCCTTTTAAAACACCGACCTGTAGCCCAAATATCACCGGAAGTGTTGTTTTCAAATACGACCTGGCGCCCAAATACCACCTTGGGCCTATTTTTGACAATGAAGTGGTGTCCAAATTCCAACTGGGGCTTTTTTTGACTCTGACCCGGTGCCCAAATACCACCTGAGGCCTTTTTTTGACACAGCCTTGGTGCCCAAATACCACCGGGGCCTCTTTTGACACTGAAATACATACCCAGGGCTATTTTTCAGCAGGCTCCAGCAGGAACTGAGGTCCTTATTCTAGTTCATTCTTTCTGACAAAATATGTGTTAGATGGACAAAACCATGTGCACTGCAGGTGAGGCAGGTGTTACTTGTGCAGAGATAATTAGATTTGGGTGGGGTTTTACACCTGATTCACCTGCAGTGCACATGGTTTTGTCCATCTAAGAAATATTTTGTCAGAAAGAGTGAACTAGAATAAGGGCCTCAATTCCTGCTGGAGCCTGCTGAAAAACAGCCCTGTACATACCTCCCAACTTCTGCAGTTGGGAGGTCGGGACTCTTGCGCGGCGCAGTTGCGCGCACTGCCGAAAAAGGGGCGCGGCCTCACGAAAAGGGGGCGTGACCTCGCGGGATGACGCGTCCTCCTGCCGCACCCCCGTTTTCCGCACAGCGTCTATTCTTGGCAGGCTGGGGGACTCCCAACTGTCCCCCCCACCGCGGGACAATGGCGGCCCCGGGCGGGACGCGGGAACGTCCCTGAATATCGGGACGTTCCAGCGGTAAGCGGGACAGTTGGGAGGAATGCAAATACCACCATAGGCCTTTGATTTTATACCGACTTGAAGGCGTTTTCGGACCTAAGGGGTCCTTCCTCAGAAGCTTCTGAGGAAGGACCCCTTAGGTCCGAAAATGCCTTCGAGCCTAACACCACCTCACTGGATCCCACGGACTACGCTCTGGATCTTTCTTGCCGTTTGTAACCTCCATCTGCCACTCCAAGGCGGATCTTGCAAGCAAGTATTATCCCTGGCCGATATCCGTTTATCCAGTTTTCTACCACTACACCCACTGTGGTGTTATATGCCTGTTGTTAATTTTAAAATGTGAGTGCAAACCTATAATAAATTTGTGTTATTTTTTTATACGGTGTTGCACTATTATATACCGGGAGTCGGGACTCGGAGTACTCACTGCACAGTGGAGCCTGCAGAGCACCGAGCCCCTCTGTATCCTAGGCTCGGCGCTCTGCAAGCTGCACTGTGTATTGTGCGTGCCTTGGCGCCGGGTGGGGAATGCATTGTGGGGGTGTGGGGAGTGGTGCCGTGCCACTGTGGGCAGCTGCCCGGGCCCCTTTCAGAGGCCGGGGCCTGGGACAGCTTTACCCCTGGCACCCACCTGTTGGTGACCCTGGACCTGGTGCCCAAATAGAAACTGGGGCCTTTTTTTTGTTCACTATAGCTGCGGCCACTGTTGCAGGGTGCTTACAGCCACTGGAGGGAGCCGGAGGATAGCTGACAGCTGCTCACTGACCACCTCTCTCTCTCTGGGTGACTGATCAGTGTCTGCACCAGAGACAGACAGGCGGTCCCACAGGCAGTGCTGCTTTCAGTAAAGGGAGCCCTGCAACAGATTACAGGCTCCGGCTCCGTGCAGGGCTTTCAGCACTCTCCTCCATCTCCCTCCAGCAGCTGTCAGCTCTCTGCAGCAGCGGCCACAGCTACAGTATCAGCACTGATACAGTGACCACTGCTGACAGGCTCGCTGTCGAGATGCCCGTGGCCCCCAGATTCCACAATTTTTTAAGTTGACGGATCTGAAAGCCTTTCATGCTGTTGGAAACCACAGGTGACAATATTTCCACCGGCGGAAATATCATCACAGATTGAATATCCCCCATAGACCTCTTAATGCCTAGGGGGACGGGCAGTCCTTCAGCCATGGCTCCCCAGAGGTTTCCTCACCAAGGGGGTTTTCCTCTCCTGTGTGCTAAGGACGATTCCTCCTGAGTCACGAGGCTTCTGCCATCTCTTTAAAGGACAAGTTTGTAAGAAATATGGACTTATCTTAGTCCAGAACATTTTTACTTGAAATAAAAGCTTGAATTTAATTTTTAAATATATTTTCTGTGAGACTGCACTGGCTTCACTGTGATATATGATTGGTTACCTCTTGATTGAGGGATTAATTAATGAATTCATTAAGTAATAATAATATAGGAGAAAGTGACAAAGATTTATATTTTTATAGCAATTTTCTCCACTATGAGCCCATAGACACAAAGAGAAGAGACTGCTGCTGTGTGCCAACTTGGAGAGAGAGGCCACTCACCCTTTCCTGCATCCTCAATATTCTTTCATCCATCCTTTATTGACTATTAGCCAGTGCTCTCCATGTGCATTGTGGGGGCACAAATACCGTGTTTAACTTTTTTTAAGAAGGGAACTTGGCCACACCTACCCAAGTTAGCCACACCTTCTCACAGTATCAGCCCTAAAATTGGCATGTGTAACCAGAGGCAGATTTGTGCAAAATTAATATTTGGGAAATAGCTTAAAGTTCCCTTTTCACTCAACAAAAGGAACAAGCTACTGGTGGTACTACAACCCTCATACTTGCCTACCCAACCTGAATGGCTGGGGGCTCCTGGACAAGTGGACAAGTTCCCCGAAATGGCGGCAGCCCTCGTTGTGTAATACCTGTAGTCCAGGCAACAATGTTACAATAGCAATGGCCACACCCACTTGTGCACTTATTTGAATAGCCCCACCCATGGCTCCGACCCTTTTGCAGGCAGACCGACGGCCCTGCCCCCTACCTCCCATTTTCTGGGGTTTAACTGCATTTTCAAATGTTCTAAAGCCTCTCCCCTAAATTTTCTGTCGCTGAGGGAATCGCCAGCAAAAGCCTATGAGCTTCTCTTCGTAGCCTTGTTTGAGGATTCCGTCACTGATCCCTACAAGCATGCCCCACGGCTGGCGACATCACTCAGACGTCCAGCGCCAAAGCTGCATCGCAAAGGAGAGCTCATATCGGAAGAGCTTTCCTTTGCGTTAATAATTGCAGATGCTAGTGTATATGCAATTTCCATGGTTGTGGTACCTGGCAAATGCTGGTGATATATATGTGTGTGTGTGTGTGTGTGTGTGTGTGTGTTGGGGGGGGGATGTTAGTGTATCTCCATCACCCTGGATATCATTGCACAGACACAGTTAATATTTTGGTAGTTATGGATACAGTAACACTTTTTTTTTATTATTAACAATTACTAATACAACAATTGTGAGCCCATTGATTTAATTATACATTTGTCCAAAAGCTGCTATTGATGTCTATCTAACTGAGGCAAGTGACAAGTGGCATATTCACTCCAGGGACCGATGTTTTGGCTCTGCGAATGCATTGCGTATATGCTAATATACGCATGTTCAAGGCTGCTGTGCAGATGCCGTTGGCAACTATGGAATGATTTCTCCTGCTAGCAGAGGCATGCAAGGGGATGTGTTCTCACACACACACATATCCCTTTGCATGGTACCGAGGGAATTTGGCAGCAGGGGGGTGGGGATTTGGCCGGGCAGATGGCGGCCTCTCAGGCACTTGGTAAGCTACGATGTTTGCAGCTTACCGAGCCAGACTGAATGAGGGCCTATGGGCATGATTCTGGTTCACTCACAAAAGCATACCTCCCAACTGTCACGATTTTAGAGGGACAGTCCCGATTTTCGGGTCCTGTCCCTCTGTCCCACCCGCGGCAGGCATTGTCCCGCTGCAGGGGGTGGCAGTTGGGAGACCCCCCAATCTAGTAGAATAGACGCTGTGCGCATGCGCACAGCGTCTATTCTCGTATGAAAATGAGGTCGCGGCTAATTAGCATAAGCCGCACCCTCATTTGCATACGCCCCGCCCCCTTTTCGGCCCTTAGTGTCCCTATTTCTTCAAGCCAAAAGTTGGGAGGTATGCAAAAGCAAATTCTCTCTCTAATGGAGTGGGTGTTATTTTGTTTCTGTGCAGAGTGAATACTGGCAATATAGATATCAGTTTGAAGTACAAACCCCACCCATATCTAACTCCCTCTGCACATGTAACATCTGCCCCACCTGCAGTGCATATGGTTTTGTCCATTAGAGAGAATTTGCTTTTGCAAGCCAACCTGAATGAAGGCCTATTTCCTTCCAAATTATAAAATGTATACCTACAGTATACCAAAACCGATCACTAGAGGGCAGAACAACATAATCCTTCCAGTAGTAAGATTTGTTATAAATAATACTGCATTCACTGCTGCAATAGTTAATTGGTTACCAATATAAATAAATCTATTGTTTATGCCGACATCTAAACACTGATACTGTTACTAGAATCTTGTTCCTAGATTCGAATGCTGATAATTTTGGGGATTCAAAATGTATTTTATGTCCATGTTATGTGGTCTATTTATTAAAAACAATTACTTGTTTGTTTGCAAAGAATTATTTGTGCACATAAAATGCCGTGCTTTATGCAGAACATAGGGTCATTCTCATCAGTCCCTGTCTGGTTGGAGTTTACAACCTCTACTTCCTACAACATGGACGCATATGCACACTTAAATTCTGTCAGAAAGCACTTCGTCTACCAGTATGTTTTTGTGAAGTGTGGGAGGAAATTGGAGCATCTGGGGGAAACCCACACAAACTGGACATACTAAGTTCACAGAGACAGTGCCTTGGTATGGAATGGTTGTGGATTAAAAGATTGACATAGGTCAAGAGTCATTAGGCCGACACCTTATGCTCGACATGCATTAGGACAACAGGGTCAAAAGGTCAACATGGAAAAAGTCAACAGGTACAAAAGGTCGACATTGTCGAAAGGTTGGAATTGGTCGACACAAAAATAGCTCATTTCTGTCATTTTGTTTTTAAACATATGAAAGCCAAAATAGTGAAAAAACGTCCCCTAACCACGCGCTTTGCTTCACTACCGCTATGCTTGTCACAGGTTACTATTGTAGTTTATGTGGATGGTAAATTATGAAAAATGTAAAAATAAAAACCTTGCGTCATCATTTTTGTCAACCTATAGGGGTGAATTTGCTAAAGCTTATAAAAATGAAAAGAGGTGATGTTGCCCATAGCAACCAATCAGATTCTGTCTATCATTTATAGACAGAATCTGATTGGTTGCTAGGGGCAATTTCACCTCTTTTCATTTTTAGAAGCCTTAGTAAATTTACCCCATTGAATGTCATTCTTCGTATAGAAAGTGTTTTGGATAGAAACTCATGAACCACTATTCCACCAGCTGTTCAGAATACAATTATTTCACATGGTCAAGCAAGCGGTCTACATTTAGGGGTTTATTCTGGTTGACTAGCAAGGCTGCGGATTCGCGGCCTTGTGATTCCACCAAACCCCGCCCAGTGAATGCCCCCCCCCCTCCTACTCGCAGCGTGGGTTCGCCCTTTCTGGCAACGAATTGATGTTTAACATAAACATCCATTCACAGGCTCTGGGGACCCACCCTCATCATTCGATGGTCGCCGACCAGCGAATGATGGCGAAGGCCCACACATATGTAAGGCTGCTCCGAGCATCTGGGCGACTTTGAGCTGAAAGTCGCTCAAAACAGCAGGTTTGGTTATGCCAGCAGATGAGCGGCTTTCAGGACAGCTTTGCATAGCGCTCCACTATGCAATGCCATCCTCCCCCCTCCGTCAGCGCCGGGCAGGGGGAAAGCTGCACTGCACTAAGTATGCACTGAGCGGCTTTCCCCGCAGCGATGACAGCGGTCATCGCTGTCCATACACGCCCAGTGTGTATGGAACTTTACAGATAATTTCTTAACTGCATGATTGTTTGTCAGGTGCACTTACAGTATATGTATTCTCTGCTATAGGTAATTATACTGTAATTCAGGCCTTTATTGTAATACTACACTGGTGACTTACGCACTTCAGTATACCCACTACCTGTTTTTTATTGCACACCTTATGAGCTTGGCCTAGGGGCACTTGTACACGTGTACAAGGAAGAGTCCAATTTAAGCATGAAGGCCTGCAAAAGAAAAGATTAGTACATACAATGATTCGGATGAGGCTGTGTTAATATTTGTTTCTCGTCGCTCTGAAGTTTTAGTTATGAGGGATATTAGAAGTGGTATCTAGACCTCCTCGCACATCAATAGGGCTCCGTACTCCAGGGTAGGGACATAGAGAGCCACACCGAGCCCGGTAATGAATGAGGAGGCGTGACCTAAAAAGAGGCGTAATGTAAAAAATGTATAATTGCGGCCCAGTGAGGTTGACAGGGGTCACCATTCTAATGTAGGGGGTCGGGGAGGACACATGTTTGCTGCATTGTGTGCTATCCTGCTTCCTTTCTCCTCCATGGCCGGTACCATCTACACAGCGATATTTGGGAAGATGGCGCATGTGCACTAGAGAGCAAAGACTCATGGGACTAAGTAAATCCTGGACCCGGACAAGACTCCGGAACGCCAGACCGGACATCAAACTCTGCATTCCGGAGCTTGTAGTGTTCGGTCCGGGGGGGGGGGGGGGGTGTAAAAAAACCCCCAAAAACTGGCCATTTTATGATAAATGATATAAGCAAGAGCCACGCGCTTCAGATAGGGTGAAGCTAGATCCCAAAGTAGTCACCATTTACCTATATTATTAGATGTGAAGATAAGAGAAAAAAGGAACCAGTGCTCCCAAATGGGACAGAATTTATAAATATAAAAGTTTAATTCCAAACTTTCCTTTTTGTTATGATGTTTCCACTTGAGGCTTTTATCATTTCAGATACCTCAAAATCATCGCTTTCCATAGCGCAGACCAATACATCACAAGAAATGGGTAAACAGTGCCCAGTTACGCTTTGTAGGCCTTCACCTATGCCAAAAGAAACAATGGGCCTGATTCAGACCTGTTCGCTAGGCTGCATACCTTCGCAGCATGTGAATTTGGACCCTAGCGAATGGGTCTGAATCGGCCCAATGTGTGTTATATATTCCCTCTGGATTGTCTCCTCACAGGCTTACAAATCTTCAATGTACGAAGAGATGCAAGGTAGCTCCACATAGTGCTAAAACATTCATTTATTTGGAATATACATAAAATAACCAGACGAATGATCAACAGGTAATGCTGATGAAGGCCCAGGGTCCTCAGAAAATCTTTCCTGGATGCCAGACGTTATGATCCAAAGTCCTATATGGATAATGTGCTTGTTCACCTTCACCCAGAGGAACACTTGATGCCACAATGGGCCATATTCAATGCAGCCGGCAAAGGGGTTAAATGGTGAGGATCTCCAAAAACAAGCCATCCTCGCCGTTTAACCTATGCACCCACTGCTCACCCTATTCTACTTTCCGGGGAAATCCTCCGATGCCAGAGGACAGTGAGAATTCCCTTAAACAGCGAGCCTTGCTGTTTTGGCGACCGCACAAGCCATTTCCACCTCGCTGTAAAAACCCAGCGAGGTGGACGTGGCGTGTGCAGGGGGTTCAGTTGAATACTGACCGTGCATGCTGTGATGGCGAGCAATCAGCACTGCTCGCTGTCACAGCTAGCATAAGAGCATTGAATATGGCCCAATGAGTCTGCGAAACACAGAAGTATTGTAAAGCTTGAAATCTACTGGCTGTCCATTTCATAACTGCAGACATTATATGGGGGTTTATTTCTCTAAATCACTCTTTTCATTGTACATTGCATTAGTATGATGTGCTATAATATAGTTTTTTTCTGTTTGTATCCATGCTCCTTGCCTGCAATGTGATCTATTATCCTGGCCTCTGGCTCTCTTCTCATGCTTTCTTGATAATGGTGCTTCTCGGCTGTGGTGCTTTCTTCTTTAGTCCCAAACGCACTAGGCGATCCGCGCAGATGCCAATATTGGCGGCAGTGGAGGGGACCCGGCGCACACACTTGCTGACACCGATGGGGACGTATCGGGGGCACGGCCATGCAGCATGGCCGTCGTTAATGAGGAACTCCCTTACCTGTACATGCAGGTTGAGGTTGTTAACGATGTGTGGGACCATGCATCATTAAGGATATTGAGTGCAAAACTAGAAGATATAGTAAAAGATATTGTGCAGAAAGACCTTTCTGTCCAATATTATTTACTATATCCTCTAGTGTGTATGGAACTTTACACTAATTTATTCTGCATATGCGCTGGCGTGTGAGCACAGAAGAGCAATGGCCACGGTTCTATAAGGGTCAAAATTCAACTTCTTTACACTTTTCTCATTGAGTTTAAAATGACACCATCCTGAGATGCAACTGGGGGATCTCCTGCGTAAAACAGTTGATACAATGGGCGGTATTCAATGAGGCTGATTCGCCAGGTTTTTATGGCGATTTTGTGCTGTAAGGCGAATTTCTGACTAAAACGGTGAATCACCCTATTCAATGACCAGATGGCGAATACATTTCAAGGTTTTTTTCGCCATGATTCACCGAGTAGCAATTGCTATCTTTTTATGGTGAAGTGGAAGGTGAACTTTTAAAATAAAGTGTTTTGTTTTTTACAATTGGTGTAAAAAAAATCTGGAATTTTATTCTGAGGAGGGGCATGCTATTTTTATTCATGTGCTGTAAGCACATGAATATATATTTAATTTAAAAAATATATTTAATTATTTTTTTTTTTTTACACAGACCGATCCGAGCCGCTCATTAGATATTCATATATTCACTTCACCCGATCATTACATATGCATGATCGGGTGTAGTGAATATACCCGGTCCCCTACCCGTTTACATTCCAATGGGAACTCCTAGAGTTTTCATGGGGATGGCCATAAAACGCTGGGCGTTCCCTTTTTGCCCGCCCCTCCCCTGCCCGTGCCAACACCTTGGCGAGTGTGAGACTAGCCGAATGCATTTGTACAGAGGGTCTGCAAAGTTGTCAAAATCCCTGTTTTAAGGCAATGATGTCATTTGTAGTTTAGAGAGGAGAAACTATAACTGCTGGCGCTAAAATTGAGGAGGTCGGGAACCAGCACAGGACAAGCATCCGCCCCCCCCCCCCCCCTCCTGAAATCCCTCCACTTTGTGTAGGCCCACAAATTTTTCTGGAAGATTGCATTTTCAGGGAGGGTCTTTGACGCCAGGGCCGGCCTTGTTCAGCCTGACTCAGTCGCCGATTTGAGGAAGGGTCTGAGCTACTACAAAAATTAATTGATGGGGGGGGGGTGTGTGTGAAACCGTCGAATTTGCGTATCTCTGTGGAGGGGCGGGGCTAAAATGACGCGATTTTGCCATTTTAGCTCCGCCCCCTCCTCTGAGACTCGTGGATTGCGGCATTTAAATGGACCCAATTTTCGGGAGACTCCCGGCCATTCCGGGAGGGTAGGCAACCCTGGAATTGCATATGGATAGTGAATAGTGTTTCATTCGCAATTCTCTCGCAATGCGGGTTTTCTTTGTGTCTGGAGGGCGGGTAACTTCTCAACTTTGCAGATCAGTGATCAGGTCTGAATCAGGCCCTGGAGACTTACAGCATGACAGCAGAGATAAAGCTTTCGTAATTGAATTGTCTGTGAAGTAGGAGCGTGCATAGGCAAATTTACCTTGAGGTGCGAGCATTAGGTCAAGCTGCTAATTGATTTCGGCCCTAGGAATTAGGTACTAGTTCACCACATGGATGTTAGCGCACCAGTTCTTTAGGTACATTCTAATAGTGTAATGAATCCACAAAGATTCAATCTTTTTCTTTACAGTTGTAAAACATTGTTGGCATGATGTGCTGAAATGTATAGTATGACCTTTTGTAAGATTACAGAATTCTAAATGCAAAGTAAATAGATGAAAAACAGCCTTCTGAAAATCTGCTAGGATCTGTAACTCTCACTTGTAGGAGGAGAGGAAACTAACTACTTCCTGTCTTGCATCAGATGTAACTTGAGTTTTATTCTTGGTCAAATACAAAGTTGGCTATAGTCAGAGCCAAAAGCAGATGAACAAGTCACTTGTCAGTTTATATGCACATATTTACACTGGGCAACTGTCATTTATGTCATTCTGACACAAGAATGATTGGATTGTGTGTCCCTCTACTTGTACACCTAGGCCAGGGATGATAACCTTGGCAAAACCATGTAGCACTGCAGGTGGGGCAGATTTCAAAAGTGCAGAAAGTTTCATATATTTAAGGGGGGCCTGGCCAAACTCAAAGCTAAACTGAAGCATACAAATAAAGTGAAACATCATTGTTGCAAACACAGCCAATATTTACCCTGCATGCAAAACAATACAGGAATTTGTACGGTTTGCAACATGGGGCTTGATTCAGATCTGATGGCTAGGCTGTGTATATTTGCAGCCTGGCGAACAGCTAAACACTGGCTGTCAATCCCTTTCTGCCTCCACCACCTGAATCCCCCTTCCCTCCTCCACCACCTGAATCTCCTCACTAGCATGCGAGGGGATGTGTACCCTGCTTCCACTCCATGTCTGCCCCTGAACAGCCTGGAGAGTGTGAAACTCTTGGAAGCCGTTCACTCCCGGGGTTTGCACATGTAAATATTTGTCCATTCGCAAACCCTGACCATCAGGGACAAATTTTGCCCGCTATAAACAGGTCTGAATCAGCCCCCTGGTTTGTCCAGGTGCAAAGTTACTTCCTTCCTTGCTTTTGCTCCCAAGAATCAGCCTCATAATATTCAAGAATATGAATTGGACCACTTTAAGCACTGTTTGCTAACATCATTTAAACCACTATTTACTGTTTCATTTAGTGTCATGATCAAGGTATATAACAGATGGCCCAAGAGAAAATCCCTCTGCCTCTGATACGGCACTAGTATGTTCTGCAGTATCTCTCTGCAGTATACTCTTATATTCATAGGAACATTAAATTATAAGGAGGGCCCTTTGAGCTCTATCGAAAAGGATCTTTGTGTCCATATTGTTGGAGTCTACAGAATATCTCATGACTTTAGGGAAACTTTGTTGGGAAATATGTGTGGTGATTTATTCCGACGCATACCTCTAGTTTCCAAATGTTTGGTCTGTATAACCAGCCTCTGACATCAACTCCAGAGACTGGCGCATAACAATGTCTTGTTTCTGTAGATCTTTCAATCTCACCAGATCACCAGAGATATGGGTAATGTCAGTTTGGAGGGGATTGATGTTAGAGCTGAGTTTTCCCTCAAGCAATTTTTCCAACTCTTGGAAATCAGCCTAGGTTAGGTTTTAAGCTAAAAATCCCATGTTCTCATCAGAGGCGTAACTAGAACTTTGTGGGCCCCATAGCAAAATTTATAATGGGGCCCCCCTAACTCAGGTCTCTACTAAAGCACACTGTTTGTGACCATCATTAGTGGGAACAGTAACAATGTGCCCCTCCAATAGATACTTTAAAAATAAAGAATGCACACATTATATAAGAAGGTGTGTGGCCTCGCCTCTTAGGGTAATATGTGACACACCGCGATGCCATTAAACATTACGCGACCCACCGCAAAGCCCATTACACAACCCACCCCAATACACATTACGCGTCACACCGCAAATCCCAAAACACATTACGCAACACACCGCAAAGCCCAAAACACATTACGCAACACACCGCAAAGCCCAATACACATTACGCGACACACCGCAAAGCCCAATACACATTACGCGACACACCGCAAAGCCCAATACACATTACGCGACACACCGCAAAGCCCAATACACATTACGCGACACACCGCAAAGCCCAATACACATTACGCGACACACCGCAAAGCCCAATACACATTACGCGACACACCGCAAAGCCCAATACACATTACGCGACACACCGCAAAGCCCATTACACAACACACCGCAAAGCCCATTACACAACACACCGCAAAGCCCATTACACAACACACCGCAAAGCCCATTACACATTACGCCACACACCGCAAAGCCCATTACACATTACGCCACACACCGCAAAGCCCAATACACATTACGCCACACACCGCAAAGCCCATTACACATTACGCCACACACCGCAAAGCCCATTACACATTACGCCACACACCGCAAAGCCCATTACACATTACGCCACACACCGCAAAGCCCATTACACATTACGCCACACACCGCAAAGCCCATTACGTGACATACCACAAAGCCTAATACACATTACGCCACACACCGCAAAGCCCATTACACATTACATGATGCACCGCAAAGCCCAATACACATTACGCGACAATTACAAACTTACCAATATGCTTTCTTATTCTGTTCCACGCGGCTCCTCTCTGCATCACAGGTGCGGGAGTAGGAGAGATCTGCGCACCGTCACCTTACTGCTGGGCATGGGGGGTGGGCAAGTGTGCATGCTGCTGCAGGGCCACCAAAAGGTGGCCACATGGGACTGGTGTCTCAGGCAGTATTGTGGACCCAGATACAACAGGAGACTGCTGCTACTCCTCCCCCTCCCCCCCTCTAGTACTGTCTAGCCTCAAGCAGCGCTGCAGCATTTTGAATTTGCCGCTCTCCTGAAGTAAATCACAGCTCACGGATCAGCAGCCAATCAGCCTTCTGATCCGTGAGCGGTGATTAGTTAATGGACAGCGGCAGATTTAAATTGCCGCAGCGCTTTCACTATAAGTTTGTTTCACTAGTGGGGAGGGGAGTTTTGCCCGGGACCGCAGAGGGTGTAAGCGGTGGGGAGATCAGCGGCAGCGTGAGGCTGGGAGAGGTGGTGAGCGGCTGTGCGTCTCTAAACACAGCCACTGACCACCATCCTGCACTGCCAGGCAGGATTCCTCTCTCTTCCGCCCTGCGCTGTCAGTCCCCACTGCCTGCGTCAGCGTGTCACTGTCAGAGGCAGGCAGCAGCGCTACTACAGAATCTCTCCTGCTTCTTCCGGACTCGTGTCCCGCCCCCCCGCTCAGCTTCTTTCCCTCCAGCATCATTCTAGCAGCTTCACACACAGGCAGTTGCGGCGGCCGCGGCTCCCTAAAAAAAAAAAAATCTTCGCACAGTGCAGGGGAGTGCTAGCTGTCCATCGGGCCCCCCCAGCCGCCGGGCCCCATAGCAGCTGCACCCCCTGCACCCACGGTAGTTCCGCCACTGGTTCTCATGTTCCCATGAGCTGTACTATGATGCAGGCCACGGGATTTGATAAATGTTGGAATGGTAGGAGTCCCTCTTAATTGAATCCTTCACAGGAAACGTGGTGGAGGGTACTTGAGGGTAAATTGGAAAAAGCAGTAGTGGCCTAGTGTGAAAAGCTACACTGCCCAGGTCACAATGGCATTGCTAGACCTTGAAGGTGGACATCAGGCTCTGGCAGTCAGAATTGTCCTCCAGATCAAGGCCACAGGGTTCATGAAAGGGAATGAGGTCCTATGACATAAGGGCCAGGTGGAGGGGAGCAGTGAGAGACCTACCAAACACAAATGAAAGGATGTCCAAGAGGGAACTGAACAGGTTGCAGGTGGTCATCTGTCCATGAAAGAAGGAGTTCGCAAAATTGTCATATAAAACCCTCAGGGTGCAAATAAAAAAACAACAACAACAAACAAACAAAAAAAATGTATGTGTGTGTGTTTGTGTATGTGTGTGTGTGGTTGTGTGTGTGTGGTGGGGGGGGGGGGGGGTTGAAAATCATTGTACAGGTTTGTTTTTTCCACCAACCTGCTTTACTGCACAGGTAATTCTTTAAAGTGTTTTTGTCATACTGCATGTATAAACTCCTTCAGAATGGTGAAAGCTGATATACTGTACATTTACTAGGAGAAGGAGTTGATGTCCCAGTTTCCTATTTGATGTGACAGCTCTTTTATTGCCTTATGCTACAGCCTTTTGTTCCCTTGCAGGCAGCATATGGGCTGTATTTGCTGAAATACCAAACAATTGATTTAATTAGCTATAATGATCAGGTGCAATGATATTGGAATTTTAACGTAAAATATTGCTTATTATTGCTTGCAGCAGGCAAAAGCATCCACTCTCAATGATCCTGTACCCACAGAGAAAGAACGGGTGTACTGGCGGTAAGAACTGTGCTGAGGGAGAAGAATAGTGGGGCCTACACAAGGGATGATTTTTGCCTATGTTCTATGCGATCTGACTAGATCTCGTCAGTGTCCTCTATATTGAAAACACAGGCACTGACGAGATCGCTCAGCACACAGCACACAGCACTGAGCGATCTGTGCCGAGTAATCTGAGCTTAACTGGATCGCTCAGCACACTACTTCTGTCGCCCTGTGTGTGGGCCCTATAAGATCAGGGCCCTGCCTGATACCTTATTTTATATATAGATAGATGATACTCAGTACCATTGAGTTTGATAGTTACTTACAGTGCAGCTTTACCACGCTGGCGTCTTGGTTTCCTCTTATTTATATTCATATTGTCCATAGTTTGAGTTATGTGCTATTAACATTGTGTTCTGAATATCCTACACCCTGAGTTATGCTGTCATGCATATGTTTGGCATTTTCCAAATGCTCTCCAAGATAATCTACAATTCAGGCACTTGTGGTTTTTCACTGTAACACATGCACATACCTATCATGCAGAGAGAGCAGATCACCATCATGGCAGCTAACAGAATGGACCGTCCTCAGTAATAGAGGTGGCATGGCCATTTGTGACGGGGAGTCTCAGTTGAGAGTGTGTGCTTCCAAAGGGCACTGGCACATGATGGTGAGGGCATGACTATTCCATTCTAGGTGGCCTCTGCACACCACAGCGGTACCCACAGCCACCTTCCTGGATCTACTCTTCTTTTCTTGGAAAGTGGGAGCGGCCTGGGTGATGCAATTTGCATAAATATGACCACATCTCCCACTGCACAATGATATGACATGCAGCACTACATATTTGTCACTTAGAAGGGAAATCAAACTTATAGGTTGGTCAAGCGGCAAAGATTCTAGTGATCACTTATCAAATACATTCTATAAGATATTGGCTAGACCTCGATTGGTTGCTATGGGCAATTTCTTCACCTGTCCTCTTTAAATGGTTGGATACATCATGTCCCCTTAGACCTTACTCCACGATCTTCCTTAGGGAAGATCAAAATGCTGGAAAGGTATTGTTTGTGTCCAGTTCAGATATCACTGTTATGGCGTACAATCCCTTCTGTTCACTATGCCGAGCTTGTTGTATACATGCATCATGTGTACTGCTCAGCTCGTTGCACTGCCACTACTTAGCTGTTTCTACTGCTGGCAACATACTAATTAATGGCAAAACAATAAGCAATGTACTGTAGTTTCCGTATTTGAAATGTTTATTTGAAAAAAATAAAAAAAATGTAATTACAGTAATAAAACATCACTTGCTTGCCAGATAAGATCCTTAAGTAAAACATCGCACAAATGTTCTCTCAGTATCCATAAAGCTGCAGTACAGTTTGCTCGCTGCAGTTTGACAGGTGGGACAATGTTTCCAGTCAGCTGCTGGGGTGAACATGAGACTGGGCACATGCTGTGAATGTCTATACAAAAAAGGTCTTTGCTTTGCATCCCTTTCTCAGAGCCTCCGTTACACAGATACCAAATCTTTATTTGCATTTAAAAGGAAGCTTGCAGAAAATATAAGACTTGATAACACATATCCACTGCCAAAACACTTTTCAGCCATTAATGCTTGAAAACTACATACAAAATGTGTTTGTTTGTTGTTGTTTTTTTACATGGGCTTGAGCCTACTATTCCTTTTTCATAAGTCAACATTATATTTAAATTGCACAAAAGCACTACACAACACAAGTACACAACAAGCATGACAGTGAGAAACTTGCTGCTTTACAGTGCTGAGGTGATGACTTACATGAGGGTCCTATAGGTGAGGAGTTTGTATCTGCTCCTACTGTTTACACTGTGTTTCCATTTTCTGCTACATGCCCAAAAATATACTGGTATATTAACAGATTAACTGGCATGGTACTGTAATTAGCAGGCATATACTGACTTATACCCCATTCACACCAGCATAATTTTCCAGGTTCCCGGGCCAAAATCCCAGCAAAAAATGCTATGGAGCTGGGTTGTTCCCGGGTTTCACCCGGGGACCTCGCCGGTGTGAATGGGGTAGGGGATATTTACCCGGGTTGCCGGTCCTCGGTGTTCTGTCCGGCCGGGAATCCTCACAGGCGGCGGGCGCAAATGACGGGACAGGCAGCGGATGAAGATGACACAGCTCTCCGGCGGAAGTGACTTTTCTGGTGTGAAAGGGGCCAACCCGGGAATGGCCCGGCATGATTCCTGGGCCATATTCCCGGGTGGGTCCCTGCATTTTCTGGTGTGAAAGGGTATGTCATCCTTATGCTGGGAATACAAATATTGTAGCCATATACCGAGATATATTTTATAGTGTTTGGCTAAATAATATCTGGGTTTCTCCCCTAAAGAGGAAAAATGTACCCATTCCTCCCATGGAAGAACAGGAAATGTCAGGTGGTTGGCCAGGCAGGGTGTACTACCAGCTGAATTAGCCGGATCGGATGACATTGTTGAAATGTGGATTGGGCCAATAATAACATAATATTCTGTATGCCTGACATTAGTCCCCCATCATTTAAAGAGAAAATTTTCCTTCTTGCCAAGAACAGTGGGGATTAAATGTGACTAGGGGAGAGGGGTAAATATGATGGGAAATATTATCATTGCCACTTGAGGTTGTTTGTTAATATTACAATGAGGTACATTGGACACATGAAGGGGGTTCCTAACATGTATACAGTATTTATTTGTATTTTTTTTTAACTGACAATTTAGGATGGCCATCTAAAGAAACAACGGTCATTTAGGTGGTTATTTGGTCTAGGACATTAAATTGATCTGTGTTTGTGGGAAAGCATTTAAGCTGTAAAATACATAAAACACTGATGGCTGATATTTCCGCCTGTCAGAAATATCTGCCAGGATGGATTACCCCCCTAAGAGAGAATATACAGAGCAGATCTATTAAGTGCTACTTGCAGAAAAATAACTATGAACACTCGACAGTCATTAGTCAGACGTCGGAATCCCGACTGCACAGCGTAGGGAGCGCAATGAAGCCCCTTGTGCTCGCCATGCTGCGGGCACGGTGGCGAGTTGCGCTCGCCACCTATTTTATTCTCCCTCTATGGGGGTCGTGGACCCCCACGAGGGAGCAGTCGGGATTATGACGTCGGAGGAATGACTGTCGGAATCCCGACTGTCGGGGAGCCGTCCAGCACCCCACCAAAGAGGTCTATTGCTTTTTCTCTCTGCACTTTCTCTTATAAAATTTATTTTCAAAATGGGAAAAAAACATGTGCACTGCAGGTGGGTCAGATGTAACATGTATAGAGAGAGTTAGATTTTTGTGGTGAGTGTTGAATTTGAAATCTAAATTGCAGTGTAAAAAAATGCAGCCAGTATTTACCCTGCACAGAAACAAAATAACTCACACAAATATAACTCCCTCTGCACATGTTACATTTCCTCCACCTGCACTGCACATGGTTTTGCCCATTTTGAGAACAAATTTGTAGTGCGATCAGATCTGAATAAGGGACTCAATGCAGAGTTTTCATTGTTCCCTCCTTGGAAATCCTCATCGAAACCAACATGTGGCCTCCAGTAACAGAGAAAACTAAAGGCCCATACACACAGCGACTTTGAGCTGAAAGCCGCTCAAAACACCAAGTATTAGCAGCTTTCAGCTCAAAACCGCCCCGTGTGTGTATATATATATATATATATATATATATATATATATATATATATATATCTCCTATATATTTGGCTACATCTGTCACTCAAAGTGGGTGTCTGTGTCTATAACGCTCTGTTCCTGGACTTTCCTCTTAATGTGTGATTGCCTTCATCTGTGCTGAACACCTTTCTGAGAAATTAACCTGTTTAAAACAGGTGATGGCAATCATACATTAAGGGGAAGTCTAGAAACAGAGCATTGTGTCCCTCCTGGAGAGGGTCATGTTGGGAGGTATGTGACAGAGAACCAGCCCAGTGAGCCCACAGACAGTGCCAGACACCCACTGCCTTCCCATGTTGCCCAGGAACCTACTCCACAGCCACCAGGTGAGCGCCCCCCTCCCGCGATTTGCGGCAAAACCTCCGCGCCCCCCCCCCTCCCGCGATTTGCGGCAAAAATACCCGCTCCCCCGCGACCCCCCCTACTGCGATTCGCAGCAAAAACACCCCCGCGACCCCCCCTCCCGCGATTCGCTGCAAAAAGAACCCCCCCACGACCCCTCCCGCAATTCGCGGCATAACCACCACCCCGCGACCCCCCCCTCCCGCGAATCGCTGTAAACCCTCCCCCCTGACCCCCCCCGATTCGCGGAAAAAACACCCCCCCGCGACCTCCCTCCCGCGATTCGCGGCAAAAAGGACCCCCCCCCCGCACCCCCCCCGCAATTCGCAGCAGCCCCAGGATTAAATGGCACATGCAAAACACTGACATGGCTATGGTCGACAATGAAAAAGGTTGACATGAGTTTTTGAAGATTTATTTTTAATTTTTTTAATTTTTTCATATTCATTGTCATGTGTCGACATGGACACCAATGAAGTGGCACACTTATGTCAACATTTACATGTGTTGACCTTTCTGTGTTGATTTTTTCTTGTGGCGATTCGCGTCACACCCCCCGCAACCCCCCCTCCCGCGATTCGCGGCACCCCCCATGACCCCCCACCTCCCGCAATTCGCGGCAACCCCCCACCGGAACCCCTGTGAACCCCGCCCTCCCGCGATTCGCGGCACCCACCCCCGCGACCCCCCCTCCCGCAATTCGCGGCACCCCCCCGTGATTCGCGGCAGCTCCAGAATTAAATTGCACATGGAAAACACTGACATGGCTATGGTCGACAATGAAAAAGGTTGACATGAGTTTTTGAAGTTTTTTTGTCATTTTTTGAATATTTTCATATTCATTCTCATGTGTCGACATGGACACCAATGAAGTGCCACACTTCTATCAACATTTACATGTGTTGACCTTTCTGTGTTGATTTTTTTCTTGTGGCGATTCGCGTCACACCCCCCGCAACCCCCCCTCCGGCGATTCGCGGCACCCCCCTGCGACCCCCCCCCCCCTCCCGCAATTCGCGGCAACCCCCCACCGGAACCCCCATGAACCCCGCTCTCCCGCGATTCGCGGCACCCACCCCCCGCAACCCCCTCCCTCCCGCAAATCGCGGCACCCCCCGCGATTCGCGGCAGCCCCAGGATTAAATGGCACATGCAAAACACTGACATGGCTATGGTCGACAATGAAAAAGGTTGACATGAGTTTTTGAAGATTTATTTAATTTTTTGAATGTTTTCATATTCATTCTCATGTGTCGACATGGACACCAATGAAGTGCCACACTTATGTCAACATTTACATGTGTTGACCTTTCTGTGTTGATTTTTTCTTGTGGCGATTCGCGTCACACCCCCCGCAACCCCCCCTCCCGCGATTCGCGGCACCCCCCGTGACCCCCCACCTCCCGCAATTCGCGGCAACCCCCCACCGGAACCCCTGTGAACCCCGCCCTCCCGCGATTCGTGGCACCCACCCCCGCGACCCCCCCTCCCGCAATTCGCGGCACCCCCCCGTGATTCGCGGCAGCTCCAGAATTAAATTGCACATGGAAAACACTGACATGGCTATGGTCGACAATGAAAAAGGTTGACATGAGTTTTTGAAGTTTTTTTTGTCATTTTTTGAATATTTTCATATTCATTCTCATGTGTCGACATGGACACCAATGAAGTGCCACACTTCTGTCAACATTTACATGTGTTGACCTTTCTGTGTTGATTTTTTTCTTGTGGCGATTCGCGTCACACCCCCCGCAACCCCCCCTCCGGCGATTCGCGGCACCCCCCCGCGACCCCCCCCCCTCCCGCAATTCGCGGCAACCCCCCACCGGAACCCCCATGAACCCCGCTCTCCCGCGATTCGCGGCACCCACCCCCCGCAACCCCCTCCCTCCCGCAAATCGCGGCACCCCCCGCGATTCGCGGCAGCCCCAGGATTAAATGGCACATGCAAAACACTGGCACGGCTATGGTCGACAATGAAAAAGGTTGACATGAGTTTTTGAAGATTTATTTAATTTTTTGAATGTTTTCATATTCATTCTCATGTGTCGACATGGACACCAATAAAGTGCCACACTTATGTCAACATTTACATGTGTTGACCTTTCTGTGTTGATTTTTTCTTGTGGCGATTCACGTCACACCCCCCCACCCCCCCCGCAACCCCCACTCCCGCGATTCACGGCACACACACACCCCCCCGCGATTCTCGGCACCCCACCCCGTGACCCCCCCTCCCGTGATTCACGGCACATCCCCCGCGACCCCCCCCTACCATGATTCGCCACAACCCCCGCCCCCATAACCCCCCTCCCGCGATTTGCGGCAACCCACCCCGCGACCCCCCTCCCGCGATTCTCTGCAATCCCTCCCCTCCCGCGATTCGCAGCATCCACCCCCCCACAACCCCCCCTCCTGCAATTCGCGGCACCCCCCGCGACCCCCCCTCCTGCAATTCGCGGCACCCTCCGCGACCCCCCCTCCCGCGATTCGCGGACACCTAAGTTGCAATACAGGGCATCTTTCATACAATTCTAACCATATTTCTCATATACAAACGTTCACAAATTAAGGGGGCGCAGCCCCTTACGACGGTGTGAAGAGCGCCCGTAGGGCGCGATGAATCACCTAGTATATATATATATATATACTTTCAATATTCTTGCATTTCGTCAATTTTGGTTATGCACATTTCAGTAATATGTGTTCATGGTTGGCTTGTTTGTTTGTTTTTTTTTTTTTTAATTATGAATTATTTTTAACTATTATTTTTAATTATTTAACAGTCCCTTTTTTTGCTATGAGTTTTTATGCATAAGGACACTTTTTTTTTTTTTTTTTAAGATCCATACACACTGGGCGATTTATGCCAAGTGTGTATGGACAGCGATGACTGCTGTCATCACTGGGGGGAAAGTCCCAGCGATGATGTGGGAGCACGCAGCAGCGCTCATCGCTGGGACTTTCCCCCCAGTGATGACAGCAGTCATCGCTGTCCATACACACTTGGCATAAATCGCCCAGTGTGTATGGATCTTAAAAAAAAAAAAAAAAAAAGTGTCCTTATGCATAAAAACTCATAGCAAAAAAAGGGACTGTTAAATAATTAAAAATAATAGTTAAAAATAATTCATAATTAAAAAAAAAAAAAAAAAAAACAAGCCAACCATGAACACATATTACTGAAATGTGCATAACCAAAATTGACGAAATGCAAGAATATTGAAAGTATATATATATATATATATATATATATATATATATATATATATATATATATATATATATATATATATATATACACACACACACACACACACCCTTGAAAACATTATCTACCTAATAATTGTACTTATATTTAAATTTAATTTTTAACATTTTATAAAAATAACTCATGATTATTATTATTTTTTGCTTACTAAAATAGATATTAATGTAATGCAAACCAACATACTGTACATACAAAATAATGTTTGGGACATCAAGAGATGGTTACATGTGTGTGCAAATCAGTGTATAATATAAGCACTTTATAAATAACCACAAGATGATATTTTTTTTCTACTTTTAAATCTATTTTATTATTTTATTATGGATAACAAGATATTTGCATTTCACTAATGGCAAGTGAGATTTTAGGTAAGGTTTACATAAAAATAATGTCACACTGCCCAGACGAAGCCTCTGGTGTACACAGGAAAGATGCTGGACTCTAACCTTTAACACACTGCATGAAAACACTCTAATTGGTTTAACATGTCTGCACAACAGTGTTTCCTACACACCAGTCATGTCACAGTGTAGACCTGACAATATTATAGAAAGTTTCCGCACTGCAAATACTGTACTTTGCTTTCCATAATGTTATGGTTCGGTCTCTGGCTCACATATATAAGCTCACAATTTGCAGAAATGATTGTTTGGCTACTACCATGCTTCCCACAGGAAACCTGTCAGTAGTAAAAACGATTAGTGGGGCAGATGTATTAAGCTTTAACAAGAGATAAATCCAAGGGTAATAAAGAGAGATATATGTTCAGCCAATCAGCTCCTTTCTGACTTTTTTCAAACACAGGCTGTAACATGGCAGTTAGCAGGTGATTGGCTGGATGGTTATCTCTCTTTATCACCCTTGGAATTATCTCTTGTTAAAGCTTAATACATCTGCCGCAGTATTTGCTTTGTTATGGATTAAGGGCCTGATTCAGAGTTGATTGCTGATCAGCTGATGGTGAATTGTGCAGCAGATTTCCAGGGAGAAGAACACACGCAAATCACCACTGCCACCATGTACCTTTCACATAAATTTGCATGCTGCTTTGATGGCAGGGTTTTAATCCAATCGGCCTTATTTAGACCTGCTCACTGGGCTACGAGTTTTTGGAGCCCAGCAAGCAGGTAACTGCGTACCCAGTCATGCACACAGGAGGAAATCATTCACCATCAAATTACTCCAATTATGGTGCTACACATAAGAATATTGAGGAGACTGTGCTGGAATAAGGACGTATTTAGGGTTACCACCTTTGTGTTGTGAGATTCCCAGACAATGCCCCACCCCTTGACCCACCCCACCCATTGACCCGCCCCCAGCCCCACCCCTTGATCCACCTTATCGTGGCTTTTTTTTAACCTTTGCTTCAATTCTATTCTTAATTTTGCACACCGTAATGCCACTTACACGTTACATCACACACTGTAGTGACCATTACACATTATGCCACACATGATACCCATTACATGTTACGCCAGCCACCCCGATGCCCATTACATGTTACGCGAAACACTGTGATGCGTGATGCCCATTACACATATGGCATATATATGGCATAATATACCGTGATGCCCATTACACATTATGCCATACACCAGGATGGGCATTACACATTATGCCAGGACTCAACAATTTTCCTCTAAATAGGGCAATATGGACAGTGCGCGCCATAATGCCTATTACACGTCAGATGCCCATTACATATTATACCACTTGCCATAATGTCCATTACACGTTATGCCAGGGCTTGACAATTTATTTTTCTAAATAGGGACAACAGGGACAGTGTGCACCGTAATGCCTATTACACGTCAAACAACCATTACATATTACACCACATGCCACGCCGTAATGTCCATTACATGTTATCCCAAACACTGTAATGCCCACTGCACATTACGCCACCATGATGCCCATTACATGTTATGCCTCGTATGATCCCCATTACATCACACACACACACACACTGTAATATATACTGTAAATAAAGAAAACTACTATAAATAGCTAAACACTATAAAAAAAAAATACAGTTTTTAAATAAATATTATTGTAAATAAATAAGAGCGTCAGACTCCTGAGTGGAACAAGATACGAGTCCCGAAGTCCCTGATCTGTCTCCCAGTCACTGCCAGCTGTGTCAGTAAGCAGTCATAAGAGCAAAGGCACAGCAATAGCATTATCCACCCATGCCTGGCAGCCCAGGTGAGAAGCCACCAGCCCCCACGTTACTCACATGCCATATGGTGAAGAAGATGAGGGCAGCGCAGAGGACCAGAGACAACATGTAGCAGAGGCAGCGAAAGTAAATGCCATAGCGAGCTGCGAGCCCAGCCCGGCCAGCAGCACCAGTCCTCAGGTGGCTGGAGAGCCCAGCGCAGCCACCACCCTTGGTGCGCTCTGCGCCACTGCTGCGTCCGGGTGCATTGGATGCGCGCAGCAGAGCCACCTCCAGACTTGCCCAGCAGGCGACGCCTCATGTCCGGCACAGGGCTCAGAAGTGTCCCGGCATACAATACTTTGTCATGCCGGGGCCCGGGCAGTAGTTCCGCCCCTGAGTCCTGGCATTTCAAATCTCGCGCCGCCTGCGGTCCGGGGAAGGAGAGACGCTGCCACACCACCACTGCTGGTCTTGATTGGTTGCCTGGACCGCAAGCTCCTATTGGCTCGTGGTCCGGGCAACCAATCAGGACCAGCAGTGGTGGTGTGGCAGCGTCTCTACTTCCCCGGACCGCATAGGATTGGCGCAAGATTTCTATTACCAGGTCTGACAGGCAGGTCCTGACTCCCGCGCTACAGCTTCAAGTTCACACACCAAGTTGCGGCGCGGTTCCCGGACAATGTATAGTCTGGGAACACCACCCGTCGGGACTCCGGACACCGGGCTTAATTACCGGACTGTCCGGAGTAATCCCGGATGGGTGGTAACCCTAGACGTATTTACTAATAAAAAATAAGTAGCTATAATGAAGAAAAATATAAAACAAAAACCAGTACAAAATAAGCCAAAATATTACAATAAATACTAGCCAGTGGGCAGTATTCAATGAGAAATATTGCCGTGTGCAGCGAATCCTGTTTAGGATTAGCTGCACACTCGCTGTGTCCCGGAGGGCTGGCTGCCACTCCCTCTCCGTATTCAATGTCGGAGGGGCGAGTAGCCCCTCGCGGCGAATCTTAACCCCTGCAGCAGACGCTCGTCCGCGGCAGGGAGCCGTGGGACGGTGGCAGGCAGGGAGATTGAAGTCTCCCTGCCTGCCCCAGAATGTATGTGGGGGGAGGTGGGCTCCCCGGGACCCAGGCAGCACAAGCTGTCCCCCCCCAGAGCCAGCAGGGGACCGGGTATATTCACTGCTCCCGATCATGCATATGTAATGATCGGGTGCAGTGAATATATGAATATCTAATGAGCGGCTCGGCTCCCGGCCCCCTGCTGGCTGCTCTGTGTAAAAAATATATATTTTTTTAATTAAAATATATATTCATGTGCTATAAGCACATGAATAAAAATAAAATGCCCCTTCTCAGAATAAAATTCCTGATTTTTTTACACCAAAATTAAAACAAAAAAACTTTTATTTAAAAAGTTCACATTCCACTTCTCCATGAAAAGATGGAGAATTGCTTCACGGAGAGACACGGCGAAAATCACTCAGAAAGACGGCGAGAAGTGCACATTGAATAGGGTTGCTCGCTTTTTGAGAGCAAAAGTCTCCGTCCAACGCGAGAAAAGCACAAATTCACCATAAAACATGGCAAATTTTTCTCATTGAATACTGCCCAGTAAGTTAATACACTGAAAAAAACATTAATACAGTTAAAGATTCTATACCAGGTGCATTGGTAATAATATTTGAAAATAGCCACTGTAATTATCTCGATAAAAAAATATAATTGTAATTATTAGTAGATGTTAGACAGATCAGAGACAGGGATTCCGTTAGTTGGATTAATATATACCATAATGCAGCAATATTTTCCTCATGTTAGAAGGCGTTGGAGTAATTGTGCACAGTACTGGCATTTATTAATAGTTACCGCTCTGAAGCATGCAAAGCTTTAATAAAGGGCCATATGTGTATGGATTCTTGTGTGACGGCACCTGACTGGTTTGCACTCCACCACACCTTGTCTGGAGCCCGTTCTTATGATATTTTGCCTCAGGTTGTATAATCAGGGGTCCTGGTACCAAACTGGTGCGTTTCACCACCTCCCATAAACAGCTTCTTCAGAGAGCAAATAAAAGCTCTGAGGAAGCCGCAGGCGGGAGATGGTGGAGAAAAGCATCAGATTGGTACCAGGACACCTGATTATACAACCTGAGCCAAAATATCATAAGAACGGGCTCCGAACAAAGTACGGTGGAGTGCTAACCAGCTGGGAGCCATCAGACAGGAATCCACATTTTTAGAAAGTCTAAAATGTATGTATCTAGATGTTACATTAGACGATATGCACAATGATGAAAATTTTCGATGCATATTATCCAGCATATATGCACTATATTGTTAACAATGCACTCTCCAAAAAGTCATTAGTGAAGCCATTTGTTGTCTATGCATGCAGGATGATGGAAGATATCGCTAGCGAGAGCCATGCTGCCCCCACCATCATAGCTGGCATCAGTAAATGTGTATGCACTTACCAATGCCAGCATCCCACCAGGTCCCCATAGGTAACAATATCCCCCGAATGCATGTCCTGGCGACTTAAAAAAGTCAGCCTCCCAATTTTGAATTCCTGGGAGAAACACAGCTGAGATGGCTGGTACATAGCGCTCGGCGGATTCAGTATGAAATCCCGGCGGTCGGGATCCCGGCGTTCAAAATCCTGACGCCGGAATCCCGACCGCCGAAATCCTGACAAGGGGGGGGGGGGGATGTGGATGGATTGCGTCCGTGGTGAGGAGAACCCACCAAGAAATCCAAAAGGGTCTGCCCATCCTCAGATGAGCTTCATCGAGCCACCAAACCTCCATGGTGAGACACACTGTTCAGGAACGGATAGATTGAGGACGTCCTTCCTATCTGGTCAGAATAAGCCTTTGCAGTGGGCGAGAATCAACTTGTGCCCACTCAACCATATCGAATATCGACACCAACAGGCCGAGAATCTGCATAGCCTGATGCAACATGACTCTGGGGAGAGGAATGAAGTATTGAATCCTGGCCTATAGCTGCAATTGCTTGACCAGAGGAAGAATCAACCTCTGGACTTTGGAGTCCAGCAGGGCACCCAAATGTAAAATCTGCTTGGACGGAACCAGAGCCAATTTATCAGCCCATGACTCTGAAGGAAGTCCTTGATGAGCTGAAGATGATAGCGTAGCATCTCCCTTGAACTGGCACAAAGTAGATCGTCCTAGTATGGGATTACTCTGACTCCGACGCCTAAATGAGGCCATTGTGACCGCTGTAATCTTTGTGAAGATTCATGGTGCTATGGCCAACCTGAACGGAAAGGCCTGAAACTGTAATACTCCAGCGGAATGGCAAATTGAAGAAACCGCTAATGTGAATGAGCAATATTGACATGCAGATATGCATCCTGAATGTCTAAAGACATCATGTAATCCTACGGCTCCATTGCCAATACAATGGTTCTTAAAATCTCCATGCAGGAATTTTAGGTTTAATATGGGCCTGTAAAACCAGTTTGGTTTGGGCACCAATAATAGGATCAGAGAAAAATCTCTGGCCTCACTGATGTGGAGGCAATGGTATAATCACCCTGGATTGTAGTAAAGATTCCACTACCTGCTGTAGGTAGGCTTTCTTTTGTGGTTCCTTTGGAAGATCTGTCGGGAATAACTGTTGAGGGGGGCTTTCCCTTAAAGGACACCACATACCAATGGGTCACCACTTCTCTTACCCAGGCATCGGACGTAGTCCTGAGCAATACCTGTGCATCAAAGATAAGTTGGCACCCTGGGATCCCCTAGAGGGAGGCCCGCCCCATCAGGCGGTAGGTTTGTCAGGCTTAGGGTTGTCTATTTGACCAGAGTTACCTTGAATAAGGCTTGTCTGTCCCTTACTTTTTTCAGAAGGATGAAAAGAATTACTATTGGTGAGTGATAGTAGCAGATGGTAGACAAGCTGTCTTGGCTGCTGCCAGGGAGGCTACAATTTTATTTAGCTCCTCCCCAAAGAGGACTTCCCCTGAAAGGGGGTAACACCTCTAAAGCACGCTTGGATTCCGTGTCCACTTTCCACAAGCGTAACCAAAGCATGCATCTAGCTAGCACTGAGACTGCTGAGGCCTTGGCAGTTAACTAACCAGCATCCATCATTGCCTCAGAGATGTATGCAATGGCTTGTTTAATATGTGTCAGATACATGGTACATTCCTCTGAAACAGCCTCCAGAAGTTCAGCTTCAATGATTTTAACCCAATCCTTCCTTCTCTGAGAACTTACAATCCTCCATTGGGAGATGATACCAGGAGATTACCCTTTTAGGTATCAGGAGTTTCTTCCCCGGGGATTTCCAGAACTCCGTCCTAATCTCCACAAGGTGGTGATCAGAGGGTGGAAACCCAGATCTAACCACTTTACGGGATTTAAACACATCTACTTTCTTTGCTACCGAAGCTGTCTCCTCTTCCTCAGAATTTATTTAATTTAAAGGCAACCTTTGAAAAAGTTGTCCCAGGACGACGAAACAAGTCAGGCCACATTTCTTTGTTGGACATTGGACCAGCTCTCCACTGATTACCTCCCATTGGATCCATCTTATTTTTTTTCCTTCCAACTGGAAATTCACCTTGGGACACCATCACATGCTAACTACTTGGAGCCTATCCTGTTTACCCAATTTGGGCTACCTCATACCGCCAGAATCAAGGTCAAGGCATCCAGACCGGTTTATGGACACCCACCATACCAGTTATTTCACCATCTTATTTGGGAGACCAAATTTAACCACTGAAGAGAGCATCCATAGGAACAAGCGGGACATATCCTACAGTATTACGGTCCATCCAACAACCTATTAACAAGTGCACCTCTTTTAACATAGTTTTTTTATTCATTATGATTTATAATACTAGGTGATTCATCGCGCCCTACGGGCGCTCTTCACACCGTCGTAAGGGGCTGCGCCCCCTTAATTTGTGAACGTTTGTATATGAGAAATATGGTTAGAATTGTATGAAAGATGCCCTGTATTGCAACTTAGGTGTCCGCGAATCGCGGGAGGGGGGGTCGCGGAGGGTGCCGCGAATTGCAGGAGGGGGGGTCGCGGGGGGTGCCGCGAATTGCAGGAGGGGGGGTTGTGGGGGGGTGGATGCTGCGAATCGCGGGAGGGGAGGGATTGCAGAGAATCGCGGGAGGGGGGTCGCGGGGTGGGTTGCCGCAAATCGCGGGAGGGGGGTTATGGGGGCGGGGGTTGTGGCGAATCATGGTAGGGGGGGGTCGCGGGGGATGTGCCGTGAATCACGGGAGGGGGGGTCACGGGGTGGGGTGCCGAGAATCGCGGGGGGGTGTGTGTGTGCCGTGAATCGCGGGAGTGGGGGTTGCGGGGGGGGTGGGGGGGTGTGACGTGAATCGCCACAAGAAAAAATCAACACAGAAAGGTCAACACATGTAAATGTTGACATAAGTGTGGCACTTTATTGGTGTCCATGTCGACACATGAGAATGAATATGAAAACATTCAAAAAATTAAATAAATCTTCAAAAACTCATGTCAACCTTTTTCATTGTCGACCATAGCCGTGCCAGTGTTTTGCATGTGCCATTTAATCCTGGGGCTGCCGCGAATCGCGGGGGGTGCCGCGATTTGCGGGAGGGAGGGGGTTGCGGGGGGTGGGTGCCGCGAATCGCGGGAGAGCGGGGTTCATGGGGGTTCCGGTGGGGGGTTGCCGCGAATTGCGGGAGGGGGGGGGGTCGCGGGGGGGTGCCGCGAATCGCCGGAGGGGGGGTTGCGGGGGGTGTGACGCGAATCGCCACAAGAAAAAAATCAACACAGAAAGGTCAACACATGTAAATGTTGACAGAAGTGTGGCACTTCATTGGTGTCCATGTCGACACATGAGAATGAATATGAAAATATTCAAAAAATGACAAAAAAAACTTCAAAAACTCATGTCAACCTTTTTCATTGTCGACCATAGCCATGTCAGTGTTTTCCATGTGCAATTTAATTCTGGAGCTGCCGCGAATCACGGGGGGGTGCCGCGAATTGCGGGAGGGGGGGTCGCGGGGGTGGGTGCCACGAATCGCGGGAGGGCGGGGTTCACAGGGGTTCCGGTGGGGGGTTGCCGCGAATTGCGGGAGGTGGGGGGTCACGGGGGGTGCCGCGAATCGCGGGAGGGGGGGTTGCGGGGGGTGTGACGCGAATCGCCACAAGAAAAAATCAACACAGAAAGGTCAACACATGTAAATGTTGACATAAGTGTGGCACTTCATTGGTGTCCATGTCGACACATGAGAATGAATATGAAAACATTCAAAAAATTAAATAAATCTTCAAAAACTCATGTCAACCTTTTTCATTGTCGACCATAGCCATGTCAGTGTTTTGCATGTGCCATTTAATCCTGGGGCTGCCGCGAATCGCGGGGGGTGCCGCGATTTGCGGGAGGGAGGGGGTTGCGGGGGGTGGGTGCCGCGAATCGCGGGAGAGCGGGGTTCATGGGGGTTCCGGTGGGGGGTTGCCGCGAATTGCGGGAGGGGGGGGGGGTCGCGGGGGGGTGCCGCGAATCGCCGGAGGGGGGGTTGCGGGGGGTGTGACGCGAATCGCCACAAGAAAAAAATCAACACAGAAAGGTCAACACATGTAAATGTTGATAGAAGTGTGGCACTTCATTGGTGTCCATGTCGACACATGAGAATGAATATGAAAATATTCAAAAAATGACAAAAAAACTTCAAAAACTCATGTCAACCTTTTTCATTGTCGACCATAGCCATGTCAGTGTTTTCCATGTGCAATTTAATTCTGGAGCTGCCGCGAATCACGGGGGGGTGCCGCGAATTGCGGGAGGGGGGGTCGCGGGGGTGGGTGCCGCGAATCGCGGGAGGGCGGGGTTCACAGGGGTTCCGGTGGGGGGTTGCCGCGAATTGCGGGAGGTGGGGGGTCATGGGGGGTGCCGCGAATCGCGGGAGGGGGGGTTGCGGGGGGTGTGACGCGAATCGCCACAAGAAAAAATCAACACAGAAAGGTCAACACATGTAAATGTTGACATAAGTGTGCCACTTCATTGGTGTCCATGTCGACACATGACAATGAATATGAAAAAATTAAAAAAATTAAAAATAAATCTTCAAAAACTCATGTCAACCTTTTTCATTGTCGACCATAGCCATGTCAGTGTTTTGCATGTGCCATTTAATCCTGGGGCTGCTGCGAATTGCGGGGGGGGTGCGGGGGGGGGGTCCTTTTTGCCGCGAATCGCGGGAGGGAGGTCGCGGGGGGGTGTTTTTTCCGCGAATCGGGGGGGGTCAGGGGGGAGGGTTTACAGCGATTCGCGGGAGGGGGGGGTCGCGGGGTGGTGGTTATGCCGCGAATTGCGGGAGGGGTCGTGGGGGGGTTCTTTTTGCAGCGAATCGCGGGAGGGGGGGTCGCGGGGGTGTTTTTGCTGCGAATCGCAGTAGGGGGGGTCGCGGGGGAGCGGGTATTTTTGCCGCAAATCGCGGGAGGGGGGGGGGCGCGGAGGTTTTGCCGCAAATCGCGGGAGGGGGGCGCTCACCTGGTGGCTGTGGAGTAGGTTCCTGGGCAACATGGGAAGGCAGTGGGTGTCTGGCACTGTCTGTGGGCTCACTGGGCTGGTTCTCTGTCACATACCTCCCAACATGACCCTCTCCAGGAGGGACACAATGCTCTGTTTCTAGACTTCCCCTTAATGTATGATTGCCATCACCTGTTTTAAACAGGTTAATTTCTCAGAAAGGTGTTCAGCACAGATGAAGGCAATCACACATTAAGAGGAAAGTCCAGGAACAGAGCGTTATAGACACAGACACCCACTTTGAGTGACAGATGTAGCCAAATATATAGGAGATGCATTATGCTTTTATATATGTCATTAATTATTGTTTATGATGTGTCAAGTTTAAATTAAATACATTTTTTACTTGTGATACCCAATTGATAAGCTTTAAAAAGATCCTTTTTTTAAAATACCCTGATTAATTTACTAATATATTCTAGCAATCCACCATATTGTTTTCTTTGACTGAGAAGAAGATGCCTGTTTAGGCCGGTTTGAACCCTGTGCAGTAGCTAAGGGTGTATTTTGGGACACCGGTGTTTGAATCAGAGACTGCATTGTGCTAGACAATGAATACACCCCCGGCGGAGTAATTTGCATGACTGGCGCGGGGGTACTGGACCTGTGACGGGTGGTAATCGGTCCACTAATGCACCTAACAACTGAGTAAAGGCTGCCCATGGAGGCTGTTGCGTCTGAGGTGCAGGTGAAGGGCCCGTAGAAATATGGCAAGAAGTAGCACAGAGACCATGATACACAACCTCCTAGCCAGATCATCTTGCTGCGCATTAACAAAGTAGTGGGGAATCTGCCTGCCGGTGTTCCTGATCACTATACATGCTAGCAACCATAGGCGTGCGCAGCACATTTTATTAGGGGGTGCACCATCAAAGGGGTGTGTCTAGCACCACCTATTGGGTGTATCTAACATTGCCAATCAGGCATTTCTACCATCCTCTATTGGCACTAGCTACTATATAAAACGTCTCTCCACCACACCATAATCCCCTGCCTATTTCAGTTCTAATTACTCTGTGTAACAATACATGCAAATAAAGTCACACACATATATGGATGAGCAGGTATGTAGTGATATGACAATGGTCTAGTACAATTAATAATGCAAAACATAATTGACTGATGGGTGCTTCTTTTAATTGAATACAGTTTTAAAAAAACAAAAGTATTTGGTAAAAGGTTATTGCTGGTATTGCTAGCGACAGGGAGGTGTTCATAAGGGTGGACACAGCATTAGGGGGCGCCTGTGCACCCCTAACACTCAATGGGGCAGATGTATTAAGCCTGGAGAAGAGATAAACTGGAGTTAAAGTGGAGATAACATGGAAGAGATAACGCACCGGCCAATCAGCTGTGTTTGAAATATGACAGTTGGGATCTGATTGGCTGGTGCGTTATCTCCTTCCACTTTATCTCTTCACCAAGCTTAATACATCTGCCCCAATGTGCGCACACCTATGCTAGCAACAATATAGGAACCTGCCACATGTGAGGCTCTATGCCTTGACAGTGACCCGTGTTAAGTGTGACTAGGTATTACAGCTTCCCCAGTACACCTGGTCCCAGGTGAACAAAGTGATATATATATATATATATATATATATATATCTATATACTAGATTTCTCAGCACACAGCACTGCATAGAGTTGTGCCACTGAGCAATCTGTCAGGAACAGTGTTCTAGTGAGATTGCTTAGAAAATGCCCGGTATTCTCAGCAATACAATTTTTCAGCATTCGTCCTGAACGAAAATTCCAGGACTAATATAATATGCTCTCATGTTGGTAAAGGATTCACCCTATGTGACAAGATAATGACACAAAACATACATCCAGGCCATTGAAATCTTAGAAAGGAGATAACCCATGGACAGACTCCTATTTGTGGCACTGTAGACTTAGCGCAGGTCTTTGGAAACATTGCACCTGCCATGTTCCCAGAGTCTAATTTCCAGTGCTGAGGCACAGGCCTCAAAAACACGAGTGCACAAGTTCCAGAGGACACATCTGTATTGTGCATGCACGATTTACCAGGAAGTTGGCTGCCGTGCCGTTTCTGAGTGATCTCTCCGGCCTCAGCACCACCAATGTAGCTCTCCAGCAAGGCAAGATAATAAAATATGGGCACAGGTATGTGCGGTGTGGGTCACACTGGAGCCAGGGGTCCATGTGCACCGCACATACTACATCCATTATTAATAATAACTATAATTACTTGTGCTCCATGCGGTCAGAAGTACCTTTTAGGAACAGAATAACTGTAGGAGGTCTGGGGGGTGTTGGGCATTCCGTGACTAGAAGCATTAAAGTGCAGCTTTATAGAAGTGGAGATGTTGCCCACAGCAACCAAGGACAATCGACTTATTTATCGTGCACCTTCTAGAAGATCTTAGCTAGAACCTGACTTGTTGATATTGCAACATATCCAATAATTCTATAAACCCGCACTTTAGAGCTTCAAATCAAGGAATGCCCAACAGTCTTCAGCCATAAAATTATTTGGTATGAACTGAACAGAAGTGTGAAAGCAACAGAATTATCGTCCAAATTAATGTTTAGTTACCATTGTCAAAAAGAATGCGACAGTTGTATTTGGTGGTTATACGCGAGAATGATGGCTACATTTACATTTTTATAATTTCTTTTTGTTTATTGAACCCTTTGAGTGCCAACATATGAGCGATGTGCAAAATTGGTATCTGCTTAAAATGCCAGGATCCCTCACATTTGTTATATAAATTAAAACAAATAAATAATGTTGTATAAAAAAAAGATTTCCTATGCAAAAGTAAACATTAGCGATTAGGAGGAAAAAAAATGCTTGCTTGGCAATTTACACAAATTCACTTGTCACTCAAAGGGCTAATCTCCATTTATTTGTTTGTTCTGTGTGTCATGCCACAGTACACAGACATTAGAATACATACATTAAAATTGAAAATAAAAAAAAATAAAAATTGTTATGTCCCAAGACTTGGTCCACATGGTTCTAGGTCAACATTAGTCAAGGTTGACATGGGTCTAGGTCATGGGTCCTCAATCTGCGGCCCTCCAGATGTTGTGAAACTACAAATCCCAGCATGCTTTGCCACAGTTTTGCTATAAAGGAGTGTTAAAACTTTGGCAAGGCATGCTGGGATTTGTAGTTTCACAACATCTGGAGGGCCGCAGTTTGAGGACCCATGGTCTAGGTCAACAGGACATTAGGTCAACATTAGGTCAACAGTCAAAAGGTCGACAAGGGGATTTACAGTTTTTCGACCCGAATGTCGACACAGTCGACATGGACACAGCTTAAAGTGCATCACATCGCTCGCAATGCTTCGGATACTATTTTAGTCTCCCACCACACCCTAGTGCAGTGGTGGGCAACAGGCGGCCCGCGAGACGCTCAGGTCTGGCCCGCAGCACTGACCTCTATCACTATGACAAGCGGCCCAACTAGCTGAGCCGCTTGTCAATTAACCGGCAGCTGCAGGGCACCGCGCACAGCATTACTGGGAGTGTGGGAGGGAACGCGGTGGCTGCCTCCCCGCCATTGGTTAGTGTGACCGCGTCCCTTCCCACACTCCCAGTAATGCTGTGCGGGGCGGGAGCGGTCGGACATCGGCGGCACTGCATTTCTTTTAGCCCTGTGGCATGACTGACGACTGCTAGCACTGGCACCAGAAAGTCCTGCATGATCCTCCTGTCCTGGCTCCCCTCGCTCAGGCTCCCCGCTGACTGGTGGCTGCAGTTTTTTGGTGGGTGATGTTCTGATAGGGATGTGAAGGAAGTGCAGTGATGAGGGGCATGAATGAAATGTGAAGTAATTTTGGGTGATCATAGGGTGCTCACTTATAGGGGGTACAATGGGTGGCTTGAAATGAGGGGTTCTGATGGGGATGCTATTAGGGATTGCGCAGCAATGGGTATGCTATGAGGGATTGCGCAGCGATGGGGATGCTATGAGGGATTGCACAGCGATGGGGATGCTATGAGGGATTGCGCAGCGATGGGGATGCTATGAGGGATTGCGCAGCGATGGGGATGCTATGAGGGATTGCGCAGCGATGGGGATGCTATGAGGGATTGCGCAGCGATGGGGATGCTATGAGGGATTGCGCAGCGATGGGGATGCTATCAGGGATTGCGCAGCGATGGGGATGCTATGAGGGATTGCGCAGCGATGGGGATGCTATGAGGGATTGCGCAGCGATGGGGATGCTATGAGGGATTGCGCAGCGATGGAGATGCTATGAGGGATTGCGCAGCGATGGGGATGCTATGAGGGATTGCGCAGTGATGGGGATGCTATGAGGGATTGCGCAGTGATGGGGATGCTATGAGGGATTGCGCAGCGATGGGGATGCTATGAGGGATAGCGCAGCGATGGGGATGCTATGAGGGATTGCGCAGCGATGGGGATGCTATGAGGGATTGCGCAGTGATGGGGATGCTATGAGGGATTGCGCAGCGATGGGGATGCTATGAGGGATTGCGCAGTGATGGAGATGCTATGAGGGATTGCGCAGTGATGGGGATGCTATGAGGGATTGCGCAGTGATGGGGATGCTATGAGGGATAGCGCAGCGATGGGGATGCTATGAGGGATTGCTATGAGGGATTGCGCAGTGATGGGGATGCTATGAGGGATTGCGCAGTGATGGAGATGCTATGAGGGATTGCGCAGTGATGGAGAAGTGATGAAGGTGTGCGCAGTGATGGGGATGCTATCAGGGATTGCGCAGCGATGGGGATGCTATGAGGGATTGCGCAGCGATGGGGATGCTATGAGGGATTGCGCAGTGATGGAGATGCTATGAGGGATTGCGCAGTGATGGGGATGCTATGAGGGATTGCGCAGTGATGGGGATGCTATGAGGGATAGCGCAGCGATGGGGATGCTATGAGGGATTGCGCAGTGATGGAGATGCTATGAGGGATTGCGCAGTGATGGAGAAGTGATGGAGAAGTGATGAAGGTGTGCGCAGCGATGGGGATGCTATGAGGGATTGCGCAGCGATGGGGATGCTATGAGGGATTGCGCAGCGATGGGGATGCTATGAGGGATTGCGCAGCGATGGGGATGCTATGAGGGATTGCGCAGCGATGGGGATGCTATGAGGGATTGCGCAGCGATGGGGATGCTATGAGGGATTGCGCAGCGATGGGGATGCTATGAGGGATTGCGCAGCGATGGGGATGCTATGAGGGATTGCGCAGTGATGGAGATGCTATGAGGGATTGCGCAGTGATGGAGAAGTGATGAAGGTGTGCGCAGTGATGGGGATGCTATCAGGGATTGCGCAGCGATGGGGATGCTATGAGGGATTGCGCAGTGATGGGGATGCTATGAGGGATTGCGCAGTGATGGGGATGCTATCAGGGATTGCGCAGCGATGGGGATGCTATGAGGGATTGCGCAGCGATGGGGATGCTATGAGGGATTGCGCAGTGATGGAGATGCTATGAGGGATTGCGCAGTGATGGGGATGCTATGAGGGATTGCGCAGTGATGGAGAAGTGATGAAGGTGTGCGCAGTGATGGAGAAGTGATGAAGGTGTGCGCAGTGATGGGGATGCTATGAGGGATTGCGCAGTGATGGGGATGCTATGAGGGATTGCGCAGTGATGGGGATGCTATGAGGGATTGCGCAGTGATGGAGAAGTGATGAAGGTGTGCGCAGTGGTTGGTTTTGATGGTGGGGTGAGTGCCCATGTCGGATTGCTTCGTGCAGGGCACATCGCATCAACTATGGAAATAGTGACCCTTAAAAATTAAAAGTAAGAAGCTGCTTCTGCCAGCCTATATTACGATATGTGAAAATATACTCTGTGTGTGTGTGTGTGTGTGTGTGTGTGTGTGTGTGTGTGTGTGTGTGTGTGTGTGTGTGTGTGTGTGTGTGTGTGTGTGTGTGTGTGTGTGTGTGTGTGTGTGTGTGTGTGTGTGTGTGTGTGTGTGTATATATATATATATATCTCATATAATTTTGTGTGCGGCCCTCGAATATTTACTGGAAGTGTGAAGCGGCCCCAAAGCCAAAATAATTGCCCACCCCTGCCCTAGTGGATGGTAGGGCATGAATTACCTCCTGTCGGCACAAAAAAAAAAAACCGTGTCGACTTTGTGACTGTCGACCTAGAACCATGTCAACCTAATGGTGTCGACCAACATACTGTAGACTAAATTACTGTATTCCCTACAGTGGACACCAAAAGGGGGGGGGGGGGGGGGGGGGGGGAGCCTAATGCAATTTTTAGAAAGAGAAGGGGGTGTTGATCTGATGCACTTATATTTTAAGATTTTTTTTAAATCATTGTTAATATTAATAAAAAAAAAGTTATATTGGTACTTATGTATTATCTGGGCTCCCATGTTAAATGCACCCCATTTTTTCATACCCCTACTATCCAACTATGCATGGAGTTGATTTTAGGTACTTATGTAGTAACTGGGCTGCCGATTTCTAAATCGGGTCGGATCGGGAGATCGCATCGCATCGCATGCGACCATGCGATTCGATGCGATGCGATGCGATGCGATGACCCGATTTTTCCATAGGAATCAATGTTAAAATGGACTGAGTCCATTTTAACATGGAATTCAATGGGAAAAATGGGTCCTTTTCATACCCCTACTATCCAAGTGGGCATGGAGTTGGATATAAACCTGTGGCGAGCGTAGCGAGCCACCGAGCCCGAAGCGTGGCGAGCGAAGCGAGCCCCGCGAGGGGACGAATACCGTCCCCTCGCGGGGCTCGCTTCGCTCGCCACGCTTCGGGCTCGGTGGCTCGCTACGCTCGCCACAGGTTTATATCCAACTCCATGCCCACTTGGATAGTAGGGGTATGAAAAGGACCCATTTTTCCATAGGAATCATTTTAACATTGATTCCTATGGAAAAATCGGGTCATCGCATCCGATATCGGATGCGATGCGATGCGATGCGATATCGCATCGCATCTGATTGTATGCCTTAACTTAAGGCATACAATCAAAAAATCGGCAGCCCAGTTACTACATAAGTACCTGATTTTATATAGTGTGGCGAGCGCAGCGAGCCACCGTGCCCGAAGTGTGGCGAGCCCCGCGAGGGGACGCGGTCTCATAAGAAAAACAGGTGCCCAGATATTACATAAGTACCGTTGTATTTAATCTGTACAGTGCAAAAGATATAGGGGATATTCAATATTTGTTTTCGACAGTTGGAATCGGGCAATCAAACGTTAA
Organism: Crinia signifera; assembly: GCF_055691185.1. Classification (NCBI taxonomy): domain Eukaryota; kingdom Metazoa; phylum Chordata; class Amphibia; order Anura; family Myobatrachidae; genus Crinia; species Crinia signifera. The sequence goes on from NC_139217.1 coordinate 373,095,788, forward strand.
TTCGACCATCTGAATTCAATTGTTGAAATCCACGAGTATTTGTTTAAAAACGTCTGTGGATAAGGCAATCTAGCGGCTATTTTCGACCATGCAGATTTGACTTTTTAAAAAGTTGAATTTGACAGGCTTCAATGCGGTCGGAAACAGCCGCATTGAATAGGTGTGTGATGAGATTTCGGACTATCGGAAATATCGGCACACATTGAACACCCCGAAAGACACCAATTTGCTTTATAAATATTGCATGTGTTCAAAAATACATGACACAGGTTGGTTGTATTCTTGCGTCAAAATAAAAGAAAGAAACTCCTCCTTTAACGGTCAAAACCATATGCACTGCAGGTGGGGCAGATATAACAGGTGCAGAAAGTGTGTTACTTTTGGGTAAGTTATTTTGTTTCTGTGCAGGGTAAATACTGGCTGCTTTATTCTTATACTGCAATTTAGTATTCAGTTTAAACACAGCCCACCCAAATGTAACTCTCTCTGCACGTTACATCTGCCCCACCTGCTGTCCACATGGTTTTGTCCAGTAAAAGGTGCTTGCTTTTGCAAACCAACCAGCATCACCCCCATTGTACATGACGGCCATGCTGCAGCATGGCAGTCATATCCTCGGCATGTTCGCCCCTCTGGTGTGCGGCATTGGCAAGTGTTTATGCATTTGCCGCCACTAATATCAGCATCGGCATAGTGTGTGCAGCCCTTAAAGATGCATGATCACCAAGGTAACACACTGTTTGTCTTCTGCTGTCTATTTCCCAACAGCTTTGTGATCACTTTTCTAAGCGATCTGTCTAGATCTGCCTGCTTAGAAATGAAGCACGGATAGCTCTGTGTGCATGGCCTCCGGCAACGCGTGGTCTTGCTTGTCCCTATTGCCTAACCAGATTTATACTACATGCATGCAGTATAAATCTATTCACCACCAGTGGGCGATTTATATAACTGTTTTTACAGATTTCTGCTTGTACAAGATTATGGGCAGTATTCAATGCTTTTTGTGAGCTGTGACAGCGAGCAGTGCTGACTGCTCGCTGTCACAACTTGTACGGTCAGTATTCAGCTGACCCCCCTGTAGATCCGTTTCCACCTCACTGGCTTTTTACAGCGAGACTCGCGGCTAAATGCAGCGGGCTCCCTGCATTAGCTGCGAACCTCGCCATTTGGGGGAATCCCTCAGAATGTTGAATGTGGTGAGCAGCTGGAGTGTGGGTTAAACGGTCACTTTTTTAGGCGATCCTCACCGTTAAACCCCCTCGCCGGCTGCATTAAGCATTCTGGACAATCTGGCTCCCATTTCACTCATGCACATCCTGCTAACTGTGCATATGGCCTGCAGAGATTACTGGGGACTTATTTATATAGCACACACATTCTGCAGCGCTTTACAGAGAATATTTGAACATTCACATCAGTCCCTGCTCCAGTGGAGATTACAATCTAGATCATTTCCACCAAAACAATTTGATATACTCCTAATACTCATAAACAGACATTTTATTCAAGAAACAGATGTAATGAACAGTAAATAAAACATAACATTGTTTATTACCATAGTCTGATTACAATTATCTAAGCCTGGTTTCACCTTAAAATACAATACAAAGGGAATGTTGCATCACTGCATGCAGAATTACCAACCTGTAGATCTTTGAGATGCTAGGATTGTGTTAATGATACTGAAGTCGTCTGTATTTTCAGAGCAGCGTGTCTGCAGACATCTAGAGCCTATTATCAAGCCCATTTTTCATCAAATTATGCAGAAATGGCAGTTTCTGCATTTTTTTTATGTATTTGCACCATGTACAGAAACAGACAGTAGCTACAGGTCGAGTATCCCGTATCCGAATAATTCCGAAATACGGACATTCCAGAAAGTGAAAATTTTTTTTTTTTTTGCTAAAAACTCACTGGGGACATTTGTAACAGCACTACTGAGGACATGATATGTAACTGGCACTATATATGTGCAAGACAATGATTGCTTGGCATTCAAATTCAGTGCTGAGATAGTACACACATTTTGTTTCACGTTTTGAAACCTTGTTTTTTGAACAATTAAAATATATTTGTGTGTATTTTATGTGGTAATAAAATATATTTGTGTGTATATTATGTGTTTATACAGCATAAATGCAAGATACTTCAAAATACATCATTGAAATATTAAAATATTCCGAAATACGGAATAATCCGTTATCCAAAATTCTCCTGGTCCCGAGCATTTTGGATAAGGGATACTCAACCTGTACTAAGTGCTGCAGGCCGTAACCATCAATGTAGACTTCAATCTGAGCCCCCTGTCCCAGTATTTGGATGTCATCCTCCGATTACTAACCACATCTCCCTTATGTCCTACTTCAATACAGCACTGCTTCTAGACAAAAGCATGAGGAACATGGCTACAAAAACATCCAGACAGGAGAATGTATGCTGCAATGGTTAATTTATGAGCCCAGAAGGTTTGCCAGGGATGCTTGCTGAAAGCAATGCAGATCAGCCCTCAGCTATGAGGGCATAAACCACTTATTTGTCCAGCCTGGAAGTTAAAATGGTAAACTCTACATGAAACTAGAATTGAGTGGCTGGTGGAGTTCACACAGATAAGTTAAATTACAATGATCTGCTACACCCCATGTTCTATAAGCATCAAATAAAATACAAGCATAAAGTAAATGTCACAGCTACTTGCAGTACAATTAATTATACTTTATTCATAGAACACAGCATACTCTGGATTTCTTTACAAATGGGAACAAACATTGATAATGCAAGTCAGGATATTGGTCAACAATCACTGCTTTATTATCACCATAACAATAACAATTGGTTCAATGCTATGGCCTTTTCTCTTGATACTGCTTGCTTAACTAAAATTGGAGTAAGTGGTACATCTTCCCACTGAGCTGCTCATTCACAGCAGACAGTATAGCTAGGTTTGGCTGAGGCAAGCAGCAGCACGAGGGGATCCCCTTCAGGGGGGTCCAACTCTGGAGCTAGACAAAGAGCTTAGGTCATGTACTCACAGCATGTGGTAGAACTTACTTCTGATTTTAAACAGTAAATTGTTAAAAGGAGTAGGCAATTTCTTGTGGCCCACTCTTTCTCAATAGATCACTTTCCATTGGGAGTGAGTCCATAAAGTCTAATGTGCATGCAGTAAGAGGCAAAATTAATCTCCAGCAAAATACAACTGAAGCTATTTAGCATACTAAACCCACAAATGTATATATTCGTAAATACATTGACACTATACATTCAGTAATAACAATTTGCTATACATACTCACATATAGAAGCTAGTTCCTCTCATATAAATGTAGAGAAAACAAGGTAGCTCAACCAACACCTACTGAAGGAAGCCCTAGGTCACAGGTCTTCAACCTCGGGCCCTCCAGATGTTGTGGAACTACATGTCCCAGCATGCCCTGAGGTTTTTCGGCATGCTCTTATAGGAAAAAATGTGGCAATGCATGTTGGAACATGTAGTTACACAACATCTGGAGGGCTGCAGGTTGAAGAGGTGCACACACAGAACAAGGCTTGTATGCACTAATGGATGTAATGATACACAAGTCATGGATTTGCTGTGGAAGTTGGAATTATTAAAGAGCACCCTGCCTACAGATTGTAAAGCCAGACTATCGACTAAATAGAGAATTAGTGGCATTACATGAACATTTACTGTATGTACTATTGCATGGATCTTCAACCTGTGGCCCTCCAGATGTTGAGAAACTACATGTTCCAACATGCATTGCCACATTTTTCCTATAAGAGCATGCCAAAAACCTCAGGGCATGCTGGGACATGTAGTTCCACAACATCTGGAGGGCCACAGGTTGAAGACCTGTGTACTATTGCATTCAGATACTGAACCTAGAAAGAACGGTCAGTATATCCCAAAGATCACACCAGCTTTTTAAAACTCATTTTTTCATGCATAGTAACTGTCCAATCACGCATAGGAGGCATCAGCAGGTGTTAAGGGTCCCATACACGCACCGATAAATACATCTGTGCGATGCGATCTCCCGCGGGCATCCCATCGCACAGTACAAAAAGTATGTGCTACACATACTTTTTGTACTGTGTTTTGTTTGCATTGCACGCAATGCTATTTTAGCACAAAACGTACCGTATAATCTGTACGTGTATGGGCACCTTAAGGTAAAACAGTGAGGCAACGTGCTAATATGAGAAGTGTGAAAAGAGAAATCTTCCTTCAGTTTAGTTTCACTTGCAGAGACAATATTAATGCATGGGTGCGTGTCTTGAAGGTTATGTTTGCTTGAGCTGTAAGAGTCTCCTATTTCATACACCCTTCCTTCCCCAGATCAGTCAGCATGATTATAAAAAAAAAAAACTTCATTCAGACACCAGCACTCTCATGCACAATTTGCTCCCTCAGCCAAGCATAAGCAATGCAGCAACAGCTTAATAAGTACAATAACAGAGAATTATAGGTAATCCTAGGTACAATTACACTCATGAAACCTTAATACACTTATGCAACTTCTCAAAGGGAGAAGTCTCATAAGAATTCCATTGAACCGCCAGGAGCATATTTGCATGCGATATAGCGAGCCCTTACGCTGCATAACCTAGTCCCCAGGCTGGTCCTCCGACCCCCTCCTCTTCTTTTCACATTTCACTCACAGCTCTCCCATACTGAAACACTCAGCGACCATCTTCGTCCACATAATCATCTCCATCTTTGGCCACCAGTCCCTAGCAGTACGTTGATCAAGTCCTCGCTATTTACATTTAAGCTGTAATGTGTATTGAACTGTACTCTATTTTTGTTATATATCTACCGTAATGCTAAGTTTTGTCTCCCTGTACTGTTCCTTTGTACGGCACTGTGAAACACTTGTGGCGCCTTATAAATAAAATAATAAATAGGGCATTCCCTGCTGCCAGGAGGCTGCCCATGTCAGAAGTCAGACCTGCAGCCAGGTACAATCTCCAACTGCGATACGATGCGCATCAGATGTTAAATTAATGTGATTTGTCCAGCTTTACAGCTCATATTGTATATAATGCTGACAGAGGTACAATCCCCGTCTACTAGTAAGATAACTATAAAGTACACTGGATCTACACTTGTTAACCTCCCAGAGTGGTCAATCTGTAAAAATAGCTGTTTTCTGAGCAACAACAAACGACTTCATTATTCTCATCCACAGTCCTACCCTGGCCTTCTTGTGTTTCCCAAATTTAGAAGAATTTGACTTGTTTTGGGGTATTTTTACCACCACTTCTGGGTAGCCCTTAGCATTTGAGAATGCACTGTGAAATAGTGCATAGTTATACAAATGGCCATAAAAAAAAATAGATCTGTGCCTACGCAACCATAACTGCCTTTTACACGTTGTATCATCTAACCTGATGGTTAAGTGCAACTACACACGGTGAGATTACCTTGCTATTCGACTTAAGATTTGGGTGCTATGCAATATTTGCTATCTCTGTACTTTTATCATACAATTCATACAATCAGCATTAGATCTGCACTATATAGTCATTGCTGCCCTGTCTACCTGGGTTTCGATTTGTGCTGTCACAGGAGCGCGCATCGGGATCGCAAGGTAAAAAACCTGTGCGATCTGCTTACTATTTTGGCTATATAGTCAAAATCTAATGTCAAATCTCACCGTGTGTACACAGCATTACATTTTCTGATATAAGTGTATTTTTATAGAAACTAGTTTACAACTATTAATTAGGGGATTTATATACTACCAACCTATTATGCAAAGCTTTCCTGAGAATATGTAATCACATGAGTCATTCTCAAACACCCCCCCTCCCCCGACACACACTAGGGTTAATTTTTAGAAAACAATTAACCTACTGTATATATCTTTGGAGAGTGGAAGGAAACTGATGATCCCTGTGGAAATGAATATTTCAACAAGCATTTGCTTCTCCGAGAATAGCAGGGCTATAAGTGGATGTTTTTGAACTTCAGTCAAATTCTGTAATTCAATAGCATTTTGCAAATACACTATCAAACCTAATTTAATTGCAATCAACATAGGTCCAGTATAATGAAAAGACTCTGCTTTTTGTGGTTTATTATTATTAGATTCAGTACCTATTAAAGGGCGGACACGTGAGATTTTGACCGGACAGTCAAAATCTCCTAGAACAGGGGTCCTCAAACTATTTTGCTCTGGGACCCCATTATACAATAAATATAATTAGGGGACCCCAACAAGTGAATGCAGAAGGTCATCACATGACATGTGTAGTCAGCAGACAGCACATACATGGCAGCATTGTGAAGGCATTACATGATGAGAGGAGGCTAAAATAACAGACAATTCAACAGATCTTTCAGACTCCTTGAATCACTGACTGAGATTGGAAAAGTCATCAGCCTGATGGGTCAGCAACATGGAGTCGCAACCCCATGCTGAGTAGGTCGAGACCCACTTTGTGGTCAGGACCCACAGTTTGAGAACCGCTGTCCTAGAAGATTAACCAATATCTCCCTTTAGCTAAACTATAACAAATGCAGCTTAGATAATGTTTTCCAGATAGGCCTTCTTATTCAACTAATGAAATATGTTCACAACAGTGGACATCTAAAATATACTTCCAGGCTCCCACTCATTCTATATACAAAAATGAGTAAAATGTCTAAAGCACTGTATTTTCAAACTGTATGATGTTCAATGATTTTGCCTGCCAGATTTAAAAGGGTGATAATATTTCATGCAAAACAGGCCTGATTTCACATTTACTATTTTTGCGGCTTTAAATAGAACAGGCAAAAATCGGCAGGAAACCACGGAGTTCTGAAAATGCACGGGCTTAGTAAATGTTCTCCTAAGGAGACAACAACTACATAATATCAGTAGGAGTAATGTATTTAGGGGGCATTAAATTCTTAACAGTAAGGATCAAATGAATTACATTGCAAAATGTAACCTATAGTTTTACATTTGAAAGCTATGTCACACGCACTATCAAAAATGTATGTTTGTTTTATTTTTGACTAAAAGGCAAACATTAAAAAGGCATGAAAAGAATGGAAGTATACAAACATTACTCGTCTGAAATAGCAAAACAAATAATAGAGAAAGACTGAAAACAACATCTTTCTGGTTACACTGGTTTGCACAGTAGGTCTATAACCAGAGCAGTGGCTATTTAGCATTGCAGCCTGACTCACATATTTGTTATGTCACCTAAAGTAACCCCTGATCCTTCTGGAACACACCCTGTGTAGGCAGTAATTCTGGTTTTATCCCCTCTTCTATCTCTGTACTCTCTGACTCTGTGACATAACCTTCAAAAGGACTCAAAACATTATTTCTAAATATGCAGAACTGAAAAAAATACCAGACAAAAACATGTTTCAGGCTATGCAAGTGTCTGAAAAGGTAAAAAAAATGTGGTTTTCACTATAACCTGCAATGGAAAAATCTAGGCCACTGTCCTTTTGGACCTTTGTTAATGTTTCTTCTTTGTTGTTACAATAATAAAACATTCCATTCGTGTAACTTCAAATTTTTACTATTTAAAAAAGGGGGAAAAACGAAAATAAGAGGGAAAAACAAAAAGAAAGCCTTATGCTTGTAACTAAAAATAAGATGTGGAACTATAGCCAAGACAGGAAAGGGTTACCCAGGTTCCTAGGCATCAGCTTGCTACTCCTCGTGTAAGCAGCACCGTGCTGCTGACTTCCCTTTGTGTCCAGTAAGGCCTAGCTATGACTCAGCTTCCAGAAAACATAAATAGGTGGCAAATGAAAGCGATCCAAAAATAATGGTGTAGGATCCAGCCGAAAAGTATCAGTACAGTAATCCAGCAGTAGAGCATGTATCTATGAACCTGCATTTCACATTGTAGACGGTGTCCTGCCCCTTGCCTGCTATCCACACCTCAGCCTGCCTGCAGCAGCCATTTCCCAGCTGCTACGTGTTGGGTGGGGACTGGTAACATAAGCCTTGCTATGGAAGGACAACATGGCAATCCTTTTACACAGACGCATCGTGCTGATATCCATTAATAATAGACTTTACACAAAGGCATACAATTCCTTTTAGTTGAAAATGTAAAATACAATGTTCTGGTTTTGTTTTTGGCATCGTGTAATAAGATAAAAGGTAGGATTGACGTTTGTTTAACAGTATAATTATACTCTACCAGAGGTTATACGTGGAATATAGAATGTATAGCCATCAAGCTGAACTTCTACATGTTGGCAGTGAGGGTGGTGGTTACATTCCAGCTTCCATAGGCCGTTCCCTTCTGTCTACTGAAGGACAAATGTGTTTACTTACCTGCAGAACCAAGCTTGCAGATTGCTGAAGTTAAGTCGGTATATATGTTCTTTACGTATATGATCTTGCATCAGGCGTGTTACACAAGATCTCCACTTTTCAAAAAGTAAATAAAAAACGTGCACATTGCAGGGAACTGCGTACTCTACCGTCAGCATTGGCTGTACTGGTAATTTGATCTGGAGGTCATATTGCACTTTATTATACTTACTTTTGCAACAAATCTAGCAAATTGACCATTTGAGCTGAGAGCCTAAAAAGAATCAAACTATTGGAACAACTATGGTACACATATAAACTTACAATAGCAATTATGAGCGCACATTACCTTCTCAGATTGCACTTACAATTCCCTATGAAGGGACTTTATACATATAAAATGTTCACAAATGATCAGAAATGAGAAAAAAAAAACCCTTTCATTTCTGATTTATTGTTCATCAGCAATCAACAGGGACACTGCAAAGCTCCAACCTTCCAAAAATACAACAAAAAGGAAAGGCTTTACTTATTTCAGACTAGGGTGTGCCATGACCTAGATGTAACCAAGATGGATTCCAAGTCATAGGGAGAAAATCCAGACTTGCTGTGCTATTTACATTTCTATCTTCCTTCTTCAAAAAATAAAATAAAACATCCTTTAAAATGGCAAACATAAAGAGAACACAGACACAGCTGAGTCCTGAGAGGTGCTGGTTGGTTCAATTACAAGGATCCCTTGTTTGTAACAAAGGAGGAACAGCCAGAGTCAGTGTGCACACAGTTGGCCATTACATCCCAGGGCTGGGTAATAGCTGCAGCCTGCGTGCTCTCCTTGGCTGCTGCTGTCTGCTGAAGGATGTCTGCAGAGTACTGTAATAACTCAGAGGCGGATGCAAGCTGCGCGCTGATTGGTCGCAGACTAGGGAGAGTCTCTCTGCCAGCCCATTACGTCACTGTGGCCCGGACCCCGGCCGGGGACACCCCCCCGCTCCCCCCACCCAGGGCAGCCTCGGCTACCCCTCCTTTCTCATCATGGAGCTGTGTGCATAGACTGCTGCCAACTGCCAGTGTCACGGACGGTGCGTGCGGTGCAATTGCAGACGCTACCACACACCAGCCCACCCCGCACCGGCTGTATTGCAAAGCGGCCAGACACGCGCATAACGGGCCGGCTACTCTGTGTGTCAGCAAACGGCTGATGTCTACACGGGTATATATCCCCCTCCCCCCCAGGGGTAACACAAAATGGAAGCCGACCTGCGATTGGCGGCTGGAGCTCGGGGAGCGCTAGCTGTGTTGGGATATAATGGAGGGGGACAGTGCGCTTCTACCCCTAAACTTCCATCTTTAGACATGACATAAACACAGTCCCTAGTGGCACCTCTTCTCCCCACTCCCACGGGATTAGATCTGCGGGAGGGAGCCCTGGCCAGGTCCATCTTGTTGTTAGCAGGCGCCATGTAAATGTGCCGTGCAGCAGATTCCACACATCGCTCCCCTTTCATACCGAGGGAATCCCTGACACATCCGAATAAACACACGCGTATAAGTAGGAGAGAGGTCACTGATACCTAGCCTTTGATTTGCGGTGTATTAGCGGCATGCATATAATAATTACGAATTAGGGCGATACGTGCATTTTACGAGATCTGCTCAGAGCCCGTATGAATGCTACTTTATTTGTTTTCCTCGCACAATTTATAATAAGAATAATATGAAAGAAATCTATGGCGTTGCTAAATATGAATCCTGGTATGAAAGCTGCTAGTCTGCTACTATGCTTGGAAAGCAGAGCGGAGATGGCGAATGTGCCGTGCAGAAGCGGGAGGCTGCTTCCAGCAGGGGCCGCTGGCTGGCTGGGGACAGAGGAGGGAGGCGGAGGATAGGCAAGCCGCGGTGCATTGTGGGCTGCCCCAGAGCGAGCTGAGCACTGCTCACACACACAATATGTGTTGGCTCGCCAAAAAGGAGCAGGCAGGGTGCCCTCCACAGCATGCCATGTAACCGGGGACGGGGCCTGTGAAGCGGCTTGGCCTTTCCTGCCGGGCAAGGAGACGACCCTGTGCGCAGGGGAACAGGGGCTGGGGGGGTGTGGGAAAGGCGGGCAGGCATGTCTTTCAAGGAGGCCAAGCCTGGGGAGAGGAGCAAGAATCCAGAAGACCATGGCAAGAAGCAGCCTCCAAGTGAGCCCGGAGTCCCCCTTATGTCCTCCCCCTTGTTAGCCGGCGCGGGTGGGGGGCTAGATGGCAGCCGGGGGCTCTGCATGTATTCCCCGTTCCCCCCACCCCACCCCCACCGCACACACCACAAACCCACTGCTTATGTCTTCTTGTTTATGGCTTTCAGGCTGGATAAACGGCATGGAGGCGGCTAACCAAGCCGGCACTTCTGGCGAGAAGAGAAGTCACCATTGGAAGAGTTACAAGTTGATAATCGACCCTGCTCTGAAGAAGGGGCAGCACAAACTCTACCGCTACGATGGGCTCTACTTCAACATGCCTGTATGTTCCTGCCGGGGGGCTGGGGAAAGCAATTGCAACTAAATGGCTCCAAGCTGTCAGGAGCATAGAAAGTTGCTGATCCCTCTGATCAGCTACTTTTTGGATGGAGTATGCATCCTGGCAAGTGTGCCCCGGGTGCATCCTCCTGACATGTGTACCGTGTGTGCATCTATCTCCCTTCCCCCGTTGTTATCATCATTATATCTCCATTCTCTCCTTTTGTTGATTTGCAGAACTCAGGCGTCCCCCCAGTAGATTCCGTCAGAGATCCCCGGATCGGAAGGATATGGACCAAAAACAAGGAGATCGATTTAACTGTGCCGAAGCTGAAGGTATTGGTGGCAGCTGCTTGCGAGCAATCCTTCCCCGTTATAAAGTCACTAGCAGCAGCCCGTGTATAACATACGTGTTGCTCTGTCTAGTGTAATGCCCGTGTTGTTTACAGCTGCTCTCCCACAACGTGCAGCTCCCCAAGCCCCAGATCGTAGCTTTCTCTGGAGGAGGCTGTGACAGGCATTGCTTTGGGCAGAGGGGTGGGGGCGCGTGGTGCCCTAGTGGGCGATCCGCAATCATTTATTTACCATTTTGCTCTCAGATCGACGAATTCTATGTCGGGCCGGTGCCTCCCAAGCAAGTCACGTTTGCAAAACTCAACGACAACATACGGGAGAACTTCCTGAGTGACATGTGCAAGAAGTACGGGGAGGTGGAGGAGGTGGAGATACTGTACAACCCTAAGAACAAGAAGCACCTGGGCATTGCCAAAGTCATGTTTGCCACTGTGAAGGGCGCGAAGGATGCAGTGAAACACCTGCACAACACGTCAGTCATGGGCAACATCATCCACGTGGAGCTGGACACAAAAGGTGGGTGAGCTGGGCAGCCGGTGTTTGGGTGCCCGGGATCAGTCACAAGTGGGTTGCATACGCGATCGTTGCAGAACTCTGCAGCCGGTCTGAGTAATAAGCCACTGACAGTTGTATGCTCATTCCCCGTGTCCCCTGCACGTCACGTGTGGAAAGTGTTGTCAGTTGCTAGGAGACTGCAGATCTGGGCTGTCTGTTGCTAAAACTTACTGCTGCTGTCAGTTTCTCACCCTTATATCTCCTAGGACCACCGTTTTCATGTTATCGATCCACTTTTTATAGGTCGAACATGTTCACACTGATTTTTAGATGATTTCAATGTGTTCCTATGCATGCATGCTCCCACACAGCGACAGGCTAGAAAATGCAAATATTGACTGGATAGTGTTACACAGCTCCTGTCAGTTGCCTGGTGTATGGTAATTCTGATGTGTCTGTCTTGTTTTTAATGTCTGCAGATATACACACATCTGCAGGGGCAGGCTGTATCTAATAACACATTGATACAATAGCATGGCTCATTTGTTTCAATATAATCATTTGTTACTTTTATACAGACTTTTTTTTCTTTGGTGCCAGTATCACTTTGCTTGAGTATGCATTTATACTTGGGACTTGAAATGGTCTGTAAAAGCTAAATATTGTTTACAGTAAAAACAGTAGTTCTAGGGTATTTTAATAAATGATTATTTTCCTTTTCCAAGTTAAATTGAATAAGAGTAAAAGTGTATTGACCATTTCTGGAAGAATAAGTGTAGAGAGCTGCTGACAGTACTAGCAGAAGGGGGAAAACCGTACAGGAACATACACAAAAAAGTACAGTAACTTGCTAAATACTGTATAAATAAGTGAATGGACTAGCTACACCTATAAGACTTGTAGTATTTGTAAAATAGTTTTGATAGTCCTTTTAATTAGAGAAATATAATTGATTCATTTTATTTAATTACTTTGGTTGCAATTAATCTTCCACATATTATTTGTTAGTGATAGAAACTGTCACTCTGGCTGGTTGGAAGGACGTCCCATAATTAAAGTTTGATGACACAGTGGTGCAAGTGTTGTATGATTTACTTTATTTGAATATGTCAATAAGCAAGGTGTGTTTTTTTTCTTCATCTTTTCAATTAATAAATACTAAACGGCAGATTGTCATGGCTTGGTAATGCAGGGTACACACTAGTTCTTTTCCCTGGGAGAACGATCTACTGCATACACATTGGCCAAAACACTTCCCAGTACCTGTCAGTGACGACACCCAACTCCTGCTCCGTACATGCAGTCGCTGACTATATTGTCAGATTAAGCTGCCTGTACAGACTACAGGGGGGGTTGTTAACGGCCCGCGGCCACACGCATCGTTAATGATATTGACTGAACAATATATATATATTGTAAGCAATATTGATATTGTCTTTATGGTTAATAGTAGTTTTAGGGGGCCTGGTGCTGCTGTTTAGTTTCTCACTCAAACTGCACAGGCAAAATTCGTACAGCCTAAGCACTATGGGAGACCCGGAAACTTTGTACCACCACCCATCACTTCTTGATGATATAATCTGTAACTAAAAACGTTCTATTTCCATACTTGAAAAAAATTATATTTGTTCATATTTTAAACGATGGCTTTCATACGTATGAAAATACCTGGTTATGAAGTAGTTTACTACCACCGTTCTATCAGACTTAAGCCTTGTACACATGGGACGACCATATTTCCGTGTGTACGGGGTGATGTTCCCGGGAGTGCGCTCCCGCGGCCAGCCCTGGGGTGGTCACTGGTTGGGGGAGCATGCTCCTGTGGTCAGCGGCTTCTGCAGGCACAGTCTCTAGTTTTTATCAGCGACCATCTCTGTGTACGGTTCTTAAGACATTCATGCCAATTACAGAAATGATTTTGAGTGGTGAAAATCGTTATGATGGCAACCCTACTGTGTTAGAAGATAAAGGTGCCTATACACAGTGCTATGCACACCATGCATTTTAAAATAGATTGCATTGCATTTAGTTAAAAAAAGCATGTGATGTGCTAAATAACCGTGTGTTTTGAACTAGATTCAATGCAATCTAGTTCAAAAAGTACGGGCAGCATAAACTTTATGTGCTGTGCGTAGTAGCGCACATCGCACTGTGTATGGGTGGCATTAGGCTTTCCTTTCTGTCTTGTCACCAAGGGCCTTATTCTGATCTGTGCGGCCAGATCAGAATATGCGGCCAGGACCGTGCAGGCGAATCCCCGCCTTCCATACGGATCGCCACCTCCGTCCGTACGCGGATATGTGGCGGTCCGCATGAAAGTGGACGGGGATACGCCTCCTCCATCTTGGGAGCAGCCCCTGCATTCGATGGTCGCCGAACATCGAATGCAGGGTCGCACGCTCCACCAGCGCCCGCCACCCTAGACCACACGGACACTTGTCCGTATGAAATCATGTATGGGGGCGGGCAGCTGACATCCGGCGATGTCAGATGTCCGCCCCCTACACATGCGTCACGGCTTCATTACCATGCATACGCCCTGCATTTGCATGGGAACGCCCATGAAACGCGGGGCGTATGCATAGGGTAATGAGGCTAAGTAGCCCTTCACGCCCCTCTCCGCCCCCTGTGCGGCGTCTAAAGAATATGTGCGGCGAAACCGCTTGCACATGCGCAGAGTGACCTCTGCACATGCGCAGTGGAAAACCATCGGCGGTACGACCGCATGCGGAAAAATCCGCACCGATCAGAATAAGGGCCCAAGTGTTGCCTGATATGCCCCAGATGACCTGGGAAACACTGCTATCAAATAATGGTGGGCACAGCACTCCAAAAGCAAAAAATCTGTACACTGTCTGTAGTGAAAGCAGCTTTCTCATTAAAACAATGTACACAATAGATAAGTTCTTAAAATGTATTACTCGGAAGGCTCCTTCTGAGCGATATTGTTAAAAAACTCATCTATTGTGTATGCTTGGTCCCACTCATTGTTAACAACACCCCTACAACCCCCCCATCTGTGCATGCCTCTCAATCTAACAATATCACCAGTGACTTAATGCACTGTGTGGGATTTGGTGAACTATATCGTTCAGTGTGTATGCGCTACATCATTTACCCAGTGGTGCAGCCGATATAGTTAAGTATATCGGTGGTGCTGCTAATCATGTACTGCGTACGGGGCTTAAAACACGCATGCCAATTACAGAAATCGCCATATGAGACCCTGCACTACTGTTCTAAAATATTTATACTGTAATTGTTTCTATTAAACAACGGTAATGGTGTGTGCGCACGGTACAATTTAGCCTACAAATCACATCGGGATCGTATGGTGATAGCACAGGTTTTTTAACATTTCAATCCCGATGTGATCCTGATGCGCGCTGCTGTACAACACAAATCGAAGCAAGCCATATAGACAGGGCTGCATTGACTATATATTTCAGATCTGTACTATATAGTCAAAATTGCATGCATGTCTTTTGGCTTGCTGTGTAATTCGATCACATCGGTATCGAATAGCAGGGCTGTCGGCCGTGTTTACACACCATTATAATTGCGTATAATATTGTTGCTTTTAACTTTTGGGTTAGAAATAGTTGTATATATTCAGCTGTAACAATCCCAGAAAACTTTGTTCATACATCTCCTTTCCTATATTTAGGCTTCTACATGTACTTTACTTTTTCTGCTAACTTTGAATTCTCTGCAGTGATTTGTGCTTGAACATAGAGCAACATTTTTTTGTAGTTGCACTGGGTGATGTAATTAAAGGCAACTAAACCCTAAAATGCAAATATATGGTTCTAGCAGTCTGTCACTGATAGAGAACCTACTAACATGACAGCCTGCTTTTGAAATGACGAAACATAATGGACATGTTTAGTTATGGATAAACTTCAGTCAATATATAAAAATATATACCCTTAATCAACTCTGTTCTACAAAGCCTTTGATTTATTTGCAGTTTCTTATTTTAGCTTAGCATATTCCGTTGCGCTTTACAATTGGAAACCGTGATAAAATAAGTTGAGTAGTAACACACCAACATAGGGGTAGGAGGGTCCTGCTCAGAAATTTACAATCTGTAGGGAGGGATATATAGATTCCATTGCATGGCAGTCCTACCAGATTGTAAAACCGTTCTGATGGGATGCAATTAGGTATGAATGCTACTGGAGGTTATGTGGGGGTCTTGGAATATGTAAAGCTTGCCTAAAGAGGTGCGTTTTCAGGGAACGCTCACAATTTTGATGGCTAGAGAAGAGTCTTATTGTGAATTGAAGGGTTGGTTCTGCTTGAAGAAAGTTCTGCAATTGTGAATGGGATCTAGTAATGTGTGTGTGGATGAGAGACACAGATCATCTGCAGAGAGGTCTGGTGGGGATATATTTTGAGATAAGTGAAGAGATATATGTTGGTGCAGTCAGGTTAATGGCCTTGTATGTGATTAGAAGTATTTTATATTGAATGCGGTAAAATACAGGCAACCAATGGAGAGACTGACAGACGTTGAACAGTTAGCATAATGTCTGGCATATTTGGAGGAGAGGGGTTTTATGATCCCTTTCCCGCAGTTTTTAAAAACGGACACTTTTTGGGTGAAATTAATAGGATGAGAGATTTGGTAAGAAATCTCCAATTTTATTTTTATTTGTAAAGCGGCAATCATTTACACTGCAAAATCAAACTGGTTTGATAATGTGGCAAACTGCACATAAGTACACCACACACTTGAGGGACAATGTGTAAATGAACAGATATTGCTTCTGTATTTTTTCCTGCCTGCATTCAGTTTTCTGTATCTGGTTGGGTGTCTGTTAGCTAGAACTGGTTGCAGTATGGTCGAGTGCTCCCGTTGCTCTCTATGACAGTGTTTCCCAACTCCAGACCTGAGGGACCCTTTTTACAGTGTATATTTTCCAGGCGTCTTAGTTGTTGCGCAGGTGTTTTAAAATATCCAAAGCTAATTATTTCGCTGAGGAGATTTTTAAGACATGTACTTGCCCACAATTCTGTAGTCTCATCTCTCTTGTATTTTTCTCAGTTTCATTCCCCACGTCTCTCTAACTAGCACTCTTCTGCCTCTCCATTGGCTCTGCTCCTCTCTCTGCATTCACTCTATTCACCCCAGCAACACCTAAACCCTGCCCCTGTATGCACTGCTTATACCTTCGGATACATACATACATACATACATACATACATACAACACTCCAAAGCACACAAATAGTACCTGGTTGTTCAGGGTCTTCAATTTTTCGTAATTTTTGCACCCACTGTAACAGCAGCTTCTACGTGTGTGAGGGGGTGGAGTCAGGTTCTGTGTGTCTTGCCCCTTTTATGTACAATCAGGCAGTTTCCATAATTTAGATCCACCTCTAAGCTGGGACTGGACTTAGCTCGGGTGTTGCTGTGGGAGAGGGAGGACTATGGCACACTCACCTGGGTCGCCCCTTCTTATTCCCACTCTGGAGTCATAAAGCAAAACATGGAGCAATGTAGAAGATGAGGGCTGGTTTTGTACTTCAGAATAGTGGTTGAGAACACCTGTGGTAGAAGCACAAAACTACTGCAATATTTTGGAAATACTCACACATGCACACACTTGTAGGAAAAGTAATGATGTAGCAAGAAAAACTAGCATAATATGTTTGGTAGCTGAACTTCTGCCCTTTTATTGGCAACCCTTTTTGCCATTGTTTGAGGTCTGTGGGTTGCGCCTTTTACGGTTTGTGATGTACGGATATGGACATACTCCATTATGCTTTTCTGTCATTTGGGGGAGTGAAAACCCAGAGTAGAAACAATGCATTTGTGGGAGCAAGACACAAAAACAAAAAAATATCGGCGCTAAATCTTCTCAAACACAATGTCTATTTGTGGGAGCCTCTACTGTGTCTTTTCCTATTGTCCAGCTCGGTTCTGGGGCCATGCCTCGGTTCACCACAATTATACGTACTGTAGTGTTCCCTCCCCAATAATGTTACTTCATTTACCTAAGCATTTAACATTTAGAGATGCAGTTCTTCAGATATAGATGAATTGGTCATGTAGCTGACTTCAGTGCATGCTTTAATACAATGACCCGTGTCTTGCTGCACTCTCCATCCAGAGAACGATGTGTGTTATGATGGTAGCGCACATTGACACACATGACTATTGTTCTAGCTGGTTTATTTCACGTGTGTACATGATCCCAGGTCCATGATTACTCTGTTCGCTGGAAATGTGCGAGGAATGTGTTAGGCAAATCTTGCATTTAATTATGTGTGCACTAAATTTAATTAAGCAAAAATCCTTTTGCATGGCCTTTTCACTCATATCCATCCAATATTCAATTGATAGTTTGTTAAACCTAAATTGGTATCGAGAAAAGACCATAATCCAAATAATAAAGTACATTCTTTCAATCTAGGGGTTCCGATCCGATGTGCACAGGACTGCTTGTTGGATCAGAGCGAATCTAAAACTCATGCGATTTGCCCGATTTTTCACCCAATCTGTCAGAGTTGGGTATAATCCGGCCAAATCCAGCTCATTCTCTCAGCTGTAAAAATGGCACATCAAGTAACAAATCATATGGAACTTCAAGGAAAGTCGGACTTGTGTATTGCCACCTTAACACATAGATGTACAATTATCGCTCATCAAATTGATCATTTCAAGATAGCAATGTAGTTTTGTCATTCACCATATTATGTGAATAAGGTGCACAGTTTGAGCATGAAAGACACTGGTGTACAAGACCAATGGTACCATAGGAGCTAATTGGTGGGACTGAGGCAACAGTAAGAAAGGATACCTTTTTAGGTGAAAAAGTTACACTTCCTAACCAGTTGTATTAACTAGCAACCGCAGCATGGTCTACAAAGCTTGTACTTGTGTGTACACAACCTTACTAACTTTGGTCTACACGAGAGCCCTATTTTTCTTTTCTCTTATTCAGTGTAGATGAATCTAGAAGTGTTTACAGTGCATTCTTGTGCACACTCATTTTCTGTGCATGCACAATGCTAATGTGGATATGTGGGGGTATACCAAGTGCTCACCTTATCAACTGCATTCAGGCAAGGAACTAATTAAATTCCCCCCTTAATGTATGCGTTGTGGTCAAAGTCTGCATAGCTTGCTTTTTGGCCAGAAAATCGCACTCCCCTCTCCCAAGTTTCTACTACTATTGTTCAAGAGAGGTACACGTACTTACCCCCCCCCCCCCCCCCAAAAAAAAAAGTCCAAGATCAAATGCAAATGGACCAAATGGTTAAACTCTGTGTATGCGTGGGCCCGTCCTGAGGCAGGGCCGGCGCTACCCACTCAGCAGCTCCTGCAAAGCAGGGAGGCGCCATGCTGAAAAGGCTCTGTCTCACTCCCTGCTCTGCTAAAGCTGCCTCAACCCTCACTGTCACTGCCTCCTACACGCCACCCGCGGGCGGGCGGCAGTATAAAAATTTGCTCCCTGCACCCTGAGTGCACACAGCCTGCATGCCGCTCGCAGTGCCACAGGGCCACTGCCAGTCCTCAACACTCCGGCCCCTCTATTTCCTCCCCTCTTCTTCCATCTCGTCCTTCTCTCCCCTCCTTTCCCCCACAGTCACAAGAGGGGTGTAATGGCGTCCTCAGCGTCCTGCCTGGGCAGATAGAAGAGGAGGGACTGCACAAGAGTTAAACAGCAAAAGAACATTGAGTCTTTTATTATACATGTTTATAACAAATTTTTTAATAATTGTAGATTTTTTTAAATATTAATTTAGACACTTTTTAAATAATGGGCTGGGTTATGTGCCTAAAGGTGGCCATACATAGCAGCATAGCAGCGTGCGATGCAATTTGTGCTCCCGCAGGCATCGCATCGCACAGTACAAAAAGTATGTGCTGCTTTCAGATCGCATCGCACACACATTGCATGTATGCCGTGCAATGGGATCTAGCCCATAACGTATGCTATTCTCGCAGCATGTATGGTTTATGCATACATGTACATGCACCCGAGATCCTCGCAGGTTGCATACACTCCCACAATCGGGCTGCAGCTTGTTGCAATTGCAATGTGAAAGGGCGCAAAATTTATGGTTTGCAGGAAGGCGCCAGACACCCTAGCACCGGCCCTGTCCTGAGGCATTCTCTAACTTGGCGCACTGCTGTCGTGTGAGCATTTTTTCATGCTATAATATTCTTCCTATGTTCTTTTCTACAAAGGTGGCTTATATATTTATCAGGCAAGCTGTGATAGAATTGTACGAATATTGATACGTGTTCTCATAGTCCTGTCCTTACTTTGTTATGTGTACTTGTTTATGCAAGATTAATAATTAATAAAATGTATCTAATCCAAGCTATAGATAGCCATATTTTCCTATCTATTACTAGCGTGCTAGCTTTTCATTGTGGTCAATAACAATTCCCTTCTGTACAGGTGAGACACGAATGCGGTTCTATGAACTGTTAGTTAATGGTCTCTACACACCCCAGACTCTTCCGGTTGGATGTGACTTGGATGCTTCACCCAATGTGAATGAAACACCACAGGTAAATTGGGAATAAACCATTGTATCTGTATGTATAGATTAATCTACTATGTAGTTCTACCTGTCTGAGACCGATGTATTAAGCCTGGAGAAGAGATAAACGAGATAAATTGAAGGGAGATAAAGCACCAGCCAATCAACTCCACACTGTCATTTTCAAACACCGTTCATCGGCTGGTGCTTTATCTCCTTTCACTGTATCTCCACTTTATCTCTTCTCCAGGGTTAATACATCTGCCCCTATACCCCTAAAGGTGCCCACAAACTAGAACGATTTTTTTTTTGTCCGATTTCCGATAAATCGTCCAATGTTTACTGATTATCGGTCGAAAATCGTCTGATTTCGGTCCGATGCGCGCTCCCGTGGATCTTTTGCTAAATCTTCCGATCTTACGTGCTGCAGGAAAGATCAGAAGATTTAACAAAAGATCCATAGGAACGCACACGGGATCTTCAGAAAATCGTTAGTAAGGATGCGCGCTTGCCTGAAATCTTTTGACCAGGACAGGCAAAAGATTTGAAGGCTAATTTATGCGCACATCTTACGATCGCATATCAACCTAGGGGATGTTGACCCTTTTCACGTGTCGACCTATGGCCTGTTGACCAATAGGTGTCAACTTATTAACTGTCGACATTATTACTGTTGACCACCCAATTGCATCCCGTCTTTGGACCCTTTCACACTGAGCTTTCAACCAGGTTAACCTGGCAATAATCCAAAGAGGAGGTGCGAAAGCGGTATAAATCGTCTGGTGTAGCATGGGGGTTTGGCTAGGATGGGGACATTTTTCTATTGTTCTATAATACTGCGGTAACTTGAGATGATTAAAGTTAAAAAATAATAAAATTCGGAACTCCTAGTTTTATCACCTGATTAAATATTTAATAAAAAAAAAAAGCTTTAAGAAAAATGTAGATTTTTATTTTAATACAATTTGCTTATGTAACCATGGTTATGGGTTTTCTTTCATTTGTGCATAGGTAAATGAAACCGTGAAACGTACGAAAGAACCTGGTGTTGGTGCGTCAGTTACCCCAAACAGCAGTACTCCATTTTCCCATGATACTGCCTATTCAAGCTGTCGACAAGATACCCCCAACTCTTACAGCCAGTATACCCCACAATCACAAGGGACTCCTCACACCCCACGTCAAGGAACACCTTACTCTCAAGACTCTAACTATTCCAGCCGGCAAACCACACCAGCTTTTCATTACGGGCAGGACTACAAACCAAGGAGACATGAATCAAAATTTTCAGACGCTTACAACCGGAGGCCAGGGCATCATTATGTCCACAGCTCTAGCTCCTACCGTGGCTCTGACCACACTTTTAATGCAGCTCGATCACAACCAGAGACTCCGCAGCTATCAAATACACCACCATTGAGCCATTCTGGTATGAAATCTGCCTTTTCACCTTATCAAGCATCTTCAGTTTACCCACTTCTCGATGAGAATCCATTCCCACAGTCCTCAAGAGAAGTAGATTACCGGAGAACAGTACCACCACTATCGGAGCTTTTTTCTGATGGTGGGTGCAGTTCTATAAATATTGACTTTATACCTGTTAAAGAGAAACCTGATGAACCCCCTCCTCCAGAGCCAGACTGTGTCAAGGAGATTAAATCTGCCTCTCGTGCTCGAACACCAGAAGGACGGGACACACCGGGGACACCTACATTGGAGTCAGAAATGCAGCACAATAGTTTAGATTCAAGAATTGAAATGCTTTTAAAAGAGGAAAGAACCAAAATACCTTTCCTACATGAACCTAGTCTGGACAAGGAGTTGAGGATGGAAGGAAGCCCTATATCTTCCTCTTCATCCCAGCTTTCGCCTATCCCTCCATTCAGCTTGAGCTCTCAATATCAGGATCTTACCCCTTCCTCTCGACCTTCTAGCACTGGGTTAGAAGACATCAGCCCAACTCCATTGCCAGACTCTGATGATGATGATGAGCCAATTCCTGGCACTTCATCTTTTTGCCAGAACTCAAGGTCCGCAACTCCCACCATCCCAATGAGTCAACCTTGCAGGATAGTGGAGTGCTCTGAGGTGACGGAACCGATGGCAGGAGACGCAACCCCAACATCTGAGAAAATGGAGGAAGTAAGTAAAAAAATAAAACCTATGTATTTTAGGATGGTTGCATAGTAGAAGCAAACTAAATTTTAGTATTGAACTTTTTATCCGTACAGTGATGATAAATCTCACCTTGACAATTTCTTTAGTTTAGATTCTTTTCCTGAAACAATGTAATTATTGCTGTGCTTCATATTGCCCTGATACTTTCATTGCTGTACCAAATGTTGTAAAGTTAACAGCCAAAGGCTAGATCCTTGATCTTAATCACCAATACGTCACAACTATGCACACAAACAAAATATTAATATTGGCATTCAGTCCATTCTGCAAATACAAACTGTGAACATTTACGGTTTCCAATATAATTTGCATAAAAAGTTAAGATAAAATAGTGTCTTTCCTTAAACTAGTTGAACTAAAGCCTGCACACAGAGCACAGTCTGTGCCAGCTTTATGCCATATAGTCATGATAGTGTAGTCTTTAAATCTCGACAACTAGAGAATTTAGAATCGTCTACTCTGCTACAATGTGATTCATGATTTAGCCTACACGTTACCAAACACTTATCTCTTATCTCTCTGTCAAATGTGGTCCGTATGAAACATTTTAAGCCAATTTCTAATACTAGAATGTTCACTCTTGTTATTGTAACTATTGTTTGTAATGTGGTTACTAAACATTCCCTGTGTTTGTAACCCAAATCATTGCTTAAGGAGTTGTATAGGAGGCATGCATGGTATGGTTCCACTCATTTAAGAAATGTCCACCTTGACATTGCCTGAGTGAACATTATTGCTTCTATTTCTTGCTTGTGATTGAAATAAACCTATTACATGTAGGGTATGACTTTTAAAGAAAAGGTGTCTCAAATGCACGTTTATTGAAATAGATAGAAGTTACATGGTTTAGTCCACGGCTAGCTAACTCCAGTCCTCTAGAGCTACCAACCGTTCATATTTTCCAGACCACCTAGCAGGTGCACGGATGTATTCATTACTCACGGACACATTTCAAAAGATTTACACGTGAAGCTACTTGCTTCACTTGTGATTCTGTGAGGAGTCCTGAAGAACGTTAACTGTTTGTAGCTCTTGAGGACTGGAGTTGGCTACCCCTGGTCTGGTTTAGCCTTTGTTTGTTTTTGCCATTTATTTGTGGTGGGGACTAAATTCTAAGCATTTTATTTTTTTAATGGGTATAGTGCATATTCTGGCAGTGGTCTGCATCATAAATGATGGCTAGCAATAGTGTGAAAGCACTGGTTTGTAAATGTTGATAAACATCAGTGTTTGGGGTAGTTGGGGTAGAACAAAATTGGCTTGGTAGAGGAGAAAGGAGGAAAAGTCCTACTCCGAGCCAAAGCTCAAACTCATGAATATCCTGACCGGAGGAAAGTTTTGGTTAATTGTTAATCAGAAGGTAGGGAATCTGGGTCAGGTTAAGTTCTATCCCACTGAGCCAATGTATGCGAGATCAGTGGATGAGCCCAAGGCCTGCTTTAGACATTTAGTTCTAGGTAGCCACAGAAGACCGATTACTAATGGCACACCAAAACTTATTGCTCAATGTGCAGGCTGCATGACCAAATAATGGCCATAATAATGTTTTGTATTAATACCTAGGCCATGCCCTCCCCTTCAGTAGATCGTAGAAATATAAGACGTGTAATAGTTGGACATCTCTTTTGCCAAATGTCGAACATGATGTAGGAATTCAAACACATTAGGCCGGACACTGAGATGTAGGGTATGGAATAATGACAATAAATGTAGCAGTATTTTTATCTTGACTGCTGTCATCTAGCCCAGACACTATATGGCAACTCCAGTTGTCAAAATCTGACTTTATATTGGGAAGAAGCTTGGGGAAAATTTTCCTCAAATAACTAAATTATGTGAGTGATATAAACTCAAAATAGTTTATTTTCTTCAAATATCTTTGAAAAGGCGAGTGTTGAGTTAATGGTAACTTGATAGAATATTAAAGATAAAAACATGACGTTTTTATGGGAGTTGACACTATGGCCCTTATTCTAGTTGACTCGGATGAATGCGTATTTTCGGACGGCCAACGAGTGTTCTTAGCCCCGCCTACCATACGGATATCTCACACCGTCCGAATGCGGTAAGACGCCGACCAAACGGACCGCGAGTGGATGTTTCATGTGAACAACTCCCCCATCTGTGGGAACCTCCCACATCCTCCGATGGTCGCCGACCATCGAATGATAGACCGAGCGGTCAGACAGCTCCGAGTGCTCCAGACCACTCGGACATTTCTCCATGCGAAAGCAGAGATATGGGCGGTCGTGCATCCCGGCCGGATTTCCATACGTACGCCCAGCTTTTCATGGGAATGCCCTTGATGATTTTATCACTGCCTTGATAAAGCAGTGGTGAAGCGATCGTAGACTAGTGTCTGCTTTGTGTGAATGATATAGCATAGCTAAGCACCGGTCCTGTATATTTGTAGGTGATTAGAACCAGTGTCACTGAGTAAACTTTATTATTTCTTGTTTATTCAGTGAATAGCGACATGGGGTTGTTGGATAATATCTTTATCAGAATACAAGTTACGAACGGCTAATATTGTCTATCCAGAAATCTGTTTAAAGCGAGTTGGTCAATTGTACATTTTACCCTATAATGATGACTTTTATTGAGGGCCATATATGACAGACAAATACCATCTACTCAGAAATATAGCATATTCCCCACATTAACCAGCACGACCCATAAGAGGTCAGGTAGGTGGGCTTGAACAACAATTTGACTTTATTTTCTGTTTACAGTGACACTAATTAAATTCCATAGAGCTTGGTATTGGACTGAGACACTAGAAGGTCATATGTATAAATAGTCCAGGTATTATCACCCCGATTATATCTAGCTACTAAAGCTAAACCATTTCTGTCAATCATAGATATCAGCGATAAGACATAGAAACATAGAATTTGACGGCAGATAAGAACCATTTGGCCCATCTAGTCTGCCCCTTTTTTACCCTTCAGGTGAACTCAACCCTTTTTGATCCTTATTTATTTGTAAGGATATTCATATGCCTATCCCAAGCATGTTTAAATTGTTCTACTGTCTTAGCCTCTACCACCTCTGATGGGATGCTATTCCACTTATCCACTACCCTCTCTGTGAAGTAATTCTTTCTAACATTTCACCTGAACCTACCTCCCTCCAGTTTCAGTGCATGTCCTCGTGTTTTATTACTTATTTTCCTTTGAAGAAAATGTCCCTCCTGTACTATGTTAAAACCCTTGATATATTTGAAGATTTCTATCATGTCCCCCCTTTCCCTTCTCTGCTCCAAACTATACATGTTAAGATCTTTTAGTCTATCCAGGTAAGTTTTGGGATGTAGGCCATGCACCATTTTAGTTGCCCTTCTTTGTACACTCTCCAATGTATTTATATCCTTCTGAAGATATGGTCTCCAGAACTGGACACAGTATTCCAGATGAGGCCGTACCAATGACCTATAAAGTGGCATTATTACGTCTTTTTTTCTGCTACTGATTCCTCTCCCTATGCAACCAAGCATCTGACTAGCCTTCCTCATTGCTTTGCTACATTGCTTTCCTGCCTTTAAGTCACTTGAAATAGTGACTCCTAGATCTCTTTCCTCCTCAGTAGTTTCCATTATAGTACCCTTGATACTATATTGAGCCTTTGGGTTTTTGAGTCCCAAGTGCATAATTTTTGCATTTTTTAGCATTAAACTGTAGTTGCCATGCTCTTGACCAATTCTCAAGTTTACTTAGATCATCAGTCATTTGATTTACCCCTCCTGGTGTGTCTACTCTGTTGCATATCTTTGTGTCCTCTGCAAAAAGGCATACTTTTCCTTCAATACCATTTGCAATGTCACTAACAAAGATATTAAAGAGCACTGGTCCAAGTACAGATCCCTGGGGTACTCCACGGGTAACATGTCCCTCCATAGAATGCACTCCATTTACTACAACTGTCTGTTTCCTATCCTGCAACCAGGTTCTTTTCCATATAATTGTTTTATAATCCAATCCCACACTTTCACGTTTATTTAAGCAGTCTCTGATGTGGGACAGTGTCACGGAGTCAAAAAAGTCAATGGGCAGTATTCAATGAGAAAAATTCGCCCTGTTTTATGGCAAATTTGTGCTTTTTTCGCCTTGGACAGAGTATTTTGCTCTCCAAAAGCGAGCAACCCTATTCAATGTGAAATATTCGCCGTCTTTTTAAGTGATTTTCGCCGTCTCTCGCCGTGTAGCAATTCTCCATCTTTTCATGGAGAATTGGAATGTTAACTTTTAAACTAAAAGGTTTTTTTTTTTTTAATTTTGGTGTAAAAAAAATCAGGTTTTTTTTTCTGTGAAGGGGCATGTTATTTTTATTCATGTGCTTATAGCACATGAATATATATTTAATAAAAAAAAAAAAAATGTAATTTTTTTTTTTTTTTTTACACCGAGCAGCCAGCAGGGGGCCGGAGCGCTCGAGCCGCTCATTAGATATTCATATATTCACTGCATCCGATCATTACATATGCACGATCGGGTGCAGTGAATACTGGGTCCCCCGCTGGCTATAGGGGGGGGGCAGCTTGTGCTGCCTGGGTCCCAGGGAGCCCCCTCCCCTCCACATATCTTCTGGGGCATCCAGGGAGACTTTAATCTCCATGGCTGCCACCGTCCCACGGCTCCCCGCCAGCTCCCTGCTGCGGACGCTCGTCCGCTGCAGGGTTTAAGACTCGCCGCGAGTGGCGGCGAGTCTTAACCACGTTGAATAGAGCGAGCAGGAGAGGCAGCGAGCCCTCCGGAACACGGCGAGTGCATGGCGAGAGAAAAAATCTCTCGCCATGCACCGCAAATTTTTTTCATTGAATACTGCCCAATGAGACTTGTTTGGCATGATCTGCCTGCAGTAAAACCATTCTGTTTTGGATCCTGTAAATTGTTTAATTTGAGATATTCCACTATTCTTTCTTTTAATAGTGTTTCCATTAATTTCCCTACAACTGATGTAAGGCTCACTGGTCTGTAGTTACTGACATACAAAGGAGTATTGTGCTACATATATTATAACCGTGTAATGGGGCCTACACACGTAGCTGTGTGTAGGAGAGCATTCTGAGCGATGCTAGATTGGTCTGATCGCTCAGCACACAGCGCTGTGCGATGTGTCAGGGGCCTACATACGGGGAATACACACATAGCAATGTGTGTAGGAGAGCGTTCTGAGCGATGCTAGATTGCTTGTAACGCTCTGATCGCTCAGTGCTGTGGGCTGTGCGATGTGTCAGGGGCAGTGTTCTCCAGTGAGAACACTGGCCCTAAACAACTAATAACCAGGTTATTAATCAGCTGGAGATACATGACATGCGGGGCTGCGCATCACTATCACTATGGCCCCTAGACGCACAGCGATGTATAGGCATTTTCTGAGCGATGAAGTTAAATCAACTAAAATCACTGAGAAAATGCCTGCATATATCGCTACGTGTGTAGGCCCCGTAACACTGATTTTAGTACGTCTGGAAGAGAGGATATGTAGTTACTGATTGTCACAAATAGATGCAAGCCGAGGAAGGTCTGTTTCCAAAAAGAAAGCGACAAAGGAATTTTAAGTTGCCATAAACCTCCATCTATCTGAGGCTTGAACAGAGCTTTGCATAGATTCCAATGACAGGGAGGGGATTAAGTGAGGGTCTGTGTGGTATATCAGCCCCCACTAGTCACTACTGGTCATGGTGTCTTGAACTTTTGCAAGGTTGTTGTGGGCAATTCCTCTTTTTGAACCTCCTCTTTGTTGGACTTTACCTCACTGGGAATAGCATACCTAAACTACCTGACAGAGCTGCTCAGCTATTGCTCGCTGCAATAAGAAGGTTTGAAAATAGGGATTATAATTTTTTTCTGCTGTTACATTGTTTTTTAAGGTCCTGGTCTGTCTTTCTAGTTTTCACTTTTTTCTGATTGTGTGCTATAGTTTTTTTCTCATGTCTGCTAAAGAGAGCAGATAGTGAACTTAATCTAGATGGTTAACGTCAGTTCTGTGTATTATGTGTCCAACAGACCTGCTTATACTCTGTAATAGACTGCTTGTGGTTGGTGTAAAGGTGAGGGGCAGCTGTTGTACATTTTCATCTGTGCAGCAGTCATTCTGGCAGAATCACTTCAGCAAAGATCATTACTTCACTCCACTGTATAGCTTTCTGAGGTCACAGCATGTCTGATGGTGGTGAGTGCGTCTCATCACGCCTTCAAGTAGAAAAACTGTTCAGGTGCAGAAGTTTGACCTATTTATTACAGAGTTTCATTTTGGTTCACACGTGATACATTTTTCCAAGGACTAGACCTTGTCCAAAGCTTTAAAACGACCCCATCGACATCTAACTTTAACTGTACACGTTTAACACACTGAAAAGGTACATCATTGCTGATTTAAAGTACACAAAGGTGACATTTTAGCATGGACTATCATGCTTTAACTCTCTCCCCCCCCCCCCCCCCCCCTCAGGAGGATGGTGAAGAGTCCAAGAGGTCTCCACATACTTTGACAAGGGTTGCTGTAGTAGGAGGAGCCAGATACACCAGCCCTATTTTGGAACATTAAAAAGAAACACTCTATTTTTATTTCTTCTTTTCTTCAGATGAAAAATGTGAAATGTGTGCTAAACCTGACTAGCCTTTCCTGGTTTCACACAGACATTGGGGTCTATTCAGTGCCGTGGGCGAGCGGTGACAGCGAGCAGGGCTTCCTGCTCGCTGTCACCGCTCGCCCTGTGAGTATTCAACTCACCCCCCTCATACGCCAATTCCCCCTCGCTACGGTTTTTGAGCGAGGGGGAATCGGTGTATGCGGTTGCAGAAGCAGCGAGACTTGCGGCTAAATACAGTGAGTTCGCTGCATTAGCCGTGGGTCTCCCTGTTTGGGGGGAATCCTCCCCGTCCTGTGATGTCGAGGATTCCCCCAGAACGTTGAATAGAGCAAGCGGCCGGCGAGGGGGGGAAAACAGCGAGGATCGCTGGTTTTCTGTGATCCTCGCTATTTAACCCTTCTAAAAGGTCTTGGCATTGGCTTGTATTAAAAATTCAGTTCAAAAGTGGTTTGCACATG
This sequence comes from Crinia signifera, assembly GCF_055691185.1. Taxonomy (NCBI): domain Eukaryota; kingdom Metazoa; phylum Chordata; class Amphibia; order Anura; family Myobatrachidae; genus Crinia; species Crinia signifera. The sequence continues at coordinate 373,125,150 of NC_139217.1, forward strand.
TTCTAGATCTTTCATGGCTAACCTTTACACTCCAGCTGTTGAACTATACATCCCAGCAGGCTCTACTTCAGTTTTACTATTTGGCCATGTAAATCTGATGCAGCGCATGCTGGGATGTGTAGTTCAACAACAGCTGGAGTGTCAAGGTTAGCCATCAAGGTTCTATATGGTCTGCAGTCTGGTAAGCCAATGACTAAATTGGTGATGTTGTTTGTGATTGATTTATTTAGCCTTGGTCACTGTGTACCATGCACTATGGCTTAAGGCCTGGAAAGCAGGTACAGCATTTAATAAGCCTTTCGTGCCTGTACCATTTTAGCAGGACTATAAATGTGTACGATTTTCAGCCAGGACGCAGGGCGAGGTGTATTTTCATGTCTCAGTTTCAGAATTTTGATATTTCCTTATCATGTTCAGTCATTATGACCAATTTCTGGCGCTATCTAGCAATACAGGTAAGTGCAGCTTGTACGGTTCCGCTGGAGAGCATTTCAGGTCCAGCTTTTATTGAAAATGAATAAGGCAGCTTGTAACTTGACCTGCCAGTTCCTTCATGTGGTCTCCAATGGGTAGTCTATTACTCTTCTAGTGGCTCAGGATCGACAACCTCTGTAGAGGTTATTAATTCACCGCTTGAGACTGAATAATTGTGATGACTGATGCTAGCCCTTAGGGCTGTGGATGGCTCTTGCTCTACAGGGAAAGTCACTAAAAAGCAATCTCCTTACCAATATACTAGAATTAACTAGTATTAAACACTCTAATCAGGGAATAACCTCTATTCTAAGTGCAAAGGCAATAAATGTCTAATCAGTCAATGTCACAGTAGCAGACTAATGTGCTGGCTGAGTTAGAGAGGTTCCAGGTATTCATACCAGAAGTGAACAATTGGGAAGCAGATTTTCTCCGGTTGGGATCATTTGGTCTACAGCATGATGGTCGACAGTCATTAGGTCGACACCATTATGTCGACATGGGAAAAGGTAGACATGGTTCTAGGTCGACAGGACGTTAGTTCGACAATGTCTAGGTCGACATGGGGTTTTTCGCTGTTTTTTGACCTGGATGTCAACACAGTTGACATGGACACAGTTAAAAGTGCACCGCATTGCTCACTGCACTCGGGAACACTGTTTTATTCTCCCACCACGCCCTAGTGGATGGTAGGGCATGAAATACCGCCTGTCAGCACATGTCAGCTCAAAAAACAGTGAAAACCCCATGTCGACCTTTTGAATGTCGACATAGACACTGTCGAAATAATGGCCTTTTCGACCATGTTGACCTTTTCCCATTTCAACCTAATGGTGTTGACCTAATGACTATCGACCATCATGCTGTAGATGAAATGAACGCATCCCATTTGTCCACCAGCATGCTCTAACTGCAGTGAATGGTTTTCTCGTCTAAAAGTTAGTACTCGGACAAGGGGGTAAATTTGCTAAAATGGGAGTTCTATTGAAGATGGGATGTTGCCCATAGCAACCAATGAGATTCTACTTATTTATTTAGCACCTTCTAGAAGATAATAGATTGGTTGCTATGGACGACATCCCATCTTCAATAGAACTCCAATTTTAGTAAACTTACCCCTATCAGTCTTAAGGTTCTTACACATGATTATGCCCAGCGTGTATGGACAGCGATGACCGCGTTCATCGCTGGGGGGGAAAGGCTCTTAGGGCATACACACTGAGCGGCTTTCCCCCTGCCCGGCACGGACAGATGGGAGAGGACGGCTTTGCATAGTGCAGAGCTATGCAAAGCCGTCCCCTAATACCAGCAGATGAGCGGCTTTCCCGGCGATGTTGCGGGAGCGTGCAGCAGTGCTGCACACATACACACCGAGCAGCTTTGAACATGCTGTTTTGAGTGGCTTTCGGCTCAAAGTTGCCCAGTGTGTATGGGCCTTTACAATGTTTTCGGTACACACCATTTTAGATGATTCCCCCCCCCCCCCCCCCCCGAATTTCCTGTTAGCTTCCATGGTTCCTAACAAAAGTAGAAAGTGAAAGTAATCATGTGATTAGTAACCCAGGCCTGGCCAAGAAGGTTATTGTACACAGACATTCTCTGTAAAGGTCCATACACACTGGGCGACTATGCCCAGCGTGTATGGACAGCGATGATGTCAATCACCGCTGCGGGGAAAGCCGCTCAGTGTGCATACACACTGAGCGGCTTTCCCCCTGCCCGGTGCCGACGGAGGGCGGGGGGAGGATGGCATTGCATAGTGGAGCGATTTGCAAAGCCGCTCATCTGCTGGTATAACCAGCAGATGAACGGCTTTCCCGGCGATGATGCGGGAGCGCTTAGCAGCGCTCACCGCTCATCGCTGGGGCATACACACTGGGCGGCTTTGAGCTGAAAGCCGCTCAAACAGGCTGTTTTGAGCGGCTTTCAGCTCAAAATCGCCCAGTGTGTATGGGCCTTAAGCTGCAGGACTTCATAGTTGCTTCTGACACCTCTTTTACAGCAATCCCTACCCAACGTCTTCATAAATGGTATGTAAAGTCATTTTAACGCTAGCACAAGGTATTTTCATAACCAACATGGACATGATGAAGCTACTTTGTTGAATGAAAGTAAAAGATATTTAATAGTCTTTCTGAACAAGAAAACGTTCTCCTATAGATACTAGGGTCTTTACTGTCGTACACTGAACCCTTCGTGTTGAAATTGCTTACATGGCAGACTACTTTTTTGACTGGCTTTACAGGCCAAAGATTTTAGGATCTTGGGAATCTATCTTTCCATATATAACACTCCTTTTCTTGAGACCAAGTCCTTGTTTTTTTGAAGAAGTCAATTCAGTATGAAGAGAGTTGGGTCCTGCAAGCCTTTATGCATATCTAGTGTGCACCATGGTGCTGGTTCAGTTCCAAACTTGCTTTACATGTTGCCAGTTAATTTTTGGGGTGTGAACCCGCTGAGCAGTTGAAAATATGGGAAAAAAACTTTATTTTTAGGTAAAACTGTTCGAGGATCATGCAGAACCTCTGATACGCTGATGAATGATCATGCCCTTGAGGGGTTCAAATAGCATCATTTTGCCACTAAAGATGTCAGTTTCAAGGGGAATTTCTCCAAAATGGTGGATTTTAGAACTTCTATTCATCAGATGGACTGATGTCTTCTATTGCTCAATTCAATGAATTCACCACCTGCATGTGAGGGAGGGAAGTTGCCTCAGCAATGATGTGTAAATGCCAGCGTTGGAGTGCACCTCACTCAGTCAGGGGTAGATTTATTAAGCTTGTGAAGTGATAAAATGTCTGTTGTTTTTTTTTATCACCGGCCAATCAGCTCCTACCTGTCATTTTTCAAAACAAGCCTATAATTTCACAGTTAGGAGCTGATTGGCCGGTGATAAAAAACAGACACTTTATCACTTCACCAAGCCTAATAAATCTGCCCCTCAGATTGGTGGATTAGTGTACACAGTTCTATGGGGCTGCAAGCAAAGCTCTGTGAAACCAGCAGTACCTTAATTGTGGCATAAAGTTGCATCTACTGCACCCAGTGTAGAACGTGTACACATGGGGCTATTTGGCCAGGCGATTTTGACTTTCTAGTCAAAATCACGTAGAAGGTTAGCCAGAATGGCCCCATGTGTACACTGCAGGCGTAGCGATGTTCAATGTCGCTATCTCCCAGCCAAATAGATTGCAGGCAAGACCATTTTGACTAGACTCCACACAATGTATCTCACTGTATACACGGTTGGCAGGGAGGCAGGGTTAGGCACATAGAAGTGGGGGGCTAGCGTTAGGTGGCAGGGTATGAAGGTTAGTGTTGAGCACTAGCAGGGAGTGCTAGGGTTAGGCAATGGGCAGGGGTTTTTTTTTTGGAGGTGGGGAGCGGGAGAAAGAGATGACTGTGTCTGTATTCTGACAGCCCCATTAGTGAGTATTCATCTCCTCTGCCTAAATCATGTCTGGACGCAATGCCAATATTCACGTAACTAATCTTTGTAGTCAGATTGCGCATGCACCAAGATTGCACTGTGCACGCACTGAGGTATCTTTGCAATGCTGCTTGCAGTGAGATTTGTTTTTTACGCAGAGTGACTGACCGGAAAGGACTGTTTAGGGGAGGTAATGGGAGTGGTGGCCATGACACCCCTGTGGGGTTTTTTTTATAGCAGTTTTGGGGCAAGTATCAGCCTTCAGCTGCATGTATTACACAAACCGCGACAGTGTTGCTACTATTTTATAGACTTTTAAGAGGCACAGTTGGATATCTCTATTGTTGCTAATCATTTGATTCACTTCCAATGATTAGTAAGTCCATAGGCTGAAAAATCCCAGATGTGTTGGCATGTGCGTACAAACAAGAATTACTAGCGGTCATGGCTCCATTTTTGGCGTGAAACCCTCTATACTGTATGTGTAGGCTGTGTAGGTCTTTTGTGACCTTTTTTTCTTATTACACGGACACCGTTTAATACAGGCGGTATATTTGCTCTCTGTTCTGTAATAAAATTTGTGACTAGGTTATTATTTAGATTGAATATACCTTGCTGTCAAGATTAGAATATTGTCCTATGGAATCATTTACCTCAGGCAAAAAGGTTATACACATTGTGAAATAGTTTATGCAGTTACTTCAAATTGGCTAGTTTTCACAACCCCACTGCTTTGTGCAATTACAGCTGCTGTACAATGCTTTTGTAGGTCTCTCTTGACTGAGGATAAAAGAGACCAGCTGCTCTCTGGTAACAGAAGGGTTTGGTGAAACGTTAGATTCCAAAGAATGAATAACAGGTGATGTCATTAATTACTGTCCCCACCGTTCTAGCTGTGCTACTGCTCTGAACATTACAGGTGCAGTTTATTGTGCCCATTTTGCAATCAAGTTTTTTGATGCTTTTTGTGACAAACTTTGAATAAATCCTGCTACCTAACAACAGTACATTTTTACATAAAATTAAGAGAGTGACAATGCAGGAAATAATGAAATACAAATTATTGTAACCTAAAAAGATGCAGATAGCATAGCACTATGAGTGGTCTACAACCATCAGCAATACATTTAATTTACTGTCGGTGGCCACTGTGAAAATTAGAAGGCCCAAATAAGTACATCCTAAATTCTTCTCCTACTCTGCAAAAAATCCATACACTGTGGCTTTCAGTACTTAACTGGCATACTTTACCTAATGGCCCTGGTTCTTTTGTGATGGTAAGCTTGCGAGCAGGGCCCTCCTACCCATTTTATTTAATCACTGTTGTTTCCAATTGTAAATCACAATGGAATATGCTGCGCTGTATTAGAAACGATAAATAAATAGTGAAGGCTTCAGTTCTGGCCTATCAGACATGTGTGGGTTAATGGTGTGTACACACGGTGAGATGTGCCGTGCGATGCGATCCGCAATGCAATCAGATTGCATCGCACAGCATGCATGCGATGGCATACAATTTTGACAATATAATGCAGACCTGCACTATATAGTCAAGGCAGCCAAGACTTTCTGCCGTGCGATACGGGAGCGCGCATTGGGATCGCAAGGGTTAAACCCCTTGCAATCTGCGTGCGATACCGATGCGATTCTGACTATATAGTCAGAATCGCAGGGTGATTGTACCCGTGTGTACACACCATAAGACTTCAATATTTGCTTTTTCACTTTTCCCTCAACTGTGTTTGCTTCTAGGGATTTTATAGCCCCATGTTTCAGGTAACTTGTGTCTGCCTGGCTTGGTACCAATCGGGTCCTAATAGCACATGATTTCTTGACATTAACTAAACTGGAATATAAATATAGTCCAATATATGAGGAGTAGACATTACCAAAATGAACATCTGATTTTAGAATGGTGGTATTGATTGAATTTGTTATTTCTTAATTTTTCTACACTTTCCTTCAACATAGCAAGGTATGTTTGTTTTTGGCCAGTGCCTGTATCTTGCCATGATGCTCTGACTAAAGTTCCATACACACTTCGTTGAGTCGGGTGAAAATCATTCAGTGTGAACGCACTGAGCGTTTTTTAGCGGCCATCAATTTTCATCGCTCCTGGGCAAAATGCCCAGTATGTATATCCCCATATGCTTTTAGTGTATCTTTGTTATGGTATGAAACTTACTAATATATTAATAATGGCAATATGTGCTCTTTTTCATGCCTTTTTTTTTTTTTTTTTTTTAAGGTTAGGTTGTTCAATTCAATTCCAGTAACCAGTACAGCTATCTCATTATAGTGTTTTAGCAGAAGTGATAGGGTATGGGATTGCCATAATTATTTATTAACCTATATAGATGTCATTCCTATCGAAAGGTGCCCATACACGGTACAATTGCTGGGTGTCGTGAGACGCTGAGTATGTGTTGCACATACTTTTTGTACTAGATTGCATCTCATTGCATTGCAAAACTTATGCGATGCAATCTAATCCAAATTGCATACAATATTTGTACCGTGTATGGGCACCTTAAATGCTGAGACATTATTGTGACTCATAGTAACGTTTCAAATCGGTACTAGCAAAGTAGCAGAATGTATTGTTTATTCTAGCACATTTCACAACCCGTGCAGTTCCTCATTCCTGCCTCGAGAGCTATTCTCTGCTGTGGTGCTTCTAACACAGTCTGGTCTCTATTTCAGCAGAGAGATACAGACCACACTGTGCTAGGATCACCACAGTAGAACATGACACCCCAGGCAGGAAAGAGGAACTGCACATATTTTGAAATGTGCATGGTGCTAGAATGAATACTACAGAATGTCTAGTTGCCATGGGCAACACCACTTTTCCCATCCCCCAATATTTCTAGAGAAACTGTCTCAAGGATGTTGTTCTTTGTAGTGTTGTTCCAATAGTAACTCATATTATAGACTGATTGCTATCAGGGCCGGAGCTACCATTAGGCACTTGCCTAGGGCGCTGCCCAATGGAGGGTGGCACCGCACGCTGCCGATGAATAGTTCCATTGCTGTGTACTATTAGTACAGATCTGCCCCCTCTGATTAACCCTCCCAGCAACTGAATAGTTCCGCGATTCGCCGGTGGTCACATGTTGGCTGCACCATCCATTTTCTCCAGAACTTCAACCCCCCCCCCCCTTCTTATTGCCAAACCCACCCTCCCTGCAGCCTAACCATATTCCCCCTTCCCACAGCTTATCTGTAGTTCCCCCACTAGTGCCTTAATCTAACCCCCTTTCCTGGCCTCCCGCTACGGCTCCCTGCTTTATCACCGACAGGGATGATGGCTGCATGGAATTTATTCATGCAGGCATATATAAATGATACACACATACACGCCTCTCCCTAATCATAACTCCTAACAGTAACACCGTAAATCATGATGGTAAATCGACCCTAATATCCTATTGGAGTTGGGGGGGGGTCAGTGTTCTTTTTTTTTTGCAATTAAGGTAATAAAACAAAACCTGCAAATCTGGCCATCCAAGTAAAGTATTAAAAGTAATGACTATTTGTATCATTGTTTCCTGGCTGCAGTGATATAACTGATATTCTGCTTTTAATAGGGTCATCCTTCTTCAGGAGAGGACATGGAGATCTCAGATGATGAAATGAACGCTTCTCCCCTCACCAGTGAAGAATGTGACAAATCCATTGTCATGAATTCAGCAGTCACCCCAGTCATTCCTATCCTACCTCCTGGATTTCCTCCACTACCACCACCTCCACCCCCACCACAGCCTGGGTTTCCCATGCCACCACCTCTTCCTCCACCTCCTCCACCAACCCACCCTTCAGTTACAGTACCACCTCCTCCGTTACCAGCTCCACCTGGGGTTCCTCCACCACATATTTTGCCACCTCCTTTACCATACCATCAAAGTATGTTCCCCATGATACAAGGCGACATGATGAGTGCCCTTGGTACGCAATGGGGCGGAATGCCTATGTCTTTTCAAATGCAGACTCAGATGCTCAGCCGTATGATGCAGGGACAAAATGCTTACCCCTACCACCATTTCATGGGGAATTCCATGTCATTTGGCACCCAGCATACTTACCGGCCTTTAACTGTGTCCACACCTCTGTCACGTGGGCAACCTTGGCCTCCTTTTCCAAAGTTTGACCCATCTGTGCCGCCACCAGGCTACGAGCACAAAAAGGAAGATCCCCACAAGGCCACTGTGGATGGGGTGCTGCAGTTCATTGTTAAAGAACTTAAAGCCATAATGAAAAGAGATTTGAACAGAAAAATGGTTGAGGTGGTGGCATTTAGGGCATTTGATGAGTGGTGGGATAAAAAGGAGCGTTTGGCAAAGGTAAGTTTTTTTTTTTTTTTATTATTATTATTATTACAATTGAAATATATTTTCCAGTTTTTTATAAACATGTTGGTTGGATATAAATTGTTTTTCCCATGGTCACCACTGGATGGTGCCTATTAGAACAATTCAAATGTTGCTCCATTTGGGTACGATTAACAGGAGACACATATCAATTCGCAGCCCCTTGGGATGGCTAAACATGGTCAGTTTAAGCACAATGTGCTTAAAAAATTTGAATAAACACCTCCGTTACTTAAGACAGATATCAGCAATGGATATCTATACCAGGTTGAACTAGATGGACGCAAGTCTTTTTTCAGCCTTACCTACTATGTAACTATGTAACTATGTAACTATGAGATTGTGCACCATAAAACAACTGATACGCCCCTTTTGTATTAATGATTATGGTTTATAAATTATTAGGGGAAAAATCAAATATTGCAACTGCCTTCTTGTCCTACAAGTGTTTGCGTGGTTCGGATACTGGATAAAGACAGTTGACTGGAATTGGTTATAGATCACAATTGGGTAAATTTTATTAAAAACAATGTGAATAGTACCAGATGGGAGCTCCCGGAGTTATTCTAATCAGAGTGCTGCTGCCGCCGACTAGTGGATTTCTACTCTCCCCTGTCGGGAGGTGCAAGCAGAAATCCGTCAAAAACTAGGGCGGTGAAAACCGCTATGCCACGGGCACTTAAGTTGGAAAATGACGGTACTCGCAAGCAAACACCAGCAAATTCCAACATTCTCCTACTTAGCAGCACACAGATTAGATTCCTAGCTGAGCTAATTGGATGACTACTCCTATATGTCTGTAGGCACTGAGGTGTTTTGTGTTTGTGTGTGGGGGGAGGGGGGGGGGGGGGGTTAGTGTATGCTGAAGCTTGGTCTTGATTCAGTAATTGCATAGGACAATGGTCCTAATTACACCCAAAAAATGTAACTTAGGGGTCAATTTACTAAGATGAGTTCTATTGACGATGGGATGTTGCCCATACCAACCAATCAGATTCTACTTCCTAATTATTTACCACCTTTTAGAAGATAATAGATAGAATCTGATTGGTTGTTATCGGCACCATCCCATCTTCGATAGAGCTATCATCTTAGTAAATTTACAACTGGAAAAAAAAAAAACAAAAAAAAAAAACAACCCAAGGATTTTCAAACTCCAGACTTCAGCTACATTGAGATGATGTGGTGGGACCTTTTCAAGAGCTATACAGATGTCCTCGAACACTTATACACATTCCTCGTGTCTGCTTCTTTGTGTATAATTCCGCATATGGATATAAAACTATAGTCCTAGTGGTTAATTATGTTGTGGTTTTTTTTTTTATAAACACACACACTGTACATTTTTACATTAAATTAGATGAATAGCTATTTCTACTATTAGAAATGTGTGTGACTGATACAGATTGCTATGTATAAAGTTCTCTAATAAATGTAAAGCACTTTCTCTCTTCAGACTTGCTTTTTATGTATTGTTATCAGTTTTTTTTTTTTTTTTTTTTTCTGTTTTTTTAAAGGAAAGTGTATGTAATTTTCTATATATTTTTCTAATGTATTCTTTCAGAGGAGCTCATGGTTGTAGAATCTAATATGTTTTACTCTCCTGCTTTATCACTGATATTAGCAGTCTTTGACCCCAGTAAAGTCCGGGGATAACAAAGATGAAGAAAAACCAAAGCCGAGGGACCAAATAACATCAAGTCTGCTAGAAAGCTGGAACAAAGGAGAAGGGCTGGGCTTTGAAGGAATAGGACTGGGCATTGGCTTACGCGGAGCAATCAGACTGCCCTCATTCAAGGTAAATTCAGCTCCTTACTTGCATTAGACATTCCCAGTATATTTGAACTTTTTTGGTGCACACAGCAATTAAGTAGGAAAAAAAAAGGCGAGGATCAGCCATTTGAAACCTTTTAGGGATATTCAGTCATTTCCTTATGTCCACTAACAACATTGTTACTTGTATCTTAGTTTTAGCACTACTTAAGGTGTGTGGGTTATTATACCAAAAAAGGAGGGAAAAATGAGTATAGTGTGCTCTGTGTGAGTCCTAAAACATACACTCTGTATGATCTATGCTTGCTGATTCATGAATGTAATGGAGCCCTGGGTAACTATTTGTTCTCTCACATAGGTTAAGAGGAAAGCACCATCTGAACCGGCGCCGGTTGGGGACCAGAAGAGAATTTGTCTCTCACCTTCTGCAGATGAGGAAGATGAAGGTTTGCAATTGAAGTTTAGAAATCTATAGCTGCCAGAGGTTTACAGTTTGCACTGAGTGTACTTTTCCTTTTAGTTGCATTTAATGGAATTTAGCAGTTTACATTTGGTGCTTTATTTATTCTTAAACAGTATGTCTTCTGATACTGCTTTGTTATTAGTGGGTGAAGTTAATTGTTTTCATTTGGCTTCACATTTCAGAGTGTGAACGAGAGAGGGATGTGCTGGACACTATATCAGACCTGTCTAAGAAGGACGCCGATTCAGTTAGTGTCCGCAGGAGGCCTGCAAGACTCCTGGACAGCGAGGGGGAAGAAGAGGTGGAAAGTGAGGGGGAAGAGCCCTCAGATAAAGAGGATATAACCCTTGAGAAGGATGAGGAACAAGAAGATGACTCTGATGTCCTGTCCAGTAAAGTGCGTAAAAAGATAATAGTAATCTAGCCTTACAGGTTGTCTGGCAGTATATTATTTGAGTGCAAAAGGTTATGTCAATTTGTCAAAATAGGTGCGAAAATTGGCCAGTAAACATTTTTTTCATTATTATGACCTGTAATAATATACCTTTTTTATATAGAATCTCTTTTCACACAATATTTTTGATTTGATTTTATATACCCAATGTGAGCAACGCTGGCATTTTTAGCACCTATTTTGCACATCTCTCACAGACACTCAAATAAAAGCCTGCAAAGAATAACTTTACCAGCATAAACTGTGTTTAAGATAGCTTTGAAATTAGTTCTGTTATAATCATTCATCCTATATAGGCCTGTGGACACACTGGTTTATAGGGTGTAATGGAAGGGCCTTGTCCATAATAAAGTTACCTGCAAATACACCTTTATAGTCAGAGTCTGCCCCGGACCTACAATGTGTGTAAGTGTCCACAGGAGTTGTGCTCTTTCTTTCCTTTGCTGCATTTAAATTTTTGTACATTTTATATGTGACATTTAGGGCAGTATTCAATGCTCCCGATTCACCGTTTTTTTTTTGTTTTGTTTTTCGGTTAATCGGGCTGTTTTCACTCCCTGCGGTGAATCTTTTTCACTGAAATTCTGATTCCCCCTATTCAATGTTCACTGTTCGCTGAATGCCGGCTGGTTCTCAGTTTCATGCTCGCTGCAAGTCGCTGGTGTATTTCAATGGGGTTTAGACTGTGATTCGCCAAGAGTGTAAATGCTAGGATGGCGAACTGCTTTCAGCATGATTTTCGCCATGATTCAACATTTTGCATTCAACATCTTTTTAAGGTGAACTGGAATGTGATCTTTTAAAATAAAGGTGTGTTTTTTTTTTTGGTGTCAAAAAATCAGTAATTATTATTCTTTGAAGGGGCATGTTATTTTTATTTATTCATTTTTTTTATTTTTATACATGACATCAGCAGGGGGAGCCGCTCATTACATATTCACTGCACACGGGATCCGCTCATTATATATGCACGAGCGGGACCAGCGCAGCGGCTCCCTCCACCACATTCTCTGCCAGCTCTCCCTCCTTCTCCCCCACAGTGTCTGGGGGGGGGGGGGGGGGTGGTTTAAAAATCGCTGTCAGGGGCAGTGAGCCCATGCGGCATTGAATGATTGAGAGGGAGGAACATGCGAATGTGCAGCGAATCCTAAACAGGATTCGCTGCACATAGGGTCTTATTTTGGTTCATTCTTTCTGACAAAATCCTTCTTAGATGGGCAAAACCATGTGCACTGCAGGTGGGGCAGGTGTTACTTGTGCAGAGAGAATTAGATTTGGGTGGGGTTTTACTTCAAAGTGAGATCTATATTGCAGTGTAAAAATAAAGCAGTCAGTATTTTCCCTGCACAGAAACAAAATTACTCACCCAAATCTAATTCTCTCTGCACATGTTACACCCGCCCCCCCCCCCCCTGCAGTGCACATGGTTTTGTCCATCTAAGAAGGATTTTGTCAGAAAGAATGAACCAAAATAAGGCCCATAGTGATTAATGTCATTGAATACTGCCCAAAGACTACATTTAGTTTTAAAGATAAAATGGTTACAAGTGCTCTTTACCCCCCCCCCCCCCCCCCCCCCACAGGTTGCTCTACCTTTGTTTCCTTTACAGCAAGGATATTGTGAAATGGGAATTCACAGATAAGGTAACTGTACCTAGAGCTCTTTTGTCCAAGACTACCATAGTTCCTATACGGAACACTGCTACCTTATGGGATGATAAAACTAGGAAGATTGAGGACTCCCTTGCAGTAATTCCATGTTCATTTTGAACATCACTTTAACTTTGTTTACTTAATGGCACAATGACACTTTATTTGACCGCAAACTGTTGCGCTTATGATCCAGGTTAGGGGATCTGTAGTCTCTGGTAGATGATATGCAAGTTCCTTGGAACTTCAGTCAGCTGTACCTGTTCCTAGTGATATTCTCTTTTCTAGTAAGTGCAGATCTAAGATATGTTCCAGTGATTCTAAAGGTATTGTCCTGTTCAAGAAGGTCCGTACACATTATTTCTTAGCATGACTTCTAAGAACAGATTCATTGTCAAGTTCGAGCCCCACTTACCTAAAGTTGCTGTCTTTAATGGTTTTTAAAGTTATCGCCCTTAGAATTTTTTGACGGTGGCATGCAGACCATGCCCAAGGCTTGGATGACTGTTTTGGCCATGAATTACGAAAGGGTTTTAAAGATCTAAGTGGTTTCTGGTCAGGAAGGGATTTTAACATTAGATGTTTGAATGTTCAATTCTTTGTAAAGTGCAGTTTTTCTCTTTTACCTGAAAAAACTAATTTTTCAGTCTCGAAGTTCCATGGCAGGACATTATGCTTTCAGCCTTAAATTGAGATCAATCTTCATAGGACCACATAGTAGTGAAGGACAGATGATTGGTCTGAGTGAAAACATAGCATTGCTATGGTAATTCTCTAGGTTTGCACTAAGATAGGAAAGACCGTCCCAGAAAATGCGTGGGTGAATTTTATGAGATGATTGACTTCCTGAACAACACGTCGTCAGACACCTGCTTCAGCTGTTGTTAGATGGCTACTTACACCCCTGTCTGACAGATTTAATACTTCTAGAGGAGCTCCGGCCTTTTGTGGGGGGGTCAGGGAGAGAGAGAGACGAACCCGGGGGGGTCAGAGAGAGAGGGAGAGACGGACCCATTGGTCAGAGGGGGAGAGACGGACCCATTGGTCAGAGGGGGAGAGACGGACCCATTGGTCAGAGGGGGAGAGACGGACCCATTGGTCAGAGGGGGAGGGAGATGAGCAGGTTTGGTTTACTCTGGTCTTATCGACAAATTATCGCAATTTTGGATTTTTCTGATTGGCTATCAGCTATCACATGTTTTGGATAGCCAATAAGATCCCGCTTTGAGAACTGCCTGAGGTATATTAATTTTACTTTAGTTAATTCATGCAGGTGCATGGAGTGTATAAAATGTTAACGTACACTGTGGCCACTTTTTATGTACCCCTGCTACCTCTGAACCTCAGGGTCCGGTAAGGGTGTCCCCTTTGACCCCGTCGCTGGGACTGGGTACATTGTACACTTGAATGCAGATTCTTCTTCAGTTTGAACTGGCACCCTACCCACCAGACGGCATTTTGGGAAAGGATGCGAAGTCCAAAAACATTTATACGAGTTGTCCATTTTAGAAGTGAATTTAGCACGAGGCCCCTAAGTTGCTGTGACTGGGCTGCTTTGGGTCACCACATTGTAACCCTTATTCAGCACTTTTCTTAAAATTGTTTTTTAAATTAACACTTTTTAGCATTAATACCTCTCACCTATGTAAAACTCCTTTACGCATAGAGTTTGCTTCTTTCTTGGTAACACTTATGAGCATTTTATCGTCTCACTAGTGTAGTGCCTTGGGGTGGACCTGGACTTAGACTTGTGACCCACCAGATGAATGGTCATCTGGACACTGGTTGGTGGGAACATATTGACTGTTCAAAAATGATGCCAAGCACCTGTATTTCGCTCTGTTAGGTTGGAGTTCATTATGATTCTGGTTGGCAGTTCTGGGTACTAAAGGGTGTGCACCTGCATCATTTCTTATTTCTGCATACACCTACAAATATTAAAAGCTTTTGTATGTTATCCATATTTCAAGTAACAACTTCTATGTTAATGCACTTTAATGTTATTGTCTTATTTAAGGAACAGCATTATATTGAAGAGGATGAGGAGGAAGATGATGATGTAGAAACCAGTGTGAAGGAAGGGGAGGAAGATTCAGATGATGGTACATATTGTGAAAATTGTTTGTCTAGCAATACGTGCTTCTAAGCTTTTGTATATCTATGCCATGGCATGATTTATGTGGACTCAAACATTAGGGTTATTCAATTCTGCATGATCTGGGTGCTGGATGATCTGCATGTGTGTGTTGACAATGGTAGCATAACATTGCTCCTACATATCCTCAACATCACACATTTTGCCTCGCGTTGGTAGACCATATACATTTCATATACACACCATACATCAAGTGATGTCTTATCACATAACATTGAATCTGCCACAGATGATTCTATTGCTAGACAACCTGGTCTGGTCTCCACTATAGGAGGGAGGTGTCAGATGCATGGTTTTTGAAAGCTATAGTAAAGCCAGTCTGAAAAAACGGACTTGGAAGATTATATCCCTAGACAATAAATAATTTCGGTACTTGTGTAGTTTCACGGCGCCACTAGATAGGACAGATAGGATGCGATTTGACATAAGATATCGCATAAGATATAGTATAAGATTTACTATCCATTTCATTACCCCACCATCCACTAGGGCGTGGAGTTGATTTTATGTGGCGAGCTCAGCGAGCCACCGAGCCCGAAGCGTGGCGAGCGCACACGGAATGTATTTTATGGAATTGCATGCAAATGGCATGCGATATTGGTTACTTGCTTTGAAACAACATCCGTGTCCCCTCGCTGCGCTCGCCACGCTTCGGGCTCGGTGGCTCGCTGCTCTAGCCACGCTATATAAAATCAACTCCACGCCCTAGTGGATAGTGGGGTAATGAAATGGATAGTAAATCTTATACTAAATCTTATGCGATATCTTATGTCAAATCGCATACTAAATCGTATCCTATCTAGTGGCGCCGTGAAACTACACAAGTACCATAATTTCATAGTATCAACTGATGTTTTTGACATTGCCTTTTTGCTCACACAATCTGGGATCCAGAGACAACAAAGAGTGGGCACTTTGGGACTCGGGGACTCAGAATCAAGCCCAATGTGCAAAGACTTGTGTTGAATATTGCGATTCGAATGCTGTAAAACAAAGGTACTTGTTTCCTAGCACGGCTCCCAGATTTTCTACGTGTGCTAACGTAGTGAAATCGCATTGCATCACATGTGCTTTTTTTTGCATGCGATGAGATGCAATGCGATTTTTTTATTGTATAAGCACCCATACCATGAGATGTGATGGTACTTCATTTTAAAAGCACCCATGCACACCCTCATTATCCATGTCACCCCGAAGCGTGGCGAGCGGACGCGGTTATGTGTCCTCCTGGCCTTTTTTTATACCCCCACTATCCACGTCGGCGTGGAGTTGATGTTATGAAGTGTGGCGAGCCACCGAGATCGAAGCGTGGCGAGGGGATGCGGATTACTTTACATGTATTACGCGTCCCCTCGCTGCGCTCGCCACACTTTATAAAATTGACTCCACACCGATGTGGATAGTGGGGGTATGAAAAGGATGGGAGGACGCATACCCTCGCGGGGCCACACTTCGGGGTGACATGGATAGTGAGGGTGTGCATGGATGCATTTAAAATGAAGTACCATCACATCTCATGGTATGGGTACTTATACAATGAAAAATCGCATTGCACAGACAAATTGCATGCGATGCGATTTCACTACACAGAATAGCCCTCTAAGCGAATAGCTTAATGGGCGCCGTGCTAGGAAACCAGTACCAAAACAAATGTGTGATTTTTGAGAAATGTATTATGAGTAAGTGATCTTTCTTGGCAACATAAGTTAACCATTAATCAACTGGTGGGCTGCACTGTTTAGATTAGCGAGATGGATTGGCACTGGTTTGGTGTAATCAATTGAAATATGTTATATAGGAATAATCGAGAAAACCAACATAATTACTGCTTATTAGGAAAGATTTTTAGCAGTGTTAGGTTGGTGGTGCTCCCAAAAGGATGTTCAGTGATTATACTGAAAAAAGGGGGGGGTCACAAGGATGACCACAAGGGAACATACGTTAGGTTTTTGGGGCACACTTGAAATTTCTTTTTATATAATAATAATGATAATGAGTGATTGGTGCGATGTATAATGAGTGTAATAAAACTTAACTTTTATTATGATTGATACTAAAAAAGAAAGACACTGTACATATACAGTAGGGATGTATAAATCCAAAGGCTAATTGCCATACAAGGGTCCTTGATTCAATTCGCAAAGTAAGCGCAATGTTAGGATAGATATATAAGATACCTGTGAAATCAACACTTATCACTAGATATGATTCATTTACACCAATGTGTGGAATAGTTGATACAGGTATAGATTCATGGATGCTTAACACACTTCATGAAAAATAATGATTCAAATCACACTTAAATAACACCTCCGTCGTATTCAAGTATTGGTGGGTCACAGCATGAAATATGGGGGAGTGCAAAAGAGTTGCAAGATTAAAGAGTGTAAAGAATAAAGAATACAGAGAGCTTGGGCTGGGTCCAGAAGGTGATCCCCTGTTTGCCTGATAATTACAACACCAGGTATTCCCAGTGAGTCTTCCCACAGGTACTAACCGGGCCCGTCACTGCTTAGCTACTGAGATCGGGACGGGTTCAGGCGATCCAGTGAGGAATGGTAATAATATTGGCAGGATAAAGGGGCACCAACATTGTAGCCCAAGTGAAATAGAGTGCTTCTGCTTTCAGTGGCGTCATCAGTGGCCCCCCCTGTTGCTAACCTGCATTGCAGGGGGGACAGATTTGACGCGACTGATGAGAGAGCACTGAAATGGAAATAGGGCAACAAAAAGGGGGGTTGGTGTCAATGATGCGGGCCCTTACTTCTGCTGTCCACCATCTACTGATGGTATCAAATGATGGATGAGAGAGTAAGGGAGCGCTGACCCTTCCCCGGAAAGGCAAGAGGATGACTGGGGTGAAGCAACAAACAATGATGTCGCCACAGGTGTGATGTGGAATAACTTCAATGACAGGAGTTAATTATCCAAAAATGATGTTTTGTATCCTCATTGATGGTGCACGTTAGTCGCCATTGGTGTCAGTATTTGATAATTCCGACTGGGGCTATTGTGACACCCTGAGGAAGTTTTTTGCTGAATTCCCAGATAGATTTGGGGGGATTTGTGACCGCCGTTAAATCAGACGATAGTGACCGGACAGTCTGAGCATTGAAAACTGTAAAGATGTAAACAAAGAAATATATATACAAGACATATAATACAATAGTTCCAAAAGTCACTCGTGCAGTATATTGTAACGAGGCTGGTAGGTATGATAGAGATCAATACTCTGTAAGTCAGCTTCTGAAACAGTGATCAATAAATAGTAATTCTTGGCTGGTGATAGTATTGCACTACCTGGTCAGGTGGATTTAATTAACACAATGCAGTTGCTAAACAGTAGTGACAACCGTTACAGCTCCTTTGATAAAGCTACGGCGAAACACGTGTGAGGTACGCCTCTGACACACCTCCCTCCTCCGTCTCTCAAGCTGGTCACAGCTTACACTTCAAGCAGCAGCTCCCGTTACATGGCGCCAGTCACTATCGTCTGATTTAACGGCGGTCACAAATCCCCCCAAATCTATCTGGGAATTCAGCAAAAAACTTCCTCAGGGTGTCACAATAGCCCCAGTCGGAATTATCAAATACTGACACCAATGGCGACTAACGTGCACCATCAATGAGGATACAAAACATCATTTTTGGATAATTAACTCCTGTCATTGAAGTTATTCCACATCACACCTGTGGCGACATCATTGTTTGTTGCTTCACCCCAGTCATCCTCTTGCCTTTCCGGGGAAGGGTCAGCACTCCCTTACTCTCTCATCCATCATTTGATACCATCAGTAGATGGTGGACAGCAGAAGTAAGGGCCCGCATCATTGACACCAACCCCCCTTTTTGTTGCCCTATTTCCATTTCAGTGCTCTCTCATCAGTCGCGTCAAATCTGTCCCCCCTGCAATGCAGGTTAGCAACAGGGGGGGCCACTGATGACGCCACTGAAAGCAGAAGCACTCTATTTCACTTGGGCTACAATGTTGGTGCCCCTTTATCCTGCCAACATTACTACCATTCCTCACTGGATCGCCTGAACCCGTCCCGATCTCAGTAGCTAAGCAGTGACGGGCCCGGTTTAGTACCTGTGGGAAGACTCACTGGGAATACCTGGTGTTGTAATTATCAGGCAAACAGGGGATCACCTTCTGGACCCAGCCCAAGCTCTCTGTATTCTTTATTCTTTACACTCTTTAATCTTGCAACTCTTTTGCACTCACCCATATTTCATGCTGTGATCCACCAATACTTGAATACGACGGAGGTGTTATTTAAGTGTGATTTGAATCATTATTTTTCATGAAGTGTGTTAAGCATCCTTGAATCTATACCTGTATCAACTATTCCACACATTGGTGTAAATGAATCATATCTAGTGATAAGTGTTGATTTCACAGGTATCTTATATATCTATCCTAACATTGCGCTTACTTTGCGAATTGAATCAAGGACCCTTGTAGGGCAATTAGCCTTTGGATTTATACATCCCTTTCTTTTTTAGTATCAATCATAATAAAAGTTAAGTTTTATTACACTCATTATACATCGCACCAATCACTCATTATCATTATTATTATATGAAAAAAATTTCAAGTGTGCCCCAAAAACCTAACGTATGTTCCCTTGTGGTCATCCTTGTGACCCCCCCCCCCCCCCCCTTTTTTCAGGGCTGCACTGTTTCCAAGGTTGCAAGTGGTGTTTGGGGAAGTCTGTCAGATACGCACAACAAATCTGTCAAATGGCAGCAACGGTATATTCCTGAGATTTCAGCATGTAAATATAATTAAAATTCAATAACTGGTAGATTAATTTCGAGTAATATTAGGGTGCCCTTGCATCAGCAGGGAAGATCCTCCAATCTGCAGACCAGATGTGCCGATTAGCAGGCATCGGTGATCAGTAAAACAGTGTACGAATCGGGGAAATAAAACATGTTGGGATCAGGGGTTCGGTACTTTTAAACATGTCTAATATCCTCGATCCCCTGGTGCGACTGGCAGGGGATCGGGAGATTGCCCCAATACATTGTATCTGCACCATTAGCCTTTAAGTGTACAAGTAACCTGCAGATACACGCATATATGTATTTGACATATCATTTTTATTCTTCTTCTTGATAATTTCGTCTCTTCATAAGACATCACTTACATTCTTAGTGGTTACATGGTTTATTTCAGTGGTTCCCAAACTTTTTCAGGTCGAGGCACCCTTTGGGTCTCCATGATTTTTTTCAAGGCACCCTTAAGCCAAAATAATTACCGAAGTGTCCCTTTTTTCAAAGTAGTTGAGTCAAAATAATGTGATTAGTATTAGGATCAGGAAAAAAGTACGGTACTTGTGTAGTTTTACGGCGCCAGCATGGCGCCGTGCTACTTCCGGGTTGTAGGCTCGGCAAACTATCTAAAATAAAGTAACTTAACTCCATGCCAATGTGGATAGTTCATACCTCCACTATCCACGTAGGCATGGAGTTGATTTTAGATAGCGTAGCGAGCCACTGAGACCGCAGCGTGGACGAGCGAAGCGAGCCCCGCAAGGGGACTGACGCATGCTGGCGCCGTGAAACTACACAAGTACCAAATGTACTTATCAACTTGTTTGCAAAAAAGGATGGTTGGGAGTGTTACGCCAAACATCGCTGGCCAGGACTTAATGGCGTTGTTTTGAGTGGCAGTTAGTGCACCTCCTCTATTAAATGTAAAATGTAGGCTCCAGCTCCCTGGCTGATGTGATTTGCTGACTGTAGTTGTGCATATTATTTGTGTGATCATATTATTTGTGTGACCCCCTGAGCAAGGTCCCTGACGGGGGACTGAAACCTTGGGAGGGACAGAACCCATAGTAATTCTTTGTTGTTATAAAGAATACTTATTGTACTTATTGTATTTCCTATATTTCATAAGTGGAGTGCTAGGTTTATAATTTTAAGCACACAGTTAATTCAGCAGCTGCACCTGCATAATCATGCACTCACTGCAGCCACGGGAGGAAGGGTGCCGGGGTGATGTTCTCCTGCGGTTTCCGCAGCAGGAAGATGGATGCAGAGTCTTCTCCCCCTTCTTGTCCAGAGGTCGCACAGCTGACAGAGGGCGCCCGAAGCAGTGACATCCCCTGGCAGCGAGGCTCCCTCTGTTAAGTATTGGCGCCTGCCCGCACCCCATGCCGCTAGCTGACTGCACACCCAGCCTGTACTCCCTCTCCCCGGCGCCGGCTAAGTAACTAAGCTCCCTGCCCGGCCCGCTTGCACCACAGCTAAAGGAGACCTGCGGCTGCCAGGCAGCCTTATTAGGGCCACCGGACGCGACACCCCTGTGACAGTGCTGCGGCTCCCCAGGGAGCCGCGGCGCACAGTTTTGGAACCACTGGTTTAATTTAAATGTATATAAAATCACTATTGCACAAGCGTGGTGTCTTGTTTACGTGACTACCAAATACTATGATCAGTCTCTCTCTCTGTAGGAGATGCCACAAGTTTGACTTCCTCTAAAGCTGAAGCAGACTCCTCTGATGAAAGTGATGAATCCTCAGAGTATGAATCCAGTTCTGATTCTGATGAAGATGAGGACGAGGAAGATGAAGAGGAAGAGTCTGAATATGAGGAAGTTGATGTGGAACATGATGAGGATGATGATGTGGAGGTAGAAAGAGATGACCTGTCAAGAGTTCCTTCTGTACAAAGCAGTCCAACCAAAGTTTCAGTGGATGAAGAGTTAAGAGATCTAGAAGGAGATGCGGTTGAAGACCTAACACCGTCAACGGTGGAGGAAGTTTCGACACTGAATGATAGAGGTTTAGATGTACCCGTCTATTCCAAAGATTTACCTGATCAGGATACTGTGTCTGAGGAGTTATTGGAGAAACCTTTGGATATGGATGATGGAACAAATATTGAGAAAGCTCCATCACCATCAAATGAAGGTATCATATATGGTTGTGTGTGTGTCTTTCTGTTTGTAAAATTACAGATGGTAGAGTAAACCTAAAGATCACATTGGTTTGGTGATAGTAAGGTTCACCTATGCAAACTAATGATATTTATCACCAGAAGCAGCACTTCAGAATGATGCGCAGAATAGAAGCAAATCTGCGCTACTTGAAACTTGCATGTTGGTTTGAGAATACCTTGTTTTATATTTAGTTGGACTTTAAACTAAACGCAAGTATGGTGGAAAATTTAGATAATTGTTTGTACCTCTTCTCTGTAATTACATTTGGACCATGTTTGGCTATTATCTTATGTATACATTGTCTGAGGTTCAATAAAATCTAGTGTATATTGAAAAAAAAAACATGCAACCCAACAGATGTGTCCTCATAGACTTTTGATGCAGTCATGTCATACAGCGTGCATGTGACTTCGGTTCGCTAGGTTCCATGTTGCTTCAGCTTGCGCAGAGCATCTTATGTGTCTTTCTCTCCTGAAAAAGCATCTTAGTTGCAAATGTATGTGACAATCAGCTTGATTAGGCTGCACTGATTCATTTGATATGTAACACTTGTATAATTGTGTGTGACTAAGTCGGAATCCTTATGCGAAATGCTGCTACTGCTAGTGTGCGGCCACACGCGTCTCCTATATCAAAGTAATTATTGAGTTATGGTTTGTCGTATCCATTTATGACTGAGGGGCAGATTTTTTAAGCTTGGTGAAGTGATAAAAACCAGACACTTTATCACTCCACCGAGCTTAATAAATCTACCCCTGAGATTCAAACGTTCAGATCAAGAGAAGTCGCACAGGACCTGGTAGCTCACTCTAACCAGGCATCTCATGTTGCCTGGTTATTGAGCCTAGGTGTATGGGGACACATCTGTATGCTTTTTTGTTATCTATAGACATGTACATGATTAGTGAGAAGTCTTTAATAATAATTTCATTTTGTGATCTTGTTGCAGCAGACCCATCTGAAGTGTATGTTGAACTTCACTTGGTGCCTGTCGTAGAGAGTCCAAATACAGAACCCCAGGAGACTATAGTCATTCGACCATTAACACCTACTGGAGCTTTTGGTGACCCGAGCATCCTTCTTAAACCAGAAGAAATTTCCTCTGATACTCGACATCCACAAGTGAAATTGGCCCCTTTTATTGCAGAGGATGATGTGCTCTGTCCTCGGACCCCTGGGCGGGACACAACTGCTCATTCGGATTCAGAAGTTCCTTTTCCAGCTGTCCCCAAAGTAGCTCTTGCTGCACTTCCCTTAACACAGAGTCACAGTAGGGAAGAGGAGCCACAAGTTCATCATGAAAAGAACTTGGCAGTCACAAAAATGCTATCTGAAGAGGAACTTCCACGAACTCCTGGCAGAGAATTTTCTGTGAAAGTATCCCTCCTTGGGAAGTCCCAGAGCACTGACACTGTACCTGCAACACCTGGTAGTGATGCACCTCTCACAGGTAATAGCTTGACTCTTGTTTCTCCCCATATTCCTGGAAGCCCATTTTCTTACCTTTCTCAATCACCTGGCATAATGAACAGTGGTATTCCAAGGACTCCTGGTAGAGACTTTAATTTCACTCCAACTTTCCCTGAATCTAATGCTACTTTCCCCTGCCATCCATCAAGCAAGAAACCTTCTGTCGATGATCCAGATGAAAAATCATTCAAAGAACCAGCTAGTGCTTCCTTAATTCTGAATAGTGTTCCTTCTCCAATCCCATTTGCAAGTCCCCCAAGAGGAGATCTCCAAAAGGACATCAGTTTAACGGTTGATGATCTGGAATCATCTGAAACGCCAATATACCCTGGTGATAAATTAAGTGAAGAGAGTGAATCTGAACACCCTAAAGGACTGTTACCTTCCACAGAGGACTCTTCACCTTCTCTTCCTCCTACAGGTAGGAGGAAACCCGGAAGGCCCAAAAGGCTTCCATCCGCCCAAGCAATGGATGATGACGTTGTTGATGATGGGGAGAAAACAACAGAAACCCTCCCTAGCCTTGCATTACCAGAAGTAGCCCTCGCTAAGGGTGTGTTCAGTGATCAAGCTATTGAAATCTGTGGCATTAAAGATCCTACAACACTTCCATTAGACTTCCGGAATGAAGAGCACCCCACTATTCCTAGCTTTGAAGCCATAAGCCAGAAAGTCCCATTGAAAGAGCGTGAGAACCAGTGGAGGGAACAGATAAAGGAAGAGGAGGACATTACCAAAATAAAAAAAACAAGGAACTGGAGAAATAAGAAAAAATCTGTGGATATTTCTCCTGAGTTGTCCCCACCAAGATCTCTCTTCAGGCCTCGATCAGAGTTTGAAGAGATGACTATACTGTATGACATCTGGAACGGAGGAATAGATGAAGAAGATATCAAGTATATGTGCATTACTTATGATAGGCTGCTACAACAAGATAACGGCATGGATTGGCTTAATGACACCCTGTGGGTCTATCATCCTCATATCCTTTTATCAGAATACTGTAATTTGTGGTTTGTTGGGGCCAGGTGGTAAAGTCACAGTTAGCTGCTTTATTTGGAGTGTCTAGCTCTTAAATTTGTGGCAGGGAAGAGTATGACACACAGACAGGTTATTTGTTTGGTAAGACAGGAGAGAGATAATGGATAACTTTTCTTTTCTTTTTTTTTTTTACATTTTACAGTAAAAATGCATACATCCATGTCCTTTGCTTTAGATGTGAGCACTTGTGTGTTCTCCTGCCAGACTTAACTCATTGCCGGTTCAGCTAGTGTGACCTGTAACAGTTTAGTTCCCAGGCATATGTTCAGTATAACATAGCAATTGTCATCCACAATGTGTACTTGAACTGCATATGCTGCTTTGGGAATGCTCTGAACATATCATTATGATGTCATTGGGTATGTTATTCTTCGCTCAGTCTAGTTGTCTGCTGTGTCCCCACATTAACAGATCTTACAATACTAATTTATTGCAAGCTTGGGGTTTATGGCGAGACTGGTATTTTGGTTCCAATGTAACACTATTAAGGAAAGGTAAATAGGGGGTTATTTTGGGTCACTCCTTTTGACAAAATCCTTCATAGATGGACAAAACCATGTGCACGGCAGGGAGTGCAGAGGGAAAATGTGCAGAGAGAATTAGATTTGGGTGAGTTATTTTGTTTCTGTGCAGGGAAAATACTGACTTCTTTATTTTTTACACTGCAATATAGATCTCACTTTGAAGTAAAGCCCCACCCAAATCTAACTCTCTCTGCACAAGTAACATCTACCCCACCTGCAGTGCACATGGTTTTGTCCATCTAAGAAGGAATTTGCCAGATGGAGTGAACCAAAATAACCCCCATAGTCCAGTAAGAAAAGCCAGTTTAATGTTTGGTTTACAGTTTGCAACCTGAGGTAAAAGGGTCCTTTTTTGAAAAATAACACCTGTAGCGGGACCACCGGGGTTGAACCCTAGTAATGATGCAGAGTAAACGGCATTACCCTGGTTAAACCACTCAGGTTAAGTTTAAAAGCTGCTAATCGGTTGTGTATACAGAGGTCCAGGTTCAGGGTAAACAAGGCTAACCCAGGACCAAGGTTCAGTGTAAACCGGGTCAGACCCAGGGCAGACATGGGTTTTTGGTGGAAAGGAGGTATTTGCTTGCTCCTGTCTCTGCATACCCAAAGTTATGGCCTTTTGCAGTTATTTATTTATTTACAGTTTCTTATATAGCGCATACATATTACTCAGCGCTTTACAGAGTATAGTTGAACATTCACTTTAGTCCCTGCCCCAGTGGAGCTTACAATCTATATTCCCTACCACATGTACACGTGCACACAGACATTCATTTTTTATTTTTTTTTGTCTTTAACATATGGCAGTTAACCATTGCAATACAACATGCAATTTGTTATTTCGACGACTAAATAGACTCCTGCTCCAGGTATGAAGCCAGCAGATATCCAAAAAATAGCTTGTCAGTCAATAGATCAATACCATATGGTAGACCTAACAATGATCAACACAGCATATGGTTGACCAAAGTTGTTTTTGGTGGATTTTTTTGAACATTATAATACTTTACTAGCCACGTGGACTATATTTGGGAACGGTACTCCAAATTCTTTACCCAAAGCATGGTGAGCGAAGTCGTACGCTAATTGGGCTATTATTTGTTGAAACCTACAATGTATTACCCAAAAAATACACCAACTTATAAGTCGACCCTGCCATGTGTCGATAGTTTGTGCCATCCTTTCCATTGTGTCTACATTTTTTCACATGTAAACCTTTTTACTGCCAGCCTATTGACCTATGACGAAAGCGGCATCCTAGTAACCTAGAATGTGAAGACCAATAAAAACAGTTTGGTCCATCTAGTCTGCCCCAATTTAGAACAGGAATTTGGATACGTAGATAAGTGGTTGTTGAAATGGAAGTCTCCCAATTTGAGTGCCACAGAGTTTCCTGCAGAGTAAATGTTGACCTAGACCACTAAAAAAGTTACACCCCAATTTTGTTTTCCTACACAGGTTTGTCTAAATTGTCACTGAAAAATAAGGTTTTGAGGAAAGTTTGCGGACTTCCTTGAATAAATCCAGCTAATTGGCTGCCCTTACATAAGGGATAATCCCAGTAAAGGTGAGACCGGAAAATGTAAGAGCTTGGCACACACGGATGGTGTATAGTGTGTCTGTGACTTCCTAAGCTGCCTTTGGAAAATCTACCAGTAGACACATGGGAGGGAAATATTGCGGCTGTTAGCTGTATTACAGTTATCAAATGTAATTATCACCTAAATATGAATGGTTTCTTTTTTTTTCTCAAACTCTGTGGCAGCCATTACACATTGAAGGTACTTAGGGATATCCTAAAAGCAATTATTCTTGATCAATTAATTCCCCAAAAAGATATTTTGGTACTTATTTCCTAGCACGGCCACACCGATTTACATCGGGGTGGTCGTGTCGGAAAAATCGGGTCGATCGCATCGCATGCGATTTGGTCGCATGCGATGCGATCGACGCGACCGACCGACCGATTTTCTACCCGATTTTTTCATTGAATGAAATGTAAATCGGGTCCCTGGGACCCGATTTTACATTGGATTCAATGTAAAATATTCCCAACCCCCCCCAAATTTGACGTAAACCACCACCCCACGATAGACGCCAACCCGAAGCGTGGCGAGCGCAGCGGTGCGCGTCCTCCGACCTTTTCATTCCCCTACTATCCACGTCGGTGTGGAGTTGAGAATAGAATAGTGTGGCGAGCGCAGCGAGCCACCGAGCCCGAAGCGTGGCGAGCGCACGCGTATACCTGTGAAGTTATACGCGTCCCCTCGCGGGGCTCGCTGCGCTCGCCACGCTTCGGGCTCGGTGGCTCGCTGCGCTCGCCACACTATTCTATTCTCAACTCCACGCCGACGTGGATAGTAGGGGAATGAAAAGGTCGGAGGACGCGCACCGCCGCCCATCGCGGGCTCGCTGCGCTCGCCACGCTTCGGGTTGGCGTCTATCGTGGGGTGACGACGGGGACATCTATAATGTGAAATGGGTCATATTGGCCCATTTCACATTTTTCACATTTTCTCACGATTTCAATGTTAAAAAATATTTTAACATTGAAGCCTATGGAAAAATCGGGGGCATCGCGTCGGGACCAATGTTAATGGTCCCGACCGACGCGATGCCCCCGATATTTTACCTTTCCCGACACGATTTCAATGTTAAAATATTTTTTAACATTGAAGCCTATGTAAAAATCGGGGGCATCGCGTCGGTCGCGTCGGGACCATTGTTAATGGTCCCGACCGACGCGATGCCCCCGATATTGTGTCCTAGCCGGCAAAATGGACCTGATTTCAAAGGAAATCGGGTCCATCGTATGGATCGTGTACCTTAACTTAAAGGTGCACGATCCATAAGATTGTGGCCGTGCTAGGAAACAAGTACCGATATTTTTGATGATGACTGCTTGAAGAAATATCGTTCCTAAGTGAGCCTCTTCCAAAGTAGTTAAATCTACATTATAATGTTTGCAAAATGTATGAAGCGATGCATCGCATGTACTAAAAAATCCCATGCGATGCGACCGACGCGATGACCGCGATTTCCCATAGGAAACAATGTTAAATGTCCCAATTGACCCGATTTTCCATAGGGAACAATGTAAATGTCCCAATTGACCCGATTTTCCATAGGAAACAATGTTAAATGGCCCACAGAGGCCAAATAGGCACCCTGAAGTGTGAAATGGCCCCCCCAATTGTTTAACGCCACCCCACGATCAACGTCAACCCGAAGCGTGGCGAGCGGCGGCGGTACGCGTCCTACGACCTTTTCATACCCCCACTATCCACGTCGGCGTGGAGTTGAGAATAGAAAGTGTGGCGAGCGCGAAGCGTGGCGAGGGGACGCGGACACCTTCACAGGTATACGCGTCCCCTCGCGGGCTTCACATCTGTCCGCGTCCCCTCGCGGGGCTCGCTGCGCTCGCCACGCTTCGGGTTCGGTGGCTCGCTACGCTCGCCACACTTTCTATTCTCGACTCGACGTGGATAGTGGGGGTATGAAAAGGTCGTAGGACGCGTACCGCCGCCCCGCGCGGGCTCGCTGCGCTCGCCACGCTTCGGGTTCACGTTGATCGTGGGGTGGCGTTAACAATTGGGGGGGCCATTTCACACTTCAGGGTGCCTATTTGGCCTCTGTGGGCCATTTAACATTGTTCCCTATGGAAAATCGGGTCAATTGGGACATTTAACATTGTTCCCTATGGGAAATCGCGGTCATCGCGTCGGTCGCATCACATGTGATTTTTTTTTGTCGCATGCGATGCGACCGACGCAATTTTTTTTTCCTTCCGATGCCCACGATCAAAATCGTGGGCGCCCTTCTAGGTAAAGAGTACCTTTACTTCTACTTCACTGTTTATCTTCTTTTGTGTCTGTACTAATGGGAACCCAATCTTGGACATGTTTGTTTCCTCCTTTTACTGTAAGGTTTGCCATCTATTTGCTCAGTCTTTGTTATGGTGTAAGACTTTTCCAGTTTGGCTTTTGGACTTGTCACCATACGAATCAAAAATCTCTGAATATTTGTTGAAACACTTTTTGTGTAAAACCCTTATGGTTGTAGGTGATTATTCGCCTTATTGTCCTTTCCTGCTACACGAAGTGATGTTAGGGATTTCAGATTGTTCTCTGCCTGCTATATGAATGCTGGTATTCTCATCTTCATGCGATTCCTTTTTTTGAATGCTGCCACCAAGAGGATGTCTGGAACATCTTTTCATCTGTTTGTATTGCACATGACGCTGCTCTTGCTTCTGCATGTTTGCATGCAGTCTATTACTTGTGGCTCCATGCATACACTACTGACTCCTCTAGATGAGCTCCACAACCCTTGGAACTTGAGTCTATTAATACAATAAATCCTGGCTTATTATTTGAGCACTTCTAGTTGTAAATGGCTCATGTTAACTTGCCCATTGAATAGAATAGAATCTTTATTATCATAAAATGCCCACATACAATGAACATTAAACGAAAATAAGTTGTGAACAATTGTAGAAGATCTATTACCGAGGAAAAAGAGAGAGCGCTTGAGTTACTTACTAACATAATATTCACATTGTTTTACTATCCGAGGAGACAGATTCCTGCAGAGCCTGGATCTGATAAGACATTTAATCATTTTGAATTCTCTACCATGACACTGATTTTGGGTTTATTTACTAAATCAGCTTCCACTTCCCTACGGTTACAGTATCACAAATAGATAATGTCTAGGTTGACCAGTAATGGTCGACAGTGACAGAAGGTTGACACAAGCTTATGGTCGACACTCAAAATTTTTGCCGTGTTTTTTTGTGTAAACGTCGACATGGACACTGAATAAGTGTACCGCGTCTACCCACTTGGCTCGCTGCGCTTGCCATGCTTCAGGCACTACAATGTTCTTACTCTATGCCCACTTGGATAGTGGAGTATGAACCAAGTCGGTCTACACCCAAAAAACTGGAAAAACACACGTCAACCTTGTGGGTGTCGACCTTAAGCTTGTGTCAACCTTTTGAAAATGCCAGCCTATGGTATGTTGACCATGTAAAGGTTTTGACCTAGTCACTGTCGACCATTAGTGTTCAGCCTAGTGACTGTCGGCCTAGACATTGTTGACCCAGGGACCGCATAACCTTCCCTACGTGACCAAGCCTGACCTTTTGTGGCAGTATTGTGTTTCAGGCTTTTCCAGAGTCTCTTATTATTCATGCCTATTGTAAAGGCCAGAGGGAAGTCATGGATATAGGAAATGGTATACCAGACACAGGGGCAGATTTATTAAGCTTGGAGAAGAGATAAACTGGAGATAAAGCGGAGAAAAGGTAAAAGGAGATAAAGGGGGGGCGTGGCTTGACCTGCAGAGGGGAAAGCAGTAACTCGTCTCAGCTCCTGCCCGACCTTATCAAAAGGCATAACTTTAACCCCCACCCATTGATATTCCTGCCTGGATCCCCTTGCCTCCTTCCCACTAGACATCCAGGACGTGGCCTGGAGAGTGCCGCGGAGCCGGGGGACCTGGAAACGGGTCCCTGCAGGTTGTGGCCTTCCAGGCCTGAGAAGCCGGGACCTCGATTAGATAGCCCTGCCCGCTCCTGAGCTCCGTGGCGGGAATCGCGGCCGATCGGGTCCGCGAACAGAGCTGGAACCATCC
Organism: Crinia signifera; assembly: GCF_055691185.1. NCBI lineage: Eukaryota > Metazoa > Chordata > Amphibia > Anura > Myobatrachidae > Crinia > Crinia signifera. The sequence continues at coordinate 373,155,546 of NC_139217.1, forward strand.
CTGCCTGGCTGCTGACCTCCCCCTGGGCCCCCCGACGCTGCTGGCGGCCCCCCCGCTGCCACTCACCACAAGAGAAGAGCCCGGAGCTCCGATCCCTGCTGCGCTCACTCCGGCGGCGGCCATCTTGGAAATTCAGCACAGGAGCTCTGTGAGCTGTGGAGGCTGCTCCTGAGCCTCCTGTCAGAAGGGCTCTCCAGTGCCAAAGGAGGTAAAACTAAGAAAACACCTGGGGAGGGGTGACTGCTGACAGTGGTGTGCTGGCTGGATAATTTAGACAGCAGGCAGCCACGGCATAAGGTCAGACTCTGGGGGACTAACAACACCCCCCCCTATCTGCGGTGGGGACATTGCAGTACCTGAAGACATCCACAGATACCATTAGGGACCCTATACTCCCCCTTACTCTGAGGGAAGGGAAAAAAAAAAAAGTATCTGGACCTTTTAATATACTCACAGCTAACGCTTCACACATAAAAAAAAAAAAAAAACAACTACAAGGTGTGTAACAAACCGACCAATACACACAGGCCCACTAACTCCCTGAAAATATACTGCACTGCTCTCTATTTACAAGAGCGCCACCTAGAGCTCAATCCCTAACTTGACATCACTCACCTAAAAGCACGACCTGCATTGCCTTTGATGCAAACACTAAAGCAGTCCCTTCCCAGACACGAGATGATTGGACGCTGCTGAGCCCTATGCAGGCGTAGGCCTCTTTCTCCCTGGGGGATGTGACCGACGGCCACACATGACGTGAAACACGCACACTCAGCCTGACCTACTGCACCACTACCTGAACTCTGTATATCAGTCTCGCTCCTCTAGTGCCGCATACCACATGGGTAAACGCGGAAGAAGCATCTCAAAAGTAAATACCCCTAAAAGCTCGAGCTCCGTTCCACAGCCTGATTTGCGACACTTTCTGAGGTCCCCCGGACCGCATACGAATCCATTAGACGATACTTCACGTCCATCTTCGACCGCTACTCCCTCATCACCGTGCTCCTCCTTACAAGACACCCATACAGAAATGGCTGCTGATGAAGTTCCAGACCTTTCTGCTATAATGCTGCTCCTCAAATCATTACCAACAAAACAGGAGCTACCATCAAAAGCAGACTTTGAGTTACTTGAGACCCGTCTCCAAGAAACAGTCCGCAAGGAGGTAGCGGGCCTTAAGGCAGATATGTCAATGTTAACAAACAGATTAACCCTATTGGAAGAAAATAAGGACACGCTGACAGATGAACTGCATGCCTTAAGAGACAAAGTACGGCTCCAAGCCACGGGGTTGATAACTTTACAACAACAAATGGACGATATGGATAACAGAGGGCGTAGAAACAACTTGAGGGTCCGAAGAATCCCAGAAGACATCTCAACCCAGAATCTGATCGACGTCTTGACCAAGATTTTTAATGAAATCTTGGAAAATGATCCAAGCTCAAGTATTATATTTGACAGAGCGCACAGAGCTTTGAAACCTCGAGGAGATCCTTCGGCAAAGCCCAGAGATGTGATATGCAGACTTCACTATTACTCTCAAAAGGACGAAATACTGCGCAAACTCCGCAGCCTAGATGAAGTGGACTTTAACGGTAACAAAATTCAAGTATTTCAGGACCTATCATGGCGCACCCTACAGCTACGCCGCCTACTTAGGCCTTTGACAGAAGCTTTGCGCTCAAAAGATAGGAAATACAAATGGCTGTTTCCTTTTGGCCTACAATCAACCCATAATGGCAAATCTGCAATTTTCCGGGACCGCCCCGATTTAGATAACTTTTGCACAGTGTTAGATATCCCCGCTCCAGATTTACCCAACTGGGATGAAACCTATTTAGTCCCTCCACTTCCCAGATCTGACCCCCAGGGCTTCCAACCAACCCGCGGATCCAGGCGTCAGCAGAGGAAGAGAATTCAAAACGAATCACAAGATGTGACTTGACTTTCTTTATAACCAGGTTTTTCTTTTTCCACTCTTATTGTGATTGTCTGATTATACGTTCATGACTTACCCTTCTCACCTAGTGAGCGTGGGTACTTATATGCCATAACGTTAAAGGTGACATTGTCACTGATTAGTTGGTTATAGTACTGAAATGCACCCATTTTAACCTCTTACTGTTATAGTCAAGGTTGACGTTATCAAGGTGCTAATCGAGGGGATGAAGGTTTACTCAACCCCTGTTTTCTGCAGAGTTCAGATACGTCGTTCACACCACTGGTTGGGTGAACGAACTGTATTGATGGTTCTAACTTCAAAATTGGTCAGACTGTTAACCTGAATGATTTTCTTATAGTACATTGCTATTAGTTTAATACCTGTTATTCTTCTTTTCTCACAGATAGGATGTTAATATGCTTTTAATACACTGATGCTTGTGCTTTAGATTCTTAGTGCTTCTTTATAGTTGTGGCCGTTGGCACTATTCCCCCAGTGCCCCAATACCGCAAACAATTTTCCTGAGCGTGTGGAGACATCCCATTGTCCTCCACATGCATCTCAGGAGCGGTATTTTTCGAGTTATGTTTTTTATTGTCTTCTTACTCACTTTCTTTTTTTCTGTCTTTCTTCCCCCCCTCTCTTATCCTTCTTTCCCCCTCCGCCCCCCCTCTTACCCCACCCTACCACCTCATCACCGGGAACCTCTCCTACAACTCTCATTACCAGTCACGCTGTGCTTAAACCTTAAACTAGAGCGCTGGCCCACAGCAGAGAATTGCCCTGACCCTCCCTATGATGACTCCGACTCTTAAAATTATATCTATCAATGCTAAGGGCTTGAATATCCCGGAAAAAAGATCCAGACTCCTAAGAGAGCTTAGAAAGGACAGAGCTGACGTTGCCTTTATCCAGGAAACCCATTTCCAAGACGGTAGAGCACCATCTTTACGCAACCGAGACTATACAGACTCATATTACAGCAACAACAGCTTGGGTAGGACACTGGGAGTGGCAATACTTTTTCATCGTAATCTCTCTCCGTCTAACGTAGAAACCCATGTTTTAGCTGAAGGTCGAGGATTGTTAATTAAATGTAAAATATCCCATCAAATTTTTACATTTGTAAACTTATATGCTCCAAACTCTAATCAACATTCCTTTATCGATAATATGCTCAACCAGATTTACGCCCTGAAAGCGGGGATTATGATTGTTGGGGGAGACTTAAACTGGCTAATACATCCATCACTAGATTCATCCTCCTCCCACTCAAATCGCCCAGACAAATGGCATCGGAAAATTTGCAGAGCCTTACACGAACACCAATTAGTCGACGCATGGAGGCTACGTCACCCAACAGATCGTGACTACACCTTCTACTCACACCCTCATGATACTTACACAAGGATAGACTACCTCTTAATGGAGCACCAGCACCTACATATGTTAGTTGATGTGGAAATAGGACATATTACGTGGTCAGACCATGCCCCCGTTCTTCTTACCCTTAAGTTTTCTCAAAGCCAACCCACTTTTCGCACATGGCGATTAAATGAACTTCTTCTTCAAGACCCATATTGTACCGACCAACTAAAACAATGTATTGATGAATATATTAAGCTTAATGACTCCCCTGACACCTCAGCTGTTACATTATGGGAAGCGCACAAGTGTGTCATTAGAGGGAAACTAATCCAACTCGGCTCATATATCAAAAAACAAAAAGAGGAACAAAAAAAAAGGTTGTTGCAAAAGATCCATAATTTGGAAACCGAACATAAATCCTCCTTAGCCCAAGATGTATTCCAAGAACTTACCGAGACCAGACACACCCTTAACAAACTTATGTCAGACAAAATCAAATTGGACTACACTAAATGTAGAAGCCGCTTTTTTCAGTGGGGAAACAAACCTAGCAAAATGCTGGCAAGAACCCTGAGGGCGCAAAGGGCCTCCATGCATATTCAGGAGGTCATAGACGACTGCGGACAGAAATGCCACTTGACATCTGACATTGCAAAGGCTTTCCAGACCTATTACTCCAAGCTTTACAACCTGATGGCTGACCCCCCAGGAAACTCCAACCACACAACTGATGACACTCTCCTGACTTACCTTAGGGACTTGGATCTTCCAAAGATTTCGGAAGATGAGGCAAACCACCTAGATAGGCCTTTCACTCAAGAGGAGCTGAGTGAGGCGATTAGGCTCACGCCATCAGGGAAAAGCCCAGGGCCAGATGGCCTCCCGATCTCATATTACAAAACCTTTAGTGAGTCTTTGTCGCCTATTATGCTCCAAGCCTTTAATGCTATAACCGACAAAACTCCTTTCTCGGCCCAGTCACTAGAAGCCTATATCACTGTTATCCCTAAAGAAGATAAAGATCCCTCCCTTTGCCCCAGCTATAGACCCATCTCCCTTCTAAATGTAGATTTAAAATTATATGCCAAATTAATCTCCAACAGACTGAAGCTACTACTGCCAGATCTAATTCATACTGACCAGGTGGGGTTTGTGTTGGGTCGGGAAGCCCGTGACAACACCACCAAGATGTTAAACTTAATCCATCAGTCCACCCAGACCCCCGCTCATACAATGCTATTATCTACCGACGCCGAGAAGGCGTTCGACCGAGTAAATTGGAAATTTATGAGAAGCCTACTAGAACACATAGGTTTAAAGCCCATCTCCCTACATAGGATATTGGCACTCTACAGCAATCCCACTGCTAGAGTTAAGGTCAATGGAAGCCTTTCAGATCCAATTATTATCTCGAATGGAACACGTCAAGGCTGCCCGCTGTCCCCCTTGATTTTTGTTTTATGCATGGAGGCCCTAGCAAGATCCATACGTGCAAACCCTAACATTACAGGTTTGCGGATAGCCGACACAGAATATAAGTTAGCATTATTTGCGGACGATCTATTAGCAATTATTACCAACCCAAAGATCTCCCTGCCAAATCTTATGAAGGAGTTCAAAGTCTTTGGAGACCTATCCTACTTTAAAATCAATTATAATAAATCGATCGCTCTCAATCTCACCATCCCCTCAGATACGCACACCCAGCTACAACAGACATTCCCCTTTAGATGGCACCCCACATACATCAAGTACCTAGGGGTCCTCCTCCCGAAACACCTCACATCAATATGCTCTCTAAACTTTACTCCGCCAATAACTAAACTCCGACAAGAACTTTCCTCATGGTCCTCCAAAGGCATATCATGGCTAGGGAGGATCAATGTAATTAAAATGAATGTTTTACCCCGCATCCTTTACCTGCTACAGGCATTGCCGGTTCATATCCCTAGGGGCTGGTTTGCAGAACTCCACCGGATGATCAGAAATTTTGTGTGGAGTGGTAGGTCTCCCCGATTTAGACATGACTACTTATATAGAAGGAAGCATCTAGGAGGCTTTCAACTCCCCCATTTTGAAACCTATTATGATGCCATTATGCTAAGTAGAATTTACGAATGGGCCAACCCAAAAACAACAAAACAATGGGTGACCATAGAAATCTCATTCAATAAAACCCCCCTGGAGATTGTGCCATGGCTACCTCACCTACCCACTATTTTGCACCCGACCATAGGCCCAACCCTTGGGTTATGGAAACGAATCAGAAGTAAAAAATACATCTCATCAGCATACTCCCCTATGACACCACTATTTGATAATCCGAAATTCGTACCAGGAGACTCCAAAACGGCTTTCAAGTCATGGGTCGAGGCGGGTATCTTAAAAATAGGTCAACTATATAATTCTTCGGGTGTGTTGCCATTCCCAGAGGTTCAATCCAAATGGTCACTCTCCAACAAGGAAATTTGGAGATACCTTCAAGTTAAACATTTCCTTCAGTCTAAAGCTGGGTACACATATATACAATCCAACCGTTTGGCCGACTGTACTCCCGTCGGACCGTCCACAAACAACAGCCGATCACGCGCGTACACACCTGTACAATTTTACTTGCGACGTCCGATGTACTCCCGTCCAAACAGTCGCAAGAAAAAGATTGTACCACCGTACACACTCTCTCGATTTGGGCTTTTGACACGATATATATGAACAAAATTATCATAATGGGCTGGGTTAAGGGCATACCAAAACAAAGAGGCGTGAGTACAGAACCTAAACAAAAGTGACGGGGTACGCGTCTACTAAACTTCAGTATAGAAATGCCGGTCTGGTCCCGCAGTTAAATTTGAGAGGCACAAGCAGACAGACAATAGCGCTTAAAATGGCCAAGGATAATACAAGGCACAGTTGCTAATATTTCAATATGCATTACATAATGTGACACACACGGAGCACCAAACTTCTATAAAGCCGGGTATGCGACTAGTCAGTTTGCGGTAGTCACCCTGCCAAACTTCTAAAAAGCCGGGTATGCGAGTATAGTCAGTTTGCGGTAGTCACCCTGTAGTCGCATACCCGGCTTTATAGCAGTTTGGCAGGGTGACTACCACAAACTGACAAGTCGCATACCCGGCTTTATAGAAATAATGAACTACAATAGTTACACTATAAATGTGTAGCAGCAAATGATATCAGAAATAAAAAGGGGAGATTTATGAGGTGAATATACTGAACACAGTTTATTTAATCAGTAATAGTGCAATGTTACAATGTTGTCAAAACAAGTCTAGATGGTAACAATTGGAAGCAACACATGTAACAATGTTAGATAAAAGGGTATGTGCACATATAATGTCTGAAAATGGTGAATGTTAATGTGGCTATTACAAAACAATATGCATTACATAATGTGACACACACGGAGCATCAAACTGCTATAAAGCCGGGTATGCGACTAGTCAGTTTGCTGTAGTCACCCTGCCAAACTTCTATAAAGCCGGGTATGCGACTAAAGTCCGTTTGCGGTAGTCACCCTTGCAAGCTGCTATAAAGACGGGTATGCGACTGCGGTAGTCACCCTGGCAAACTAACTACCCGGCTTTATAGCAGTTTGGTCCTCCATGTGTGTCACATTATCTAATGCATATTGAAATATTAGCAACTGTGCCTTGTATTGCCTGTCTGCTTGTGTCTCACAAATTCCTCATGTTGTGACAGCCTGCTCTTATATATCATGCGCAGCGAGCCGCCGGCTCCGTGAACTACCTTAACCCTGTCACCTCCACACATGATTTATTCAAGTGTGCGGTGTGGAGGTGACAGGGTTAATTTAGTTCACGGAGCCGGCGGATCGCTGCTCATGATATATGAGCAGGCTGTCAACATAAAGGAATTGTATTATTCAGATTAACTTTGGGTAATGTTAAAACCAATTCTGTTGCTGTGACCAAGTTATATAAGAGACGGGGCGGCAGGACGGGGCGGCAGTAAGGGGGGGGGGGGGGTGGTGGTAGTGCTGGTCAGAGTCACCTTACCTTTCCCCAGCACTCGCTGTGACTGTACGGGCGCCTGGGACAGTGGGGACGCGGGAGCCTGTTGTGGCAATGCTGTCCTGGACGCTCTGTGCTGCTGATTCGTCTGTGTTCCGTCTAGGGTTTAAAAGGTGCTCTGTTCTGAACATGAATTGACGGTAGATGGTGTGCAGGGCATCCGCATAGAGGGACTATAGAGCCTGTCAGTCTGGTCTCTAGATCAAGTCTAGCAACAGCGCTGGTAAGAAATTTATCGCAAGACATTGCAGCTAGTACAGTATTAATTAAACTGTAGGATCACTTGAGGGACATTAAGCATTTCCAATGTTGGGCATGTACGCAGTAAGGACATAGTGTAATGCTATAGATGCACTCAATTCACCATTTACAAAGAATATGCAGGACTCTCCGTTGTTATGTACAGTATCTTTTTCAATACATTTCTGTACTTTGTATCTTTTTCAGTTCTGCTTATATCATGAATCTTTGATCTGTTTTCTGGGCTGCTTGCCAGTTATACAATGTAACTGTTTAATGGTTAGTTCTTCATTGGTGAAGCTTCTACGGGAGTTAGCAGAGTTTTATCGGAGAGCAATATTTTCTTATTTAAACAGGTAATTTGGGGCTGTATTCTGGTAGCTTCTCTCTTAAAAAGACCATGTGTAAAGTTATTTTGTTTCATACATTATTTCTTATTTGCATATAGGCAGTTTGATTTAAGGTGTACATGTGAATGCATTAATTCCTTCTTTAGTAATTAATCCTTTGTCTGGAATAATTTGGCATCCGTACTCAGTCATATGCAAATCCTTGTGTGTCACTCAATTATTAATTCCCTTCACTGGTGTGATATGAGTGATTATTTGTTACACAACAGTTGTTTCCAGCTATTAATATCTGTGTCTAGCTCTGTACGGGCTTCCACAGTTTTTGTAGCATAACCGGTCTACATAGACCTTTAGTCACCCTGCCGGCTGACTAAAACTTAGACGCTAAACACCCACATTTGAACATAGTCATATATATATTAGTCAGCCGGCAGGGTGACTAAAGTTCTATGTAGACGGGTTATGCGTGTAAACTTTAGTCAGCCGGCAGCGCTGCTGCAGTCGCTCTCTCTGTGCCTGGATCTGGATGTGTCTGACTGGTACCAGTGCTGCAACCCCCTCTGGACCGAGTCAAGGAGCAGCAGGTCCCCTGTGTGAAGCATGGTAGTGTCCCCTAGTCATGTATGTGCCAGGGATTCATACTGTAGCTGCGGGCGAAGTCGCGCGACCTGGGCTGTCCTGTCCCTCCATGCCTGTGGGTACAGTGTTGCTGGTGGGTGCTTGTAAAACAGTAATATTTCCACCCAGGGCCATTTTTAGCTATATATCAGAGGGGGCACGGGGCGACCTGCTGTATGCTGAGGGATAATTTAGGATGTTAGTGCAGCCATCTGACTCTGGTTAATTGGATGCGGGCAGGACGATCCTGAATGCCTTTCCTGATGCTGTAAATATACCTTAAGCTTCCCCTGCCGCTTCCTCCAATTGGCAGATTTTTGGCTGATTTTATTAGAATTTTTTATGTAGACTGATATCCAGATTTTTGTATATTTATCTTTATTATGAGTCCACAATTGATTCTATTTGTGTCTGCGGCTAATGATCATTTAACCGCTGCTCTCTATATCTCTAAGCGGCTTCTTAAAGTTTAGACGCATAACCAGTCTATATGTGCTGTAGGAGAGATCATGCAGCAATGGAACGCCCACATGGGCGTTCCAGCTTTGGCAGTATAGTCGCAAGGACGGCAGCATATCGGTCGAACGTGCGTACACACTGCACTTTTGTTCCGATATGAGGCCGTCCTGTCGGATGAAAATTAAACAGCAAAGAACCATCGACCGACCGAGTATGGACGGTCAAGACAGTTTTTTGCCGTTTATCGCTCGTACGGGACAGCGTACACACATATACAATTGAACAGCTGTCCGACCCAGAACGGAAGAACGGCCCGACAATTGTATATATGTGTACCCAGCTTAAGGAAATGAAAGCGGCTGGCTCTAGAGATTTAACACCCTTTGAGCAACTAGTCTCCTCACAGAGCATGTCAACACATCTTACGTCACACATATACAAATATTTAATTGAAAACAAATTCTCCACTTTACCTAAATTTACCACAAACTGGGAAAGTGACTTAAATCTGACACTCAGTGAGTCACAGTGGAAATCCATTTTTGAGAAATCATGGAGCAGCTCCACTAACATACTTACTCTAGAAACCCACTTCAAAGTTATTTCTCGTTGGTATCGCTGCCCATCCGTGCTTTCCAAAATGTTTCCGGGAGTCTCTGCAAATTACTGGAGATGCGGCTCTGATATTGGCTCCCCAACACACATTTGGTGGACATGTCCGACGCTACGGCCTTTCTGGAACAATGTGATTTCGACCACAAGAGAAATACTTGGCCCAGAGATCCCAGACACCCCGGAATTTTGGCTACTAAACTTACACCCCTCCCCACTACCAAAATACAAAAAGTCCGTACTGAAATACTTCAATAGTGCTGCAAAAGCAGTCATACCAGTCCATTGGAAATCTACCTCCCCACCATCCCTTTTAAATTGGTTCCAAAGAATAGAGCTTTATAGAACAATGGATGACATCATAATGTCCTCCCCTGATAAATTCCAAACATATTCCACAATTTGGCTCCCTTGGCTAGAATTCTGTGAAACAGACAAATACAAAAGTATCATCAACAAATCTCAACCCCCATCCTGAGCCCAAGCACACTAGTAATAAAAAAAACAAAAACAAAAAAAAAAAAACAGCGCAATCACCTCTAGCGGTTCCTGTTCGTTCCCACACCTGACCTATCCCTCCCCCCCTTCCCTTTCTTTCTTCCTCTCTTTCTCCCCCCCTCTCCTCTCTTCACAACATATTGCTGAGATATATTTTCTGTTAAACCTGCTCACAACAAGTTTATTCTTATAATGTTCACTGCTAACTATACTCAAATGTAACGTTATCTCCTATGTCACATCTTTGCTTCATATCTGATTACAATACTTTTTCTTATGTGACGGATGAGACTGTATAAGATTGAGCTTTTCAAAAATGTAAAGAAAATGTTTCTATTGTATTTGTGTAACTTCTCATATGCAATCTTACTCAAATAAAAATTAACATGCAAAAAAAAAAAAAAAAGGAGATAAAGCACCAGCCAATCAACTCCCAACTGTCTTTTTCAAACACAGCTGATTGGCTGGTGCTTTATCTCCTTTTACCTTTTCTCCGCTTTATCTCCAATTTATCTCTTCTCCAAGCTTAATAAATCTGCCCCTGAATTACTTGAGGAAGCAATAAGGTTATGGTGCAGTTTGAATATGAGGGTGGGCATCCAGGAAATCTGTTGATGTCAGAAGTTATCTTCTATAACCATGAGAAAAGCACCTTGATAACCAATGATTCAGTCTTCAGAGATGTCTTAAATTCTCCTGAGCGTCTCTACTGAATAGTATCTAAACTAAAGTAATCACACTTCCAGAAGTGTATAATGTTGCAGAAATATTATTTATTTGGATTTCTTTGCTACTACCTGGAATTCTACTATACCCATTTATACAAACCTCTGTTTTCAAAGGTTCTTTTTAGTTGGTATCCAAGCTTCACAAACTCAAAATGACACCGCCCAACAGTAACATTGTGTGTTCCATAGTCATCGTACATTCCTTGGCTGTCTGCATTGTTTTCTCTGAAACAGTTGACTGGAAGAAATACATTTCTCAAACACAGCCTGTAACATGGCAGTTAGGAACTGATTGGCTGGTACTTTATCTCTCTTTGGGGCCCGTTTATTAAGAACCACATTTACAATGTGATCTGGGCAGAATATTACCGCCCAGGATCGCATTTTACTATGCATTCCTATCGCAGGAATGTATCACCCTGCACAGGGACAGGGCTCAGAAAGCGGTGTTCTCAGCTGGGTGCCGGGTTGCTGGGTACAACTTTTTTTTTTTACTTGGCTATTGGGGGGGGGGGGGGGGGGGGATTAGATTTTTGCACCTGAGCATGTAATGGACATTTAGAACTAAAGCTGCCTCACAGCGCTGAGGTCATGGGTTTGATTCCCACCATGGCCCTACCTTTGCGGAGTTTGTATATTCTCCCCGTACTTGTGTGGGTTTCCTCCCACAATCCAAAAATATACTGATAGATTAATTGGCTCCTAAAAAAATGAACCTTAGAATGTGTGTGTGTGTGCGCGCGCATGTGGTAGGTAGTATAGCTTGTGAGCTCCACTGGGGCAGGGACTGATGTGAATGGTCAAATATTCTCTTTGTAAAGCGCTGCGGATCTGTATGCGCTATATAAAAAATTGCTAATAAATAAATAAAGCTATGCACAGCAATTTCAGAGCTAAACCCCCCCCCCCCCTCCCCCATATGGTTGCTTTTTGACATTCCCAAGAGGATGTTGGACAATACATGGTTTGTTGTTGTACTTGCATTAACTTCTTCTCTCTGGTTGCTATTTTAAGACTGTCCTAGTGATTGGTTAAGAAATAACTCATTCCTGGCAGGCAAGTGGTTATAGGGTTCTAGGGTCAGAACTCAAGCCCATACTCCTGACCTTAACCTCTTGGGGGTGATTTAAGTTATTTTAGGTGCCCAAAGTAATGGGTGCATATTAGTTGCTGCTCTGATCAGGAGACCATTACTTTTTAAATGCCCAAATAAAAGGGGTTGAATACGGTCTAAAATAGCCCCCGCAATGCAAAAAGTCCTGTTTGGGACACTTTTCGCACATTTCTCCTAGTCATCTCAGGAGGCTGCACACAGAAATGTTGGCACCTGGATGGCAGAATAATTTAAATACTGCCTTCAGGGGCCAACCAGTGGCTGTTGCCTGAAAAACAATTGAATTGTTCTCCTTGCACTCTATTCCTCCCACCCCAGTTGATTCACAAAAAAAAAGGATTTAACAAAAGTCCCATCATGATAACCATGGATCCTAATATCATTCTGTACTTTTTGTTGTTGTAGAAGAAGGTTTAGGTAGGAGTCCAGGATCATATACTGTATTATGTGAATAAATTATAAAGGCATTTGGATGTTCTCTGTAAAGCAAGGTGGAAGATGTGTGTGCTGTATAAATAACTGGTAATACATAATAATACTCTGTTAAGGTGGCCATACTCGCTGCGACAGCATTGTGTGCGATTTGATACCCGCTCCTGCGGGCATTGCATCGCACAGTTTAAAAAGTATGTGCTGCGCATTTTGTACTGCTTTTGGATCGGATCGTATTGCACGCACATTACGGATCTAGCCCATAACGCATGCTTGCAGCGTTTCTGGGCACCTTTAGGTACGTATTGCTTTTGTGTGTTCTTTAGAATACATATTTGTATTTCCTTAACTTTTCATTACCGACCAGTGTTTATTCTCCCAAGAAGAAGAAGCAGCGGGACGATGGGTTACGGGAGCACCTCACTGGCTGTGCCCGTAGCGAGGGATATTATAAAATTGATAAGAAGGACAAACTGAAATACCTCATCAACAATCGCTCTTTGACGGATGAACCTTTAAATGATACCCAGGTAGGACATTATTGCACAATGCATGAATCGTACAATAGGGCATTGCTTTAGATTAATAAAGGTTTTGTTAGAGAGGTTAACCCTTTGAGTGCCAACATCTGTTATAGTGTGTACACACTTGTACAATCTCCCTGCGATTCTGACTATATAGTCAGAATCGCATCGGGATTGCAAGGGTTAAAACCTTGCAATCCCGATGCGCGCTTCCGTATCGCACGGCAGAAAGTCTAGGCTGCCTTGACTATATAGTCAAAATTGTATGCCATTGCATGCATGCCATGCGATCTGATCGCATCGCACGGCACATTTCAGGTGTGTACACACCATTAGAGATGATAAAAATAGCCATTAAAAATGCCAGTCACTCACATTGTTATATTTTTATTCAACTAAAAAATGTTGTGCAAAAAAAGATTATATTTTCTATATAAGGTAAACATTACGTCATTCTGATGAATGAAAAAATGTTTAGGCACCTTTCACACCTATTTTAACAAATTAGCTTGGCACTCAAAGGGTTAAGGCATTTCTTGGAGAGATCTTATTTTGTTGCAGTTCTTTTTTCCCTCCATTTATGCATCAGATTTTTCCTTGTAGAAAGCATGCCTTATGATAGGCGACACTGCAAACTGATGGGTAAAAGCACATTATGTAGTATACTTTGCTACCTCCTCTCTTGTTCAGAGATCGAACTAAATGAATTTATATGACAAATGTTTTTTTTCCTCACTCTGTAGGGGAAGAGCATCCCAGCTCAGCCTCATACCTCCACCCGAGCGGGCTCAGAGAGAAGATCAGAACAACGCAGACTTCTCTCCTCCTTCACTGGAAGCTGTGACAGTGATTTGCTGAAATTTAATCAGCTAAAGGTAGGGTATTCTGGTCACTGTATTTTCTTTCTCCAGATGATGCAGGAGGTTTCTCTCTGTACGGGTTCAGCCATTTATCTGTAGCCATAATCCTAGTGGGCTTTTCCAATGGTTTCACTGCATGAGGTGTCCTTCCTAAATTATCCACCCTATTTTACTTAAGGTCACTCAGCTGGTAGGTGGTAATACAGAGATCAGTAACATGTTTTTGAATACATTTGTAAAATGTCATAGCTAAGAAACATCCGGAAAGTGCTCTGTCATATATATGTATATATATTTTGTGTTCCTTCAGTTCCGCAAGAAAAAAATACGTTTCTGCAAGAGCCATATTCACGACTGGGGCCTGTTCGCCATGGAGCCAATTGCAGCGGATGAGATGGTCATAGAATATGTTGGACAGAACATTCGGCAGGTTAGATAAGCTTAAAAAAGTGCCTTTCTAGTGGGGAGATAATAACTCAGATGTGTTTTGCCAGATTTGCATTTTTTTATGATTTTAATTTTATTTTTCAGGTTATTGCAGACATGCGTGAGAAACGATATGAGGATGAAGGGATTGGTAGCAGTTATATGTTCAGAGTGGATCATGACACCATTATAGATGCCACAAAGTGTGGGAATTTTGCACGGTTTATCAACCACAGCTGTAATGTAAGTTGCTCTGTGCTTCCCACTATTACTGTCTGGTAGACTATAATACACATGTAAAATGTTGCTCAATTGTGTAAGACCTTAGCAAGTGATCAGGCTAGTATGCCCTATTAAAAACCCCTTATGTGGGATATATACATATATTCGGGGGTCAGAATACTGACACCGGCATCCAGAAGGAGGGAATCCCAACAGGTCAAGTAAGTAAACCTACCCTACCCTAACTGTCCCCACTAGTACCCCTGCTGCTTAAACCTAGTAAACCCCCCCCCCCCCCCCACTAGTGCCTAAACAAACCCCACCTTCCCCGGCTTGACCCTAATCTGCCCGCATACTAACTGATCGGGATGCCCGCTGTGTTTCTGCAGTCGTATCCTGAACATATTCTGCGGCTTGCATACGATTTTGCCCTTGATGTGCCATTTTTTACATGTGATAAATTTCATGCGATTTATCATATGTAACCAGGGAGCTGCAGCGGGCAGTGTGGAGCGGATGAGGAGCTGCAGTTGGCGGGTGGTGATCAGCGGGCAGCGGAGGGTATTATAATTTTTTTTTAAAGTCTCAAATGTCTGGCCGGCCTGTGATTGGTTGAGAGAGAGCACTCTTAGCCAATATGCGGCCTCTCTTCCGGTTTTTAGAAGAGATAAGTATATACCTCCTCCTGCATTTGCATTGGTAAGGATTGCATATGCTAAACTCCTGCAATCAGCTTAACCTATACAATCCAACCCTTGCCAGTAGAAGAGTCTGCATTTTGGAGGTGGCCAATAATGCTGAAGGTGAGCTAAAATATTAAAAACATCTTAGTGAATCCATTCTTTGTATTGAAAGCAAATACTATGCAACATGATAAAATATAAATGCTGATTTGTCCACTCTATACATCTTGCAGCCTAATTGCTACGCAAAGGTCATCACGGTGGAGTCTCAAAAGAAGATAGTCATCTACTCCAAACAATACATCAATGTGAATGAAGAGATCACGTATGATTACAAGTTCCCTATTGAGGATGTTAAAATTCCCTGTCTATGTGGAGCGGAGAACTGCAGAGGGACGCTTAATTAAACGCCCCTTTTGGTCATTGCACCTTTCAGCCATAGTGGACTGCAAGATATAGGTGTAAGTTGCACTTTTGCCAAAAAAAAATAGTGAAAAATACAAACAAAAAAAGATAATGTTTCGCACTTCTCTTGGGCTTCTGAGCAACAAGAGCACATGTACGTTGACATTGCTTCTGATTGTAAGGACCCTGGTGCTTTTTGGGTTTTCTTTTTCTTTTTATTTTTTTTATTTTTTCTCTCCCGTACATTTAAAAGGTGATTACCACTTAGTGGCACAAAAAACTTCTATAAGGAAAAGAAAAAAAAAAATAGTAACTTTCTCCTGTATAACACCAACATTCTTGTTGGAGGTAATCCGGTACCTTCTCCTTTTTATGCCATAAATGCTGCTAGTTTCCTCATCAGATGATCATCATAAATATGAAGAGGAAATGCTGTAATGGTATCCATTGGAAGTAGTAGTTACCCTTTGGCTTTCAAAAGGGACTCCCTTTTTTATATATTGATGGTCTTTGTAGAGAGCTTTTGATGAATTGCCGCTGTTTGTTTTATAGGCGTTTGATTGGTCTGTTCCTCCTGTTTTCAGCAAAATCTAACCAGCATCAGATCCCTTTTGTGATGCCTTGAAATTCCCAAGCACTGGTCTGCACTCTGCCTCTGTCACAGCAGACGGTAATTACGCCCTCACTGGGATAACTGCAGAGTGACTCTGCCTGAGATTAGTTATATGCACATAGACATTTGAGTGCTGACCAGAACGTATGTTTTATTAAATCTGTCCTATTCACACTTCAGTGAAAGTCTACCGTGAAGCCCAGATGTGTATATACATGCTCCAACATACACTTTCACCAAAGTCTCTGTATATGAACATTTACCACAAATAACACAATTTATCATTCTGCCACCCAAGGCACAGATTGGATTCAGTACATATGTAGACCTTTTTTAATGCTGTTTGCATGGTATACAACAGATTGTGATGCACTGCATCACTGCAGGCTTCAGAACATGGAGAGCTGTGCCTCTGTCATTTCTTTGGCCCCGGATCTGTCCCTCGTGTAGTGGTTAGGTGCACTCTAACCCATCATTTCAGCCAATCAGCAGACACGTTTGCAGTAGTCTATATTAGGGGATTACATGGAATTGGGCAGCTGAATACAGTTAGTTCAACATTCATACAAATTATTTTGGTTAAATATCCTATTAGTTATTGCCATTGGGTACATATTTTGTAAACGGCATTACAAGTATTTATATATTTTTTTTTACATTGGGCGGCTTAAAAATGGGTAACCTTGCAAAGCTTAATAGTAATTTATATATATACTAATTTATTAAAGTAATGGTTCATAGAAATGGAGATGTTGCTTATAGCAACCAATAAAATTCTAGTAGTTATCTTCTAGAAAGTGCTAGTTAAATCATACGTAGAATCTGGTTGGTTGTTATAGGAAACAACTCCCGTTCTATAAACCCGCACTGTATTTCCCCAATTAGTGTCATTTGAGGGAAAACGTTCTGTTTAATCTGCTATGATGCGCCTTCTCATTCAGGGGTAGATGTATGTAGGGAGAAGTGAGCCATGGCATCCAATCAGCACGGAAGTAACATCTATAATTTGCATACTATAAAATTATACAGAGCAGCTGATTAGTTGCCAGGGGCCACTTCTCCTCCCTTATCACTGCTTCATACATTTATCCCTCAGTATGCTGCTGTGGTGAAAAGCAGGAAACACCCACAAGTCATAACTTACTATTACATCTGCAACCCATTCACATTGTACAGCATCTCCATGAATATGGTGTAAAGCTGCTGAAGTTGTGCATTTAGGCAGAGCCCGTTACATTGTATGAAGTCTCGCTCGTTCGGAATCAGGTTATCGGTAAAATGTTTTCATTCCAATCAAGGTAACTTCTGTGGCTTGTAGTTGCAGTCTATACAACTTGTTCTTTAAGTTATAAATCATGCACACTCATAAGAGCGGCAGCTGATCATGATTTGTACATTTTCTTATATTTCACAAGTTTAGCTATAGTTCCTGGACTGCTGCTTTTTTTCCTGTTTTGTATCTTTTATTATCCATGCTTTGGTCATTATGTGGGAAGGATGCAGTCATCCACAGAAGAGTGCTGTAGAGTGATTGGCAGCAGTAGTGGTCTGCCTTCATAATAGAGCTCTCTCTCTCTGTACACTAATGAAATATTTTATAAATGGTTTAGTTTTTTGAATAACTTTTTTTTTCTTCACATTTTAATTTTATGGCAATGCATTGTGGTATATCTTTATCCTGATCTGGAGCTTTGACCTCTGCAAGTGTTGTCTGTCCGCATCCGTGGTACAGTTGCCCTGTGTGCATTAGCCTTCAGCGACCCTTACATTCAGATTTGTGACCATTGCATTTAAGCTTTTTATGTTTTAGTGAAGCACAATGGTATGTGGTTAGCAGTTGGACGGAGTTATGGTATTCCCCAGTCACCACCAAAGGATGTTTAATAAGTTCATGGTTTTCCAAACAACTAAAACATTCTATTACCACTGTTTGCCACAGTGCTACTGGCCCATTTTTTGGTTATCCAAAAATTACAACCCCGTCCACCCCTTTACTTTAACCATTTTTATTTCATATTTTTCCCAAGATTAGTAGATCTTCGTTTCCGGAAAAGTGCACATTAAACCTAAAAACATATTTCGAATTGACACTTTTATCAATTTTCCCAGTAATCATTAGTGCTGGAGATATGGTTAGTGCTGTCTTTGGTCATTGTATTGTTGTTTTGTTGTTGTGATTGATTTATCTAATGGTCACCATTTTGGTTTCACTGAAGATGCACATTTGCAAGGCCAGCACTGAGCGCGCTCTTCATTAACATAATCTGTCACTGGTACTGCTGGAAGCTGGAATTCATTTGAATTAATGGGATTCATGTCTTCCAAAGTTTAGCAGTTTAAGGTAAAGATTGCAGGAACACCGCAGTATAGCTTTGTCAGTATTTGTAAGGCAAAAGATATGCAGGAATTCAGGGTAACAAAAAGCACTAAAAATCCCAGTGTCCTTCCATACTGAATAAAATAGTCATCCCGGATAAGGATCTGCTCGTGGCTTGTTATTTGATGTGTGGCTTTCTGGCCTGTGGCACCTTGCATTCTAAACTTTCACTAGCACTCCCGAGCTGCAAATACTGAAACAGGACCCACAAGTCTTTGCTTCTGCACTTATACAGCAGTCAAGAAAAATCTGAGTATATACGGAGGTTTATTGATTATTTGTCCACTGTGTTCTTGGGTTTATTACAATGTAATGTGTAATATTTCCTGAGAAGTTTGACATCTCACCCAGTGCACATGCATAGAGTGGCCAGCTGTATCATTTTTATTTTTACTTTTTTTTTTTGCTAGGTTAGATACCTAAATATGCTGTATTCAACCAAATTTAAGACTACAGTAGAAGCCTTCATTTGCTCTCAATTCAGTTTCTAAAGTACAAGAAAAAGGTGGTCTTATCTTCACTTTAATACAGTAGATTTTATTTTAAACCTTCAGCTTTGAAAGGTAAATGTGAATGCTCAATTTGTACCATAATAAATTGTAAATTAATAACTGTTGTTTTTGTCTGAAGTGTACATAAGCTAGCAGACCCTCCCTACCTTTTTATATAAATGCACTAAAAATCCAGAACTTTCCCCATTAAAAAATAATAATATATGTGTGTGTGTGTATATATATATATATATATATATATATATATATATATATATATATATATATATACACAATTATTATCTCTTTTTTTTTTTTTTTTTTTTTTTAGCATTTTACGGTTCTTCCATTCTTACGGATTAAAATTAAAGAAAAAAATAATATTTTTTAGACCAAAAAGGAAAATAAACTAACAAAATCTTAGGTGAAATAGTTTGTGAATATCTACCAGGGATTATTTCAGTGCATTTGTGTAAAAAAAAAAAAAACTATGATATAAATGTGTCTGTATATAGATTTATATATATATAAATGAAGAAGAGGTTTTCAGTCTACCTAGAAACTACATCTTCTGTACAAAGTCTCATTTAAAATCTCTAAACATTTGTTTCTTGTAGAAACAAGTTGAAATTAGTTTATTTCTGCTGATTTCTTTGTTTATAAAAAGTGTGTAAATAGTTAAAGTGAATATTTTGAATTTTCTTTTAAAATTAAAGCTCAAGACATAATGATTTCATTTCAAAATGTGGGAAAGTTTGTACTCTCGGATGAATCCCACATATTTCTGAATTCATAGAGGCCACATTCTACCATATTGAAAAGAAATCTAGAGCGATAAGGAATTGTATATTGGAGTGGAAAAAGTAGCAAATTTTAGCTTGTGTCAAGCTTTATATAACATGTACATTCTGTATAAATATTTTTTGTCAAGCTAGATGTTATTTAGAAGCATTAACAAATTGAACAGAAGAAATCGGAGACTCCCCTGCAATACAAACATCGTGTATTTATTAAAAATTGAGATATTACGTCATTGAAGTAATAACCATAAAACATATTTAAACCTTTTGCTGCCAGGAACATTGCTGAAAATTTGCATCTCCGTGCTAAAGTGATGAGCAAATTGGCCTCATTGTTAGATCTTTAGTGTGTGGGTATGTTTAACACCTTTGCTGCAAGGAGCACATGCAAAATTTTTAGCAAATTCTTCCCTGCAATCATGGCAAATAACAGGATTTTCAATACTTGCATTTATATATTTTTGTTTCATTTGTCAAATAAAAATTGCCATTTATAGTATTTGTTCAAATAAAACACTATAAGGAACATTTTAAAGGGGTTGTTTAAAAACATAAATCTAATGGCACACTGCTGAAACTTTCATGGGATTATTTTGTATATAAGGATATTTTTAAATCACAGAAGTCTAAAAAACAAAACAAAATCAAACAGAAGCCAAGTTACAGGTTTTGCAATAAAAGAACTTATTTTTTCATTAGCTCCATTAGATTTTGTTTTGGAATCTCTGTTCAAGAGATTTTGCGGGTTCTATATAATTATTTTTTAAAAGACATTTAGGGGTTTTTTGTGCATATAAAAACTGCCTTGGATATGTATTTTTTTTTTGTTTTTGAAAAAAGTGTTTTTTTGTGGGTGTGTCTTGCCTGTATATATTTGTTCATATTTTTGTGAATTCAATACTCTGTACCATTGTATTATAGTAACTTTTATAAAGCAAACCATAAATATACTCACTTTTCTTACAGAAAATCAAAGTATCGTTGTGTATTCTTTCTAGTGTATCTTTTTATTGTTACTTTGAATAGTTTTAAACAAACTTCTTCTTTCTATGTTGTAACTATAGCCTTTTTATTCTTAAGTGGTCTGGTTTAAAGAAATAGAATGCAAGCCTATTTATGGACAGGGCCACAACTGGGGGGGGGGGGGGGATGTCAGATTTAAGGTACTTTGGATGGCACAAGGAAAGTGCCAGGAGACAGAGCAGTACATGGTGCGAGCATGAGACACCCAGGTACTTGTCCCAGATTGAGATAAGTAGGGGCCCACACTGGCTGTTAAGTGTCTTCTGATGGAGCAGTTGAGAGTGAGGAAGAAGCTGCTCTATTGCTAGCTGTGTCTGTCCACGGTAGCCATGAGTGATGATCAATAACAGGCAGAGTGACAGTCAGCACCATTTAAGATATCACACTTTACCTGCTAGCCGCGCTGTTGCAGCTTGGGTCTGCCAGCCGTGATTACTGAGTTGGGAGTGACGTCACCTAGGGACTTATTTTAATTCACTCTTTCTGACAAAATCCTTCTTAGATGGACAAAACCATGTGCACTGCAGGTGGGGCAGATGTTACTTGTGCAAAGATAATTAGATTTGGGTGAGTTATTTTGTTTCTGTGCAGGTTAAATACTGACTGCTTTATTTTTACACTGCAATATAGATCTCACTTTGAAGTAAAACCCCACCCAAATCTAATTCTCTATGCACATGTTACATCTGCCCCCCTGCAGTGTACATGGTTTTGTCCATCTAAGAAGGAATTTGTCAGAGTGAACTAGAATAACCCCCCTAGTGACGAAAGGCTCCATCAGCTAAAGACGGCAAGATGCAGACTTGGGAAAGCAGTTGTGTAAGGGTATGCAGACACTGGCACTGAGACCTTGGCATACAGGTGGCCAATGGCAATTAAGCGGAGCAGACAGCAACTTGAAAGAGAAAAACCTAAGGAGGCACAGTGATAATCAGGTAACCCTCTACACAGCCTAGCAAACACCTACAGGATATCAGAAGCACAACCTTGCAGTCTACTGCTAATTGTAAGCACCTACAGTAGGGCAGAATGTACAACCAAGAGTATTTGCTTCATATGACAATCCCTCAACTCTCATGAGGCCCCATACTGAGCAGCTACTAATGACAGACCTCTATTACAGTATAGCTACTGATCCGATAAGTCAATTACCAATTGTAAAGCGCAACGGAATATGCTGTGCTATATAAGAAAAACTGTAAATAAATTGAAGGCCAGTTAAAGAGGGGGGGGGGGGGGGGTTTACAGTCCAGCCTTGTTCCGGGTGCCAGAAAGAAGCAGCAAAACCAAGCACGCTTGAAGCTAAATTTAACCAGTGTTGCATTTAGTGTAAAATGTATCTAAACAGATAATAATCCCTGTTTATATCAATGCAACCTTGTAATTTTAAAATTACAGTGCTACCACACAATACATGAGTTACATGTGAATGCTAAGTATTCTAAATTAAACAATCATGTCGCCGATTTAACCGGCAATATACTATTATAAGCAGATCACACACTGGGAACAAATGTTAATAATTAATTCATAATGCCCAACCTTTGAGAAATGTACAGAATTACTTTGCCACACATACAGATAGGATACAATTTGGTCTGCATATTTTTGAAAAATCTTGTGTGAATGAATGTCTGTTGTTCTGTGCATAAGGACAAGCAAATGTAATTAGCGGTCAATAAAAAAATATATATGAATAATAACTACATTCAAAAGATATGAAATGAAGTCAGAAAAGCATTATAGGAAACAAGAATGTCCTACTGTTTCATTAAGTCCTTTGGTAGACAAAGTTTTCAGAGGATGGATTCCAACAACATCCAACAGCCCTAAAGGCCCACACACACTGGCCAACTTTGAGCTGAAAGCAGCTCAGTTTACCTGTCTGAGCTACTTTCAGCTTGAAAGCCACCGAGTGTGTACGGGGCAGCGGTGAGCGCTGATGCGTGGTCCCGCATCATAGCTGGTCTGACCGCTATACTGCTGGTATTAGCAAACTATTAACTGCAGAGTGGACGGCTTTCCATCCCGTCCTGCAATGAGAAGTCACCCTCCCCCAGGAAAATCACCAAAACTATTGAAATATGCACAGTGTGCGTTTTCCAGCCCAGCGATTTTTTTTTTTTCTTTTTTTTTTCATCATTGGTCAACATGCTGGGCAAAATCCCAGGGCATATCAAGATTCAATGGTATATGGTTCATAATGCAGTTTCACTGGGTGACCACATTGTTGACGTTCTCCCTAAAGTGTCTCACAACTGCAAGGCTTGTAAAGGTACTCTGATAGTTGAATGGTGAACTGCCATTCTCTTGAAAGTGCATTTGGTTTTGCCGACCTAGAGGTATATTTTCTGAGACAGGAGTTTTATTTCAGATGGGATGTTGAGCAACCAATCAGATTCAATCTATTATCGTCTTGAAGGTGCTAAATAAATATTAGATTCTGATTGGTTGCCCATAGCAACATTCCATTAGAAATAGAACTTAAATCTTAGTACATAAACCCCCTAGTGTCTGCCATACAGGCAGCTAATGGAATTAATGGAGGAATTGGCTTCCCCTCTACACTATATCTTTGATAATTCACTATCATCAGGAAAAGTACCAAAAGACTCGAGAATAACAGAGGTTAGTGCCATTATTCAAAAAAGGAAAAAAAAAAGGATCCCGCTAATTACAGACCTGTTAGTTTAACATCAATAGTGGGGAAACTATTTGAAGGACTTTTAAGAGATGGTATCCAGGAATATTTAGACCTTCATAGTTTACTCAGTAATAACCAGCATGGGTTCATGAAAAATCGTTGCCAAACTAATCATGCCAAACTAATCTACTAGGTTTCTATGAGGAAGGTAGCAAAAACCGCGATAGTAGAAACGCTGTAGATGTGATTTTCCTAGATTTTGCTAAAGCCTTCGACACAGTACCACACAAGAGGTTGATAAATAAAATGGAGGACATGGGATTAGGGGCAAATATCTGTAGATGGGTAGGGAACTGGCTGTGTAATAGAGAACAAAGAGTGCTCTTGAACAGTGCCGTATCAAATATGATACCAGTACTAAGTGGAGTGCCACAGGGTTCGGTTCTTGGGCCCATTTTGTTTAACATTTTTATTAACGATATTGGGATGGGGTTACTCAGCAATGCATCCATCTTTGCGGACGATACAAAACTGAGCAGAGTTATTAAATCATCAGAAGATGTCTCCACGCTTCAACATGATCTTGACAATCTACAAACAGCGGCTTCAGGGCCGGAGTAAGGCTTCTTAGCACCCTAGGCATAATGTCAACCTTCTGCCCCCCCCCCCTCCCCATGCTGCCACCAATACCCACTTTTCAACCCCTTAACCCCTTCATGACAGAGCCAGTTTTTGCCTTCCTGACAGAGCCCTTTTTTTCAAATCTGGCATGTATCACTTAAGTGGGGATAACTTTTTTTTGCTTTTACTTATCCCAGTGATTTTGAGATTGTTTTCTCGTGACACATTGTACTTCAAGTTAGTGGTAAATTTTCGTCGATACAGTCTGTGTTTTTTTGTGAAAAATACCAAAATGTCGTAAAAAAATGGAAAATTTTGCGATTTGCAAAATGTTAAATTTTCTGCTTGTGAGACAAATAATCTTACCACTCAAAATAGTAAATAACTAACATAGACCATATGTCTACTTTATGTTGCCATCATTATTTCAACCTCATTTTCATTTTTTTGTACACTAGGAGGCTTAAAATATGAATAGCAAATTCTCAAATTTTCAAGAAAATTTCAAACTCTGATTTTTTTAGGGACCAGGTCAGTTATGATGTGACTTTGAGTGACTTGTATGTGAGACACCCCCATAAATGATGCCATTTCAAAAACTGCACCCCTCACAGTATTCAAAACAGCATTTTGGAAGTTTGTTAACCCTTTAGGTGTTTCACAGAAATTAAAAGAAAGTGTAGGTGAAATTTCAAAATTTCATTTTTTTTGCAGATTTGCAATTTTAATACATTTTTCTAAGGAACACAGTAGATTTTACTAGAGAAATGTGACTAAAAATTGATTCCCCCAATTCTTTGGTTTTCATAAATATCCTATATGTGGCCCTAGTGTGCACGGTGACCAAACCACAGGCTTCATAATAGAAGGAGCACCTACTTGATTTTGGAGCCTCCTTTTTATGAGATTATTTTTTAGGCACAATGTAGGTTTCTAGGCACCATAAGATGCTAAAAGTTAGGTACCCCCCCACAAGTGACCCCATTTTGCAAACTACACCCTTCAGGGAATTCATCTAGGGGTATAGTGTACATTTCAAACCCCCAGGGGTTTCACCAATTGTGGTACAACTGGGCAGTGAAAATGAAAAAAAATTAATTTTTCATTTTCACAGCTCAGTTGTATCAAAATTGGTGAAACCCCGGGGGGTTTGAAATGTACACTATACCCCTTGATGAATTCCCTGAAGGGTGTAGTTTGCAAAATGGGGTCACTTGTGGGGGGGTTCCACTGTATGGGTGTTTCGGGGGTCATTCAACCAGAATCTGTGCTGCAAAATCCAAAAATCACTCCTTCCCTTCTGAGTCCTGCCATGCACCCAACTGGTATTTTTTGGTCACACATGAGGCATTGCCGTACTCGGGAGAAATTGGGGCACAGATTTTGGGGTGCTTTGTCTCCTTCATTCCTTGTGAAAATGAAAAATTTTGAGCCAGATCTGCATTTTTGTGTAAAAAAATGTAATTTTTTACAGAAAAATGCAGTTCTGGCTCAAAATTTTTTATTTTCACAAGGAATGAAGGAGACAAAGCACCCCAAAATCTGTGCCCCAATTTCTCCCGAGTACGGCAATGCCTCACGTGTGACCAAAAAATACCAGTTGGGTGCATGGCAGGACTCAGAAGGGAAGGAGTGATTTTTGGTGGCGGAATGAATGGTGGGTGCTATGTCGCATTAGCAAGACCCCCGAAGCACCAATACAGTGGAACCCCCCCACAAGTGACCCCATTTTAGTCACCAGCTTTGGGAGGGGGGCTGGCGCTGCGGCTGGCGGGGGGGTGGGAGGGGTGCTGGCGCTGCGGCAGCCGGGTGGGTGGGAGGGAGGGGGGCTGCCGGGTGGGAGGGGGGGGGGGGGCTGGCGATCGGTGGGGTATATACACACACACACACACACACACACATATATATATATATATATATATATATATATATATATATATATATATATATATATATATATATATATATATATATATGTATGTGTGTGTATATATGTATATATATATATATTTATATATATACATATATATACACACACACATATATATATATATATATATATATATGTGTGTGTGTATGTGTATATATATATATACATATTTTTTCAGTGCATATATTTTATTGTACACCTTTTTCAGCAGCTTGATGCTGCTGCTGCTGCTGCGGGGGGGAGGGGGGAGGAGGGCAGCGCTGCGTGCGCTCCAGACGCTCCGGGGGAGCCGTTGGAGCCGCTGCTGCTGCCGGGTGAGTGCCCGGCGGGTGCGAGGGGTGGGCTGCACATCGGTGGTGATCGGTGCTGTACCTGACAGCACCGATCACCACCGATCCCTGTGTTACCGAGCGGCTTAGCCGCCGGTAACACAGGAAACGCTGTGAATGGCTGTTCAGATTTGAACAGCCAATCACAGCGATCGCCGACCGGGGGGGGCACCCCTGCCCCCCCTGGGCGGCGAGGGGGGATGTCTGCTGTCAGGGACAGCAGACATCACCTAACTGTCACTGCGTCTCTAGACGCAGTGACAGTTAGAAGTCATGACGTATATATACGTCATGTGTCGGGAAGTACTTCCCGACCATGACGTATATATACGTCAAATGTCGTGAAGGGGTTAAGGCATACTTACCTAACATTCCGGAATGGCAGGGAGGCTCCCAAAAATCTGGTGGTCCTCCCAGCCCCCAGGGAAGGTGGGCAAGTCCGCTGAATTCCCTGGAGGCCCCCTTTGCCACCCACAATAGAGTACAAGGAGGATGGGGCAGACTTGGTGGGACCCCCTAGTGCTCTGCACCCTAGGCAGCTGCCTAATGGTAGAGCAGGCCCTGAGCGGCTTCCTGTCTATCTGCTTGCGATCAGAAAATATGCTGGATTTTTTTCACTGAATGGCCTTGCGCATGTGTGCTACAATCCGTATGCATGCCCCGCATAACCGTCTGCCTGGCAAAATTGCATGGCTGCAATCAGGTCTGGATAATCCCCTATGTTCCATACCATAGCACATCCTTTCAGTTGCAGGAAATACAAGTCATTAAACAAAAAGTAGTTGTATGTCAGGTTCCAATAGGTGCATGAATACATCAATAATTAGTCCCATGTATACAGGATTGTTGGTAATAAATCCTACAGGTGCCAAACCCAAGTCATAGGAAATTAACGTGCAAAGGTTTTTAAGATCAGTGGTACACAGGAGGCAATGTGAAGGAATCATAGGAAGATTCTGTAATTTCATGTTAAATATATTGGATTCTTTAAGGTAGCTGTTCTTGGACTGGACACTTAGCTGTAATATACTGTCCAGGAAACTGAGGCTGGTGGGTAGAGAGAACCTCTTGCTGAAATGCTTGCCATACCTGCTGGTTTTTTTAATGTATTTTAGGGAATATATTTATTTATTAACCGTTTCTTATATAGCGCAGCATATTTCGTTGTGTTTTACAATTGAAGACAGTGATACAACTAACTATTTACATATAGTCAAAAAGGTAGGAGGGCCCTGCTGCAAGCTCACAATCTATAGGGAAATGGCTTGATTGGAAATTCAGTGATCAAGTCTTCTTTGAGAGCAGCTAATCTCATTCTTAACTTCTTATGTTCGGTCACTTAATATTCATTGGTATGCATCAGTGTCCATCAGTTTCTCAAATATAGTCGCTCAGATTCTGTATGACAATGACCCTGCCTTTGCCAGGGGGCCTGATGGTAATGTCTGCAGACTAAGTTTGTGTAATGCTTGACAGTATTCTTGAGATGTGAAGAAGAATGTTGTTAAACAATTTTCTGGACATCTGCATCAATCAAGAGGCAAAATGTTATGCTGGACACATGAAGTACGAAGTATCTTTTTTTGATGCACAACAATAACAGTTGTGCAATCTCTGGCCCAAAAGAATTCATTCAGGTGCAATTGGGACCCCAATTTAAACTGTTTCAATTAACCCTGTATGACCCCTTGTCCATTTAAAAGGACACTGTTAAACAGTTTTTTTGTGATGATGGTTGGCCTTTAAATCCCCAATATCCATTTAAATATAAAAAAAATACTGTGAAGATTCTAGAGTATCAAAATATGAAATTAGAATGAATCGCAATGTGTGAATGAGCTACAATGCTTTATGTACTAAAAACTAAAATGAACAAACAATATTTTTTTGAGGTTACTTACAGTATGCTTCATTCGTCTACTTTACAATGTCATCACTGGGATTCACCGGAAACATACAGGGGGAAATTTACTAAGATGTGAGTTGTATTTCACATGGGATATTGCCATGGGCAACCAATCAGATACTATCTATTATCTTCTAGAAGGTGCTAAAAAAAATGAGAAGTAGTTTCTGATTGGTTGCCCATAGCAACATCCCATGTGAAATACAACTCACATCTTAGTAAATTTTCCCCACAATGTGTCATAAAGGGTTGAAGTAGTCAAAATAATTGGTGGTCCCGAAATTTAAATTTTGACCATCACACCTAGGGTATCTTCTGTGGGATTAATATTTTGTTGATGGATGCATAAAATGGTCCTGACCATGAGCAGAATCTGTGGGTTCTATGGCAGTGGTGAAAGAGGTTCCTTTAGGTGATGTTTCAGTATACAAGGCAGCTCTATTAACCCTTTGAGTGCCAACATCTCTGTGAGAGATGTGCAAAATATCGGTAATTGTGTATTATCACGGCGCCCACGATATTAAGTCGTTCAACTTATAATTGCATCACATCGCATGCCATACACCCGATGCACAGCGATGCGATTTTAAATTGTATAAGCCCCCTATACCATTTTTAATTGTATAAGCACCCTAATGGGGGCTTACAATGTTAAATGCACCCCCACGCCACCCCCACTATGAACGCCAACCCGAAGCGTGGCCAGCTGCGGCGGTACGCGTCCTCTGACCTTTCCATAGCCCCACTATCCACGTCGGCGTGGAGTTGATGTTATATAGTGTGGCGAGCCACCGAGCCCGAAGAGTGGCGAGCGCACGCGTATTACTTTACATGTATTCCGCGTCCCCTCGCGGGGCTCGCCACACTATATAAAATCAACTCCACGCCGACGTGGATAGTGGGGGTATGAAAAGGTCGGAGGACGTGTACCGCCGCCCATCGTGACCTCGCGGCGCTCGCTACGCTTCGGGTTGGCGTTGATAGTGGGGGTGCTTTTAACATAGTAAGCACCCATGACGTTTAATTATCTTATAGGGGGCACTTTTAACATTTAAAAACCCATTAGGGTGCTTATACAATTTTAAATCGCATACCATTGTATATGCGATACAATGGCATACAATGCGATGGTATACAATTTAAAATTGTATAACATCGCCTGCCATCGCGCAACATCGCATACCATAATATGCCTTATGGTCTGCGATGCGATGGGCGCCGTGCTAGTACACAAGTACCAAAATATCTGCTAAAAATGACACTACCTCTATCATCAACAGCAACAGATTTAACAGTATGAGATTTTGTTTTAAATGGAAATCCTTTTATTACAAAATGAAAAAAGATATTCCTGGTATGGAATCTCTGCAGTATTTTCTTTTCTTTGTATCACTAATGTAGGGTTCCACATGATAGTAATAATATTTCTCTGACATGCAGCAGGGGCCACTGGGAATCACTTCGGGTTTTGGAGCTTGGTTAGCTGGGAGCTAGGCACTACTTAGTTTTAATACAGGGGAGACTAGCTCCTCCCCTCCAAGACCCATCATCCCCCAGTGAGAAAATTGTGCCTGAGGGAGCTAGTCACAGCTCTCACTGCTCCTGCACTACTCGAATCCTTTTCAGTCTTTTTTTTCACTAATTTTTCAGTTTTTTCTACATAATCTGAGGATCCCTTCCCTGCTTATTATGCACAAGAAGAGGAAGAGTATGTCCTTATGTGGTGCACCTATGAAAACTATCACGAATAAAAAGTAACTTTTATTCTTTATTGATTAAAAAAGCGAAATATAAAAACACACAAACATAACGTACAGTGTATTAAAATAACGGCGGCTCACTGTTTCCACACACAGTATTGCTTATTGTAATTTCAAATTACAGGGGTAAGTAGCCAACACTAATAGTTAATATAATCAATTTTTATTAGAGTGTTCGAATGGCTCAATCCTCATATGCACATGGAATTCTGCAAATACACATTCTCCTGTATCTATAATAATGACACGATCTGGAATAGTTTTAACAAATAGTTCATGGAGTTCACAAAAATTTTTCTCTGAAGTCCACCTAAACTGTGTATCCCAATGCGGACCCACTTCAGGAAGAATTCCAAAGGGATCTGCAAGTTGTTAACATAGATGTGGATTCATAAAAGGTATGATCCCTTATACAATTATATTCATACCCTATCTCCCATCATATAAAGCTGGAATTGCTGTGTTTGGGGAGTGTGGTTTATAGCCACTGGGTAGATATAGTTAGATTTATTGGGAATCCGTAGTTAACGTTGGTGTGGTGTCGACTTCAGGTGTCATTTATATTCATACCATGTCTCCTCACATATACAGTTGGAATTGCTGTGTTTGAGGAGTGTGGTCTATAGCCACTGAGTAGATATAAATATATTTTATTTAGTGGTGAACATACATGAACATAAATGAAAAGTCAAAAAGTATAATGTCGACTTCAAATGTCAACAGTTCTAATATTGGCATTCAACTAGCAGGTAAGTATTAACAACGATTTCTCTGATAGTCACCCTAGATTGGGGCTACTATAGAAATGCTAGTTAGATAGCGCAATTTGCCCCCAGTATTAACACGCAGTGTAACCTTGTACACCAATATTTAGCGCAGATGTTAGGGCAGAGTGAGAAATCCTTCAACACTCTCCCATGGACTGCTATTGAATTTGTGAAAATCACTGGTATGGCTGATGAACATAAGGGGTGAATCAACAGTATGATGTCGACTTCAAGTGTCAGTAATACTTGTGCCGTGTCTCTCTTTATATAAAGCTGAATTGCTCTATTTGGGGAGTGTGGTAAATAGCCACTGGGTAGATACAGGCAGAAATTTATTCTATAATGAGAAAATAAAAAAATGTTGAGGAGTCAACAATATGGTGTCGACTACAGGTGTCGCTGGTTCTATTATCGGCATATAAATGGCAGGTTATATATGTGATTTGTCTGGAGTAATCTCCGCAAAATCAGGGCTATTATGGTAATGCTATTGAAATAGCAGGATAAGCCCTCAGTGGTTATCAGGCAGTGTAACACTGCACCACTGTAATTAGCGCAGGTGTAAGAGCAGGATGATGGTACAATCCCTCACCACTCTCTTAATGCTGCGTTAAAGGTATAGCCGATTAGTCAGACACGAGAGAAACCTCATACTATTTGCCAGTGCATAATTATGAGGAATACCCTGTATTAATAAGACAGATCAAAATACATCCTAGTCAATGTGAGGAAACAGAGAGCGTCACCGCTAGCCGGCGCGCGCTTCGCAGACAGCTTTTTCAAGGCCAACCCGACTGGCCAAACTGAGGCTGTTCTTATACCGTCCCTGATGTGGGCGCGGCAGTTAAAACTTTGATTGACGGCGGCCGCATCCTATGTGTGT
Organism: Crinia signifera; assembly: GCF_055691185.1. NCBI lineage: Eukaryota > Metazoa > Chordata > Amphibia > Anura > Myobatrachidae > Crinia > Crinia signifera. The sequence continues at coordinate 373,187,229 of NC_139217.1, forward strand.
GATCACTAGTAACTCCGGGCGGCATCCATTCGTCAGGGGGCGCGGCAGTCTCAGAAGATGACTGACTGCTCTCGCGTCCTATCATGTCTCTGCTACGTAAGTGCTGCACCACTTACCCGTTATCTCTAACGGAGCTGACATGTTTACATTGGTTGTCATGGTGACGTCGTTGGTAATGATTCTATGTTATGTTATCTGGCCACCAGTGTCTGTTCTCGGGGTGAGTATGTTCTACTCCGATATTATGTGTAATTTGTGCATCTATTTGCACTTGATACAGGCTCTGATAGTGTTACACGCCGTCTTGACTCAGAATCAAAAAAATTAGTATAAATATGATATCATCATGACAGGCAATGGAGTGGGATTACACATGATGGGATTCCAAAACATGGACACTGGCACAACATAAACAGTGTCCTTATTGTGTTCATACTGTACAAGTATGTAACACCTGAATACATGGTTAAGACAAGGTTGATTGAGGGGAAGGGGAGAATGAAGAATGAAAAGGTATACTGTGAATCGATTCATATGAGAAGAAGGGAAGAACATTATATTCTTTGATGTGGGGCATTGGTATAGCCCTTTATTACAACTGATGAGCATATTCATGGTGAAATTATAACACTATAAATGACTTATAGGGGGTGATGTCCACATTAACAAGGTAAGTATACGTCAAGGTAGTGTTAGGTCAGGACGTGAGATGAAATACAGTGACCTATATGATAACAGGAAACCTGTTAACCAGTGCCATGAAAAAATGACATGATGTGTGACAATGAGAGTGACAATGAAATATCTGGAAAATAGATGTGATCAGGACTAAATGTCCTGCTAAATATAGAAGAAGTCTGATTTATTACAGAGTTTACTATACAGTGAAATGGAGTGATAAATTCAGTGGTCAATTTAAACCAATGTGTGTGAAAAAAGAAATCCTCAAAATTCGGTGAGAAAATGAATATAAAAGTGAGTAACAAAAACAATTTGACCAACAGAAATAATATTGATAAAGAAATTAATATCCATTTATATTCATGAATAATGTGCCTAAAGATGAATATGTTCTCAGTTATAAGTCAATGTTGGAGGGGAAATTATCAAGGTATCAGAGGTATGCTGAATATTTATTTTCTTCGTTTAATCCATTTGGGGCCATGGTATCTAGTAAAAAGATGAGCCTGGTTTCCTGCCTCAGCAGTTCATTATCCAGGTCACCCTTTCTGATGCCTAGGTTGACCTTAAGCATGCCATATGCTTTAAGACCTGAGGGATCCTGGTGATGATGCCGATAAAAATGACGAGCCACTGGCGTTAGAGTTTTCATAGCTGTCTTATCCCTTTGGGCATTTTTAATGCTGTTGGCATGTTCCATGATTCGTTTTTTAAGGGGCCTGATGGTCTTGCCTATGTACATTTTGTTGCACGGGCACTGTAGGTTGTATACCACCCCTGCCGTGTCGCAAGTGATGTGGTCCTTGATTTTCCAGATGGAGTCAAATTTGTCCCGATAAGAATTTGTAGCAACCATGTAGGTACAGGCTTTACAAGTGCCACATTTATGTGACCCAATTTTGGTCTTGTGTGGCCCCTTAATTTTGTCCAGATGGCTGTGGACTAATATATCTCGCAGGTTCTTACTCCTGCGCCAGCTGATTTCAATTCTGTTACCAAGAATGGGGGACAGATCTGGGTCTGTCTTAAGTATATCCAGATTTTGGTTCAGGATCTTTTGAATGTCACGCCATTCTTGGCAATAGGTCCCTATAAATCTGACTTTCTGATCCTGTTGATTATCTCTTCTTGAGGGTACAAGTAGGGATTCTCTTGTCACTCTTTTAGTGTTGTTATATGCAGATTTAATGGCTCGATTGCTATAGCCTCTCTCTCTGAGGCGGCCACCAAGTTCATCAGCTCTTTTGATAAAATTATCTTCATGTGAACAATTTCGTTTTGTCCGCAGGAATTCTCCTTTGGGGAGCCCCTTAATTACAGGGGGAAAATGGGCACTTTTAAAATGCAGTAAGGAATTAGTGGCCGTTTTCTTCCTATACATATCAGAGGAGATGGTCCCATCTTCCTCAATGTTAAGGCGTAAATCAAGATAATTGACCCCTTCCTGGCTCATCTCAAATGTTAAACGAAGATTGAATTCATTGGTGTTAAGAATGTTGATAAAGGCAATGAAAAGATCAGCATCTCCCTCCCAGATAATCAATAAATCGTCTATATATCTTAACCACAATAAAATGTGGTTAGTATATAGTTCATTTTGCTCCTGAAACACCACCTCCCGTTCCCACCACCCCAGGTACAGGTTCGCGTATGTCGGAGCACAAGTGCTCCCCATAGCGGTCCCCCGTACCTGGAGGTAGAAGGCCTCATTGCACACGAAGTAATTTCTCTCTAACACGAATCGTAAAAGTTGAATAATGATATCGTGTAGATCATTTTCTCGGTCCATGCTGAGAAAATATCGTGCTGCATGGATGCCCTGTCTGTGAGGGATACTTGTGTACAGGCTTTCGACGTCACAAGTTATCAGCCAAGAATTACGATTTAAAACAACATCCTGTATCTTTTTCAGGACATCCATTGTGTTATAATTTCACCATGAATATGCTCATCAGTTGTAATAAAGGGCTATACCAATGCCCCACATCAAAGAATATAATGTTCTTCCCTTCTTCTCATATGAATCGATTCACAGTATACCTTTTCATTCTTCATTCTCCCCTTCCCCTCAATCAACCTTGTCTTAACCATGTATTCAGGTGTTACATACTTGTACAGTATGAACACAATAAGGACACTGTTTATGTTGTGCCAGTGTCCATGTTTTGGAATCCCATCATGTGTAATCCCACTCCATTGCCTGTCATGATGATATCATATTTATACTAATTTTTTTGATTCTGAGTCAAGACGGCGTGTAACACTATCAGAGCCTGTATCAAGTGCAAATAGATGCACATATTACACATAATATCGGAGTAGAACATACTCACCCCGAGAACAGACACTGGTGGCCAGATAACATAACATAGAATCATTACCAACGACGTCACCATGACAACCAATGTAAACATGTCAGCTCCGTTAGAGATAACGGGTAAGTGGTGCAGCACTTACGTAGCAGAGACATGATAGGACGCGAGAGCAGTCAGTCATCTTCTGAGACTGCCGCGCCCCCTGACGAATGGATGCCGCCCGGAGTTACTAGTGATCACACACATAGGATGCGGCCGCCGTCAATCAAAGTTTTAACTGCCGCGCCCACATCAGGGACGGTATAAGAACAGCCTCAGTTTGGCCAGTCGGGTTGGCCTTGAAAAAGCTGTCTGCGAAGCGCGCGCCGGCTAGCGGTGACGCTCTCTGTTTCCTCACATTGACTAGGATGTATTTTGATCTGTCTTATTAATACAGGGTATTCCTCATAATTATGCACTGGCAAATAGTATGAGGTTTCTCTCGTGTCTGACTAATCGGCTATACCTTTAACCAGGGCCGGCGCTGGCCGCTCAGCAGCTCCTGCAAAGCAGGGAGGCGCCATGCTGAAAAGGCGCACTCTCCCTGCTCTGCTGCTAAAGCTGCCTCAGCCCGGCCCCTCGCCTTCACTGCCTGCATGCCGCCCGCAGCGCTTGTCTGACAGCGCCGGGCGGCAGTATGGAGATATGGATGCTGCGCGCACACAAACACACTGTCTCCGAGTCCTACAAAGTCCGCCTCCTGTCCCCAGCAAAGAGCGGTCACGGCAGTGCCTGGCTCAGCTGTTTCCCCCCCTGCACCAGTCTCCATGTGCTCCTCACTGCACTCTGACCTGATATCTCTTTGACAGCAGCCATTCAGGGCTGGCTGGTGCAGTGTCTGTTCAGTTCAGGGACACTCACACAGCGCAGCCAGGACGGAGCCTTCACAGCTGCACAAAACTTCATTACTGGGGCCAGCCCATCTCCTGGAACCAGCCACCAATGAGCTGAGCTCCCATACGGCTGGCCCCTCCCCTCCTGTGTCCCGACCTGATACTCTTCTCTCCTCCCGGGCAGCATGAAATGAATCCTGCTCCCTCCCTTCTCCACACCCTGTACAGAAGCTCCCCTCCTTGGTGAGTTTTTTGGTGGATATAGTCATGTGTAGGTATAATGTGGGTGGGAGCTGTTGTTTTCTTTGTTAAATGTGTTTCATACATGTGTCTGCATGTGAGTGTAAAAATATATGTGTGACTTGCATACGTAATTTGTGTGGGGGGAGGGGGGAGTTTGCTGGTATTTTCTTTATTATATGTGTGTGTTGAAAAATACATGTGTTGTTGGTGGAAGGGGGGCTTGTTTTTTTCTGTGTTTGTAACTAATTTTGCATGTTTGTAAATATTGTGCATATTTTTATTAATTGTATATTTTTTTAATATTCAGTTAGACAGATAAATGATGTACTAAAATCATACTTGTCTACCTAAAAAATGCTCTGTTCCTGGGCTTCCCTGGTAATGTAGGATTGCCTGCACCTGTGGTGACACCTTTCTTATCAGTTACCTAGCTCCCCACAGGTGCTGGCAATCCTACATTACCAGGGAAGTCCAGGAACAGAGCATTTTCTCCCTCATGGAGAGGGTCAGGTAGCCAAGTATGACATAAATAATGGGCTGGGTTATCATTATAGGGGTTATTCTAGTCCATTCGGTCCTCTGTGCATTCGCACGGAGGACCGATGGTGCGCGCCTGCGGTCCTGCTGTCCTGCGTTCTCATCGTATTGAGGCAGTGGCACGGGAGCAGGGGCTGGCAGCTGATATCACCGGATGTCAGCTGCCCGCCCATTTCCTGCCAGCATGCACGCATATTTAAGTGACTTAAAAGTCACTTTTATATGTGTGTACCTTCCACATCTTTCGATGGTTGCTGACCATCGAAAGATGTGGGCGGTTACTCGAGGCAAATGAATGAATGTTTATGCTAAACATCCATTTGCAGCATGTGCGGGCGAACCTGCAATGGCAATGTGACAGGGCGCAAAATTTATGGTTTGCAGGAGGGCGCCGGACACCCTAGCACCGGCCCTGCCTTTAACGCAGCATTAAGAGAGTGGTGAGGGATTGTACCATCATCCTGCTCTTACACCTGCGCTAATTACAGTGGTGCAGTGTTACACTGCCTGATAACCACTGAGGGCTTATCCTGCTATTTCAATAGCATTACCATAATAGCCCTGATTTTGCGGAGATTACTCCAGACAAATCACATATATAACCTGCCATTTATATGCCGATAATAGAACCAGCGACACCTGTAGTCGACACCATATTGTTGACTCCTCAACATTTTTTTATTTTCTCATTATAGAATAAATTTCTGCCTGTATCTACCCAGTGGCTATTTACCACACTCCCCAAATAGAGCAATTCAGCTTTATATAAAGAGAGACACGGCACAAGTATTACTGACACTTGAAGTCGACATCATACTGTTGATTCACCCCTTATGTTCATCAGCCATACCAGTGATTTTCACAAATTCAATAGCAGTCCATGGGAGAGTGTTGAAGGATTTCTCACTCTGCCCTAACATCTGCGCTAAATATTGGTGTACAAGGTTACACTGCGTGTTAATACTGGGGGCAAATTGCGCTATCTAACTAGCATTTCTATAGTAGCCCCAATCTAGGGTGACTATCAGAGAAATCGTTGTTAATACTTACCTGCTAGTTGAATGCCAATATTAGAACTGTTGACATTTGAAGTCGACATTATACTTTTTGACTTTTCATTTATGTTCATGTATGTTCACCACTGAATAAAATCTATTTATATCTACTCAGTGGCTATAGACCACACTCCTCAAACACAGCAATTCCAACTGTATATGTGAGGAGACATGGTATGAATATAAATGACACCTGAAGTCGACACCACACCAACGTTAACTACGGATTCCCAATAAATCTAACTATATCTACCCAGTGGCTATAAACCACACTCCCCAAACACAGCAATTCCAGCTTTATATGATGGGAGATAGGGTATGAATATAATTGTATAAGGGATCATACCTTTTATGAATCCACATCTATGTTAACAACTTGCAGATCCCTTTGGAATTCTTCCTGAAGTGGGTCCGCATTGGGATACACAGTTTAGGTGGACTTCAGAGAAAAATTTTTGTGAACTCCATGAACTATTTGTTAAAACTATTCCAGATCGTGTCATTATTATAGATACAGGAGAATGTGTATTTGCAGAATTCCATGTGCATATGAGGATTGAGCCATTCGAACACTCTAATAAAAATTGATTATATTAACTATTAGTGTTGGCTACTTACCCCTGTAATTTGAAATTACAATAAGCAATACTGTGTGTGGAAACAGTGAGCCGCCGTTATTTTAATACACTGTACGTTATGTTTGTGTGTTTTTATATTTCGCTTTTTTAATCAATAAAGAATAAAAGTTACTTTTTATTCGTGATAGTTTTCATAGGTGCACCACATAAGGACATACTCTTCCTCTTCTTGTGCATGTTAATCTTTTGTGTCCAGTGGTAGCACACCTCCAACCATACTCATATACAACCAATGATGTGATAAATGGGGGTTCATTCACGTTAAACCTCCAATAGACGAGGGTCCTGTGCGAATAGCAACCTTTGTTGTGTCTCCACTTCCCTGCTTATTGAAAAGCTAGGGTCCGGGTTCCTGCGCCCCTGGGTTTTCCCAGGCTGTCAGTCAGGGCCTCTTCAAAGGCACCTGCCGCGACATTACAGCGTTCCTGCCACCCTCCATCAAAAGGGATTGCCAGGCGCTACTTCAGAGCCTCAGCAAGGGTGAGTACAAACCCCCACTAGTATAGTTATACGCCGCAGCGCTTATCCTGCAGACGCCGCCGCTAATAATTGGCGCGGCGGAAGGGGTTAATGGCGGCCGCGGCGGGGGTCTGAAGCGCGCCTTGTAGGAAGGCGCACGTACTAGCCCCCACCTGTCCCTACCCTCTACACGCGGGCAGCGCTGTCCCTGCAAGGCGCCGCCGCCATTTTGACTGTCGCGGCGGGGGTTAATGGCGGCCGCGAGGGGGATCTATAGCGCGCCTGAATACACAAGCGCAGCTAACCCTCCAAGCGCCGGCAGACTCTGTCCCTTACTTAAGCAGGGCATAGGCAAAGCTGCGGTGAGGAAGGGGGGGAAGGTGCGCGCTGAGGTGGGCATGGCGCGGCCCTGTTAACACACACACACACTACATGCTGCTCTCTCCTCTTGTCTTTGCAGGCAGACTGCAGCTACTGTAATCCTTTTCAGGGCACTATCTGTCATTTGACTGTGTTTATAGGGACTTACTCCCTTCCAGGACCCTCTCTCCCAGGGGGGATTTGGGTATTGCCCTAGGGTGATCCACTGTCTTGTGTGTGTGTCTGTGTGTGCCTTAAAATAGAGTGGCCCACGTGCAGACATGGCAAGCAGGTCCAAGGCTGCTCAGAAGTCTTTCACCTGCACGGTTTGTTCTAATAAGTTCTCCCAATACTCTGATGGGGGAACTTCAGTCTGTCAGACCTGTGCGGTCTCCCCGTCAGGGTCCCAGACTACCGACACACCAGCCCCCCAGTGGGCTGCAGCCTTAGTCGGCACTATGACTAAGTTGTCTGCGGAGTTGGCAGTATCCCACAGGGCAGAGCCTGCATGGGCTACGGCCTTGTCCAGGTCTGTGGACTCCTTGGCGGGGGCCCTTTCCAAGCCCCAGAGGCCGGGTCCCTTAGCCCAGAAGCGCCCATTTCAGATGATGCTTCAGGGAGAGGACACCGACGAGGAGCCTGAGCCCTTTGAAGAGATGGAAGAGGGCGAGTGGGAGGAGATACAGGATACCCCTCAGGAGGCGGAGCCAACTCCGGTTGGTATAGAAGCCCTTATTCTTGCAGTTAAGGAGGTGTTGCATTTGCCTGAGGATCCTCCTCCGGCTCCCCAGGAGTTGGATTTATTTTGAAATACACAGAAAACCTCTGTGGTTTTTCCTTGCCCTAACCAGGATCAGCTTCTTGAGGCCTGGAAGCGACCGGACAGGCGTTTTCAGGTACCGAAGAGGTTCCCTTCAATGTACCCTTTTGAACCAGCAGCCCTGAGCAAATGGGAAACGCCTCCACCGGTGGACACATCATTGTCAAGGTTATCTAAGAAGACTACCCTGCCAGTCCAAGGGGCATGTTCGCTTAAGGATCCGTCAGACCGGAAAATGGAGGCCACCTTAAAGGCTATGTATACGGCGGCTGGTGCCCAGCTTCGGCCGGCCATAGTGTCGGCCTGGGTAAATAGGGCAAATGCCAGGTGGGCGGAGCTGATCACTGAGGGCCTCGACTCAGGGATGCCAGCAGAGGAAATTCGCCAACTGGCGGAACATATTAAGGAGTCGGCGGGATTCCTTGGAGACGCTGCTAAGGATATTTCCCTTATTTCATCACGCATCTCTGCGAACGCCATTGCAGCGAGAAGGGCCTTGTGGCTGAGGTCTTGGCAGGCTGACGCAGAATCTAAGAGAGCGGTCGAGGGTCTCCCCTTTGCGGGTGATATTCTGTTTGGTCCAGAACTGGACAGATGGATTTCGCAGGCAACGGGGGGAAAATCTGCCTTTTTGCCAACAACGGCGCCGCCTCAGAGACGCCAGTATGCGGGACCCTCTTTTCAATCCTTTCGTCCACAACGTTCCTTTCGTGGCAGAGGAAGAGGCTTCCAATCCTCCAGAGGTACTAGAGCCAGATCTCGACCACAGGCCGCCCCCCGGGTCCAGGAGCCAAAACAGCCCCCAAAGCCGGCAGCATGACGGTTTGCCAGCTTCAGTGGGAGACTGGTCAGTCGGAGCACGCCTCTCCTACTTCAGAACCCAATGGTTCTCCCTAACGGAGGACCCTTGGGTTCGCAGGATTATCTCAGAGGGCTATCGTATACAGTTCGACGCTCCTCCTCCCAACAGGTTCTTCACCACAGCGCTGCCAGAATCCTCGGTCAAGAGAGGTGGGATTCTCCTGGCTATCCAGATGCTGTTGGACTCTCAAGTCATCTGTCCGGTTCCGGTCTCACAGAGAAGGTTGGGGTATTACTCCAATCTCTTTGTGGTGCCGAAGCCGGATGGGTCAGTTCGACCCATCCTAAACCTCAAAGCCTTATACCTACTGGTCTCACACCAACCATTCAAGATGGAGTCAGTCCACTCAGTAATAGCTTCCTTGGAGCCAGGGGAATATATGATTTCCCTGGACATAAAGGATGCTTATCTGCATATCCCCATCTGCAGCCATCACCAGGTTTTTCTACGCTTCGCAGTGGGCAGAAACCATTTTCAATTCAGGGCTCTGCCTTTCGGGTTATCGTCAGCCCCCAGAGTGTTCACCAAGACTCTGTAGGTGGCAATCGCCGCTCTTCGGAGCCAGGGGGTGACGATAATCCCTTATCTGGACGACCTTCTCGTCAAGGCCCCTTCAGTTCAGATGCTCGAGGATCATACCAGGAGGACGATTATGATGCTGACCAGCTTAGGCTGGGTCATGAACTACAAGAAGTCCTCGCTGACCCCTACTCAGAAGATTCGGTTTCTGGGCCTTTGGTTGGACACAGAGGCTCAGAGAGTCTTCCTACCGGAGGAAAAGATTTTGGCCATTCAGGAGCTAGCACGAAGAGTGTTGCTACCTCAGAGGGTCAGTTTGCACCTTTGTGTGCAGTTACTGGGGAAGATGGTGTCGGCTTTTCCAGCACTGAGCTGGGGGCGCTTTCACTCCAGGACTTTTCAGATGGACCTCCTCAAAAAGGGAGCAGGTTCTCATCTATTGCTTCACAGACAGATCCGGTTATCCCCTCATGCCCGTCTATCCTTGACTTGGTGGCTCCAGCGAGATCACTTGAGCGAGGGCCGTCGGTTCGCGATCCACAATTGGACGGTAATGACGACGGACGCCAGTCTGAGCGGTTGGGGAGCGGTCCTCCTAGACCTCAGAATGCAAGGAAGATGGACCACCCAGGAACAGACCTTACCTATCAATGTATTGGAGTTAAGGGCTATTTACAATGCGCTGGTCAGATCGGAGAATCTACTCCAGGGTCACGCGGTGAAGGTCCGCTCGGACAATGCGTCAGAAGTGGCCTATGTGAACAGGCAAGGGGGAACGCGCAGCCGAATGGCCATGACAGAGGTCAGAAGAATCCTTCTTTGGGCAGAGCGTTGGAAGGTGGTTCTGATGGCGGTGTTCCTACCAGGAGTGGAGAACATAGAAGCAGATTTTCTCAGCCGCAAAAGTCTGCATCCAGGAGAATGGTCCCTACACCCAGAGGTGTTTCAAGACCTCACCAGGAGGTGGGGCACTCCCGAGGTGGACTTGATGGCCTCGCGGGAAAATCATCAGCTACCAAGTTATGTGGCTCGCACAAGAGATCCAGGAGCAATAGCAATCGATGCCCTATCAACTCCGTGGAACTACAGGTTTGTCTACCTGTTCCCTCCGCTGCCTCTCCTAGCGCCAGTCTTGAAGAAGCTCAAGAGAGAGTCAGTCCAGGCGATTCTCATCGCGCCGTTTTGGCCTCGACGGTCATGGTTCTCGGACATTCAGAGGATGGCAGTGTACGACGTCCGGTTGCCGCTACGCCAGGACCTTCTACAACAGGGCCCATTTTGGCATCAAAGGTTGACACAGCTCCATTTGACGGCGTGGCTGTTGAGACCGCAGTGTTGAGGGAGAAGGGCATACCTCGTTCGGTAATTCCCACCATGCTGAGGGCTCGTAGACCTTCGTCAGCGGCCCATTACCACCGGATTTGGCGCTCATATTCGAGGTGGTGTGAGGAAAAGGGCTGGCCTTATCGGATTTTCAAGCTCTCACACCTATTGTTGTTCCTACAACGAGGTCTGGATGGAGGCCTTAAGCTAGGATCGCTGAAGGTACAGATCTCCGCGTTATCCATCCTTTTTCAAAGGAGGTTAGCACTTTTGCCTGAGATCCAGACATTTTTGCAAGGGGTCCTTAGAGTGCAACCACCGTTTGCTCCACCGGTTCCTCCATGGGACTTAGACTTGGTCCTGTCGTTCCTCCAGTCAGAGACTTTTGAACCGCTGGAAAGGGTGGAACTTAAGTTCTTGTGTTGGAAAACGGTCCTTCTGCTAGCTCTGGCCTCTGCGCGCAGAGTATCAGAGCTTAGTGCACTGTCCTGCAGAGCTCCATATCTCATTTTTCATGAGGACAGGGCAGAGCTACGCACGACGTCTGCATTCCTTCCAAAGGTAGTTTCCTCATATTATATGAACCAACCTATAGTGGTACCAGCCTTTCAGGGGGACTCTTCTCAACAAGAATCATTGGATGTTGTGCGCGCCTTAAAGATTTATGTGTCTAGAACTCGACGAATCCGTAAGACGGATAGTTTGTTCGTTCTGTATGACGCTTTTCGCCGGGGACGTCCGGCTTCAAAACAGACATTAGCGAGATGGATTAAATTTGCAATCAGAGGTGCCTACTTAAAGGCGGGGAGAGTTCCGCCTTCCTCCCTGACGGCACATTCTACCAGATCTGTAAGCACGTCTTGGGCTGCAAGACGAGGTGCTTCAGTTGCGCAGATTTTCAGGGCGGCCACTTGGTCATCCGTAAATACGTTCGTGCGCTTTTACAGGTTCGACACCTTCGCTGACTCTGCCGCAGCGTTCGGCCGTTTGGTCCTCCAGAATCCCCAGCGCTCTCCCACCCGGGGTCTGGTCTTTGGAACCTCCCCGAAGTGATTCCCAGTGGCCCCTGCTGCATGTCAGAGAAAAGAGGATTTTGGTACTCACCGATAAATCCATTTCTCTGAGATCAGCAGGGGCCACTGGGCGCCCAACCCAGCCTGCGGATCCTGGTCGTTGTGGCTGTACGTGGGTCCAGTTTACTCGCTTGCCTGGTTGTTGTGTTATTTTTGTTTGTTATAACGTTTTTTGTTCCTATCTCCTCTAGTTTACCAATTTTCTCACTGGGGGATGATGGGTCTTGGAGGGGAGGAGCTAGTCTCCCCTGTATTAAAACTAAAGTAGTGCCTAGCTCCCAGCTAACCAAGCTCCAAAACCCGAAGTGATTCCCAGTGGCCCCTGCTGATCTCAGAGAAATGGATTCTCTATTTTTTCACAGTGTTTAAATTTCTGTAAATTGTATTTATTTATTTATTTATTAAGTTACTTATATAGCGCACACAGATTCCGTAGCACTTTACAGAGTATAGTTGAACATTCACATCAGTCCCTGCCCCAGTGGAGCTTACAATCTATATTCTCTACCACACATGTACACGCACACACAGACATTCTAGGGTTTATTTTGTTGGCAGCCAATTAGCCTGCCAGTATATTTTTGGATTGTGGGAGGAAACCAAAGTACCCGGAGGAAACCCACGCAAGTACGGGGAGAATATACAAACTCCGCACAGTTTGGGTCATGGTGGGAATCAAACCCATAACCCAGGGGTTCCCAATCTTTTTTGATTCACGGCACCCTAGAGTATCAAAAACATTTTCACGGCACCCCTAGGCCAAATTTTTATTTATTAGATTGGGTTTATATGTGATTCTTAGGGTCAGTTATGTGGTAACGGGCAGGAGTTGCTTCTGTTTATACACATTTTATAATTGGCAGCCACCAGCACTTGTTTTGCTCATAAATAATTAGCCATTAATAATTTGAATTGGTCCTGGATCACCAACCCAGGGCACCCCTGCAAGTGTCCTGAGGCACCCCAGGGAGCCACGGCACACAGTTTGGGAACCACTGCCATAACCTCAGTGCTGTGAGGCAGTAATGCTAACCATTACACCATCCGTACTGCCGTAAATATTGCAATACTTTATGGGTTACCAATAGAGGGCAGCAGATTGTCAATTGTGGTATCGAACCATCATAGTTCAAGAAAATCCGCATCTGTACAAAACGTTGCCACATCATATAGTGTCTGTCCTGTTATATAGGATTTCTAGAAGAACTCTGCACAGGAGCCAGCACCGCCATCTTGTTCTATGTCAGATAACCGCAATACATCCTGTCCAGGACCAGCCTTGATGCTAGAACTTTTGAAGCCACTGATACTGTTTAGGGTCTGCTCAGCAAGACTGGCTGTTCCAGAATCTAGTGCACTCATAAGTCTCAGCACAAATTCAAGTTTGCTCCTGGTATCGGTACACTACAAGTCCCAGACTATTACAATGTGCCATTTACACGGCATAAACACATTCTTGTGATGTATTGTACACCATTTAAGTTGTATAAGCACATCCTTATGATGGGTTGGGATCATTTGGTCTATTGCATTATGGTAGAAAGTCATTAGGTCGAATCCATTAGGTCGACATGCTAAAAGGTCGACATGATTCTAGGTCGACATGGGAAAAGGTCGACATGATTCTAGGTCGAAAGGTCATTAGTTCGACAGGTCATTAGTTCGACAAGGTCATTAGTTCGACATTGTCTATGTCGACATTCACAAGGTCGACATGGGGTTTTTCACTGTTTTTTTACCTGAATGTCAACACAGTCGACATGGACACAGTTTAAAGTGCACTGCATCCCCTCGCATCGCTCGCTGCGCTCGCGATGCGTCGGGCACGGTGCCTCGCTACGCTCGGCACACTATTTTATTCTCCCACCATGCCCTAGTGGATGGTAGGGCATGAAATACCGCCTGTCGGCACATGTTGGCTCAAAAAACAGTGAAAAACTCCATGTCGACCTTGTGAATGTCGACATAGACAATGTCGAACTAATGACCTTTCGAACTAGAATCAAGTCGACCTTTTCCCATGTCGACCTAGAGTCATGTCGACCTTTTAGCATGTCGACCTAATGGATTCGACCTAATGACTTTCTACCATAATGCAGTAGACCAAATGACCGCATCCCCTTATGATGTATTGTGCAGCACTTACAATGTATAAACCTTATTTGTGTTGTACTGTGCAGCATTTACTCTGTACAAACAGGGCGGCAGTTCGCCCCTCACCCCCAGCGAACTATGTAAAAAAATTGCTGCCCCGGCGTCCCTGCAGTGCTGGGGCGGTCAGGGGTGTCCGTGCCGTAGGGGTACCTGCGGTGCCGTCATGTGTATAAAGCTGGCTGCGGCCGGCGGGGTCCCTGTAGTGAATAGCAAATAACTAGCGCTATTCACGCGGCGGCGCGGGAAGCGCTAGTTATTTGCTATTCACTACAGGGACCCCGCCGGCCGCAGCCAGCTATATACACATGACGGCGCCGCAGGTACCCCTACGGCACGGACACCCCTGACCGCCCCAGCACTGCAGGGACGCCGGGGCAGCAATTTTTTTACACAGGTACCAACCCCCCTCCTCCCTCCCCCCGGCACCGGGGCGCCCCCACCCCGACTCGCCTGGGGCGCTCCGGTGCCCTGCACCGGCCCTGTGTACAAACATCTATTGAAAGAAATAACATATCGCCAAGCTTGTGAATATGTCATATGCGTTTAATGGTACACCATATGGTAACATAGCAATATCCAAGCATGTATAACAAGTGTGCTAGTATAATGTTGTATACATTAAGTGGAAATCTTTTCAAATTCTGGTAGAGTTAAACATTACATTTTTTTTGTAGACGATATCTATTAATTTTCATCATGAAGACTAGACTATGGAATCAAGTTCAGTTAAAGTCACAAATATTTTATTGGAAAATGGTTGAAGGTGGAGCACTACATTTGTGTTTGGGTGCAGAATATACTAAGCTGGCTTACCCCCAAGCCTTAATAGCAGCCATAATTGTGTGAGTGCGTATGTATGTATGTATGGCTACATTAGATACTGTACACAGAAAGTGGTACTCACAGACTTAATGAACCACAGAGATCCTTGTTCAAGATTCTATGTTTTGGTTTTATTCAAACCTGATGACAGTTTGAATAAAACCTAAACATCCAGGGTCTGCTGGTGAGGCCCCGGTTCTGCTCCCCCCCTCACAGCCTCTCTCCTCAGCTCAGCACCTGCTGCTCTGTGCTGAGCTGGGGAGAGAGACAGCGGGGGCAGCAGCAGCAGTCTGTCACCTCTCTCCCTCTCGTTTATTTATTTTTTCACGGGGCGTGGCAACCACATTTTTCTTAGCACTCCCACAAAGCGGCTGGCTACCACCCCCAGACACCTACTTCCTATCAATAACCTTACAAATGGCGTGCGTTTAGAAAAAAAGTGCATGAGTTCATTGATGAATGGCCTCGTGCATGCGTACTGAGAACTGTACGAATTTACGGTGTATCAATGATTGTCCTCTGTTGTGCGATCAGGTCTGAATTGTGCCCTATATGTTGCTTATATAAACCATGCTGCTATTACTTGTGAAGTCTCCCTTCTGTTTTGCACTTTTCTTTTGTTCAAGTGCTTTTTTGGTCAATAGATATTTTTTTATGGATGTGCCGGCTTTTGACTTTTTTTTTTTATATATTAGAGCTCATATATTATTTATTTATGACAGTGGTTCCCAAACTCAGTACTCAAGGACCCTCAGCAGATTTTCTAGGTCACCTGTGCACTCATTACTCACAGGCACATTTTAAAAGATCCGCAGCTGCAGCTAATTACTTCACTTGTGATTAGGGGCCAAATGTACTAAGCTACAAAAAGTGATGCAGTTTGAGTATCCCTTATCCAAAATACTCGGGACCAGCAGAATTTTGGATAACGGATTATTCCGTATTTCAGAATATTTTTATAATTCAATAATGTATCTTGAGGTACCTTACATTTATGTTGTACAAACACATCAATCACATGAAATACACACAAATATATTTTATTTGTGCATAAAACAAGGTTTCAAAACATGAAACCAGTTAAATATCATATCCCCAGTAGTGCTTTTAGGGCAAAACATTTTTTTTCACATTCTGGAATGTACGGTTTTTGGAATTATTTGCATAACAGATATTTGGATAAGGGATACTCAACCTGTGCAGAGGAGAGTGATAAACTACCAGCCAATCAGCTCCTTTTCAAACAACAGCCTGTAGCATGGCAGTTAGGAGGCGATTGGCTGGTAGTTCATCACTCTCCACCTTATCACATGCACCGTGGGGGTCCTTGAAGACCAAGTTTGGAAAACAATGCTCTATCCAGTCTTGCATATTACACAATTACTAAGATACACATTATGCAAATATTTTTTCAACTCCTCTAAACAATATCTGTAATCTGTGCCTTCTGAGGTCATCACTTAGGAATAGGTACATATTATACCCAACTGTAAATCTGAACATGATTACAGATATTTACATTTTGCAAACTGTATAAAAGCAAATGCCCTGCGGCCTTTATATCATTGTCAAAATCTTCAGTGATTTCTAATCGTTACCTTTGTAATCTACAGGAGGGGGAGCAATATTCCATATATAATATGATCTAGTATCTGTAAGGAAGCATTCATTACATCTCTGTCATGCTCAGCTGGGCCCAATATAACATTATTATACAATAACTTGTAGCATGGGGATGTTCAATTGAAAATCACAGTACAAATGTGTATTTATAGCATCAATATAGCATATAGTATACTTTTCACCAAGAGTGCTGCAGAAAATGAGTAGTGGAACGATGAAATAGTTACAAGCCAGCAACATATATAATTCATTATTTATTTTACTTTTCTTATATAGTAACTTTGTCAGTACTTGGGTTGTATTTGGTTATATACTTGGTAAAATCTGTGCATCCTATAGACACTCCAGGTCCCCATTTGGAGTAAGGACAGAGAGGTTT
The DNA here is from genome assembly GCF_055691185.1 of Crinia signifera. NCBI lineage: Eukaryota > Metazoa > Chordata > Amphibia > Anura > Myobatrachidae > Crinia > Crinia signifera. Next base: position 373,203,964 of record NC_139217.1, read on the forward strand.
CCTCGTGCATCCTGATCCAGTTCAATCGCTTGAAACAGTGACTTGAAATTGCCAGCACCAAAGCCCTGAAATGATACATGTAGAATATTTACTGTGGTTCCGATCATAGGGTTCAGCGCTGAGAGCAGGGACGTGCAGGCAGGGGAGGCAGTGCCTCCCCTGTCATTAATGATTAAAATAATACAAAGAAGATACTGGTGACACATATTCTGTGATAAGTATTTTCCTTATATTAATCTAATCATTTTTAATGCTGCATAGCCAGTTTAAATTGATTTTGGAGGCACGGAAAGCGGTGCCTCCATCTTTCCATTAGAATAGCTGGAAGCAGGGGGCAGGCAGGGGGTAGGCAGGGGGTGGGGGCAAGCAGAGCGCTGTAAAAGCCCATTAAAATACTATTAAAAGCGGCACCTTCACAAATGCCTCAGTGACAGTGGGAGTGCTTTTAGCCAATATGACGCCCCTGTCACTGAAGCCGATTGGGCCAGAGCATCTGTACTGTAATGCCCTACCTAGTCTCCGTCTGCCGCGGTGGGGATACTAGCCGCGCTAGTCGCACACCCCTGGAGATCCTGTGCTGGGGATAGGGGTACCTGCTGTAACTTCAGGGCACCTGATCCTGTATGTGCTACTCCGTGCTGTGCCAGTCTGCACTCTGGTTCCGCAAGCCAGAAACCTGGCTGCCCGCTGCCCAGTCTGGCGTCACGTGGCTGTGGCACTACTCACCACGGTGCTGGACTGGTTTCAGGGCTGCAGCTTGTTCCCTTCCTGCCAGTGCCAGTCCTATCGTGCCTGGTCCCGGACTAGCTGCTAGCGACACACAACCCCCCCACCCGCCCAGCAGCAGCGCGCTGCCTGCTAGGAGCACCAAGGTGCCGGCAGCAGTGACAGGGCCCCCGCCCGGCAGCAGCGCGGTCCATACGATGTGACAGGAGAGGGGACACACAACCCCCCCCCCCCCGCACCCGCCCAGCAGCAGCGCGCTGCCTGCTAAGAGCACCAAGGTGCCGGCAGCAGTGACAGGGCCCCCGCCCGGCAGCAGCGCGGTGCATACTGAACAATGTGACAGGAGAGTGGACACACAACCCGCCTGCACCCACCCAGCAGCAACGCGCTGCCTGCTAGGAGCACCATGGTGCCGGCAGCAGTGACAGGGCCCCCGCCCGGCAGCAGAGCCAACCACCCGGCCAGCAACATTGTGAGCCTGGAGCTGGCCGCAGCACCCAGCATGCGGTAAGCTTACCTGGATGTCATATTATTCAATGTTACAAAGGGGTGACGGTGGAGTCATTATATGGATGTATATATGGATGGATGATGTGGGAATCATTGTATGTATGGACGTATATGCAGTATGTACTGTTTTTATGTATGTATGTATGTATGTATGTATGTATGTATGTGGGAGGCTATGTATGTATGTATGTATGTATGTATGTATGTATGTATGTATGTATGTGGAAGGTAGTGGATGTATGAGGAAGGCTATTTATGTAATGTATGTGTGAGGAAGGCAGTGTTTATATGTGGAAGGCAGTGTATGTATGTATGTATTTATGTGGAAGGCAGTGTATGTATGTATGAGGTAGGCAGTGTATGTACAGTATGTGTGAGGAAGGCAGTGTACCTATGTATGTATGTATGTATGTATGTATGTAGAAGGCAGTGTATGTATGTGGAAGGCAGTGTGTGTATGTATGTATGTATGTATGTATGTATGTATGAGGTAGGCAGTGTATGTACAGTATGTGTGAGGAAGGCAGTGTACCTATGTATATATGTATGTATATAGAAGGCAGTGTATGTATGTGGAAGGCAGTGTGTGTGTGTGTGTATGTATGTATGTATGTATGTATGTATGTATGAGGTAGACAGTGTATGTATGTGTGAGGAAGGCTGTGTTTATATGTGGAAGGCAGTGTATGTATGTGTGTATGTGGAAGGCAGTGTATGTATGTGGAAGGCAGTGTGTGTGTGTGTGTGTGTGTGTGTATGTATGTATGTATGTATGTATGTATGTATGTGGAAGGCAGTGTATTTATGTGTGGGGAAGGCAGTGTGTGTGCATGTATGTATGTATGTATGTATGCATGTATGTATGTATGTATGTGGAAGGCAGTGTATGTAGGTGGAAGGCAGTGTATGTATGTGTGAGGAAGGCTGTGTGTGTGTGTGTGTGTGTATGTATGTATGTATGTATGTATGTATGTGGAAGGCTATGTATGTATGTATGTATGTGGAAGGCTATGTATGTATGTATGTATGTATGTATGTATGTATGTGGAAGGCAATGTATGGATACCTACGCTATTAGGATGCTGGCGGTCAAAAGACTGATCTTGGCACCCCGAATCTGAGAATCATGACAGGGGTTTCGTAGCACCCTTCCCCTCTTCCTCTACCCTCCTAACCCGCCCTTCCATCAGACTAACCCTTCCCCTCCCCACTAGTGCATAAACCTAACCCCCCTTTGAAGTGTCTAAACCTAAACACGCAACCTAACCCTAACCTTCCCCTGCAGCCTAAGTCGCCCCACTAGTGGCTAAACCTATCCCCCCTTTTCCCAGCCTCCCGCTCCCCGCATACTTACCATTCGGGATGCCGTCTGACAGCAGTCCAGCCTCTATGCAGTTCCAGCGCCGGTCTTTCTGAAGTCCTGATGCCAACATCGGTATACTGAATTTTGTTATCAGGACCGCCAGGATGCTGTATGTATGTATGTATGTATGTATGTATGTATGTGGCAGTGTGTGTGTGTGTGTGTGTGTGTGTATGTATATAGATCTATCTATCTATCTATCTATCTATCTATCTATCTATCTATCTATCTATCTATCTATCTATCTATGTGTGAAGCAGTGTATGTATGACCTTTATATATAAGAGCAGCAGTGTATGGATCTATATATGAGATTCAATGAAATACATAAGAGAGAATGCGTGAGAAATAAAGATAGAAATGCAAATATGAGAGCTGAGATAAATACATAGTCCTACCCCTCTGCAACAGATGGAAGCACAGTGACCAGCACTGTCCTGGTGACCCCATCACCCACACTGCCCCCACCAGCCAGCACGCGGGACACACAGAGTTTTAATAAAGGATAACTATTGAAAAAAAAATCTTCACAAAGGAGTGGGCTGCTTACTGTGCCAACATTAAAATGGTGGCAACACTTACCAACCTTCTTGTGCAGCAATAGACATGCTGACTTGATTGGGGACCTGAGTTGGGGGGGGGGGGGGCCCTTAAGAAAATTTGCTATGGGGCCCACAAAGTTTTAGTTACGCCTCTGGCTAGCAGTGAAAGCTCCTCCGCCTGCTGCTAAGCTCCTTCTCTGGCATCCGTTCCCTGAGCCCCGCCGCTAATTTCATCCTCCAGGACAGCTCCCTGAGTCTTGCCGCTGCAGTTTGTTCCTCCTTCCGTGAGAACCGCACCTGTTCCCGAATCATGCCATCTCTTGGGGTTTGCCGTTCTAGCGCTCACCACCTCTGCCAGGGTCAGACACTTATGACCCTTCTAGATAGGATTCTTGGTGAGTACCCTGTAATGTTACCCCAGCCATTACCTGTTGCTTGCCCTTCTGTAGTGTGGATGCCATATAATGTTGCTAATGGCACCTGGGTACCCCCACATGTGTGCAGTGTGGTACTGTACTGCAGGGCAGAACCAGCCCAGGCACAATATTCCGTGCCCACTGCACATGCACTGTACACATCCATGGTGAATGTACCAGCTAAGGGCCTGGTGACATTTGCAGATGCCCATTATTTTTAAATGTGTACTTATATACTATACAGTAGATATAAATGGTCACTATAGGGGGTAAGAAATAGGTCATGCCATACTGTAGGTTTGTACAATATGAATTAATACATATTTGAAGATTACTGTACAGGCCAGGAGGGCGAGAGCGGTGGTGGCTGGACTTCAGCAACGAGATATGCCTCACCAGCCATTGACCTCACCGCACGTCACTGGCTGAGAGTGCTTGTGGAACCCTTATTCAGGTCCATTTGTTGGCCCGGGTGTGTTCGTACAGGGCCGATGTTTGCGCTTTGTGCATTTCTGTGCATGCATAGGTGCCGATTCTGTGGGTGTTCAAGGGTCCGAGCACCCACGGAAATTGATGAGCACCCATGGGCCCGAGTCCTGCTGCTGGGCCGCCATATTAACTTGCTAATTTGCGACTGCAGCACCCACATTGTCAGACCCGCCACCTGGGAAACAGTATGCCGGGAAGAGTGTATTATGACCGCGGAGTACCTGCACTGTGGGGGCATTTATGTATGTGAAACTCTGTTGCCGTAATTTGAATATTGGAGACAACTGTGCTACATAATATAAATTGGTATTATTTTGTGGCCACACCCCTTCCCCATGAAGCCACTCCTCTATATTTTTGGCTTGAGCACCACCAGCAAAAACATAAATCGGCACCTATGTGTGCATGCACCGATGGCGAACAAACTTTGCTGGGTGCAAACGCTGGGCGTTCTCATGCTAGTGCAGCCGTGACAGACATGCAAAGGGCAGGTAGCTGACATCACCGATGTCAGCTGCCCGCCCACTCCCCCCCCTCCCCCGAGCGTGCACGCATATGTAAGGTTGCTCAGAGCAACCTTACATATGTGTGCACCTTCCACATCTTTCGATGGTCGGCGACCATCGAAAGATGTGGGAGGGTCCCAGTGGCAAGCGAATGGATGTTTATGTAAAACATCCATCCGCAGCCACTGCGCCTTGCGAATGGCGGGCCGGTGTACCATGTCGACATTCGGGACCAAAAACCGTTGAAAAACTCATGTCGACCTTTTGATGGTTGACCTTGCCATTGTCGACCTAATGCTTGTGTTGACCTTCCAACCCTATCGACCTCCGCCATGTTGACCTATTTTAGGTGTCAACCTCCAGTGGTCAACCCAATGCACGTCGACCTAAATTGACCCAAAGACTCATACCCTTAAATAAAAGGTGTTTAAATAAGAATGTTCTAGAAACATGGCTGTTGTTTCTGCTCCCCTTCCATGCATGCTAACCTGATGATTATGACGCTGAATAACTTCAAGGAACAAAGTGGGTCTGTCCTGGACTGGCTTAGTAAAGATCTGCATCAAGTATCCTTTCTCGTCAAAATCCACCAAGATTTTTAGCTCCTAAAATGAGGAGATTAAAGTTATTACAATACTACTGAATGAGCGGGAAGATGATTACTTTACCACAACACCGGCACCAACCTCCAGTTTGTCAATGTTTTCTTTAACTTGTATTTTTGCTGTTTGCAAATTTTCCCTCAGTGTTTGATAATAGGTGGGCGGCACACACATGAATTCCATGCCCCTTTCTTTCAAATTGGAAATCTGCAGAAAAAATTTTCATTTACAGTGTACACACAGTGTCAGTTATTCTTAGAAGTGGTTGATATAACAAGCTGGGAACAGAGTGAAAAAGTTGCCCGTACCAACCAATCAGCTTTTTGGCTATCATGTACTTTCATGTAATTTTTACCTCGATTAATATAAAGAAAGAAAAAGGTTTTGCTCAGTGGATGCACACCAGGAGGAGTTGGTTTATGTTTTATTTAAGACTTAACCTTTATTGGTTTATTTTAAAAAAGAAACCAATAAAGGTTAAGTCTTAAATAAAACATAAACCAACTCCTCCTGGTGTGCATCCACTGAGCAAAACCTTTTTCTTTCTTTATATTAATCGTTGTACCCATTTGCCCGGATAGCACACCCGCCCAACCAATCAGAAAATAGGCGGCCTTTTCCAATAGGAAAACTACTCCCCCCAGAATTGTAAAAATATACAAGAGAGGGTAAGGAAACAGAGTGCGGATCCCAACTTCCCCTTCCCCCATTCCCAGTATATTGAATTTTTACCTCGATGCTGATTGGATTTTATAGGCATATTTTCTTCTGGTACACTTCGGGTGCCGGATGACTCGCTGTCAGTCGGTATCTCAGCGGTCAGTATACCGATGCTGAAGTCCCAACTGCCCGAACCAACAGGGCTATTCTCCATTGTGGGGTCCAGGACCCCCATAGAGGGAGAATAGAACCTGTGGCAAGCGAAGCGATCCACCAAGCCCGCAGAGCTGTGAGTGCAGCAAGCCTGCAAGGGCTTTTGTTGCGCACCCCCCTCTGTCAGAGTACCGGTGGATGAGATTCTGATGTCATCCGCCGACCATCAGCCAGTCATACCACACCCATACACTAACTCTTTTCCCTGCTATATATACATCAACCTCTAAATACTGTATAGGTCAGTGTTTGTGATAATGAGGTACAGAGACACTTACCGCAGTGATAATGTCGCAAGTGTTCAGAGCAATGTGCTGAACCCCCGGGCCACCATAATATTCAACATATTCCTGTGATGGACAACAAATAAATATAACTTTTTATACCTATATACATTATTCCTATAGGCAGTCAGACTCAGAATAAGAACCTGCTATTACCGTGAAAAAGAGAAAATAACTGGAATAACTACAATCAAATTAGTAGCAAGTTATCCTATTTTCTGAATTGACAATTGGGTGCAGATATTCACAATGTTGTCAATAATGTTGACACCGTGTTATTGATAACATAATGTCTGAGGAAGCCGCTGATAACCGGAGGCGGAGAAATGCGTTAGTGGAGTTCTGTGCTTTGTTCTTTGGTAGCATTATTCGCTTTTTAGAGCAAAATATGTCTATTGAAATATTTTTAGGACATAATGAACAAATGTGCTGTACTTATTTGCCTTTTAATCATCATAAAGGCGAATCCAGACCAGGCAGAATTGGAGTGCTAACCAAGGCGGGAGACTTAACCTTTTAAATGACCATCCAGGTGGCCACCCCGTGTATGACTAGTTGCAGCAGGAGTGTTAACTATATCAGTAGTAACAATCAGCTATCATCATGATGTCGCTTTTCTAACACCTACTAATGGAAAATAACCTCTGCTATAATAGGATTGTTTTTTCTTGTTCAACTAATCCTGAGTTCAAGAAATTCATTTACACTGTCCTAGTGCTGGATAACTAGAACTAAACTGTCGCAATTAGCTTACTAATTTCGGTACTTGTTTTCTAGCACGGCGCCCACGATTTTGATTGTATTGATCGGGTCGGAAAAATCACGTTGATCGCATCGCATGCCAACCAAATCGCATGCTATGCGATCGACGATTTTTACATTGGAATCAATGTAAAATGGTCCCTGAGACCCAATTTTACATTGATTTCAATGTAAAAAGCCCCCAAACCCTCCATTTTAATAGCAAACCCCCCCTGATGGGCAAAATGGCCCTCCATTGTTAACGCCACCCCACTATTGACGCCAACCCGAAGCGTAGCGAGCCCGCGAGGGGCGGCGGTACGCGTCCTCCGACCTTTTTTCATACCCCCACTATCCACGCTGGCGTGGAGTTGATTCTATATAGTGTGGCGAGCGCAGCGAGCCACCGAGCCCGAAGCGTGGCAAGCGCAGCGAGCCCCGCGAGGGGCCGCGCATAACTTCACAGATATGCGCTACCCACGCTTCGGGTTGGCGTCAATAGTGGGGTGGCGTTAACAATGGGGGGGCATTAACCATACTTTATAACCATATACAATGAGAAATTGGCCATATTGGCCCATTTCCCATTGTTCCCTATGTAAAATCGGGTTGATGGCATCGCGGCCCATTATAATGGGCCGCGACTGACGTGATCAACCCGATTTTAACTTTAAAAATAATTTAACATTATTCTCTATGGGAAAATCGCGTTGATCGCGGCCCATTAAAATGGGCCGCGCTGGACCTGATCAACGCGATTTTCTCTTTTACCGGCAAATACACTGGTGATTGACAGAAAATCGGGTCCATCGCGTCGATCGCATGCCTTAAGTACCTTAAACTTAAGGCATGCGATCAACCCGACGGGCGCCGTGCTAGGAAACAAGTACCCTAATTTCATCATTGCTGTTACTACCATCTCTTGGTATGGGCTATCTGTTTTTTAGAGTTTAATGTGTTACATTGTATCCTTTATTTATATTTTTATATTTTATTAAATTGGTTTACTTGTCAAGGGTAGTCTTATTTTAGTTTTTAAGATACTGGCTTAATTGTGGAATTGGACCCACCACACAACTCTGTTGCGGTTTTCTCTTGAACATTTGTATACCCCATTCATCAAATGATGTTGATATGTTGAAATAATGCTATTTCATTTTGACACTTTATTGTATAATCTGTTCACTAGACTATGTACATGATTTATTTGTATTGTTCTGTTCTTTTATGCTTCATAGAAAGTAAAAAAAAAACATTCTGCCATTACAGTCTAGATTTTAGGCATATGCATGGTTAAGTTAAGATGGTTAAAACTCATTCACCGAGTTAGTAATTACATAGAAACATAGAATTTGACAGCAGATAATGTGCACACTAGCTCCCATTCACTGCAGGAGGCATAGATTTTAGATAGTGTGGCAAGCGCAGCGAGCCACCGAGCCCGAAGCGTGGCGAGCGGACGCGCAATACATGTAAAGTAATATGCTTCCGCTTGCCATGCTTCGGGCTCGGTGGCTCGCTGCGCTCACCACACTATCTAAAATCAACTCCACGCCGACGTGGATAGTGGGGGTATGAAAAGGTCGGAGGACGCGTACCGCTGCGCTCGCCACGCTTTTGGTTGGCGTTGGTCCTGGGGGTGGCGTTGACAATGGGGGGGGGGGCATTTAACATTGTAAGGACCCATCAGGGTGGTTGTACATTAAAAGTCAGTAAGGTCAGTCCCGGGCCAATCTTATTGTTTCCAATGTATGACTTATATCATGTACCTGTATCTGGGATTTCCTCTTCCCTGGAGCAGGCTCATTAATGGGCATCTTGATGGTCTCTTCATAGTTGGTGACCACAATAGAACGGAGGGCACTGAACTCTGTGTAAAGTTGTTTGTCATCCACAGACCAGAAACGGTGAAACAAGAGGGTCTTCTGGTACCTGCACAATAATTATTATACTGAGGTGGAGGATTTTTCACTTTTCAAATTTAGATAAAGTGGATTCGGAGATGAAGGTGAGTATAAAAGGACAAATTAATAGAATGAAATAAAAGTTAGACAATAGTATAAGCTAGCAGCTGTCCTGTAACAAGACATAGTTAAGGCATCACAACAAGTAATACGATGTAGTATGTACAGAGCACCAATATTACCCCGATGCTGCATAGTACTGTATATAGACTGTTTTATATATAATAAAATCACAGAAACAAGAAATGAAGAGGTCCGTATGATGACAGAAAGATTAAATATGTAATGAGAGAAAAAACAAGACATATAAAAGGAGTTATAGAATAATGTAGCTCAAATACCAGAAGGTTCAAAAAGGTTAGTACAACATAGAACAGATATGAGGAATAAACAGAGAGGAAAGCACACAGACAGCACAGAACAAACTACAAACAGTTATAGTGATGTCAGTTATTTGGTATATATCATAAGTTACACAAATTCTATATTTACCAATCAACAACTGAGACCATTTCATCATCAGGCTGATTTCCCACCACGTGATCAATGAAATTTAATTTACAACAAGGCCTGTGAAATAAACAAAACTGTAGCATTAATATGAGTCCTAAAGGTGGTGAGCAAACTGTAATAAAGGTAGGACAGCGGGAGAGGGAATGGAAATTATTTCCAGGGAACGATATCACAAGCAGACTTTATACAGGTGAGGGGACAAGACGGATTATAGAGAATGGACAGTCCTGGACTATAGCAATAGCAGCATGCTAGTACAGTACTTCATCTGTAAATCATCATTGCAGTGTGACACTGCTCTTTCATGTATAAAGGAAGAAAACATCACAACGGACAGTTCTTTGGTTCATATGGAAATAAAACCAGTAAACTGCTATCAGAGCTGTGAATCAAAGTCCCTCTATTCTCCCAATACCAAGACAGGTACTTACAGTTTTGGCAGTAGCGGATCCTTAAACAGAGGTGGTTGAAATCCTGGTAAGAAAAGGCCAGTGTAGTCCAGATTCTCCACCAATGTATGAGTTGTGTCTCCATACTGAATGCAGAGAAGAAAGACTGTTCAGCTTATACATCCATCAGTATGAAAAGAACTTCATTTATTTTTATTTTTTATTTTGGGAGAAATACTGAGAGAATACATCTAAACTCTCATGCAATAAGTAAGGCTCAAATAATGAGTATTTTGGCAGAATTAACTGTCAAGTCCAGTGGTTTGCAAATTCGGGGCCATATTCTGGTTCACTCTCAGAGGCAAATTCCTTCTCAAATAGACAAAACCATGTGCACTGCAGGGGGGGGGGGGGGGCAGATTTACCATGTGCAGAGAGAATTAGATTTGGGTGAGTTGTTTTGTTTCTGTGCAGGGAAAATACTGACTGCTTTATTTCTACACTAACTCTCTCTGCACAAGTTATATCTGCCCCACCTGCAGTGCACATGGTTGTGTTCATTTGCGACGAATTTACCTCTGAGAGTGAACCACAATAAGGGCATCGGTCCTCAGGAACCCACACCATTCACATTTTCCTGGTCTGCTAACAGGTGTACTCATTACTGACTACATCTCCAGCTCCCAGGCCATCAACATCCCTCTCCGGCTCTCAGGCCATAGACATTCATCTCCAGCTCCCAGGCCACTGATACTTACCTACGTCAGATGCCTCCTGTCATAACCGACTTTCACACCATTAACCATTAACCCTCTCAGTTTCCAGACTGACAATCATTGAACTCTACGACTTTCTCAAGACTTCCAGTATACATTCTTTAGTCCTCTTTCAACAATCAGCTTATTCCAGAGGACCAGGACAGGGAACCGCGACCTGCTCGTCCGGCGCAGCTAAGTCCAAAGCTCCTTGCGGGGCTCCCTGGTGAAAACCACCGGCGAGTTAGACTCCGCGCCCCTGTTCCTGGTCTCCGCCAATCCTCTGGTTAAGCTGCTCCCTGGTGTCCCAATGCATGTCCTCATAATACATCAAACAACCCTGTTTCCTGTTTCCAGCACCCTCCACTGGCCCATCCAGATCACAGCCGGGAACACAGAACACTCATGACCTATTTCTACTTGTTATATGAACAGAAAACTATGTGGAGTTTATATAGCAAGTATAAGACAACCCTGTGAGTCAAAAAATTGACATTGGTTCTTGGGATCTTACAGGTGTCAGGACATTTTCAGAATCATATAAAAGGAATAGCTAAATAAACATTTAATACCGTTTCAATCACTGCGAATTTCACTCTTCCATATTTGTCTTCTTCAATCCAGGGCTCCTTTGCTATTGTAGCACCTCTGTCTCTGGCTTTCTGGTAATAAATTATATAGTAATCACACATCTTTATGGTATCAGAATAAAACAAGTTTAAAGCGTTGGATGACAGACTGCATATATATTTCAATTGCTTTGCTGAAGCTGGACCAATCTAAATCAAATCAATATTTGGTGTCACCACCCTTTACCTTCAAAACAGCATCAGTTCTTCTAGGTACACTTTCCCAAAGTCAGGGAGTTTGTAGGATTATAGTCAGGTGTATAATTACCCTATCATACCAGACAGGTGATAATGATCATCATTTTCATATGTAGGTTGAAACACAGTCATTAACTGAAACAGAAATAGCTGTGTAGAAGACTTAAAATTGGGTGATGACCAGCCAAACTCTGCTACAAAGATGAGGTTGTGGATGGGCGTGGCCTGGACGGACATGAAGTAAGACGCACCTTACTGAGCTCCGGCGCTATCCCCGCTTCCAACAACGCCGATCACTGCCCGGGGGTCCCCAGAGGTCAACACCTGCAGCCCTCAGCCCTAAGAGATCCCCCTGACTGCTGGTGAGTCGCGCTGCGGAGCCGGGGGGGGGAACAATCCCTCCCTGCGGGTTGCGGCCCTCACCTCTCCTCATCCTGCGGCCTCGATTGTGGGGGAAGCCCGGTGACTGAGCTCCGTGCTCCGGGGGGCGGAGCTCGGCTGTGCGCCGATACCGCCGGACCTCCGGAGGCTCCCCGCTCGACCCCCCTCTCACCTGCACATAAAGACATCTGGGGGCTGGGGCATAGGAGCTCCGGGAGACGCCGGGACGCAGCTGTCCCCCTCGCTGAGCCCTACACGCGGCGGCCATCTTGAAGGACCCGGTAATCGGGCCTTGTGACGGACGCCACCAGAGGACGGCGGGCAGTGACCCCAGCTGCCCCACTACTCCCCCAGACCACTGTGCGGAATACAGAGAGGTGGGAGATACCTGTGCTGTTCTCCTCTCTGGGGCCAGTACCCACAGTAAAGAAGCGGCGGCCATATTGGTTGTGGCACCTGCTGAGTGCCCTGCACTATACACAGTTTGGCCTGCCTGGACCCCCTGGCACCTCAGATTGCATAGTGCTGGCATCTCTAGGACTTCCACCTAACAGTGAGTAAATACCCACACATGCCTATACCTAGAGGGTTCTTGCCGCACCATCAAAAGTATAATAGCTGGCCCCTGCGGTGTTAAACCTGAGCTACCCCCAGACTGTATCTAATACAGGAGAATAGAGAAACCTGCTTCTATAAGCTGCACAGCAGCACTTGCCACATTGCTAGCAATACAATAGGCATTACTGAGCCTACTGCTCCACCTAGTGGCTTCTGACTATAGCTCAGCTTAAACTATTCTCCATGTCTAGGTGAAACTACACTCTAGAATGATCTATAAGCACCTGGATACCCAAGAAGCATGATCTAATTCCTGTCTAATTAAACAACACCTCCTCTATCTTACAATTCCCATCCATACATAGAGCTTTTTGCTAAGGTGATCTCCCCAATATGCCTTCCAAACGCTGCAAAACACCCAAGCCAGTCTCCCAAGTGGCCTTCTTTAAGCCTTCACCTGCTAGGCCCAACAAAGGAGCCGAGACAAGGGAACAAGCGTCCAATCAAAATACCCCATGCTCCTCGAGGCCAGGTCCAACTCAGATGGATGTTCCTGCCCCGAATGCAGCCGTTTTGGATGATAATCAAGCACTTACAGTGGGCTCCATGAAAATCCTTTTGGCACAATTCAAAAGAGATGTTACAGAGGAGTTTAAAACCACCCTACAAGACTGTCAGAAATCAATTGACGATCTCGGTGAGCGTACCGACCATATGGAGACCAAAATGGGTGAATTCGCCTCCTCTCATAACGATCTAATATCTTCCCATGACACTCTGCAGGCTGAAGTTGTTGCCCTTCGGGAAAAAATTTCAGACTTGGAAGACAGATCTAGACGGAATAACGTCAAGATCCGCGGTATCCCAGAGACGGTTTCCAATAGTAGCTTGAATGACTTTGCCATTAACATATTCCAACAACTTCTTCCTAGTAGCTCCTCCGCTGACCTGTTGATTGATAGAATTCACAGGCTTCCAAAGGCCAGAGGTGCCCCGGTGGACGCTCCCCGTGATGTTCTTATGCGGATCCATTTTTTCCACATGAAGGAAGCAATTCTTAAAGCTGCCAGACCGTCCGAAGAATCCTCCAGAATTCTGGGTTCGCTCCAGCTCTTTGGGGACCTTTCCCAAGCCACCTTAGCTAAAAGACGCTCTTTCTACCCTGTCACGGCTGCCCTACGAAAGGAAAATATCCTCTACAGATGGGGATTTCCCACAAAATTACTAATCAATAGAGGAGGATCCACAGTTGTGTTGTCAACAGTCGAGGAAGGAAAACATTTCCTATCCACTATAAACTCTGCAGGCTCTTCTTCAGCCCCAGAGCCTGGGTGTGGACTTCAGCCGGTCTGGTCTGCGCCAGGGTCTGATCAACATTAACTACTAGAGTTTACACTGGTTTTTTTTACGTTTATTCTCCAGATTCTGCTTGTTTTCTATTCACAGGAATTTAGATTATCGATATGTATGTTTACATTCTACTTGCTCTTCCATAGAGATTTAAAATAATAACTTAGCAGTCTGGCGAGAATTATCTTCCGTATTGAATTGTTTACACTGTTGCAGATACCTTCCTCTATGACAGGTCGAGGTAATTCTGTTAGTTGTTATTATTGTTATATTCCTCCTAATTATTAGGTTGTGCTCGCGATGGGTGCTTGCCTTCCCGGGCCCTCATATCGGAGGTCCTCGGGAGACTATGCCCTGTTGCTTCATACGTCTAACTGTTTTATTACTGTTAATTTTTATTACTGTTAATTTTTTCAGGTTAGATTAAGATCCAGGTGCTGTAGTTCGCTATTTCTGTTTGCCACTACCCCCTGCTGTCTCTTCGAGTCGCCATGGCTTGGCGTCCAACCTCGCCCCCGTTGGGGGGTCCTTATAGTTCTTTCCCTTTTTTTCTCCCCCTTCGTCACTCCTCAGTTTGTTTTTCTTTTCCCCTACCCTCTCACCAGAACGGCCACTGTATACTGATATATTTAGGTGATCGTCTGTCTCTACCTCCTCTAGCAGTCCACATACCACCTGATAATGGTTAATGTTATCTCCATCAATGCCAATGGACTTAACTCCCCTAATAAAAGGAGGCTAGCTCTCAACTTCTTCCACAAACACAAGGTCCATATTGCAGCTGTCCAAGAAACCCACTTCCCTGCTTCCGCTCCCCCACTATTCCATGATAAAAGATACCCGCATTGCTTTACGGCTAATGGTCCGGATAAGAGAGCCGGGGTTGCTATTTTAATTTCCCAACATTGCCCATTTTCCCTCTCGTCCCAATACTCTGACCCAGAAGGAAGATTTCTAATACTATCCGGCACCCTTGAAAACAGAGAGGTGACCATTGTATCTTGTTATGCCCCCAACATTAAGCAACTGGCCTTTTGTAGAAGACTCTGTGCTAAAATTCACCAAAGAACTAAAGGGGCCTTGCTCCTTCTGGGAGACTTTAATTTAATTCCTGACCCCACTATGGACAGCACACGTACCCGGTTAGGGTCCTCCAGTCGGCCCCGTGATTGCTCTAAAAGTTTTCGTCAATTATTAGCAGAATATGACCTATTTGACATTTGGCGGGTCAAAAACCCAACGGTAAAAGATTACACATTCTATTCACATGCCCATGGAACCTATTCAAGAATCGATTTAGCATTTTCAGATAAATGGACTCTTGAATCCTTTCATGGGGTTAGAATACTCCCCCGAACGTGGTCTGACCATTCTCCTCTTTTTTTAAAGTGGGAAATAACTAACAGGAAGACAGCACCTGGCCCGTGGCGTCTTGGTAGTCAAAGTCTGAATCAGCCAGAGGCTCGGCTGGCGATCCAGTCAGCATTAGAGCACTACCTGCAGGAGAATCCTCCTGAAGACACCTCAATATTCAATCATTGGTGCGCTCTTAAGGCAGTCACTCGTGGATCGGCGATCCAAATTGCTGCCAAACTCAAAAAAGATTACAGAAAAAACCTGGAGCAGGCAGAATTAGAACTTGCATCGCTGGAAAATGCCCATAAGGCTAATCCAGCTGACAAATCCCTTTTTAAGCGATTAAATGATGCAAGAGACATAGTAAATAGACATTATTTAGCCACTGTTCATCGAAACGTAGCTAAACTGAACCAAAAATTTTATCAGCTGGGTAACCGTGCAGGTAGATTGTTGGCAAGAAAGCTGAGGGGCAAGAGAGCTAAACAAAAAATACACATGATATACTCAGCTCAGGGTTTGAAGACATATGACCCAAATGAGATTTCTAATATCTTCTCGGAGTACTACTCTAAATTATATAACCTAAGAAAGGATCCTTCCACTCCCCAACCTTCTTTCGAGAAGATTAAGAGCTTTTTAGACAGAATTAGCCTCCCAGCATTGTCCTCGGAATCCTGTCTTTCCATAAACGCTCCTTGGTCATTGGAGGAAATCCAAAAGGGCATAGACTCCCTTCCTATAGACAAAGCCCCTGGACCAGATGGCTTCCCTTCAAATTTCTATAAAACTTTTAAGTCCCAACTATCACCAGTGCTTCTCAGGGTCTTCAATGAGGCCTCTGAGACCAAACTCTTCCCCTCAGAAATGTTGGAATCCCGAATCATCACGATACCCAAACCAGGAAAGCCCCAGACATCTGTCCAAAATTATAGACCTATCGCACTTCTCAACTCTGATATAAAACTTTATGCAAAATTAGTCGCTAATCGTATAAACCATCTTCTCCCCAACCTTATTAATCATGACCAAGTGGGCTTTGTGTTAAACAGGCAGGCCCCGGACAATACACGCAGGGTGTTAGATGTTATAGAATTCTGCTCATCAAAGAAGGAACCCCTATTAGTCTTATCGTTAGATGCCGAGAAGGCCTTTTATAGACTCCACTGGGGGTTTATGCAGATGGTCCTACAAAAATTTGGCTTCACCGGGCGGATATTAGACTCTATATTGGCTCTCTACTCTTGCCCCTCTGCTAAAGTGTTTAATAACGGATGCACTTCTTCAGGCTTCCAAATAACTAATGGCACCCGGCAGGGTTGCCCGCTTTCTCCATTAATTTTCGCACTGGCAGTTGAGCCTCTGGCGGAATGCATTAGGCGTGTAGAGGACATTAAGGGCCCAGTAATTGGCAATACGCCCCACAAAATTAGCCTTTTCGCCGATGATATTCTATTGCTAATCCTGGATCCGGTAAACTCTCTCCCTGCCCTTCACAAAGTGTTACAGGAATACTCAGAAGCCTCATTTTATAAACTGAACACCAGTAAAACAGAGGCCCTCCCTTTGGGTTTCCCACCTGAAATAGTGACTGACTTGAAAGTACGTTACAATTATTCATGGCAGACCCGTTCATTGAGATATCTAGGAATCAACTTGACCCCTGAAAAACACATTTTAGAGTGTAATTATAATCCCCTACTGAAAGCCTTTGCGGAGCTGACTGGAGACTGGATGCTGCATGATATCTCTTGGCTTGGGAGAATTGCGGCGGCAAAAATGGTCCTCTTGCCAAAATTAATGTATTTGTTTAGATCTATCCCGAGACCCCCCACTAGCTATCTATTCAACAAATTTAACCAACTCCTTGCTAAATTCATCTGGAAGGGGGCTAAACCTAAGATTGCTAAAAATATCCTGCGTAGATCTAAGATAGATGGGGGAGTGGCATACCCAGACATCGAAAGCTATTTCGCTTCATGTATGTTGAACCAGACTAGAGATTGGTTCGCAGATAAAGACCCCAAACCATGGGTAGCGCTTGAAAGTACTTACTCCCACCCTATGCCTATTTCAGACCTCCTTTGGCTTCCTCGTTCCTCAACACGGAAATATACAGCCCTCTGCAAATCTATTAAAGTAACCATGGACGTCTGGCATAAAATGTTGGCTTCTGTAGAAGGAGTAATCCTCCCAGCCCCCTTCCTGTCACTAGGTGCCTTGAAGTCATATATCCCCAACATTCCACTAGATAGATGGATTTCACGAGGAGTGAAGACAGTGGGAGATTTATATGCCGGAGATACCTTGATGTCCTTCGAGTCCATCCAGGTTAATTTTAATATCCCTAAGCAGGATTTCTTTATCTACTTACAGCTACGGAATTGGCTACAAACACATATACCGATTTCCAATAAAAAAACATCCTTCCCTGCTTATCTTAAAATAAAGGCGAGCGCCCTCTCTCATAAAGGAGGCATTTCGTGGTGGTACTCACACTCACTTACCACTCAGAATAAACCAAAATTGACCTCTCAAGCTTTATGGGAAAGAGACCTGAAAAGACCCTTAGATGATGGAGATTGGGAAAATGTATTTAAATCCTGTTTTGGGATCTCTCGCTGTATTAATCACTCAGAAATGTTTTTTAAACTCATCCATAGAGCCTACTTCACCCCAGAGAGGCTGCATAGGATCTGGCCAGCAACGTCTAACTTATGCTGGAGAAACTGTGGAAACGTTGGTGACATTTTCCATATCTTCTGGTCCTGCCCACTTTTGCGGCCTCTTTGGAAGGAGGTATTTCAAACGCTGAGCTCAATCTTAAATCAATCAATTCCCCCTGACCCAGCTATAGCATTACTCCATATTTTCCCACCTTATTTTTCGGCTGCTGATAGATACATAGCAGGTCATGTATTTATTGCCACTAAGGCAATTATTGCCAAAATGTGGAAAACGAATACAATCCCCCCTATAGAATCTATACATAATAAAATCCACAGCCACTATCTGTTTGAGACTTCCGGAGCTGTTTATTCCTCCTCCCCAAACTCGTTGATCATGAAATGGCTGGGATGGTCCCTTTATAATGATAAGATGGGTAACACGACCATTTACAGCAACCCCCCTGACTTAACCATACTTGGCTCTCCATGATTATGCGCCTCTTCAATGCTTATAGATATAGATGTTGTGTGTAGTTTTAGTCCACCATATTCTGATAGTGATACGATGTCTGGTTTACAGTGTAACGTGAGACAAATGTGATTTGCCAAAGTGCTGTTCTGTATTTCTGTTCCCCCATTCCCTTTTCTTTCTTTTGTATCCCCTTTTATTATTTGGACAAAAACTTTACAATAAAAACTTAATGCGTAAAAAAAAGATGAGGTTGTGGAAGACCATTTCATGCCACAGGTCATACACCATGACAAGAATGAACACAGCAACAAGACACAAGGTAGTTAAAGTACATCAGCAAGTTCTAGCCCAGGCAAAGATATCAAAGCAGACTGATGTTCAAACTCTTTTGAAGTAGCACAAAGAAACAGGCAATGTTGAGGACCATAGACAATGTTCAGCCAAGGACACCTAGTATATCAGATGAAAGACACATTACTTCCTTTAGCCACCTGCTAAGAAATCTTAGAAACTAGTGGGACCCAGGTACATCTATCTAGTGTTTGGAGAAGTCTGGTCAGAAGTGGTCTTCATGGGAGAGCTGCAGAGAAATAACCATACCTTCGATGTGTAAACAAGACCAAGCAACTCAACTATGCTATGGGGTGCAGAAACACTGCAGCAGGTGCACTGGACTGAGGTAACCTGGGCCCTACACCTGTGCAGATTCCCTATAATCAGGTTCTGCTTGAGTATTTGATTCAGTGTGTATTGCTGAATCAGGCCCAAAGATGTGTAAACACATCTTATATCGGACTTTCACTGTCTATAAGTGTAGTGATTGTTTTATTCAGTTACAAAATCCCGCTCAGTGGAATTGCATAATGTTTATATGAATTCTAGCTATAGTTACCTGTACAAGAGCATCACAGTCTGTAACTTCAAATGCTACATCTTTAACACCATCCCCATGCTTTTGTAAATGGGCTCCGATCTCTGTGGAAAGAAAAGATGAATTATCTAGCGAACCCATGTTTAGCACATAGTTGCCTACTTTTGAAAACTAGTTTCAGGGAGATTATAGTTGGTAGTAGAATTTTGCAGAGCGCCCCATTGAGGGTGTGTGTCATGCTCCACCCAAAGGGGCATGTTTAGTTCAATATATGGAGAGATTGTGAAAAGAGATTATGAACGTGGCACCTAGAAGCGTGGCTGTGTACTGCTACATCTGAGAGGAATCTTTTTAAATGTCTTATATCCAAATGTAGATGAGCCCCAAAGCAGTTACTAAGAGCCACTATAATGTAAATGTATCTATCTCTCATTTCATTTTTTCCCTTTTTTATCCCAAAATGTAATAGTGTAATGTGGATTAGGGGAAATGAGGGAGCTTGCTAGACTAATAAAGGAGAGAGGGAGATTGCTGTTATTTCAGGGAGTCTCCTGCAGAATGCAGGAGGGTAGGCAACTATATTTTAGCATTCTGTTCAGCATTTTACATATCTATGAATACTTATTAACAACAGCAGCATCTTTAGAGTAGATTTCTTTTAATGTTGTCATTTCGGAATTTACCAGCAGGGACACCAAGGTTAGTACCTAGGACCTCAGCCAGTGACATAGCACTAGCCCTTGCAAACCGCGCGATAGCTTGGAGGCACTGGGTAGGTGTGTGTACTGTATATTCCATCGGCAACAACCTCTGGTGCTGCTTGCATCTTGCACAGCTGCCCCCAAACTATCACTGAATGGTGATCTGTATGCTGCATTCCAGCTCCATGCGAAGAGTCTGAAAACGCACATACACATGAGTATGGATGTAATGTAAGTCACAATACTGCTGAATAAACCATCCCACTGGTTAAGCTCTGGGCTGCTCATTTATGCAGGGCATCAGCTGGTGTGTACCATTGCTCTGCCATACAATCACCAATAGTGCACAATTAGGGGGATATTATGGTTGATTCGTAAGGCTGTCCGACGAATGACGGGCCCCCCTCGCAGAGTGTGTTCCCACGCACAGGCTGCAAATGGATGTTTAACATAAACATCCATTCGCATGCTGCGGGGGAACATCCACATCATTCAGTGGCCGATGACCATCGAATGATATGGAACGAGCATGCATATGTAGGGTTGCTCTGAGGCAACCTTACATATGCGTGCACCCTCGGGAGGAAATGGGTGGAAGCTGACATCTGGTGATGTCATCTGCCCCGCCCCCTGCCTGTCCATCACAGCCTCATTACCATGAGAACACCCAGTGTTCTCATGGGAACGCCCAGCGTTCTCATGAGAATGCCCATGAATCGCTGGGTGTTCCCATATGGTAATGGGGCTGCCCGCTGCCCCACGCCCCCGCCTGCTATCCAGGATGCGTGCACCCAGCGATCCCACTATTCGCAGTGGGTGCATGCACATGCGCAGAAATGCACAGTCTGACCATCGGTCGGGATGAGAAGGTATTTTTTATTGTTGTATCCTGTAAACTTCCTAGGACTATAGCCAGGTCTTGTAAATAAGCTATTTAATGTGTTTATTATTAACCACATTAAGAAAGAGACAGCAATTTGCAATTGTATATTTCACTAATACTTCTAAGTTCGACCATAGAAAATTTGCATGCTTTACATTTGTTTAGCTTGTACCTAATGTATGTCTTGGCACTAGTCATCAAATATACATACAAATTAACATTTTACCTCCATTTCCAGGGGTAAGAGCCGAAACGAAGAGGAATATTATCTGTATGGAAGCATAAAAGGTACATTGTTACCATAGTATGAGATACTAATGTGTTATTACAGACATCACTGCGAGGTGTATACCTTGTCTTGTTTCACAACATGGGTTGCCAGCTCCCTGCTTCCAGTCTCTAGACCCTTGTATGCCAGTGGCTCAAATCCCATTTTATTGCAGTAAAAAGAAGCGGCCTATGGGACAGAAGGAGGTAATCAAATGAATCACTTATGCCGAGAAACAGGAAGTGCATGTCCACATATTTGTGGAACTCATTAGTCATCAAATGGCAAAATAAAAAAACCGTACACAGCCAGACGCATCAACACATCATTTATGCCAACTAAACTAAAAGAACGACTCGGACAACTGAATTGGTGTGAAAAGGGTCAGCTTTTTATTTAAGGAGGAAGGCCTATTTGAACTAACTCTCATGAAAATGTCCCTCCTCTAAACTACGGTGGCAGGGAGAAGAACGGTTCATTATAAAAATACATCATAATATTTAGAAAAATAAAAATCACCAAGTGACCATCTGCCCCTAATGGCCAAGGATGGACTTGCTGCCGATATCCTTGACCAAAACTCAACTCGCAAGGGTAGAGCTCATCACCCCACCCTTATGGGGACTTAACATAAATCTAAAGAGGAACACCTGCTCGTCTCAGCACAACTAGAGGCAACAGCTCAAAATAAAATGGTGTAAGGGCCCACTTGGACAAGTCAAGGATATTGGCAGCAGGTCCATCCTTGGCTGTGTCATGCTGCGCTATTTTCTCCAAAGGAGCTGTCCCCCAGGGAAAATACGTAACTATTATACAAACTACAGCATCCGTTCTGAAGCTGACCACTACCAAAAGCTGACACAACAAAAGAGTAAACTAAATGAAACCACAATAGGGTGGGAGGGAGTCCAAGGACCAAATGTAAAGAGACTGGATCATTCCACAATTTCCTCTATCTTTACCAACACCACACCCTTGCTTAAATTCATCCAATCCTATTATCTAGCTACAGTACCAGAGGGCTTTCTTCCCAACTCTCAAAGCTTCACCCTGAGTTAAACATTATGTATTAGGAACATTATGTATATCAGCACTAGGCCGGTAAGCTTATGTCACTTTAGTCAAACTTTGTGTCTTCTGTACTCTTTTATTGCTGCCTTTTGCAGCTCTATATTTTACTCATCCTTTACATTGAAAAAAAAAATGCAATTTCCCTTCCAGCTGCAGATACATGGGATATACTAAAGGTGAGGCCTGATGCCGCATTGTATGCAGGTCAGCCTAACAAGCGCTGGCATTGTGTTCGCAGATAAACTGCAGATATTGGCCCATATCCGAACCACTTGTTAAAGTAAAAGTCATCACTATCAGCCAGGGGAGTCCCCCGTTACCCCGTAACACTTCCCTGCTGCTTACTACCGCTGTTGGCTATAGCAGCACAGCAGAATATCTGTGCAGGGAGAGAGCAGCAGCCTCCCACCCCAGCACAGCACAGGACATGCTGCTATAGCCGTCAGTGGTAGTAGGCTGTAGGGAAGTGTTATGGGGGAGGGGGAGGCAGCTCCTCTACCCAATCTCATGCATCTACCCCTATTATGAGCAATCACTCATGCCAGCCCTATCCTTGGGGCAAGAGATCTGTCTGAAATGAATAATTCACATTTCCAAACACACACTAATAACATGTCCTTGAACCATTTAGCCTACATGTAAATGTCAAAGTATACCCATTCAGAGTCACTATGGCTGAGATGCTTATGGTGCATGCATAAGGATAAACAAGTGTATATGTGGGATAACCCTCAAAAGACCTGTTTGGGGTACCTGACAATATTAAAAGTCCCCAGGATTTAAGAAGATATTACTGCAGTCCCTCCTTTTATCACTGCAAAAACTGCCCCCATAGGTTTCTGTAGGATTAACCAAGCTTTTTGAATACAAATCATTCCAGAGCTGTCCCTTGATGGGCTACTACATTGGGTACCATTTCATAGATGAGAACTCCAGATCGCTCTTTGGGCCTCATTCAGACTTAGCTAAATAAAAAGCAAGGTCTTTAGAATTGACCCGTGGCGACCATTCAATGATTTTATTGGCCCGTGTGGCTGCATGCGATGGGATGTGTTCGCATGCTAGTAAGGTGATTCGCACAGCAGGGGCAGAGGGCGGGCTATTGGCCAGACGGAGGATGGCGTTTATCTGTTCGCTAGACTGTGATTACATGCAGCCTAGCAACCAGGCAGACGCCGCCCTCCATCTGGCCGAACACCCGCCCTCTCCCCCTGCTGCGCGAATCACCTCGCTAGCATGCAAACACATCCCCTCGCATGTAGCCGCATGGCCAAAAACGATATCAATTGACAGGGGTGGGATGACATAATAAGGAATTGTTGCCAAATATGTTTACATTATATATCATATATACATAACAGGATTGGTTTCTATAGTATTTTTTTTACCTTCCATTACATGGCCAAACTATAATGGTTCTAATAAAAACTCAAAATATAGACTACAACAAATCTATGATGACTCTTACACAGAGAGGTCGCCCAGGACAAAGGTCATATACAGGGTTTCATTAAAGGTTCCAGGTGCCCTAGGCCAGGGCCAAAACTTGGATTTCCGGCGCCCAGGGCAAGCAAGTAATTTGGTGCCACCCCCCAAAAAAAAGTTAGAGGCAGGAACAGAGTCGCGCTTAGCGCTGCTGGTGCCGCTGCATGTCCTGTTAAGTTTGGAAGACAAGAGGAACTGGACTGCCGACAATAGCAGTGTTGCAGAGAGGGAGGTAGCAAGGCATCCATCTACCAACCCCTAACACCCCCCTTCCCCCCAGGCTGCATCCTGATCCGCCTATTGGTTAATAAGACACTTACCATATATAGCTGCTAAACCAACTAAGGTCAATTCCTCTTGTCACGTAGTTACTTTGTCACCCTGAACTGTGATACATTGTATTTTTTATGCATTATACCAGAGGTTCCCAAACTTTTTTGAACCACGGCACCCAAGAGTTCTCAGAACATTTTTCAGGGCACCCCTAGGCCAAAGTTTGTTACCAATAATTTTTTTTTTTTAATGAAATAAGTTGTGCTTAAATGTCATACTTAGGTCCAGTTATGTGGTGAGGAACACGATTCACTTCTGTTTCCCCACATATTTTATAATTGGAAGCCCCAAGCACTGATTTTGCCTGTTTCATTGGCCAAAAATAATTTGAATTGGTTTTGGACCACCAACCTAAGGCACCCCTGCAAGTGCTCCGAGGCACCCCAATGAGCCTAGGCGCACAGTTTGGGAACCACTGCATTATACATTACCACTGTAACCTTAAGAATCCTATGTGACACATCCCAATATCTTTGTCTGAACATTTCAGAATGTGTTTTTTGCTGCGAGCACCAGATGCGGTACACATTATAAGTGGAAACAGATTGTGGGGGTGATCACTGGAACCTCCCCTCCACTAACCAATCCTAAGCTACAGCTCCAACTGGGAAACACACAAACTACGGAATTCTCTCTTCTCCGTTTAACTCATTTTGTACCACAAACACCTACCTGCTTTGCATTGCTCACCCACAGTGTTATGGAATGAAATCGGAGAAACTGCCCTTGTTCATGCTGAGTTCAAAAGATAAAAAGTAGAACATTTAGTAGTACTGCTAGAACACGAACAAATAATAAACACTAGTAATGTTTTGCAACATACAAAATTGTATAGCATATGATAATAAAAAAAGAAAGGATTAGTTTACTGACAAAATGTTGTATTGAGCAAAATATAATTAACTATATCTTAATAGATTAATGTTGAAATGGGGTGATCTACAATGAATAAGGCACCATCCTTATGTGTTCTATTAGTTATGTCATATTCCGAAGGCTGTGGGTTTCCTTATACAAGTTATACAGTGTGATACATACCACAATTCAGTCATCTGCAATGTATGCTTGTGTATACTTAACATGTAGTACCGCATCACATTTTTGTAAAAATAAATAAATAAATTACATTATATATATGCTAAAAATATTTTTACTTTATGAACAAAATATTATTTTTAAGGAAATACTTTGTTCCACCAAAAGTGAAATTGTGACAGTCTGCAGTGTAACATCTGTCAGTTCACGACCACATCATCACAACACAACTGTTTTGTGGCTCTATAACCTGCACTGAAAGTGTGTATATAGATCAGGATTAAGGAGCATTTATCTAAATATATATTTGATTCCCTACAAAAAATAAATGGAATATAAGTAAATTGTTCTCCCAGAAATACTTAAGTATTTGCCTACTTACTAACAATTATAATTATATTACGCCCAATATATGTGTATTTATATTATTCTTTTTAAGATTTTTTGCAGTGTTAGCACTAATATATATATATATATATATATATATATATATATATATATATATATATATATATATATATATATATAGTTGTTTCAGGAGCATGTAACCATCACTTAAGCTTTAAGGTTGTATTATTTTTTACCTATTGATTCTTGCCCATGACAATGATACTATTATTTGCACAAGGTAACCAGGCAGTTAACAACAGATGAGGCTTATGGCAAATACAAGCAATATTTCAATTTGCTGCTGTTGTCAATGTGTTTCTCCTACATGACAAATACTATATATACACACATTTTAAATGACAACTTTGACTTAACTTAACTAAGCTGTATAAACACTTGATAAGAATAAATGAGTAATGTAGAACAATTCTACCTTTTCTCCTTTCTCAGTATATGATGTCTAGAAAAAAAAGGACAAAACAATGCACAAGTTATATGCAAAGAAAACACATATATATGAATATAAAAGAAATCAATTATACCAGTTTGTATTTTGTTTGAATCACTGTCATATTATTGTTACAAGTGCAGAGAACTTACCATGTCTGGCAGATTCAGTACTATTGGTAAGGAGAACTGATATCTGAGGGATGTAATGCTGGAAGCACCTCATATAGGACTTGGGAGTTGGTACGTCCCATTCATGCTCCTCCTTATTCTTTGTAAGTTAATATCACTATTGCACAATGTTATTAATTTAGCTATGGTTTGGTATACAGGACAGCAGATGCAACACAATTCATATATTGGGAATAATATAACTAATGAATTATAATAATAATCATTCAACTGTGAGCAGATCTTAGTATAAGTAAGTATACTTGGCATACAAATTAGCATAGAAAAAAAAACAAGCCTGGTTACCAACAAACAAATCTCAAGGACTACAGTTTCACTTTATTCAAGCCTTTAGAGCCACAGACGTTACGTTGGTCTCCTTTTCAATGACGATAACCTGCCCCCAACTAGCCACAAATGCACCTCCTATGCTGTTGTTCTGGGTCCTGGTTCTAGGTGGCCGCCTGCCTACTTGCCATTTGGCTGGACATGACTGACTTTTGAACAAGAACATTTTAGCTCTAAGAACAGGTCAGCATTAGGTGGATCTGCACTCCAGTATATCCTTCAAGTCAGAGGCATAGAGTGATGCTACAGGTCCCAATGCAGGCACATTGTACTACCCCCAGTTCTGAAGTGTGTCTTGACATAACAACATGTGGGTAGCAATTACCAGTGCTAATAAAAAACCTAAAAAAAAACAGCAGTAGGTGTCACACCAGGGCATTGAATGACCATTGGGGCTGTGGATTGGGCACATGAAATTCACAAAGGTTCTTAAAGGTTCATGACCTGTAATCAGAAATCGGTTGCAAGACTAATATTAATGCTATCAGCAGAGTTGTAGCCAGAACTTTGTGGGCCCCAAAGCAACATTTTGAAGGGGCCCCTATCCAAATGCCATTAGAAAGACACCTCTTTATAGCAGCAGTTGTTAATTTTATGCCCCATTGTACTGACCTAGTTCATTTTATAAACCATAGTTCATAAACATATACAGGGGCATAACAAGCACCTTCTGGGCCCCATAGCAAAATCCTGAAAGCCCCCCCCCCCCCCCCAATTGTCACTACAATGACCCACGGGGTGGCAGAAGAGAGCAGGAATTAAGAGGGTATCAGGGAGAGAGAGGGGAGGTTGGAGAGAGAGAGTTTTGAATCTAGATGGAAGTGAGGCTCAGGGGAGAGCAGAGGAGAAGAGGAAGAAAGAGAAGAGAGAGAGGTTAGATGGAGAGGGAGTGAGAGGTGGGGGGTAGAGAGTGCAGGAGAAAGATAAAAAGAGAGAAAGGTTAGATAGAGCAGAATGGGGGAGAGTGCAGGGGAGAGAGAGGTTAGACATGAGGAGAGAGAGAGAGAGAGAGTGTGCAGGATAAAAATAAATATAAAGGATAGAGGGAGAGGGGGTAGAGAGAGCAGTAAAGAGAGACAGAAACATGAGAGAGGTTAGATGGCGAGTGGGGGAGGTAGTGCACTTTATACAATCCTATCCTAATCTCATCCTCCCCCTCCCCTACACCATCTCAGTACATGCTGTCTTGTGTTCTCGCCCTCCCACCCCCTGCTCCTCCTCATCCCCTCACCCCTTAAACATAAGTGCTGCAGTTTACATCCAGCATTGATGGAAGGTCAAGGTCTAGATCGTGACGTCGAGCCCAGGCCGGCACCATCAGAGAGGTCAGAGGGGTGATGGGAGGGGTGCTGGATCATCACTAAGTTCTCCGTCCCCGCACTGCCCGACGCTCACAGGGAAGGGTGTAAGTGACAGCGCCGCCGACACTGCCTGTGCGGCATTACTGAAATAGAATAAAAGGGTGCAGGGGGTGCCAGCAGAGCCCTCGGGCCCCCCAAAGGCCCGGGCCCCATAGCAATTGCACCCCCTGCACCCTCCATAGTTCCGCCACTGAACATATACACATAAACATTGGGGGCTTTTCTTGTTGTCAAGCTCACATGCAAATTCGCATGCAAGTGCGATGTTTTATAAATGCTCATGCGCATATCTGCTGAGTGTTTGCCAGGTGCACACACCTAAGCCCATGGGAATGCCCAATGTTTCATGGCCGTTCCCATGAAAACGCTGGGCATTCCCATGGATATCACCTGGTGACGCGGGTGTGGGGGGCGGACCTGAGAGTCACTTAGAAATGTGTGCACCTTCCATATCATTTGATGGCTGGCGACCATTGAATGATGTGGGTGTTTCCCCATGGCCTGCGGATAGATGTTTATGATAAACATCCTGTCACGCCTGGGGTCTGAGACAAACTGACGAGGACCTCAGGTGTAGGCTCTGAACGATATATAAATCAGGGTGGCTTGAGCAAACCTTGATACATGCAAAGGCACTGTAGTGCACCAGAGGCAGGAAACATGCAGATGTAAAAAGTACAACCAGGTTTATTATAGCAGATGGTAACAGAAGGTTGTACTTGGCAACTGATGAAATGGTAACGTATACAATTGGTAAATTGGTAACAGTAATTATGGATATGCAGGTGACGGGTGCAGTGCAGCGCAATGATGAAGGCCATATAAGTCTATGGGCCAATATCCAAACAGAGGCGATACATTACATGGAGTTGCTGAAAAAGGCAGAACGATGATGGAACATCTACAGGATTACAGAACGATGATGGAACATCTACAGGATTGCAGAACGATGATGGAACATCGACTAGAGTGTAGAACGATGATGGAACATCAACAGGATTGCAGAACGATGATAGAACATCGACAGGATTGCAGAACGATGATGGAACATCGACAGGATTACAGAACGATGATGGAACATTTACAGGATTACAGAACGATAATGGAACATCTACGGGATTGCAGAACGATGATGGAACATCGACAGGATTACAGAACGATGATGGAACATCGACAGGATTGCGACTATGCCCAGTGTGTATGGACACACTTTCCACTGTGCATACACACTGAGCGGCTTTCCCCCTGCCCAGCACCGAGGAAGGGGGAGGACAAAAACAAGGGTTGATCTCAAACTGGCGCTAATAGGAAGCAGCTGAAAATTATCCCGCAGAGACCATCACTTTCTCCACATAGGAAACAATAAATTGATGCAAAAAAATGGTGGGATAACCAGCACTTTAAATAGAGACTGCTTGTGAGCAGGAGATCAGAAGATAGATGATGTCATTAGTGGGCCAATGAAACCTCACTTACTTTAAAATTCTGTCTCGAGTTCACAACAGGCAGGTGGAGTGTCTCCCCACATAAATCAGATTACTTTCTCAAGTGCACTGAAAGGTATCTTTAGTTCTTTCGCACACCAACTATTTTTCATATAAAAGGGTACAACTTACTATATATTTCTAACTCGCGTTCCCGTAGTAGTTTCTTTAAATCAAGGTCCCACATCAAAGATAAAAATAACGAATTTATTCAAACGGTCACATACACACAGTAATCAAGACGGTGTTCCCAACTGCTGAGTAGATGTAAAGAATCTGTCCAGACGCTGCAGACGCTAGGATAGAAGCACTCACAAGCGGGTCCCGGCATCCGTATGAAACACGCTGGTATGGGGTGCGCCAGCGGTCACAGCACTGACGTCAACGCGTTTCGGGTTGCTCCTTTGTCAAGACGGAAGGGGGAGGACGGCGTTGCATAGCGAAGCGCTATGCCAAGCCGTCCTGAGAGCTGCTCATCTGCTGGTATAACCAGCAGATGAGCGACTTTCCCGGCGATGTTGCGGGAGCGCGCAGCGACGCTCGCCGCTCAGCAGCGCTCACCGTTCATCTCCAGGTCATACACACTGGGCAGCTTTGAGCTGAAAGCCACTCAAACCTGCTGTTTTGAGCGATTTTCAGCTCAAAGTCGCCCAGTGTGTATGGGCCGTAAGGCGGGAAAGTCTGTTTGTATGCGCCATGCTTGTGGACAGGAGCAATAGCGGCGGACTGGGAGATTGCTGGACACTGAGAACTGTCACTCACGGTGAGGAGACATGCTGTTCCGTTGTAGACACAGCAGCGCTGGAAGAACCGGGAGATGACTGCGGGACAGCCGTACTGAGCCCAGGACGCCGGCTGCATCCTGACTTGGAACGCAAGCAAAGCCTGCGCAGGCACTTAGCTGGTAAGAAAGTCTGTCTTAATACAGTCTTGCATGTCAACCAGAATAAGGTCCATTGTATCGCTACAGGTACACAGTATGCCACATAGTACGCCCAATTTAAATGATGACATTAGTATCCCTAGTTCATATTGCACCACATTACAGTGCCTTTACTTCATATCGTGCCACATTAAGTATCCTCCAATTAATTTTATACCACAATATAATGAGCAGGTCCAAGATCATACCTATGTACAGTATATTGCAGGTCCTAAGACAAATGTTTCTTAGGGCCCTTGTGTATCTATTAATGGTGAAAAAATGTATACAATGCATGTAACTGTGATAGGGAAGGACTGCCCCCAGGCACCTGCCTCACAACTACTGAGATTTATTTTTAATATGATTAAATGTGTCTGCCCAACCCTACAAGACCCTGTCTCTTCCAAAGATCAGCACATAATAGGTGCTATCCCCACACCCACTTTAATGTCTTCACCTTTAAAGCCTTCTATATGCAGTTGAAAATAGAAGTCAAGCAGTGTCCTGATAAATGGAATGGAATAGACATCCTTGATTTAATGATAGGCAGACTTGATAGCCCCCCCCCCCCCACCCCACCCAAATCCCAGCGCCCTAGGCAGCTACCTAACGGTAGAGCCGGCCCTGTGCATTCCCATTCTCCGCTGCCAGGAGGCTGTCTGTGAATGAGATCGCACGTGTAGTCTGTCTGATCTCCGGGATCGCGCATCGGAACGGATGCAAAACACATGCGATTTGGCCACTTTTCACCCGATTTCTTGGTCTGATCCGTCGGAATCAGGTGAAAAGTGGCCAAATCGCGCTAGTGTATGGCCAGCTTAACAGTTCTGAAGGGATAAATACAAAGATATGCAAAGTGCTGTGGATTAGTATACGTAGTACTATCAGGCTGCTTTTATTGGCTGATTGCATTATTTCTATTATTCTATTATTATTTCAATTCAATGGTCTGCTGCTTATGGTGATATGAGGAATATGGATCTTCTACGTGCATATACCTTCCTGCATGTAAAATGCTAGGAGCTGTACGTTCCACAATGATAATTCCTATATTTTCAACCTCATGTTTGACAAATTAATAAATGAAATGTGTATTATTATATAGCAAACAGGTAAACTGTCAGGAATAATGATTATGGGTCTAATTCAGAGATGGACAAGAAGTCGATGTTCCTCGCAACTCTACTATTATTGGCAGACTGTGCTTGCGCGGCATTCACATTGCGCACGCATACCCGCACACAAAAAGGATGCCTCCACAAAGTGATTGACAGGAAGTGACAGTTTGGGTATGTTAACATGGTGTCAGCAGTTGTTAAAACACAGGCATATGATAGCTGCATCCGGGATGTGTATGCGACATCAGCTGCAACCCTAGCATACAAAACAGTCAGTCTGCATAGCCATAGATCTACTTGAGCAGTCGATGTCTTCCGTTATTGGCTGCGTATGTGACACTACTACCTTATTCTGGTTGCCACGTTGCCCTGCGATTTTGCACAGGGGAGCGATGTTTAGCGATTGCGTATGCGCATAAGCATTTATGCGCATGCACAGCAGCTTTGTGGGAGCAGGCAGGCTACGCCCGCACACAGCAGTGCGGGTGGGGGATGTGGGGCAGCGGGCCGTGGTCACGCCCATGGCAACGCCCAGCTTTTAATGGGCATTCCCATGAAAATGTTGGCCGTTCCCATGGAAATTCTACCGTGATGTTGTTCTGGGGGCGGTCAGCTGACGTCAGCTGCATGCCTGCTTCCCATAAAGGCACCCGCAGATCTAAGACACCAGGGAGGTGTCAGATCTGCGAGTGCTTACAAAATCATTCGATGGTCAGAGACCATCAAATGATTTTGCCCCTAGCGTAGGAAGGGGGGGCATTTGTGCGGCCAGCTGGTGCCGTTTAAATTCACAGTTTTGCAAGTCAACCAGAAACACCCGCTATGTGTAGGCAATTGCAAATGAGTTGCAGTAGCACTGGACGGCTCATTTCACTTCTGGACGGCAGCTTCTCTTGCTGATATCAGCAGCTGCATTGCAGAGAAAAAAAAAACATGTTTGCAGGCTGTATAAGCATCCATCTCTGAATCGAGCTCTATCGTCCCATTTTTTGAGCAAAAGGGACCTGCATAAATATTTGCTGTGTGTGTTCATACTCTGAATATCTGCCCACCTGCAAGTTACTGGAAGAAAGCCACTGACTAAATACTGCACAGCTACGGGAAAACTGGAGGTTACTGAGGAGCAGCATGTGTACATCTGCCTTCTGATCATTTTAAGAGTGGGCGTTATCAGCACTACCAATCCCATTGGATGGTGAAGTGGGCTGTGTAAGCAAGCTGAAGTCTGGTTGGTTCTTATCCAGAAATAAAATAACATAGAAATGTATTTTTTTGTTTATAGCAGAAAGCGCTGAGAATTCCTGAAGTAACATGCACCCCACAGAGATAACAAGTGTGTGGGGATATTAATAAAATAATAGAGAATGTGACAGAGTTGTAATCAGGGGCGTAACTAGAACTTGGCAGGCCCCATACCAACATTTTTAAAAGGCCCCCCCCCCTCCATTGTCACTAAAATGCCCCTTAGGGTACAGAAAGAGAGAGGAGCGAGATAGATAAAGGGAGGGGTATAAGCAGGAGTGGGAGAGAATGTCAGAGAGGAAGGGAGAGAGAGAGTGAAAGTGTCTGGGAGAGAAAGGAGAAGGGACAGGGAAGGATGTCAGGGAGAGAGACAAACAGTGACATATAGCAGAGCAGGCATTCCCAATCATGATTCCCAAATGTGGCAAGAAAACCCCAAAACTGTTTTTTTTTTAATGCATCTCCCTAAGAGAAAGTTTGAGGATACAAGAGAGAAGGTGTGGGGGGTGAGAGGAGGGTATAGAGAGAGGGGTGTTGAGAGGGTGAGGAGAGCGAGAGATGGGGTTTGAAAAGATTCTGACATTAATACATTTGTCCCTCCTATTCCCCCACTGCACTCACCGGCTCCGGAGACACTGGTTCTCCCACACGCAGCTAGGTCCCCTGCACAGCGCTGCTGGATGCTGTGTCTCCCGCTCATCAGCAGCAAGCAGCAGCAAGGTCTCCTGCACAGCGCCACTGGGTCTCCTGCTCATCGACGCCAGGCAGTTGCAGAGTCTCTGCACTTTGGTGCTAGGCTCCAGCTGCGTGGTCTCCCGCGCAGCGTCTCTGGTTTAGAGTTGCCAGCAGCAGTGTCTTATTCTCCCACCGCTGCTGAACTAGGGCATGGGATGGCGGCGCAGCCACTGGAATGTAATAAGGCGAGCAGGGGTAAAGCAGAACTGCAGGGCAGAAGGGCAGTCAGTGACTGGGTCAGTGACCGGGTGCAGGGGGAGCAGCGGGCCCCCGGATCAGCTCGGGCCCCATAGCAGCTGCACCCCCTGCACCCTCGGTAAATACGCCACTGGGTGTAATGTAGTATATGCCTTTAACATTTGATGGTAGTGGGTGACAGGAAAAGTCAGAGGATGACCTCTGCAAATGTATTACAAAATATCACTAACTCTCATCTCTTCTTATAGCTACACTTCTTCTTTGTACAACCTATAAAGTTACTGAACTGACTCAAGCTGTGCGGCCATGTGTAAATCTGAATTTATACATAAATAAGCCTCTCCATATGCACAGCCTGCTTTAAGGGCCGGCAACAGCAATCTTGGTGCCCAGTTCTCTGACATATCTGGGGGCTCCCTTCAACACACAATTATTATGGCCCTAATTCAGGTTGGCTCAGTAAGCAGCACCACCCAACCGAATAACCCCCCCGCGCGCATCCCCTCTGTACCATGCAAGGGGATGTGTTCCAAAACACCAACAAAACGCTGGGCGTTCCCATGGTCCAGAGCCTTCACTGCACCCGTCCGCCCTGGCCCTCCCTCCCGCAATTAGTGTGTAAATCGCCTAAGTCGCTCGTTGCCAGGGGCTGCACATGTGCAAATATGCACTTGAGCATGTGCAGACTCCCAAACATCGTAACGGGGCCGAATTCACCAATTGAACATGAACCTTGAGATGTGTTTTTACTGGTGACTGAGTAAGTGCGTAAGATACCGGAGAGAGACACCAGGGGCAGAGAGAGAGTGAGAGCTCAAAAAATACACTGGACTGTTTTCACTGTTTGGCCTTGCGCATACGAGCGACAATCCGTATGCATGCGCAGTCCATCGATAATCATCCACCCTGCTAAATCACACGGCTGCAATCAGGTCTGAATAATCCCCTAGAGGCGAGCTTTGGAACTCACTGTGGAACTCACTAATGAATATTTGTTGGATATCCCCAGAAAACACTGATTTTTAGAGGGATACCTGTAAATATTTAAGTATCACCGCACAGCCCGGAGTATCATTAGGATACTCCGATTGGCTGTACAGGTCATAAAAAGGCTGAAAAATGTGTCCAAATTTGCGTGTTTTTGTTTGTCCACCTTCCTCTTGAGGATGGATCAAAAGCTCTCAATGGTATTAAAGTATGAGGAGTTTCCTGGGATGGGTTACAAAATGTTGCTCCTGCACAAAGGGGGGTGCGGTGTAAGTGCATCTCATGCACAATAAAGGACACATTTGTCAAACCCCCACTATCCACGCCAGCCCAAAGCGTGGTGAGCGTAACGAGGCCCGTGGGGGGATGCGGTACGCGTCCTACCGACCTGTTCATACCCCCACTATCCATGTCGGCGTGAAGTTGATTTTATAAAGTGTGACGAGTGCAGCGAGTCACCGAGCCCGAAGTGTGGTGAGCGCAGCAAATTACTTGACATGTATTCCGCGTCCGATCGCCACGCTTCGGGCTTGGTGGCTCGCTGCGCTCGCCACGCTTTATAAAATCAACTCCACGCCGACATGTATAGTGGGGGTATGAACAGGTCGGGAGGACGCTTACCGCATCCACTCGCCACGGTTCGGGCTGGCGTGGATAGTGGGGGTGTTTCAGGGACACATTCACACCTGTCATGTCAGGCAGGTTAAAATGGTCAATGGTTCCTACACAATGTAATAAGCGCTGACTAACTACGCTAACTGCGTAACGCTGACTGACTACGAGAACTACATAAGCTCCGACTAGCCGCGAATGGGCGGGAACACAACGCTGATACTGACATGGACACCTCACTGACTATGCTAACTACGTAATCTCCGGCTAGCCGCGAGCGGGCGCTGATAGTGACAGGGACACTGACTATGCTGACTACGCTGGCCGCGGGAACAATACGCTGATTCTGTCAGGGACGCTACGCTGACTACGTAACTGCCGCCGTGAAACTATACAACTACCTTTTTTTCATAGGGGCGTGGCCATTCCCCATCCCATTGGTCACGCCCCTCCCATTGACCATGTCCCTTTTTACCGGGGTTTGTCGGTACTTACAGCGGCCCTGGTTGTATTCAGAGAGTCATAAGCTTTCCAAAGACATGTCACAACAGAAATAGCATGGACCCTTATGAAAGCACCCTTAAGTGGTCATCCGATTAAAACCATCTTCGAACTTATATTTTCCCTTAAGATGATAAGGTGGTGTGCAAACTGCAAAGTCCGAAGATGATTAGTTAAAGCGTTCGAGTTGCCACTGCATTTCCTAATTTTAGTTGTAATGTTCCAGGACACGCATGATGAAATTTAAGTCCTTGTCTTTCATTTGGCATACGTATATATTGTGCAGATAGGACAATACTTGCCTACTTTTGAGCACTAGTTTCAGGGAGGATATAGTTGTTAGTAGAATTTTGCACAGCATCCTGTTGAGGGGGCGTGTCATGCTCCACCCAAAGGGCGTGTCTAGTTCCATATATGGAGAGATTGTGGAAAGAAATTGTGAACGTAGTACCTAGAAGCGCAGGTATGTACTGCTACATCTGAGAGAAAACTTTTAAAATTACTTATATACAAATGTAGATGAGCCCCTGAGCAGTTAGTAAGAGCTACTATACTTGCTGGGAAATGGTGCTGATGATTCAATGTAAATGTCTCTATCTCTCATTCCTTCCCCCCCCCCCCCAAAATGTTACAGTGTAATGTGGGCTAGGTGAAATGAGGGAGATTGTTAGACTAATGAGGGAGAGAGGGAGATTGCTGCTATTTCAGGGAGTCTCCTGCAGAATGCAGGAGGGTAGGCAACTATTTACTAATGATATAAGTGTATACACTTAAATATTTTTATTAGTATGATTAGTACTTATTTTAGTTTCCCCTCATATCTCTAAACAGGATACTTTTCACAGATTGGACTGTCGGATAAATTTACTAAGATGGGACTCGGTTTTATTGAAGACGGAATGTTGCCCATAGCAACCACTCAGATTCTACTTCTTATTTATTTAGTACTTTCTAGAAGATAATAGATACAATCTGACAGGTTGCTATGGGCAATATCCCAACTTTAATAGAACTCCCATTTAGTAAATATACTTCTCAGTTGTTTGTGCCTCTGAGGCACCTTCCCATACTTATAATCCTGTTGGTCATTTGTTCTTCTGAGGGACTGCCTGGCACCTGCTGTACTTGTAATCCAGTTGCTCGTTTGTTCCTCCGAGGCACCCGTATTTATAGTCCTCTTGGTCATTTGTTACTCTGAGGCACCCGTACTTGTAGTCCTGTTGCTCGTTTATTCTTCTGAGGCACCCGTACTCGTAGTCCTGTTGCTCTTTTGTTCCTATGAGGTACCCGTACCTGTAGTACTGTGTGTATCCGTATTTGTAGTTCTATCTAGAGCTGGACACCGGAGCATGACTGGCAGCGATATGTCTGAACCTGGGGCTCCTGCATCAGCGGTGACCATGCACGATGTACAGCAGCTTATCGCCAAGAAGGACGAGATCGAGGCGCAGATCAAGGCTTACTATGATGTTTTGGAAGATGTACGTTAAGGAAAGGCAGTGGCCTAGTTACTCTGGGTATAATTCCTTTATCATGCTGCATGGTCCTGTGGTGCCCGGTACCAGCCAGTCAGTGAGGGGCATATGGGCGAGTTTTAGAGGGAGATTTTAAAAGTTTGGACTGACCTAAAGTGGAGAGAGATAAAGTACCATTCAGAGTCGTTGGTCCTTTATCCCTCTCCACTTTATTGTCCAAGCTTTGAGACGTTTCCCCGACAGAGTTGTCCCTGTCATTTAACTAGGTTAGACTATGACTACTTTGTTATTATTTCTAGCTATGACTTATAATGATATATGTTAAAGCTTCTAGAGTGAATACGTTGTCCATAGCAGTTGTTTTTCATCAACTGGATTCTATACCATTGTACGTAGCAGCTTATTGGTTGCTATGGTCAACTTTTTCACTCTTTAGAATCTTTGATACAATATTTAAATACTCTTTCCTGGTACATAATTCCTGTGTGTTTGTAACGGACTTCAGTGTCTGAATTGTGTTTATATTATTGTAGACTTCTAGTTCTGGAAATTCTACATCTAGAATAGTCACTGTTGCAAATGCTGTCTGTCCAACAATTCTGTTTTTGTCAGGCTTTACACAGATCACAGCAGTTTTCAGTAATTGTCTCCTGTCTTTTGCATGGTTTTTGGAGCTGTTGGGACAGTAGTATAGCCACATGTCATTACAGGCACCATGGTCATAGTGTGGATGGTAGACAATGTCTAGGTCGACCATTGATGGTCGACAGTGACTAGGTTAACCCCAAAGAATGGTTGACATTGACAGGTCGACACAAGCTTTAGGTGGACATTGTGGACAGGAGTTTTTCACATTTGTTGGTACCTATATTGACATGGACATATATAAGTGTACATTGTCCCCTCTCATAGCTTGCTGCACCTGGCACACTGTTATATTCTCATTTTATGCCCACTTGGATAGTAGAGTATGAAAAACCCTCTTTAAAAAAACATAACAACATGAAAAACTCATGTAAAACTAGGGTATGTCGACTCTAGCTTGTTAGCAAGTAATCTGCTGATGGCTATGAAAGAATTGAGCCAACTGCCAGGCGGTGATACAACGTTTCGATTTATTATCGTACCTGAAGACGATAATAAATCGAAACGTTGTATCACCGCCTGGCAGTTGGCTCAATTCTTTCATAGCCATCAGCAGATTACTTGCTAACAACCCCAGTACTCAGAGTGCCGAGCATCAAAAAGATATATATATATATATATATATATATATATATATATATATATATATATATATATATATATATATATATATATATATATATATATATATATATATATATAGTATATATTTTTTTTTTTTTTTTGTTAAAGACATTTTATTGAGTTTTCATGAGAACACCAAGACAAAGAAAAAATATAAAGCAAATGACAAAGTCTTGGTCAATATACTACAGTATTACAATAATACAATATATGTAAAATAAACATATCAGTCTTTCTTGGATTCCCTAATTCAAAATAGTATTATCAAAAATCGGTGAAATCCAAAAGAAATTGCTATATTAAATACTTAACAGATTATTATGATAAAGAAACTATAGTCAACATACAAGGGAGACAAGGAAGGGAAGGGAAGTAAACATGAGGGGTATGTTGACCATATTCTTAAGTGCCGACCTAGTGACTGTTGACCAAGACATTGTTGACCCAGAGACCGCATACCAGGAGGTATACAGTGGATTGTGTGGTGCTCTTGAACAGTGCAGACATTTTTTTTGCCATGGGTTTTCAGTTTGAAAAATTGAAAATAAATTAAAGCAAGCTGTATAACTTGCCCTTCCTATATAACAAAAGGCTATATTACTCCACACCTTTATGGGGGGAAATTCAGATATTTTGCTTGTACTGCAGCTTATGGAGCAATTAAAGTGTTTGGCCGTGCACAGATGCTGTTGCTGACATTACTGTTCTGTTGATGTGCTGGTAACTAATACAGGACAATTTGATTCTTGCAGCAAAAGAATGTCGGAATGGAAGGACCATTGATTGACATAGAGGGGTACCCCAGGGCAGATGTAGACGTCTATCAAGTGCGGACTGCTCGGCAAAATATTATTTGTATGTTCTTTTTAAGTTTAAAAACAGCTGATTTCATTTGGT
Source organism: Crinia signifera (assembly GCF_055691185.1). Classification (NCBI taxonomy): domain Eukaryota; kingdom Metazoa; phylum Chordata; class Amphibia; order Anura; family Myobatrachidae; genus Crinia; species Crinia signifera. Next base: position 373,243,057 of record NC_139217.1, read on the forward strand.
CAAATCATGAAAAAGCATTACAGCACCGTACACACTAATAGATAAATCTGCAGATCTATCTATAGACTGATTGGTCAGTGTGTTCTCCATACATGCTGCCTGATATGTCGGGAGTGACATGAAAAATGGGTGGGTGCATTTGCATGTGACCGCCCACTGGGCTGTCAATCATCGGTGGCTCCCGGCGTGGCCGTACAGGTGATTATTCCGTACACACAGCACGATGTGCCGATATATCTGGCATCGGCTGTGCAACAACGCTGTTCAGATATATTGCTCGTACACACTGGCCGATGGTGCATCCATATATCAGCCTTTCAATCGAACGTCCGATATATCGGCCAGTGTGTACACACTTTAAGATTATCTTTCCAATCAGGCTGGTTAGAACGAGTAAACTTTTTCAGTAAAGTCAGATCTTCACAGGTAACTGGTGAATCAATGTTTCGGTTTATTGAGAACCTTCATCAGGATTTGTGCAATATATCTAAACAGGTGCATGTGTATATATATATATATATATAAACAGAGTGAGAAAAACCTCTGCACACCCACGTGTAACCCCCACTCCCACTCTCCAGTGATGTCATCATAGATCAACCATGCTGACACTGTGGTATATTTTCAATTGATGCCGTATCCATTCTGAAATTCTTTTGACGGAATAGATCCGGCATCCATTATTCAATGCAGCGTTGCTGGCTTTATATTTCCAGGTCTACAGAATGATCATAAATCCATCATGAAAGAGATAGAAGAGGCCTTGCACAGCTTACATGCACGAGACAAAGAAAAGCGTCAGAAAGATGAAGCAGAGGCCCAGGCTGAAGCACTACAGCGCAACCAATCTCTGCCCTGTGCTTTTGCCCGAGTTGATGCAGTCACTCCTGGATCTCCAGCCAGTATATCGGTAAGTGCGTTCTGTAGAAGTAGTCACTCCGTCTGCATCTACAGTGTTGAAATGATGTCGTTGACATTTTTTTATGTGGTACATATACCCTGATATGTCTACTTTGTAACATGTTGACATGTCATCACTGTCTACATGATGACTGTTGACCTTCTCATGTCAACTCTATTACTGGCAATCCTTACCACAAGTGTTCTATAGTCCTTCTGATGACAGCAAAGTCATTCTGAATGTATTTGTCTTACATCTACATGGTAAAATGAACCTGGAGTGGTAAATGTATTATACCCGCAGGTATAAAGTTTCCTGCTTCACCTACTTACCGAGGCAATGCAGGAATCTGCAGCACCAAAATGTATTCACATCTAATATGTTGAAGTGGGGAAGTGAAACCCCTCCCCCCCGCTCCAGTGATCAGTGCCAGGCCCCCCACAATGCATCAGCCTGGTGGTAATGCACTGTCACTCGCTACCCGGCCAGCGCTCTGGGAACTTGTGAGGTCTCATGTGCTGCCCTTAGCTGGTAGACTCTGTAGTCTGGGACAGTACTGCTCCTGCTGTGGTGTAGGAGTAACGGCAGCTACAGCTGTTGGAATAGCTAGCTGCAGATTTCAGTATAATCTACACTAGTGAGAGTGCATACATTGCCTGTCTCTTGCTATGCTACTCCTCCTTCATACATGGGGAGAAATGGTAATGACCCTTTATACATTTACCCCTGAATCTCTTGTGCAGACAGAAAGCAATTTTTGTATTACCTGTCCTTCATTAAAAAAAAAAAAAAAAGAATCTATAGATCGCATTGGATCTAGTTCAATCTAGTATAAAAAGCATTGAATGTACATCACACCATATGTGGGCACCTTTAATTAGGCCCAGTATGGCTTCATGGAATAACGGTGAACCAGCTGTAATGTGGTGTTATGGTGGGTGAATATTTACCAGTTATTTATATTGGATATACACTGATGTTAGGAAATACTCCATTTTTCTTAATAATCTTAGCAAGAGTTATAAACCAGGATAAAGGCTTTTCTATACAGTCACATTTCACCATCTGGTCTTTATTGAAACTGTTTATTCCATTTGACATCTGCTGTAGGATAGGAAGCATTCTCGTCTGTTCTTACTGCTCCTGCGTTCACTGTTACCATTGTATGTATTTATTTTTTTGTTTACTGACTTTTTGTTTCAATGCTGGTACTGGATATTTAATCCATTACAACAACAAATAAAGTAATTGTGTGTTTTTTTTGTTTTTTTTTTAAGAACGATGTATGACTTTTTTTTTATTTTTTTTAAACCTATTCGAGTATATTTACTAGATTAAATACAGTTCCGGTAAGCCAGCACATTGCACTCAACACTCCGGCATAACCAATAATCAAGTAGATTTTCTCTGTCTGGTGCAAGATGGAGAGTAAAGCAAGTGGCTGGTTGCTTTCTATGGCCTATGTGAAACGTACCCTTAAATGTAATGTTATTTAATAATAAAATATAAAACCTAATAGTCCACAAATGCTATAAAGCGTTGTGAGCCCCTAGACTGGTCATGTGCAATGGTAAAGTCTTCTAAATGACATAACTAGAGGAATCCTTTTCTGAAAGATCTAAACATGGAAGATGTGGTAACTCCTAACTGTTTTCTAACTATTTGCACATTTTCCTGCTGTATTTTGGTTGTTTGTAGACCTTTTCTCCAAGTAAGGACATCTGTCATACCAATACATCTGCTTATGTTTAGGATTAAAGAGAGCTGAGTTTAACAACTTTGCTGCTGTGTACAGGAATGATTGGGACTTTTATTGGTAATAATCCAGCATCTGTACACAGCTACTGACTGGACCATGAGTTCACGTAACAAATTCCATATAATGCACACACTTTTATTGGCGCCACAACTTATTTGCATTACTGACGTGTTTTGTAGGAATTTCATGGAGACCTATACATCATCCAAAGTGTAGGATCTCTATTCTTCCTTATTTGCTGGCTAGTGTTGGGTTTCACTGAATATTAGTGTAATATACACATGTATCTAATCACATAACATATTGGTAGAAATTTACTAAGATGTATATTCTACTTCACATGTGATGTTGCTATGGGCAACCAATCAGATTCTGTCTACTATCTTCTAGAGCAGGCATGTCCAAACTATGGCCCTCCAGCTGTTGTGAAACTACAAGTTCCATCATGCTTTGACATAGTTTTGCTATTGGGGAATGATAAAACTATGGCAAGGCATGCTGGGATGTGTAGTTTCACAGGTTGGCCAGGCCTGTTCTACAGGGTGCTAAATAAGTAAGAAGGAGATTCTGATTGGTTGCCCATAGCAACATCCCATGTGAAGTAGAATACACATCTTAGTAAATTTCGCCCATTATGTATAAAAGGGTATAGACTTAAATTTTAAATGATTATTTATGAATTGAAGTATATACCATTTTGATGTGATTACTTATGTGTGTTACACTATTATTCAGTGAAACCCAGCGCTTTTCATCCATTTCTGTTCTATATTCTCTAGAAAGTTCTAACACACCCCTCAAGCAGCTAAGACAGTGCCCCATGATACAGTCCACCTTCCTTTTATCTGGTCTCATTGCTGTTGTCATTTCCTTAATTAGGGACTGCAGGTTGGAGATGAAATTGTTGCATTTGGATCCGTAAATACAGGAAACTTTCAAACACTACAGAACATTGCCACTGTAGTGCAACACAGCGAGGGGGTAAGTGTACATGTCTGCTCCCAATACCCCTTTTCCACCAAAACCCTGGTAATTGAACACTGTTTCAAGTCGTGTTACAGCCATGTCACAAGGCTTTAAACCCTGTTCATTCCATAGGCTGGACCATCTTCCCACGATTCAAAATGACACCAACCTCCAAATGCCATTGAGTCGACTCTGTGTAGGCTTGTAGGATGACCGGGTCACCAGGGTTGGATTCCTGGGTAACTGGTCCTAGATTATTTTTCACAGACCCTTTTATACAAAGCCATGACCCGGATTTCCCCGATAGTAGCCCAGGTTATTGTGGCAGTAAAAAAAAAAAGAGGGGTACTTGTTTCCTAGAAGGGCGCCCACGATTTTGATCTTGGGCATCGCAAGGAAAAAAATTGTGTCAGTCGCATCGCATGCGGCCAAAAAAATCGCATGCGATGCGACCGACGCGATTACTGCGATTTTACATAGGGAACAATGGTAAATGGCCCAATTCACCCGATTTCACATAGGGAACAATGTTAAATGGCCCACAGACCCCAAATACCCACCCTGAAGTGTGAAATGGCCCCCCCAATTGTTAACGCCACCCCACGATCAACGTCAACCCGAAGCGTGGCGAGCGGCGGCGGTACTCGTCCTTGACCTTCTCATACCCCCACTATCCACGTCGACGTGGAGTTGAGAATAGAAAGTGTGACGAGCGCAGCGAGCCACCGAGCCCGAAACGTGGCGAGCGGACACGGATTACTTAACATGTATTCCGCGTCCCCTTGCGGGGCTCGCTGCGCTCGCCACGCTTCGGGCTCGTATTCCGCGTCCCCTCGCGGGGCTCGCTGTGTGGCGAACGCTTCGGGCTCGGTGGCTCGCTGCGCTCGCCACACTTTCTGTTCTCAACTCCACACCAACGTGGTTAGTGGGGGTATGAAAAGGTCGGAGGACGCGTACCGCCGCCCCACGCGGGCTCGCTGCGCTTGCCGCGCTTCGGGTTGCCGTTGATCGTGGGGTGGCGTTAACAATTTGGGGGCCATTTCACACTTCAGGGTGGGTATTTGGGGTCTGTGGGCCATTTAACATTGTTCCCTATGTGAAATCGGGTCAATTGGGCCATTTAACATTATTCCCTATGTAAAATCGCGGTAATCGCGTCGGTCGCATCGCATGCAATTTTTTTTTGGCCGCATGCGATGCGACCGACGTGATTTACATTTTACCATGCTTTTCTATGTAAAATCGCGGCCATTGCATCGGTTGCATCGCATACCATTATAATGGCATGCGATGTACATGCGATGCCCGCGATGGGCGCCGTTCTAGGAAACAAGTACCAAAAGCGGTATAAAAGGCATAATGTGTAGCTCATTTTAAGCTGCTTTCCCATAGATTTGTATGTGTTTTTTTTTTTTTTGTAATATAAAGAGCAGTTTTTGTACATGTTTAGCATAATGATCATTTCTCTTCTAAACTCTGTTTTCCCACTGCAAAAATCTTGCTGTGGGGGAGACTAATATGAAGTCCACTGCAAGGCAGAATCTTGTTCCCAAGTAGGTCACCGAATGTCCAGACCTTTCACCATTTATATGATGGCATGATCATTTTTGTCATAGCTTGCAAAGTTTATTTATTTTAAAATCCAACAGCAGTTGTTATGGGTTTTTTTTGCTAATTTTAGCTGTTTTTTTTTCAGAAACCATTAAGCGTGACTGTTGTTCGAGATGGAAAATCTGTTAATTTAGGACTCACACCACAGCGATGGAGCGGAAAAGGACTTTTGGGGTATGTCAAACTCCTTCAATTAGTATGTCAATTGGGAGTGTGTGAGTGTATATATAATATATCAATTATTGTACTATTCTCCTCACAATAGGGCAAATTTGCTAAAATGGGAGATCTATTGTGTCCATAGCGACCAATCAGATTATATCTATTATCTTAGAGGGTACTAAATAAATAGGAAGTAGCATCCGATTGGTTGCGATGGGCAACATCCCTTCAATAGAACTCTCATCTTAGTTCATTCACCCCAATGTGAGCAGTAGTATAATAAGACACGTTTTTTTGTGCTGAGCATAGCTCAGATCGCGCAGCACACATTGCTGCACCAGCGCTGTGTGCTTGGCGATCTGTCACTGCTCTTGTTCTCAATAGAGAGAACACGGGCGATGACTAGATTTATACCGCATTCGATGTAAATCTAGTAAAGCGACAGCGCTGTGTGGGACCGTGCATTGCCAGGGGCCATACACACAGAGCGATATGTGCTTAATTTCTGGTCAGATCGCTTAGAAATGGGGCTGTAATGGGGACAGCATCTCAGTGTTTCCGCAGCCATTCTACACAATCGTATCGTTCGTTAGGACTGTGACAATTGAATAGACTGTGACTGGTGCTGTGTCTCTGTACCAAGTTGCTGGGATCTACAAAGCTGCCTGTGGGCATCTCAATACAAATCCTGGCAGCTTGGAAATTTGCACATTTTAGCACAATACTTGCATATGGGATCACAGCTGCAGAGTATTTGCATAGAGTTCTAAATCAGACTATTGGTTACCAAGTGTGAATAGATTAATAGATAAATGTTCATTCAGGAAAATTACATGATGTCTGTCTCTTTTCCATAGGTGCAATATCCTTCCAATAAAAAGATAAAACCGCCACACTTGGCTTGCTCTAGAACATCTTACACAGATTCCAGATTTGCCAGTTGCACAGTTCTGCTGGGACCTGACAAATGAAAGATGAACTGATCTCGAGATGACGTTTTTCTGCTTTTGGGTGACATTGATCTGCTGTGGGACTTGGAAATTTGTGCAAAATAGAATGATTGCTATAGTTTCCCATTTTGTTTATATTTGAAACATTTATTCGTGAGGACCCAGCCCATCCTCTCATTACAAAGCAGTGAAATCGCTCAGGCACTTCCGATGTCACTGGACCATAGTGAATCGACAGCCCAGATTGTCACTGCACACAGTGTAGGTGACGGATACACTTAATACAGGAATATTACAGTGAACCAAGAAAAGTTCTTAATACCTGGTTGATTTGTAGCATTCATTACTGTTGCTTGGAAAAAATAAACCAAAACCCCCTCCCCCAAAAAAATCCACGTTGTAGTATTTTATTCACTGCTCCTTCCTCCATGAGATAGAAATATATATGTGTGTATGTGACACGACAGGGAACCTTTTATAAGCATGAGGGTCTCCTGTGTGATGGGTTGAGGATTTGACAATGAACTCTAGCATGAATAGAGGGGGGTTTGTTTGCAAAGGGCAAACGGAAAGATAATGTGTCTTTTTGGGCGCACTCTTTGTAATGTTCAATTAAATGGTTTAATTATTAGTTTTAAAACATAGCTTTTAATGGACTTCTTTATCTAAAATATATGGAGCAGTTATAAATTGATAATCAGTCGTTTAATACATTTTAATTAGACTATCAATCAAAAACACACAACACAAAAGACATGACAAAAGACAGACTTACATAGACATATATAATTTTTCTTCAAATAGAAAAGTATCCTCTATTGTTAAAGGTATTTGACACTATTTTGGTTGCTTATATGCCTTATTTTAATGCCTTGGCATATAGCATTGCTCAGCTTAGCCAGAATTAGCCCAAGTGTTGTTTTTGGATACAATCTATTTCCATGCGATCATAGAATATAATTTAATCTTGACTTGTATAGTTGGTGCTATATATAGGAGATGGTTGAATCCTGAACTATTAAGTATCAAGGGTCAGAGTGATACCACGTGAAAAGTGGTTCCTTGGTATCTACTGTTCAATCACCATGCCTGTGTTACCATACCAGCTCTTCTCCAGGAGTCTCATCTCTGGTTAATAGGCTGGCCCCTAAAATTTTTTGATGGTACTGTTGGATTCCGGCCCAGATTAGGGTATAAAGGTAACCATTCGGAAAGTTGTGTTGAATGAGAGTACCAGGTTGGTTGTATGTTGGAGCTAGGGTATAGGTCACTTCTGCTTTCCAAACCAGCTTGAGAGGTCACCCTGATGCTTTTCAGTATTGCAGGGAGACACTGTGGGCTGGGTGGATGAGAGAGTGTTTGAAAAAGGTGGGTCACAGTAGCAGATTGTCAGTTCGCCCGATGGTGAGACTTCAGCTTTCAAAGATCTGCTTTGGGCATCGAATCAGTGATGAGAGAGTCTCATCTCATCAGAGCTTCATACTGACAGTGAATGTGTGATTAAGTTTGGATAGAAAAGGAGAGGAAAAAGACCGGTGTGGAGCTTTTATAGGGATCAAAATAAATTGTTGATAATTCTACTGTTTACCAATATCCCTTATTTTATAAATCACCCGGTATGTATCCAATTTCTATAGTGGCCACTCTCCTGTGATCACCCTTTATCCCAAGAGCTGGCTGTTATGCCACAGAGGATATATATATATATATATATATATATATATATATATATATAATCGCTTGCAATTTAAAGCCACATTCAATTATTTAGGGATTTCTTAAGTAGTTAGCGCCCTATATTCACACAGTGATATCCCGGTCAATGTGTATGGGATTCCTCCCCTTATTTTTAGCACAGAAAATAGATATAACAATTCTATATGCACACTATTTGTATAGATTGTATCACCAGTTTATATGAATATTATACTTGGGCAAAAGATACAAGTACATTGGACCAGCAAGTCCATTTTAATTCTGATGACGCATATATCCAGAAAATTAACATCTCCTATTCTGCAGAACCTGAAGTTATCGACCACACTTTATTAAAGGTATATATTAACATTTAAATATTATACAGGTGGCAGAAAGGAATTCACCGCAAACACAGTGTATGAGCTGTCACAGAAAAAAATACTTTTGCAGGTAATAAACAACGCGTTCACCGCTCAAGAAGATTAATATCTCCTATTCTGCACAACCTGATGTTGTAGACAACAAATTATCAATGGTCTCAAATCACATATAAATATGTATGCAGGTAGCAGAAAAGAAATCACCACGCGAACAGTGTATGAACTATGACAAAAAAGGGAAGATGCACATGTAGGTCATAGAAAAAATGTTCACCCCTTAAGAAGATTAACGTCTCCTATGCTGCAGAGCCTGATGTTATATGCACCACCTTATCTTTAATATCAATTGTCATTGAAAGCATATATACGTAACAGACAGCAGTTCACTGTTCGCACAGTGTATGAGCTGCGGCAGCATTTAATACATATATAGGTAGCAATGAGGGGTTCACCGTTCGCATGGTGTATAAGCTGCGGCTATATTGGATACATAAGCAGGTAGATATAGAAGGACAGTTCACCGCTCACACAGTGTGTGGGCTACGGTGTGGATTACCTTGCTGGGGCAGTGTAATGAGCCGTGTGTGGTATTACCGGGGGAGACCGCTCACATGCTCCTATCGAGCTGTGGCGGGAGTCACCTTACTGCAGCCGTCTGTGTTTCCACGCCGGATATCGCGGGTCTGCGTGTGGCCACTATAGAGATTGGATACATACCGGGTGATTTATAAAATAAGGGATATTGGTAAACAGTAGAATTATCAACAATTTATTTTGATCCCTATAAAAGCTTCACACCGGTCTTTTTCCTCTCCTTTTCTATCCAAACTTAATCACACATTCACTGTCAGTATGAAGCTCTGATGAGATGACTCTCTCATCACTGATTCGATGCCCAAAGCAGATCTTTGAAAGCAGAAGTCTCACCATTGGGCGAACTGACAATCTGCTACTGTGATCCACCTTTTTCAAACACTCTTTCATCCACCCAGCCCACAGTGTCTCCCTGCAATACTGAAAAGCATCAGGGTGACCTCTCAAGCTGGTTTGGAAAGCAGAAGTGACCTATACCCTAGCTCCAACATACAACCAACCTGGTACTCTCATTCAACACAACTTTCCGAATGGTTACCTTTATACCCTAATCTGGGCCGGAATCCAACAGTACCATCAAAAAAATTTAGGGGCCAGCCTATTAACCAGAGAGGAGACTCCTGGAGAAGAGCTGGTATGGTAACACAGGCATGGTGATTGAACAGTAGATACCAAGGAGCCACCGGTTGCAGGAGCACTTTTCACGTGGTACCACTCTGACCCTTGATACTTAATAGATCAGGATTCAACCATCTCCTATATATAGCACCAACTATACAAGTCAAGATTAAATTATATTCTATGATCGCATGGAAATAGATTGTATCCAAAGACAACACTTGGGCTAATTCTGGCTAAGCTGAGCAATGCTATATGCCAAGGCATTAAAATAATGTATATACGCAACCAAAATAGTGTCAAATACCTTTAACAATAGAGGATACTTTTCTATTTGAAGAAAAATTATATATGTCTATGTAAGTCTGTCTTTTGTCATGTCTTTTGTGTTGTGTGTTTTTGATTGATAGTCTAATTAAAATGTATTAAACGACTGATTATCAATTCATAACTGCTCCATATATTTTAGATAAAGAAGTCCATTAAAAGCTATGTTTTAAAACTAATAATTAAACCATTTAATTGAACATTACAAAGAGTGCGCCCAAAAAGACACATTTGTCTTTCCGTTTGCCCTTTGCAAACAAACCCCCCTCTATTCAGTGACAAATACTGAATGTGTTGGGCGCACCGCCAATCCATGACTACAATAATCCATACAGGTAGTCTTTCATATTGGTTAAATAAATGACCATCTACGAATGCTACAACTGATGACCAAGTCTGTGCGGATCCACAACCCCCTTTTCATGTATCACAATGAACTCTAGCACTCAGCTAACTTAAAGTACGAGGGGGAGGTGTTTAGCAAGTCTTGGAGTGAGATATAGAGTGGAGTAGTTGCCCACGACAATCAATAAACTTCAGATTTTTCTGACAGACTATGAAATCAGAGGTAGATGCTGATTGGTTGGTTGGTTTGGGCAACTTCACCATTTTATAATACTCCAAAGCTTGTTGCATCTCCCCCTAAATGTGGCACCACCATAATAAAAGCTGCTTTCGAGCAGTTCTCCTGCTGCCATGAAGATCTTTACTTGAGAAGCAGCATTCAAGCAGTTTTTCAGAAGCTATTTAACTAACTTCTCATAATATATGTAGGAATAATAAGACTTCTAGAGGTTGATTCAATTATTTTACTGCGGCTATTTCTTATGTGTGACCAATGGAGCGGTTCAAGTTTGATCTGTTCGGATGCGACTGGCTGCATGCACACACATTTCAGCTTTGTGTTCCTGAGGTTGAAGCTGAAATGTGTGAAAGGTTGACTGGGTGCCCAAACTGCACTTTGCAAGACACACCCCCATTAGCTTAGATTCTTTACATTTCCCCAAAACAATTGAATATCGTCCCATGATCTTGTGTCATTTCAGGCTTAAAAACAAATTGATTCACCCCCAGTATTGGCCACCCAAGCCGGCATTGAATAGCCTCCTTGCAAAGTCTGTGGCTCATGAAATGATGGTTTGAGTGCTGATTCTGATTTGCAATCAAAATGGCTGCAGTTGCAGGGAGCTGCACGAGGCAGATTTACTACCTTATGCTAATGTGGTATCCAGTCAACTGATGTGTGGGTTTATCCATGTGTAAGTGAAAACCTGAACCACCCAATGATTTTACATGAGATACCACAACTGACATCTCGCTTGTGCAAGCCCCATACTAGGAACCTAGAGATATCTCACACAGGTTTCCCTTGTCTGTACGCTCACTTTTGGTGTTGAGCTATCATCCGGATACAGCAGCGCCGGCTGCACACATACTACAGAGGCTAGCAGGGCAGTGTGCGACTTGTAGTTCTAGCGCCAACACCTAGATGCCTGGGCCTGCCAGGGAGGGGGTAGGGAATAGCACCTATTGTGTCTCCTTTTGGTAACGTATAAGAATTCACAGTGTATTCCAATGCTCGGCAGAAGAGTGAGAAAATGCAGTGGCCTGCCATCAAAGCTGCCACCCAAAGAATAAACTGTCCATGCAAAATTGGGGATGTGGTCGTTGGGTTGACAAGTGAAATAGGTTGACATGGTCAAAAGGTTTACAGAAGCAAAAGGTCGACATGAGTTTTCCTTGATATTTTTGTTTTTAAACTGACTTGTATATACAGTACTTTACCATCCCAGTAGGCATAAAGGGAGAATAATTGTGTGATGCGCGCAGTGAGGCACCGTGCCCAAAGCTTGGAAGCCATGCAAGGGGACGTGGGACATATTATAGGGTGTCTATGTCGACATAGACACCATAGGCGTGCACACATTGAGTGTTAGTGCTGTGCTGTGCCCACCCTTATGAACACCTCCCTGCTGCTAGTAATACCAGCAATATATTTTACCAAATACTTTTTCTTTTTAGAACTGTATTTGGTACTTGTTTCCTAGCACGGCCACAATCACGGGCATCGGGTGTAATTTTTAGTGGTCTGCGACGCGACCGACGCGATGCCCCCGATTTTCCCATTGAAAAAAGTCAAAATCGCGTCGGTCGCGTCGTAGGCGGCTAAAAAAGGCTTAAATGGTCCAGACGCGATGCCCCCGATTTCCCATAGGAAACAATATTAAATGTCTCAATTTACCCTCGATGCCCCCGATTTCCCATAGGAAACAATGTTAAATGCCTCAATTTCACCAAATCATCATAGGGAACAATGGTAAATGGGCCAGAAACCCCCAAAAACACCCCTGAACAGTGAAATGTCCCCCCAAAAGTAGTTTACGCCACCCCACGATCAACGCGAACCCGAAGCGTGGCGAGCACAGCGAGCCCGCGTCCTCCAACCTTTTCATACCCCCACTATCCACGTTGGCGTGGAGTTGAGAATAGAATAGTGTGGCAAGCGCAGCGTGGCGAGGGGACGCGGATACCTTCACAGGTAAACGCGTCCCTTCGCGGGCTTCACAGGTATCCGCTCACCATGCTTCGGGCTCGGTGGCTCGCTGCGCTCGCCACACTATTCTATTCTAAACTCCACGCCGACGTGGATAGTGGGGGTATGAAAAGGTCGGAGGACGCGTACCGCCGCCCCTTGCGGGCTCGCTGCGCACGCCACGCTACGGGTTCATGTTGATCGTGGGGTGGCGTAAACTACTTTTGGGCGGACATTTCACTGTTCAGGGGTGTTTTGGGGGGTTTCTGGCCCATTTACCATTGTTCCCTATGATGATTTGGGTAAATTGAGCCATTTAACATTGTTTCCTATGGGAAATCGGGGGCATCGCGGGTAAATTGAGGCATTTAACATTGTTCCCTATTGGAAATCGTGGGCATCGCGTCGGTACCATCGCACCCGATTTTTTTTTTTTTATTCAAGTACAAACATTAAAAACAACACTTATTTTAACATACATACATACATACATACATACATACTTACATACATACATGACAAACATTACATATATTACACTCCGTATTTAACAATATAAATATTCTTATACCGTTATTCTATTAAATCGCACTTTTCCATTTAGGTATAACCCTATCTATATCTATTTCCTTGACTCCTCGCTTAAACTGTATAATATTTGTAATGACTACACCTATTAACACCTGGTAGGTATCTATTTTCCTGTCCCTTCTCAGAACGGCTCTTTTCCCCTTAGAGACAACTCTTCTTTATACCACTTTGTTGCTCCTATTACTTTCCTCAACAACTCTTTTGTATGTGGGGGTAGCGTTTTAACATGTGGGAGCCATATGTCAAAGAATATTTTGATCTTTTTCTCTTTGTTATTATTCATTTCTATCCAATCCATTTGAAATAGATATTCAATTCTAGGGATTACTAACGATATTGTTAGTGAATCTCTCAGTATCCACTGAGAGAGAATCGTTTTCCTTGTTGCTGCGGCTATTTTAGCTATAAGTATCCGTTGTCCCTGTGATAGTTTAGTGTGTCTATGCTCTAAATCTATATCCCACAATGCCCATTCTGGTCTAAGGGGTATTTTAATATCGTATATCCCTTGCACATATTGGGTTACTGTATCCCATAACTTCTTTACCTCCCCGCACTCCCACATGCAATGTAGCAGGTTTGCCTCTCGTTCTGAGCATTTAAAACATTTAGCGTCCGTACTCAATCCCATTTGGTATCTCCTTTTAGGGGTATAATATACCCTATGTAGCAATTTATATTGCATTTCTATATAAGATGACTCAACCAAATTTTTATTTATGCGCGTGAATGCTATGAGCACAGACTGGTTAGTCAATTCCGGCAGATCTTCTTCCCATTTTGCCAGCCCCGATTTTATTTCGTCTGCCTGGATTTGTCTTTTAATCTGTGCGTATAGCACTGACGTAGTGCATTTTTTTTCCTTCGCTTTTTGTGTTAATACTTCCAAGCCTTCTGTTATTTCTTCCTTTAACCCCTTCCCGACATATGACGTACATTTACGTCATATGTCGGTTGGGGGTGAATCAAGCCAGCTCACGGAGTGAGCTGGCTTGATAGAGAGCAGGTAATGGCTGTATATTACAGCCATGTCCCTGCTCTCACGGCCACGAGCGGCGAGTTCGCCGATCGCGGCCGTTTAACCCTTTAAGCACCGCGGGCAAAGCGCCCGCAGTGCTTAAATAGCTGATCGGAGGGGGGGGCGCCCCCCTCCGGCGCCGATCGGGGCCCCCCGCAGCGCGATCGGAGGGTGCCGATCGGTTGCCATGGTAGCCAGGGGTCTAATGTAGACCCCTGTGCTGTCCGTGTATTCATACCTATTACATCCTGCCTCAGGCAGGATGTAATAGGAAGTGCAAAAAATCACTACGTTCAGCCATAGAGCTCTATGGCTGAACCTAGTACAGGCGATCGCGCCCCCTAGTGGTCAAGTACACTAGGGGGCCTTGTAGTAAAAGTAAAAAAAAAAAAAAAATAAAGTTTAAAAATAAAAAAAAAATAATAAAATATTAAAAGTTCAAATCACCCCCCTTTCCCCATTTCCCAAATAAAAATAAATAAATAATAAAAAAAATAAACATATTTGGTATCGCCGCGTTCCTAAAAGTCCGATCTATTAAAATATAACATTAGTTATCCCGCACGGTTAAAGGCGTAAACGGAAAATAATCCCCAACGCCAAAACTACGCTTTTTGGTCGCATCGCCTACCCAAAAAAAAATAGCTAAAAGAGATCAGAAAGTCGCCCATATCCCATAATGGTATTAATTAAAAAGTACACTTCAGCCCGCAAAAAATGAGCCCTCACCCAGGTCCGTAGGTGGAAAAATAAAAAAGTTATAAGCCGCAGAACATGGCGACGCGACGCAAATTCGAAAAACCGTAACATTTTCTATTTTTTTTTTTAGTGGTAAAATGTAACGAAAACTATATAAGTTTGGTATTACCGGAATCGTAACGACCCATAGAATAAAGATAACCCATCATTTTAAACGAACTATGAACTCCAAAAAAACCGTAACCAGCGCAAAATTGTGGAATTGCGTTTTTTTTTTTTTTTACCCCACATTGAATTATTTCCTGATTCCCCAGAATATTATACGGTATAGTAAATGGTACCATTAGAAAGTACAACTTGTCCCGCAAAAAAAAAGCCCTCATGTGTCTATATAGCCGGAAAATTAAAAAAGTTACGCTTATTTGAACACAAGGAGGAAAAAAAAAAAAAAAATTACCTTAAAAGGCAATGTCGGGAAGGGGTTAATGGTTTTACTCTCGAATCGTTCAAGTAGCTTCTCATCTGCTGATATTGAAAACTATTAATATTTAAATCCTCATACCTTTCCTTTAATCCTTCCAATGATAATATTAAAACATTCTTTATGTCTATCACATCCATTATTGATCTTATACCTACATTTCTCCAGTTCTGGATTACTTTTTTATTCTGTATCAGAGGTTCTTGGGATATTATATTATAATATGGCGAGGAGAATAATGATCTATATGGGGATATTCCTTGTCTAGTCCTAGTCATTTTCCATGCCTTACATGTATTTATTAAGAGAGGGTTATTTATTATATTCAATGGAAGCTTTGCGGGTTTCATATGCAGGAGGCTATTTAATGGGATGTCTGGACAGAACGCTTGTTCTATCAGAACATTAGCGTAATTGTCGGTGTTGTTTACCCAATCAATTGCGTATCTATAATTCGCTGCAAGGGTATAGCTGTGTATGCAAGGTAAATTTATACCTCCCAGACTAGCCTTTTGTCTAAGCTTGGTCATTGATATGCGGGGTTTCTTCCCTGCCCATATAAAATTACTAGTCGCCTTATTTAATATTTGTAGATCTGCTTTTTTAAGAAGAAACGGCAAAGTTTGGATATAATACAATAGTCGTGGGAATGCTACCATTTTAATCAAATTGCATCTTCCAATGAATGATATTGGGAGACATCTCCATGACTTAAAATCTTTTAGGATTCGTTCTATAATAGGTTGGAAGTTATTATGATAGATGTCTTGTATTTTTTTTGATAAACTAATTCCCAGGTAGGTCAATGATGAGAGTTCCCATGTGAAGGGGAATTTTTCTCCCCATCCCTGTTTTGCTTTGTCATGGAGTGCTAGGGCCTTGGTTTTTGTTTTGTTTATCTTGAACCCCGACACCTGTTCAAACTCCTGTAACACCTGTACAATGCCCGGAATTTCTTCCTGTGGTTTTGAGCAATATAGCAAGAGGTCATCAGCATAAGCTGATACCTTTAATGTTGCTTGTCCGATCTGGATTCCTTTCCAAGCATTGTCCAAGTGAAAGCATCTTATCAAGGAGTCTATCCCTAAATCGAACAGCAAGGGGGATAATGGGCATCCTTGCCTAGTGCCACGAAAAAGGGTAAATTCTGGAGTGTTCACTCCATTAACTGTTATAGTTGCCGTGGGTGATGCATAGATTTTTCGAAAAAAGGTAATAAAGCCCACCCCTAAGTTTTGGGAGTGAAATACTCTAAGAAGGTGAGCCCAGGACACCCGATCAAATGCTTTATCTGCATCGCAACTAATTATTATAGATCTCCCCTCTGGATTAGATTCCGCTTGAATTATTGCTGCAATTGCTTGGCGGATATTATGGACTGACGATTTGCCACGTATAAATCCAAGTTGGGAGGGATGTAGCAGTTTGGGGAGTACCCTCTGCAATCGTTCTGCCATAATAGCCGTCAATATTTTGAAATCTTGGTTCAGTAAAGATATTGGTCGGTATGAGGATATATAAGAGGGATCTTTCCCCGGTTTAGGCAGTACTATTATTCTTGCTTTATTGAACTCTCTATGTGGGGTGTTGCCCTCTAATATAGAGTTAAACAAAACCTGCAGATGTGGTATCAAGCGTGGTTTCAGCATTTTATAGTACTCTGCACTCAACCCATCTGGGCCGGGGGCTTTGCTCCTGGGTAATTTACCAATACATTCCCTGATTTCTATTTCTGATATGGGTTTTGATAGTTCCATGTTCTCTATATCTGACAGTTTGGGGGCATTAGCTTTTCTAATGAAATTCATCCCTAATGATGGATTGTCTTCTGGCGCATCATACAACTGTGAATAATATTTTAAAAAGGAGCTGGCTATTTCATTTGTTGAGTTCACTTGTTGTGATCCCACCACTAGTTTAGGAATGTGTGTTATTGGTTTTTTACTCCTTATCAGGGAAGCTAACAGCTTTCCCGCTTTGTTCCCTCCCCTAAAATATCGATTTTTCTGACAGTCTACACCAAATTGCGCCTTCTCTGTACACACCGCATCATATAATGCTTTTGTGTCCAGATATTCTTTTCGAGATTCAGGTGTATCAGTGACCAGCATGGAGGAATAAGCTTTTGCGACTTCTCTGCTAAGTTCCTCCAACCTTCGACCCAGTTGCTTACGCTTAGAAGCCACATATGCGATAATATGCCCTCGTAGGACTGGCTTTGATGTCGCCCAAAACAGGTTTATATCCTCTATATGTACCTTATTGTCTTCTACAAAATTTGAGAACTGAGTCTCCAAGTATGCTTTGAAATCCACTGATTCCATGAGGTATGTGGGGAATCTCCAATTCCTTGCATATGATCTAGGAGTTGACAGTGCAAGGGTAAACCATGTGGGGGCGTGATCCGTAACCACAATATTTTCAATTTTAGAACATTTCACTCTCCCCAATAAGCTATTTGGGATTAGCCAAAAATCAATCCTAGATGACGAGCCATGTGGGTGAGAGTAGAATGTAAACTCCCTATCAATAGGGTGTTGGAATCTCCATGGGTCGGTAAGGTGTAGGGATTCCATTATTAAAGCTAACGCTGGTGGAGGGGTTTTGCTTCTAATGTTACTGGATTTATCCAGGCTTTGGTTGGTAGTAGTATTAAAGTCTCCTCCCATTATTATGTGACCTTCCGCCCATTCCTGTAATTGTACATATATATCGGTGAAGAAGACCGTATTGGGACCAGTAGGGGCATATACTGTAACTATTGTATATAACTCTCCTTCTAATTCTATTTTTAGGAATAGGAATCTCCCCTCTGGATCTCTTAATTTATCTATTATTTTATAATGTAGTGACTTGTTAATAATAACTAGAACCCCTCTCCGCTTGGATGTGTATGATGCTGGTATGATGTCTACAAACCATGTGTCTTTGAATGTGTTCAGATCCCCCTCCCTCCAATGGGTCTCTTGTAATACAGCTATATCAGGCTTATGCCTTTTCAACTGGTGGAGTATTTTCTTCTTTTTGAGGGGGGTGTTGAGGCCTTCTACATTCCATGACAAGAATTTAATGCTCTCTCGCACCCCTACTGATCTATCTCTTGTCGCCATAGCTTTCTGTATATGTAGGTCCTACTCAAAAAATGCGTACATTTCATATCCAGCATATCTTCCCTAGCTTGACATCTCCCCCTCTTCTTCTCTTTATAACAATCTTTATAACGCTTTCCCCACCAGTACTTTAACATCCGGAACACTAATACCTCATGATATCTCAGATATCTTTTACTTAGCATGTTTTTACTATAATAGCCTTGCCTCTTACTCCTAACTTTTCTTTGTTCCCCACTAATCCTATCCCCACCCAGTGAAACCAAATTATCATTCTTTCTACTATTTATCCTTATTTGTGCAATAGGGGTCCTTGCCCCTCCATAATTCGTAAGATTACTTTTTACTATATCCCCCCAATAAGGCCCTATTTTCTTACAAACTTTTGTGTTTACATAACCCAAATATGTATTTCTTATAGTTTTATACATCCTAATAATTGTGTTTCAAATATTGGGGAGCCTTTCCCCTTCCTAGCTTCTTTAGCTTCGTCATATTTTGATCCCCTATGTAGTGATTTATTTAGAAATGTAGGTACATTTTTGTGTCGACCTATTAAAAAATAGTGCATTTTTTTATAATCTAACCGTTGAATATTCCATCTTCTTACATTAGTAAGCGATTGGAGTATGTGCAGAGAAAACCTAATATCCCTATTAAACCTATAAATCCTATAAATACATTTCATAACATTTTTGAGGCAGTGCTATGCTTGCGTGACCCTCTCATGGTCATTTCTTTTGTCCCAGATTTTCTTTCTGCCCATTTGTTATTGTTGCACCCGATTTTTTAGTGCATGCGATGCCCCTGATTTTTACTAACAATGCCCACGATCATGATCGTTGTGGCCGTGCTAGGAAACAAGTACCCTGTATTTCATTAAAAGAATGAATCAATTATGTGTGTCTTGCATTGTTACTTGTACTAGACCATTGTCATATCACTACATACTAGCGTCATCCATATATGTTTGTGACTTTATTTGCATGTACTGTTACACAGAGTAATTAAAAGATTAACACTGAAATACGCAGGAGATTATGGTGTGGCTGAGAGAGATTTTATATTGCAGTGAGTGCCAATAGATGATTGGAGACAAGCGTGATTGGCAGTATTAGACACACCCAATAGGCGGTGTTAGATACACCAATAGGTGGTTCTAGACACACCCCTTTGATGGTGCATCCCCTAATAAAATGTGCTGCACACACCTATGATAGACACCAAAAAAAGTGTAAACCGCATGTCAAACTTTTTTATGTCGACTTTTTGACTGGACCTAGACACTGTTGACCTAACAACCCATACCAGCAAATTTGTGAATGC
Organism: Crinia signifera; assembly: GCF_055691185.1. NCBI lineage: Eukaryota > Metazoa > Chordata > Amphibia > Anura > Myobatrachidae > Crinia > Crinia signifera. Next base: position 373,262,781 of record NC_139217.1, read on the forward strand.
ATTGCAAACAGTGATGCAGATCCATTCACAAAAACGAAGCCATTGAACTTTTTTTTTTTGCACCAGTCTAAAGGCTTGCAGTCAGGGCTATTTTTGTGCAGGCTCCAGCAGGAACTGTGGCCCTTATTCTAGCTCACTCTTTCTGACAAAATATTTCTTAGATGGACAAAACCATGAGCACTGCAGGTGAGGCAGGTGTTACTTGTGCAGAGATAATTAGATTTGGGTGGGGTTTTACACCTGCCTCACCTGCAGTGCACATGGTTTTGTCCATCTAAGAAATATTTTGTCAGAAAGAGCATACTTGCCGACTTTTCATCTCCCCTTTGCGGGAGACCAGGGAGAGGGCAGCTAATTAGGGGGCGTGGGAGCTCTCAAATGTAATTTGGATAGCTCCGCCCATGGACCTGCCCCATTTACGGCACAAAAATGGGGCATGGCCATGGGTGGAGCTATCTAAATTACATTTTTAGATGGTACCGTAGCACTGTTTAAAAGAAGAAACCCTATTAAAGAAAAAATGGGAGCAGAGGGAGAGAAGCAGGAGGGAAGCACGAAGCAGCCAGCCGCTATATTATCATCTCATCTGCGGCGCTGCCTTCTGCTGCTTGTGCCGCTCCCTCTGCTGCTCCTGCTCCGATGGCTGCCCCCTGCTGCGCTGCCGCTGTAGGCAGTGTAGCCACTGCTGACAGATCCCCGGCCGCACAGACGCGGCGTCTGCCTCGGCACTTTGTAATTAGCGCATGCGCAGTCACTTTTTTTTTGCCAGACGGGCTAAAAAACCGGGAGGATACCTCACATTACCGGGAGACCGGGAGGAAGGAGCAAAAAACGGTATACTCCCGCTAAATGCGGGAGGGTCGGCAACCCTGAGAAAGAGTGAGCTAGAATAAGGGCCACAGTTCCTGCTAGAGTAGGGTTACCACCTAGTCCCTTTAATTCCGGACACATATTAATTACACAGGTTCTGTGGCTTGCTGACTTCAAGACTCCACTTCACCTGATTTTAAACTGCCACAGAACCTGTGTAATTAAAATGTGTCCGGAATTAAAGGTCCTAGGTGGTAACCCTATGCTAGAGCCTGCACAAAAATAGCCCTGCTTGCTGTAATCTGCTCAAGATTCAGGCTGGAAGTGGCCATTGCTGATGTCAGTGACCCATCCAAAAAGAAACACTGGATGTGACTGTTTTTACAAACACAGAAAACTGCGGCTACTCTGTGACTTGTATGTGTATGGATATAATTGACCTCACACATATGCAATGCAAGCAAGGCACATGTGCAGTCATTCGATAATAGCTTGATTGGGGAATTCTCTGATTAGTGATCCATGCTGAGCTAGGCCTATGGTGTGCACATCAATAGGGTGGCAAAGAGTTTGTACTACCAGTGAACTGGCCTTACATTACTATCCTCTATATAAAAGCTGCTGTAGTCACTGGTGACTGGCCTTTCTGGTGAAATACAGCCTGTTAGTATGAAACATTCTATCGGGTGCTCTATATAGTTATTTTCATTCGTGACACATTGTGCATACCTGGCCCCATAACTTGGGGTGAGGTGTAATGATAGAATTGCATCAACCCATGTAACTACAGTAGAGCAAAGGCCATTTGTTACCAGCTATTAATCATGACCTGGCTGTGAGCTTCGGACTGACACTTCCGGTACTTGTGTATTTTGGCTGCGCCCATCGCATCGCATACCATAAGGCATGCGATGGTATGCGATGCGACGCGATATTGTACAATGGCATACAATTTTAAAATTGTATGACATTTTATATGGCATACAATACAATGCGATTAAACATTGTATAAGCACCCTAATGGGTGCTTACAATGTTAAATGCACCCCCACGCCACCCCCCACTATAAACGTGAACCCGAAGCGTGGCGAGCGCAGCGAGCCCGCTAGGGGCGGCGGTACGCGTCCTCCGACCTTTTCATACCCCTACTATCCACGTCGGCGTGGAGTTGAGAATAGAAAGTGTGGCGAGGGGACGCGGACACCTGTGAAGCCCGCGAGGGGACGCGTATACCTGTGAAGGTATACGCGTCCCCTCGCGGGGCACGCTGCGCTCGCCACGCTTCGGGCTCGGTGGCTCGCTGCGCTCGCCACACTTTCTATTCTCAACTCCACGCCGACGTGGATAGTGGGGGTATGAAAAGGTCGGAGGACGCGTACCGCCGCCCCTCGCGGGCTCGCTGCGCTCGCCACGCTTCGGGTTCACGTTTATAGTGGGGGGGGTGGCGTGGGGGTGCATTTAACATTGTAAGCACCCATTAGGGTGCTTAAAAGCACCCTTTAGGGTGCTTATACAATCTTTCATCGCATAGGGGGCAAAAATCACGTCGCATCGCATGCCATCGGGTGCATGGTATGCGATGCGATAAAAACATTGCGCGATGGAGATCGGGGGCGCTGCCAAAATACACAAGTACCACACTTCCTAATGCTGCAGTAGTCCAGGCTTCTGTTCCCTGCACCCTGTTGGCCATTGGGCAATTAAACCAGCCTCTCTGCACTACTATTCCTGGGAGATGAGGCACATATCCAGAATCCTGTAAATCATACGAACACTAGGACACAGAGCAACCCTACCTTGATCCTCACAATTTATATAGAGGTTGGGTCAAGAGCAGTTGAGTGGCGCCCCCAGAGATATTAGTGAACCAGGCCCGTAGATTTCTGTTGCTGGTTCTTAGAGGGTGCAACGGCTTTGCATCTTGCACCCTTTCCCTATTCACATAAAAGTGAATGCAACGATTTAGGGCTGTGGGCAATTTTGGACGACTTTGGGCGGACAAAACGTGCTTCTGTTGCCATGATATTTCAGCCAGACAGGGATGTTTTCATCTGCATTGACTCCTCCATTGGTGTGATTGGATTACTGTAATCTTCTTCCTTCTTGCCTTCCTGCTGCCCGGCTCCTCTTCCTCTCCAAACGTACTAAGGACCTTATTCTGCTCCTCACAAATTTGTGGATTAAATGCCACCCGCACTGCTGCCTGAACCCCCCCCCCCCCCCTTGCTCGCAGAGTTCTCCGCACGGCTACCAATGGATGTTTTGCATAAACATCCATTCGCAGTCTTGGGTGCGGGGGCCAAATCATTCAATGGACGGTGACCATCGAATTACTTGGCCCCTGCACCCAAGGTTGCAGTGAAAGGAACATGCAAAACTAAGACACTCTCTGGTGTCTTAGCTTTCATGCTCCCTGTATGGGAACAGGGCAGGCAGTTGACATCCGCTGATGTCATATGCCTGCTCCTGGCAGTCACATTACTGACTAATTTCCATGAAACGCTGGGTGCAGCCTGTCGCCACCACCACATGTCCACTACCCACACTGGCAGGTGCCAACATGCGGGGGAGCAAACAGATTAAAATCAGGCCCTAAGTCCACCTATCTTCTCTTACAGGCCCTACACTGGCTCCCCATTTCCCTTCAGAATACAATTCAAGCTCCTAACACTGACTTATAAAGCCATCACCCATAGCCGGAAAATTTTGGTAGCACCCCCCACCCCGCCTTACCCCTCCACTTGCTGCCCCTTCGTCTGTAACTGGGCCCCGCAGATCTACTTGTCTGCGGTCCCGCTGCTTCTCCTGGCTCCTGCTGCTAATGAAAACTGACCCTCACAAATTGGTTCCCCCAACAGCAGACCATTTTTAAGGTCGCCGCCTCCTAGCATCCTCAAAAACTGTCTGCTGTAAGGGGGTGGACATTTGTGAGGGTCCGTTTTCATTAGCAGCAGGAGCCGGGTGTGGTATGGGACTCCCGACAGTCATTATCCCGACTGCCCGGAGTCAGACAGCATGGCGAGCGTAAAAAAGCCCCTTGACGGTTGGGAACCCGTCCGGCACCCGCAGGAGCCAGGAGGAGAGCCTGGACCGCAAACAAGTAGATGTGCGGGTCCCGGTTACAGACATGACGCGGCAAGCAGAAGGGTAAGACAGGTCCCGGCAGGCAGAAGCAGTGAAGAGCAGCGATAGCCCTGGCAGACCACACTTACTTAACACCTCCCCGCCACTGCGGGGTCTGCGGGGCTATTGTTACACCGCTGCCCCTGCCTATCAGACTCTCCACCTCTCTACAAAACAATGGGGTCTCAAGACCTACTTAATTAAATCCAGCCATCTGTAAAGCTGTGTACATATGCTTCGAGTTTACCCTGTTATCGATTTGATTTTGCTTGTAAAAGCAAAATCGAACCAACATCGAATGGTTTTTAGGACACTTTCGATCTGCATTCGATTCGATGCGCGCTCCCGTTTTGTCAAAATTGAATATAAAAATAGACTGTGCAGCCAAGGAAATATCGAATTCGATCCAGTAAATCGAATGTGTACACTGTACCATGAATGTAAATCGATTTCGATATCAAAATTGATATCTATTGCAAAAATACAGATCTAATGCCAAATTGAATGGGAAGATCTAATGCCAGATCTAATAGAAAATCAAATCTAACATCGAATCTAAAGCAAAAGTGTGTGTACATAGCTTTATCCTAACCTTCTGTTTATGCTCACTTCTATCCCTTCTGTGTCACTCCTGTCTGTCTGCCCCTCCCCTTTAGAATGTAAGCTCTCACGAGCAGGGCCCTCTCTCCTCATGTGCTTTTAAGGGGTGTACACACGGTGTGATTCCTTTTCTATTCTATCCCCATTCGATCGGGATCAAATCCCACTGCGCAGTGTACACATTTGATTTAGACTATATAGTACAGATCGATGGTGGTTCTCCAACTGTTGTAAATTTACATACCACAGCATGCTCTGCCACCATTATAGCATTTACTAATAGCAAAACTTGCAGGGCATGCTGGGCCTCATAGTTTCACAATAGCGGGACAAAAAAAAAACAGGTTGGGACAGTCTTGTACTATACACCCTTTTTCCTTCACTGAGTGCACCTGGGAAACCTCTCTCCAAACAGTGCACGTAGTATTTTATAATAAATAATAAATGTAGCTCCTCTTGCCATATTTAATTAACTAACGTTGAAAAAAAATCACTTAATAAATGACTTAATTCAGCCCGCTGTGTTACTGTCCGAAATCCTTCCAGATACTTAAAGAAGCAATATTACCACAATTCTATAGGACGTAAAGTGAGATGCGCCAGTTCTTTGCGACAGAGAGATCAGTGAGTGTCGCCATGGGAACCTAGCATGGTTTACTATGTAGTTGCTAGGTAACGCGGTTGGAGCCTGGAGTGCGGGATACGTTACCTGCTGTAAGTGGAACCTTGATATTATAACATTATGAGATTGAACTACCAGAAATAGTATTTACTTGCGATACTAAGGCCTCAGTGATCCCTGGGCTGCTCGCAGTATAATAGCGGTGATTGTGCATTGCTTTTGTGCGTCCAGTCGCAGTGCTGCTGCTGCTGCTACGGGCATAAGATGATTTCAACAAATGGAAAAGTAAGGTGGAGGGTGAACATATCTGTTTGACAAGATGTTCTACACCAAAGATGAATTTGGTGCTTATTCTGCAAAAAATAAAAACTAATACATACATACTGCAGTTTATAATTAGCATCTATATATATAAATATATTTTTCTATATAAAGCTTATGGGAAGATTGTATTGAGTTTTAGATTGCTGTGTGTCTGTGAATGAATACCACTGTTAGATATTGCAATACCTCTGTCGAATTATGTATTTAATTCCAAAGTGACACAAGCTTATGCAGTCAATGATATTATAGCAGCAGTGTCTGATTACAACATTATAACTGCAACATTCTGACAATTCTGTACTATTTCTAATAATAAGTGTGTAATCTGCAGGGCAGCACAACCTGCTCACCTTTATGCAGCTGCTATCTACAGTACCTTGTGTGACCGTGAAACAGCAATAGGTGACTGGTGTATCACAGTATAACATGAGGGGACATTTGCAGATGTATCACCCAAGGCCAAAGTGATATTTTGCTTCTTCCAGCTACACCTGTACATTGCTTTCCTATATGGCCACTAGTAACCTAAGTAACACTAGCTATACTTACAGGTTTTGGTTACCATTGACCCCAAGCATACGTCTCAGATTTATAACCTGTGATGGGAAAATTTTTTATTATTCCGTTGGTTTTCTTTGCTGAGATTTGAGTCCTTGAATACTAATGAGATCTCTCAACTCATAGCAAGCCCATCCCACCCCATTTTTGTATAATGTGCAATAAAGTCATGAACGGATAAGAGCATCTTGTTGACACTATTGTGCATTTAGCACTTGTTCTGCAGTTAATATATTGTTCTAACATAATTTGTGTTTACTTCTTATCCTGCTATTGCTTCACAAAATATGTATATTTCAACCTGTTCTCCTAATCTTTAACCTTTGAATATTCAGCACTTAACCATTAACCAGCTATTTTGCATCGTGGATGTTTACTCTTATTTATGTATCGAAATATCCATCAATAAAGTTTTACAGTTAATGTTTACAATTTTACTAAATAATGCTCTTCAATGTAGAGCAAGATGTCTGAGACCAAAGCCGACCCCCAAAATGACCTAGTATCCATTGATGCCAATGACCAAGATGTCCCAATAAAAGATTGTGAAGAAGGATTCACAGACCATAATGAGGAGCAGACGGGGTCTCATTCCCAGCAATCCAGGAGTAGTGATGGGGAGGAACAAGCACCTGAGCAGGTAGCATATAGCCAAAGTCCGTCCAACACTGCAACAAACGTATGTAATTATATTGTAATATGTGCACCTTATTGATATCAATATTAGTTGCACCACTTTGTGTTTAATAATACTTATCGTCATATTAATCTACAATATGTATAAATATAGATCATGATTGCATTTATCTGTAAATAGGAATCTGATAACCCACAAGATGACATGATAATGATGCAAAATGAGGCAGATTTGGCCGAACAGTCAGTTGATGATAACAAGCCAGAATTGGAGCAGGATGTGACGGAAGAACACAATTATTCTGCAGCTTCCTCCACTAAAGACATGGTAATGAAACTGACCTGTTAGAGTTATGCTGTGTACACACGGGGGCTGAAATCGCTGGAAATATGGTCGCTGGCGACCATATTGCTAGTGATTGGGAGTGTGCCCCGGCGATAAATCGCCGGGTGCGCGCTCCCGTTTTCAGCCCCTTTCCAATCGCTGGTCGCAGGAGCTTGCTCCTGCGACCAGCTAATTACCTCTGCGGCACCGCCAGCAGAGGTTCCTTTTCATCAGCGACTATCTCTGGTCGCTGATGAAAAGTAGACACTGGGCAATATATTGAGTTTTAATGGCTTTAGAGTTTTAATGGTAGATTTCCAATCATAACACACATACTTTTAATCAGCTAGACCTCTGCGATTCCCAAATTTATATGCTGACAATTCCCTCCAAGAGAGTTGTTTGTCTTGCAGAATTGGTGATTGCGCCATAAGCAGTTAGTCCCCAAAACAATTAGTTTTTTTTATTGCCATGAGGCAAATAAACTGAGGGGAAGTTTAAGTTGTCGGACTGGGGGGAGGGGGGGGGGCTGTACGTCATTAGGTTAACAGTATCTAGGTAAACAGTCGAGTCAAAATACATTAGGCTGACATGGTCAACATGTCTACACATGCAAAAGGATAACACATAAAAGGTCGACATGGAAAAAGGTCAACGTGAGTTTTTCATGATTTTTTTAACTGAATTGTTCATACTTTACTATCCCAGTTGGCATAGAAGGAGAATAAAATAGTGACCAAAGCATGGCGTACACTTATATGGTGTCGATGTTGACCTATGTCGACATAGCCACAAAAACCATTAAAACCTCATGTCTACCTTTTTTTTCTATGTTGACCTTTTGACCATGTCGACCTTTTTCCGTAAGTCAACCTTTTGACTGTCCACCAATGGCGGCTAACCTTTTGACTGTCTACACAGACACTGTAGACCTAACAACCCATACCCCTGGGGGGGAGGTTAAGTGGCTGAGGAGTGTGTGATTTAGGCAAAGGTATAGCTAACATAATAGTAAATGCTGCTGATATGTGAAGCCCCCTATCGGATCCTTATGCTGGGCATACATCAAGGCGATTTGGTCCGATTTCGACCGATTGCGACCAATCGGCCCGTTAAATCGGACCAAATCGCCTCTCCCTGACATGTAGTCGGGTCCGATGCGCAGTCCCGTGCGCATCGGACCCGACTAGGTGGTCGGACCGGCTGGCCGTCCGACCACCCGTTCTGGGACGGGCGCTAAGCAGTGACGCATGCGATCCATCACAACGGATCGCATGTGTCCCTGCCGCCGGAAGGTCCCGGCGGCTTGCAGTCCATCGGGTGTCCGTACACTGCTGCGAGACGTCGCAGGCAGTGTATGGGCACCTTAAGTATGTTACCGGTACACACGTGGGCAGTATATGGTGACTCATCCAATATTTTGCATTGGGTCCATAAATGCCTAAGGTTTGGATTTGTTTGCTGGAAACTGGAGATAGGGTTATGATTTGTAGAACAAACAATAGGTTTCAATCTTTTGATCAGGGAACAATTGCTGATTAGTCATTGTCCTGCAACTTACTATTTTCTCTATTCTGTATGCTCTATGAATGCTCCCTGTATTCTCTCAGTGGCCCTTATTCTGATCTCGGCGGTACGGCCCGCGTGCGGCCGTACCGCCGATGTTTTCACTCTGCACATGCGCAGAGGTCACTCTGCGCATGTGCAGGCGAAATCGCCGCACAAAAAATGTATACGCCGCAAAGGGGGCGTATAGGGGCGTGAGGGGCTTAATAGCCTCATTACCCTATGCATACGCCCAGCGTTTCATGGGCGTTCCCATGCAAACGCGGGGCGTATGCATGGTAATGAGGCTATGACGCCAGTGATGGGGGCGGAAAGCTGACATCGCCGGATGTCAGCTCTCCGCCCCCATACAAGCTTTCACACGGACGATTGTCCGTGTGGTCTAAGCTTGCGGGAGCTGGTGGAGCGTGCGGCCCTGCCTTCGATGGTCGCCGACCATCGAATGCAGGGGGCAGCTCCCACCATGGTGGAGGCGTACGCCCCACCATTTTCATGCGGATCGCCAGCCGTCCGCGTACGGACGGCCGTGGCGATCCGTATTGTAGGCGGGGATTGGTTTGTGCGGCCGGAGCAACGTATGCGGCTCCGGCCGCACAGATCAGAATAAGGGCCTCTATGCTCTCTCTATGAATGCTCTCTGTTGTTAGCAGGACGCTGCTGCAGATGAAAAAAAGTTGGATAAGAAAAAAGATGAATTGGAGGGTAGCAATCCTCCCCAGGAGGCATCTGACATATCTGTAGATAATCAGACTTTACAGTCCAGTGCCATAGAGAGACAAGGGTCAGCGGAAGGAAACTCTGTTTCTGAAGATCTGAATGAAAAGGCAGATGTAGAAGAAATTCTAGGGAATAAGGAAAGCCCAGCAGCTGAAGACTCACTGGTTTACACTGCTACGCCAAGGACTGTGTTTGAAGATGTACACTCAGTTTCTACAGATAGACCTCTTGTGAGTATTGTATGGCATCACTAGTACTCGGTCAGTTATACAAATATTACATAAAGTGCATAGCTATCAGTGCTATTTTTATGTACATTGTTATATTGCTGGTTCTCTTAACCCCATGATTTGTGGCAGGGTGATATTGTTAAAAAAAAAAAAAAAAACATTATATACATTACAGTGGCAAACGCAGTATTTTTAGAGGGGGGTTTCCAAATTTAATCCAAAATTTCCCAATCTGCATTGGAGTAAGAACAGGAATCTGGGGGAATGGTAAAAGCCCTAAAAATTGGTCTTTTTATACACTGGATACTGTATGGAGCAGTGGTCGAAGTGGGGCGGTATACGGGGGTATGGCATACCCCCACTTTAATCTGAAGATAAAAAAAACAACTTTTTTTTCCCCCTCAGAATGCTCTCTGATCACTCAGCAGCGCATATTGTGCTTTTGTAATACCCCTGTACAACGGGGCAGTCTGGCAGGGGACGTTGATGGACAGGGGGGTGTCCGAAGGTGCGCACTATATTCACTCTTTACTTTTCCATACCCCCACTTCAAAATTTCCATACCCCCACTTCAAAATTTCCACTTCGACCACTGGTATGGAGTACAGTATTAATATTTAACAGTATAGTATAGTCTGTTTTAACCATTTAAATAAGATAAATTGTCAGGAAAAGGTTAAACATATTATAATGAATAAATACACAAACATAATAGAACCAGTACTACACCTTCTAAACTCACAATCTCCTACTTCATGGTAAGGCTCCTGTGTCTTCCTCCTGGCAGCTGCTCTCTGGTCCATTGCAATGTTCAGATCCACACATACAGTAAATGCATACCTCCCAACTTCTTAAGAGCCGGAGGAGGGACAGGGCAATTCAGGGGTGTGGCCTAATTTAGGGGTCATGGCCTATACGCACGGCTCACCTGCGAGGCCATGCCCTCATTTTGACACTATGGGGGCATGACCCAGAGGCTCTGTGAGCCTCTAGCCATGCCCCCAGCCCCCTGGCTGCGGGAATAGATGGTTTTATTCCCCGCTGCTCACCAGCGGACAGGGGGGACTCCCAACAGCCCCCCCTCGCCGCGGGACACTGCCGGCCGCGGGAGGGATGCGGGAATGTCCCCGAAAACCGGGACATTCCCGCGGTTTTAGGGACTGTTGGGAGGTATGGTAAATGTGGTAGAAGAAGCTGGTACACTGGGCATGTGCAGCAGCTCTGCTCTGTCCCCCACACTGCATGATGTGGGGGCAGCTCTATGGATCATACTATATACCAGCGCTATTGTTGTCATAATTTAACATACTTGCCAAGAGGAGGGGGTTTCCGGGCAACCAATCCCCTCCCCCCCGGCGTTTGCCTATACATTAAACCGTATTTCTTTATATACTTTAGTTTTTTCTCATTATAGCTGAATAGTTCTATACCTTCGGCAATCTCGGACGCAATTGCATTTCTCTGCTGTAGTCTAGGGGAAAGTTTTACAACAGAATTTATATTTGCAAAAAGATACAGTACATATATTTACATTTATATGGAATATATATAGGTTGTTCCTGCTATTCATTCCCAAAAAAATAGAGGACATATACATTCTTCACCTGAATCTCTCCCCAGTTCTTCCTTGTGTGCTGTTTATGTTATTCGGCTACTATTATGCTTTTTTTCCCCCCTTAGTACCAATCAGATGTTCTCATATCCAGCCTGCAGCATCCTAAATATGAACTAAAAGAACTGAAATACAGCGTGCGTGCGTGCACTGCTGTATATATAACTTGTAGTGGTTGTAAGGACTAATGTGGGAGTTCTGAGCTTATTGCACATATAGGAGTTGATTCAGCATGGCTTGGTAAGCAGAGTAAATTCACTGCTTACCGAGCAGTGAAACGCTGCCCACGAATGTTGGAAAAGTGCACCAGAGGCTGTTCTTCCTTAGGCAACTGAGGAAGTTTAACATCCCACAGAAGCTTCTGCTCCTCTTCTACTCTGCAATTGTGGAGTCTGTACTGTGCTCCTCATTACTGGTCTGGTACGGCTCCGCCAGCGAGAGAGACAAATGCAGACTCCAAAAGGTAATCAGAACTGTGGAGAAGATAATCGGGACAGACCTTCCCTCTGTCCAGGACCTGTACCTGTCCAGAGCAAAAAAGAGGGCAACGAATATAGTCAAGGACCAACTACATCCTGGCCATGGCTTGTTTAACCTGCTAACATCAGTCAGACGCTATAGGGCTATTCCCACCGGTTCCACCAGAAGCCTAAAAAGTTTCTTCCCTCAAGCGGTTCACCTGTTGACACAAACTCATGAACACCTCACTGTCTAGTCGCGCCATAACCCTTTGCACATAATCTAACACGGTGTTCCCTCGGAATAAATTCCTATATGACTGTAAGTGTCCCCCCACCTGGTTATATTGTTTATACTGTGTGCGGGTTACTTGTTACCCACCTGGCTGCTGCACAGCAAACAAAAAACAACTTCCTAGTATACGCAAGTACACCTGGCCAATAAAGCTGATTCTGATTCTGAATGCCTGCCCCCTTTGCCGAGCGAATGGCAGCATCTGCATGTGAATTAATGTCTTCGCTGACACATCCATTCGGATGCGGCCGCTCGCAGATAAAAGTCAGTCTGATCTGACTTCTATCTGGGCTGGAGATGGCATCATGTGACGTCAGCTGTCCGCCCCGTACAGGCTTCGACCCGCCTGCGTTCATACAGGAACGCCCAGCTTTTGTCCAGACACACCCACCATTTTTGTGGGCATGTCCTGTCGACGCTGAGCGTCCCCATGCACCAGCCCCCTGTCCACCCACTGCCCGCCCTCTCTGTGCGAACGCCTCGGCAACTTTGATAGTGGCCGAAGGCATTTGTTCTTCGGCTCTGCACATGCGAATATTCACATGCGCAGAGCCACACCATCACCTGGCGCGAATACACTGGCGACCGAGTGACGTTGAATCTCCTCCATAATTTGTGTTTGCAAATGGTTTCTGGGAATCCTTAAGCAAAGTTTCAATCTACTGCTTCAAACCGCCCCACCCCCCACCCACCCCCCAATTCTTTTTTCCAACTCCTCATATGCACACTTGACTTTATCAAATGTATTTATTTCGGTATCTATTACAAAACAAAGAGTTCATTCGGACACCTGATCACTGGTCAGTTCTCGCTATACTGGCTGACGATTGTATGAATATTGTTACTATGGGCCTTATTCGAGTTCACTCTTTCTGACAAAATCCTTCTTAGTTGGACAAAACCATGTGCACTGCAGGGGGGCATATGTAACATGTGCAGATAGAAATAGATTTGGTGATTTTTTTGGTGATTCTTTGCAGGGTAAATATTGGCTGCTTTATTTTAACACTGCAATATAGATCTCACTTTGAAGTAAAACCCCACCCAAATCTACTTAGATCTGCACAAGTTACATCTGCCCCCCTGCAGTGCACATGGTTTTGTCCATCTAAGAAGGATTTTGTCTGAAAGAGTGAACTCGAATAAGGCCCTATGTCTCTTTCGGAGACATCCTTCACTTTTCTGCCACGCTTCACTTTTGTACCTTAGCAATGCCCCTTAAGGTGCTAGCTCGCTAGGCAGATGCCTAATGGTAACACCGGTCTTGACTGTATAACACAGATTAATTGTGCTTTATAATAGTCTATTCATTCGTTGATAATGAATATAAAAATAGGGTTTTTTGTACTTGCAGAACTTGGCATGGTCTTTTGGCATGAACAGCAAAATCCCTATTTATAATCTGCATGATGAAGAATATCAAGTGGCTGTTTATGTGTGTGCTCACATTGCAGTGATCCATGACTTCTCTCTTAACCGGCAGCGCCACCTACAGGTAAGAGGTAGATGACATCTGCGGTTTGTACTGGAAGTAGAATATATCCTTTATTTATTTGGGTACTTGTGAGTTATCCGGGCGTCCGATTTTTAAATCGGGTCGGATCGGGACATCGCATCGCATCGCATGCGACCATCGGATGCGATGCGATGCGATGCGATGACCCGATTTTTCCATAGGAATCAATGTTAAAATGGACTGAGTCCATTTTAACATGGAATTCAATGGGAAAAAGGGTCCTTTTCATACCCCTACTATCCAAGTGGGCATGGAGTTGGATATAAACCTGTGGCGAGCGTAGCGAGCCACCGAGCCCGAAGCGTGGCGAGCGTAGCGAGCCCCGCGAGGGGACACGGAATACCGTCCCCTCGCGGGGCTCGCTTCGCTCGCCACGCTTCGGGCTCGGTGGCTCGCTACGCTCGCCACAGGTTTATATCCAACTCCATGCCCACTTGGATAGTAGGGGTATGAAAAGGACCCCTTTTTCCATAGGAATCATTTTAACATTGATTCCTATGGAGAAATCGGGTCATCGCATCCGATGGTCGCATGCGATGCGATGCGATGCGATGCGATATCGCATCGCATCGCATCTGATTGTATGCCTTAACTTAAGGCATACAATCAAAAAATCGGACGCCCAGATAACTCACAAGTACCTTTATTTGTACTTAGAACAAAGGTGAACTGTCATTATAGTGAGGATTGCAATATATAAAAGGGGCTATATGATGGAATAAATACAATACTGATGCATTTCTCTTATACCCCTTTCACACCAGCCTAATTTCCTGGGTTGGGCCCGGGAACAACCCGCGACTAGTTAATCTTATTTTGGTATGCGGCCTCTGGGTCAACAATGTCTAGGTCGACAGTCACTGGAGTGAGAATATAATAGTGTGCAGAGTGCAGGGAGGCGCCATGCCCGAAACATGGCGAGCGGAGTGAGCTATGCGAGGGGATGCAGTACACTTGTACTATGTCCATGTCTACATAGCTCGAAATAGACACCAAAAAACGTGAAAAACTCATGACTATCTTATTCATGTCGACTATGTCCATGTTGACCATAAGCTTGTGTCGACTTTCTGTCAATGTCGACCTAAAGTACGTCAACCATTCTTATTGTGTTGACCATTAGTGGGCAACCCAGTGACTATCGACCTAGACATTGTCTACCATCTATACCGAAACCCATGTATTTGTTTCTTGTTTTCTTTTTAAAGCATTTTGAGAAAAGTACTATATAAATAACGTAATTGTTATTTATATCATTATTATTACTACTACTACTACTACAAGTTGTTTTGTTGCTAAGTTACAGGAAGATCTTTCGGGAGATATCTCACAAAACTATTTTCTATTAATGGTAAAGGAAGCAGAGGAGTAGATGAGAGACAGAGGAGGGGAGAGAGGAGAAGGTGGAGGCATGTTGCAGATGTAGGATTAGGTAGACAATCATACCTCCCAACTTTCCGGCTGCAGAAATAGGGACACTCGCGCGGCGAGCGCCCAAAAAGGGGCGCAGCTTATGCAAATGAGGGGCATGGCTTATGCAAATGAGCCGCATCCCCGTTTTCGGGCGCGAATAGACGCTGTGCGCATGCGCACAGCGTCTATTCTGTCAAATTGGGGGGGCTCCGAACTGCCCCCCCCCCCGCAGCGGGACACCTCCGGCCGCGGGTGGGACAGCAGGACAGGACCCGGTAATCGGGACTGTCCTGCTGAAATCGGGATTGTTGGTGTCACACCAGGGGACTCAGTCGACAAGACTGAGACCTCTGGTGGGGACCTGGACCGGTACCTGAACCGGGGAGGTTGGAGAGGACCCTTGCGCATGGAGTGCGCGACAGTGCACCCAGAGCCAATAAGCAGTCAGAGGTAAAATACAACCGGAGTTTATTTGCAGATGGTTGTAGTATAACAGACAGTAAAGCATGCAGGATAAATGACAGAGTTCATGCAGATTGCAATACTTTACAGATGTGATGATATGTGGGATCGATGGTGGAACATCGGATGTGAAGACTGTGGGTCCGGAATGACGGACGGAAGACTTGAGCTTGACTGTGGGTCCGGAATGACGGACGGAAGCTTGGCTTGGAGATCCGGAATATCGGACTATCGATGATGATGTGGGAACATCGGATCCGGGTATCGGATATGGAAGCAGACTGTGGGTCCGGAATGACGGACGGGAGATGACTGTGGGTCCGGAATGACGGACGGAAGCAGGAGATCCGGAATATCGGACTAGCGATGAAACATCGATGGTGGATGATGCTGGAGCATCGGAAGGACCAGAGTCCCGGAGCTAGGCTTGGTCGCTGGGCTGAGAGGCAAGATCACAGGCGGTGGAATAACCTGGACTTCACAGGAGATGGAACAACCTGGAACACACTGCAGCATGGAAAACAACACCAGCAGAGAAATACACTTGCACGGAGACAAGGACAGCTGACCATACACTGGAGACAACTGAAGCACTAGCAATGGTTCTGAGAGCTCCCAGCATACTTATCCCCACTGGGTGGCCAGGATTGGCCGAGGAAGTATGACAGGGAGATCAGAACCAACAGGATTGGACAGCACAGACATGTGACTGGGAAGAACATGGCAGCCCCCATGTCTGCTATGGCGGGAAAGTGTGTTTGTGCACACCATGCTGGATACTGGGAGCAATGGCGGCGAACAGGTGGATTGCCGTGCACTGGGGACTGTCACTGGGAGACAGGAGGCCGGCAGAGATGACGTCTGGACCGCAAGCTGAACCTGCGGAGGCACTTAGCCGGTAGGAAAGTCTGTCTGACAGCTCGGATCGTGACAGCACCCCCCCCTTTAAGGGTGGCCCCAGGACACCTTTTAGGCTTGCGGGGAAACTTGGAGTGGAACGCCCGGATGAGTCTGGGAGCATGGACATCGATGGCATTGGTCCATGATCGCTCTTCGGGGCCGTAGCCCTTCCAATCGATCAAGTATTGCAGACGACCATATCGGATGCGAGAGTCCAAGATCTTACTGACCTCATATTCTGTTCCACGCTGGGTGCAAACCTTAGGAGCCTTGGGGAGCTTGGAATGAAAGCGATTCAGAACCAGCGGCTTGAGCAGCGAAATGTGGAATGTAGCTGGCACTTTCAAATAGGGCGGCAACTTGAGCTTGTAAGCTACTGGATTGACGACTCGCTCAACTGGGAAAGGACCAATATATCGGGGAGCGAACTTCATCGATGGCACTCTCACTCGAAGATTCTTGGTTGACAACCAGACACGATCTCCTGGACGGAGGGCTGGCACAGCTCTGCGTTTCCTGTCGGCAAATTTTTTGTACCTGCTTGAAGCCTTCAGAAGTGAAGAACGAATGAGCTTCCAGGATTTGACGAATTGCCGGATGGTCGTGTCGACCGCTGGAACAGAGGACACAGGTTGCAGAGTGAAGTCAGGAACTCGAGGATGAAACCCATAATTGGCAAGGAATGGAGTGACATTTGATGAAGAATGATATTGGTTATTATGGCAGAACTCTGCCCATGGAAGGAGTTGAGCCCAGTCATCTTGGGAAGAAGAGACATATGTGCGGAGAAATGCTTCAAGGTCCTGATTCACCCTCTCCGTTTGGCCATTGGTTTGAGGGTGGTAGGCTGTGGAAAATTTTAACTTGATTTGAAGCAGGGAGCACAGGCTTCGCCAGAACTTGGCTACGAATTGGACTCCTCTATCGAAGATGATTTCAAGAGGCAGCCCATGAAGCTTGAATATCTCTTTGATGAAGAGCTGGGACAGCTTGGAAGCTGACGGAAGACCGGTGAGGGGAACGAAGTGAGCCATCTGTTACACTTCTGTCCCGGACCCGCCGGGACAGACAGTGTAGACGAGTGCCGGGGGAGACGTTGGCGGCGTCGCGCAGCAACGCCCCTAGCTTCCGTCCCCACGGCATCGTCAGCAGGCATCGGGGCGTTGCCGGGCAACGTCCCCGAGCGTCTCCGTCGGCGTGCCGGCGCGCTGAGGTCATGCGCCCGGCAGTGCGGCGCACGTCAGCGTCAGCGGGGATTTTGAATAAAGAGCCGGCGTCTGCCCAGGACAGGCGCCGGTTATAGCTTTTGCACCTCAGGGTCTCAAGTGTTCCTGGTTCCCACCTATCCACTGCTCCTGGTTCCTGTGTCCAGTCGTCCTGCGTCCTGTCGTTGATTCCCAGCCGTGTCCTCCGTTTTGTCTCCTGTCCTCCTGGTGTCCGTGCGTTGTCCAGTTGTCCGTACCCTGGTTCCCGCTGCCGTTGTCTCCTCGGAGCACAGATAAGTGGGGTCTACCCCCAGACTGCCCTTACTCGTATCTTGATATTGATGAAACACCTCTGTGTATTGTTACACCTGTTTGGTATAGTTTTGTGTTACATCTTTACGTATTGTTACGTCTACCCTGTTTGCTACAGAGCAAGGGTGACCTCGCCTTCTTGGGGTAGTTAGTCATCCCCTTGTTCATCCTTGACATTGGTGGCAGCGTTGTCAACTCTCAAGACCTGGTGGCATCGGGGGCGGAGCCTGACTAACGGGCTCTGTCGAACGCGGCTATTATAGGCGAAGCCTAGCACTAGCACGCAGCCACCAATCCCATTCGATGACAACGGAGTTAGGGTTGGCGAGGACACCCGGATATCATAACATTATAACCGGCCAGACCATACTCTGGGACTGTTTGTTGCCCCTACAGCTCAGAGGTTCGGTAGTCGTGGGGAAACCCAATCATGGATCCGTCACAGCAGGCTGCTGCCCACTCTCTTGCAGGACAGATGCACACGCTGACGCAGAAATTGCAAGAGCTCACCCTACGGGTAAACTCACACGAGCAACGGTCTCAGTCTAGCTCCTCCTCCAGTGGGAGTCTGGAGCCCAGGTTAAATCTCCCTGACCGTTTTTCAGGTGACCGGTCTCTGTTTTTTAATTTTAAACAGTCATGCAGGCTTTATTTCAAATTGCGCCCAGGATCTTCTGGTTCTGAGGCTCAACGGGTAGGAATGGTTATATCACTCCTGCAGGGAGATCCTCAGTCTTGGGCCTTCGGCCTTCCAGATGGTGCTGAGGCTCTCTCTTCAGTGGATGCATTCTTCTCAGCAATGGGGTTATTATACGATGACCCGGACCGGGCGGCCTCGGCTGAGTCAAATCTTAGGGCCCTGCGTCAAGGGCAGGACACAGCTGAGGCATACTGTACCAAGTTCAGACGTTGGGCTATTGATTCTGGCTGGAACGACCCAGCGCTTCGTAGTCAGTTTCGGATTGGTTTATCCGAATCCCTTAAGGATGCATTAGTGCAGTACCCCACTCCCAAAGACATTAATGGGATCATGCAGTTAGCCATTAAGGTGGATAGGAGATTTCGGGAGCGGCAGAGAGAGAGACGGTCTGGAGTGTTGCCTTCCTCATCTGTAGACGAGTCCACCGAGGTACCCGGAGACGAGCCTATGCAGTTGGGGGCCACTCGACTATCTTCCTCCGAAAAGAACCGCCGACGTCTCAAGGGCCTCTGTTTGTATTGTGGGGGTCCCGGTCACCTTGCTGTTGCTTGTCCGCTGAAGGCGGGAAAAGACAGGGCCTAAGTGATACTTGGGGGGTTCACTTGGGCCTGTCGAGCTTTTCTCCCTCAGATTCTGTATTACTTCAGGTATCAGTCTCTGTTACCGACCGTTCTTGGAACGGGTCTGCCTTTGTGGATTGTGGGGCGGCCGGTAACTTTATAGATGAAGGCCTGGTGCAACAATTGGGCCTTATGCCCATACCCTTGGCCAATCACGTTTCTGTATGTGGGTTGGATGGCCGTCCACTGTCTAAAGGCGGTATATCTTTTAGGACTCCCTCCCTTCGTCTGTCGGTGGGGGCTCTTCACTCCGAAGATATCACCTTTCTTATTTTTCACTGTCCTCTCACTCCTATAGTCCTGGGGCTGCCCTGGTTGAAAAAACACAACCCTGAATTTAATTGGGAAACTGGTGAGATCACTCGGTGGGGAGGGTCCTGCTCGGATGTTTGTCTCACTCTCCCTCTCCGTGTGATGCACCCTGATCTTCAAGCTCTCCCTCCTCAGTACCGTGATTTTTCAGATGTTTTTTCTAAAAAGGAAGCCAACACCTTGCCTCCTCATCGCCCCTTTGATTGTGCCATTGATTTAGTGTCTAATGCCAGACTTCCTAAGGGTCGTTTATATGCGTTATCCGCACCTGAGTCCCAAGCCGTGGACCTCTACATTAAAGAAAGCCTTGAAAAGGGGTTCATTCGGCCCTCAAAATCACCGGTGGGGGCGGGGTTTTTCTTTGTTGAGAAGAAAGATGGGTCTTTACGGCCCTGTATTGATTACAGAGCCCTTAACAAAATTACGGTAAAAAATTCCTACCCATTACCCCTCATCTCCGTATTATTTGACCAGATTCGGGAGGCAGTGATTTTTTCCAAAATAGACCTCAGGGGGGCCTACAACTTAATCAGAATTAAAAGTGGTGATGAGTGGAAGACCGCGTTTAATACCCACTCGGGGCATTTTGAGTATCTTGTGATGCCTTTTGGTCTAGCTAACGCCCCGGCAGTCTTCCAAGACTTTATTAATAAAGTCCTTCGACCGTTTTTAGGGGGTTTTGCCGTAGTTTACTTGGACGACATTCTCATTTTTTCCAAATCTCTTCCTGAACATCGGCAGCACGTCCGCCTGGTGCTGCAGAAGCTACGGGAGAATCATCTATATGCCAAGTTGGAAAAATGTGAATTCGAAGTGTCACAAGTGACTTTTTTAGGGTATATTATTTCGGTACTTATGTAATATCTGGGCTCCCGTTTTTCTTATGAGACCGCGTCCCCTCGCGGGGCTCGCTGCGCTCGCCACGCTTCGGGCACGGTGGCTCGCTGCGCTCGCCACACTATATAAAATCAACTCCATGCGTAGTTGGATAGTAGGGGTATGAAAAAATGGGGTGCATTTAACATGGGAGTCCAGATAATACATAAGTACCATTATTTCCCCTCAAGGTTTCTCCATGGATCCATCTAAGGTTCAGGCCATTCAATCCTGGGCTCGCCCAACCACGCTCAAGGCCATTCAGCGATTTCTTGGTTTTTCTAACTACTATCGCAAATTTATCCGCTCCTTTTCGGACATCGTGGCACCCATAGTGGACTTGACTCGGAAAGGGGCTGACCCAGGACAATGGTCTCAACGGGCGATGGATTCTTTCAAAAAATTAAAGAAGGCGTTTTGCTCAGCCCCAATTCTGCACCACCCAGATCCCAGGCTACCCTTTTTAATCGAAGTCGACGCCTCTGATGTGGGTGCTGGAGCAGTCCTGTCTCAGAAGGGGCCACTGGATCT
This sequence comes from Crinia signifera, assembly GCF_055691185.1. Classification (NCBI taxonomy): domain Eukaryota; kingdom Metazoa; phylum Chordata; class Amphibia; order Anura; family Myobatrachidae; genus Crinia; species Crinia signifera. The sequence goes on from NC_139217.1 coordinate 373,283,504, forward strand.
AAAGATTCATCCCTGTGCTTACTTCTCCCGCAAATTCTCTCCAGCCGAGAGAAATTATGATGTAGGCAATCGTGAGTTATTGGCCATCAAATGGGCGTTTGAGGAGTGGCGTCACTGGCTTGAGGGAGCTCAGCATACCATCACCGTGATCACCGATCACAAGAATCTCTCTTATATTGAGTCCGCCAAACGCCTCAATCCACGACAGGCTCGGTGGGCACTATTCTTCACCAGATTCCGGTTTATCATCACCTTTAGGCCGGGATCTAAGAACGTGAAGGCGGATGCCCTCTCCCGCAGTTTTCAGACTTTCCAGGGGTCTGAGGTGAAAGCATCTCCCATCGTCCCTTGCTCAGTAATCATGGCGGGCCTGACCCAAGATTTAGCCACCTTAGTTATTGCTGCCCAAGCGTCGGCTCCTCAACAGACCCCACAGGACCGTTTATTTATTCCCCAGAAATTACGAGAGGCGGTTCTCAGGGACTTTCACTCTGCAAAAAGCTCCGGGCATCCAGGTATTGCCAAAACTTTTGAACAGTTAGCCAGGACTGTTTGGTGGCCCTCTATGAGGCAAGATGTCGACAGATTTGTGGCCTCATGTCTGGTCTGTGCGCGACACAAATCGTCTCGACAGTCTCCTATTGGGCCGCTGTTTCCCTTGTCCATTCCAAAAAAACCATGGTCCCATATTTCTATGGACTTTATAGTTGACCTGCCTCCGTCTAGCAAGTTCACCACCATCTGGGTTACGGTGGATAGATTTTCCAAAATGGCTCACTTTACTCCATTACATGGGCTCCCTACTGCTAAAATCCTAGCGAATTTATTCATCACCAACATCTTTAGGCTTCACGGACTCCCAGTCGATATTGTCTCGGATAGAGGTTCCCAGTTCGTGGCCAGGTTTTGGAGACAGTTTTGTGCAGCCTTAGGGATTCAGGTCAGTCTCTCCTCTGGTTACCACCCGCAGTCGAATGGACAGACCGAGAGGGTCAACCAGGCTTTGGAACAATACCTCCGCTGTTTCGTTTCAAAGTGCCAGAACAATTGGGCTGAGCTTATTCCATTAGCAGAGTTCGCATACAATAACTCTTATCATTCAGCTATCAAGAGCTCTCCGTTTTTCTGCAACTCAGGTTTGCACCCCAAATGTAGTTCATTCATGCCCCCGGTTGATCCGTCAAGATCCTCGTCCACTGTCTCGTTTTTTAGGAAAGCCTGGAAGAATGTACACATAGCCCTTAGACAATCCTCAGCCCGGTCTAAGATTTTCTTTGATAGGCACAGAAGACCGTGTCTCTTTAAAGTGGGTCAGAGAGTATGGTTATCCACACGCCATATTAGACTTCGACAGCAATGTCCCAAGTTGGGTCCCAGGTTTATCGGTCCATTTCCGATTATCGGACAAATCAACCCGGTGGCATTCAGACTTCAGCTTCCCAGGTCTCTGCGCATCAATAATGTCTTCCATTGTTCCCTGCTCAAACCTGTCATCGGAACCCTTCCATCCAGCTCTACACGTACTCAAAGACCTGTCTTGGTTCGAGGGCATAAGGAGTATGTGGTGGAACATATCTTGGATTCCAAGGTAGTCAGGGGTCAGCTCAAATTTCTTGTCCACTGGAAGGGGTTTGGAGATGAGGAAAGATCTTGGGTCCCAGAAAAGTTTTTGCATGCGCCCAGGCTAAGAGCGGAGTTTTTTAGAAAATTTCCCTGGAAACCGGGTTCTAAGGGTTCGGTGACCCCTCCTCAAGGGGGGGGTACTGTTACACTTCTGTCCCGGACCCGCCGGGACAGACAGTGTAGACGAGTGCCGGGGGAGACGTTGGCGGCGTCGCGCAGCAACGCCCCTAGCTTCCGTCCCCACGGCATCGTCAGCAGGCATCGGGGCGTTGCCGGGCAACGTCCCCGAGCGTCTCCGTCGGCGTGCCGGCGCGCTGAGGTCATGCGCCCGGCAGTGCGGCGCACGTCAGCGTCAGCGGGGATTTTGAATAAAGAGCCGGCATCTGCCCAGGACAGGCGCCGGTTATAGCTTTTGCACCTCAGGGTCTCAAGTGTTCCTGGTTCCCACCTATCCACTGCTCCTGGTTCCTGTGCCCAGTCGTCCTGCGTCCTGTCGTTGATTCCCAGCCGTGTCCTCCGTTTTGTCTCCTGTCCTCCTGGTGTCCGTGCGTTGTCCAGTTGTCCGTACCCTGGTTCCCGCTGCCGTTGTCTCCTCGGAGCACAGATAAGTGGGGTCTACCCCCAGACTGCCCTTACTCGTATCTTGATATTGATGAAACACCTCTGTGTATTGTTACACCTGTTTGGTATAGTTTTGTGTTACATCTTTACGTATTGTTACGTCTACCCTGTTTGCTACAGAGCAAGGGTGACCTCGCCTTCTTGGGGTAGTTAGTCATCCCCTTGTTCATCCTTGACATTGGTGGCAGCGTTGTCAACTCTCAAGACCTGGTGGCATCGGGGGCGGAGCCTGACTAACGGGCTCTGTCGAACGCGGCTATTATAGGCGAAGCCTAGCACTAGCACGCAGCCACCAATCCCATTCTATGACAACGGAGTTAGGGTTGGCGAGGACACCCGGATATCATAACACCATCTTGGTGAACCGGTCAACAATCACCCAGATGGTGGTGAACTTGTCAGACTCTGGAAGATCAGTTACAAAGTCCATAGAGATATGCGTCCAAGGACGATGTGGCACTGACAGTGGCATCAATTGCCCAGGAGGAGACTGACGACTGGTCTTGTGCTGAGCACATTTAGCACAAGAGGAAACAAAGTCCTGTACATCCTGTTTGAGGGACGGCCACCAGTAGGACCTGGTGATAAACTCGTAAGTTTTCTGAATGCCTGCATGGCCAGCGAATTTTGAAGAATGCGTCCAACAGAGCAACTTCTTTCTTAGAGCTGGCTTTACATATCTTTTCCCTGTAGGGGGCGTGAGATTTGAAACTCTCGTTGCGGAGAAGGCCACTGGATCAATAATGAAATGTTGATGTGTGGACTTAGACTCACTTTCTTGCTCCCATGAGCGGGAAAGGGCATCAGCTTTTCGGTTTTGTGTCCCTGGACAGAACGACAGCTTGAAACGGAACCTGGAAAAGAAAAGTGTCCATCTGGCTTGACGGGGATTTAAACATTGAGCAGACTTGAGATACAGAAGATTCTTATGGTCTGTGATAATTGTTATCTCATGAACAGCGCCCTCTAGAAGATATCTCCATTCTTCTAATGCCAACTTGATGGCGAGGAGCTCTTGGTCACCGATGGCATAGTTACGCTCTGCAGGCAGGAACTTACGGGAATAGAACCCACAGGGATGAAGACGACCATCGGGCGCTTTCTGCGAGAGGACTGCCCCAACACCCACGGAGGAGGCATCAACCTCGAGAATAAAGGGCAAGGTGGTATCAGGTTGTCTTAAAACAGGAGCGGAAGTGAACCTCTGTTTTAACAGATGGAAGGCTTCGATGGCTTCTGCCGGCCACTTCGCTGGATTAGACCCCTTTTTCGTTAAGGCAGTGATGGGAGCCACAATAGACGAGAAATTACGAATGAATTTTCTGTAATAATTGGCAAAACCTAGGAAACGTTGAATACCTTTCAGCGAAGAGGGAATTGGCCAATCTTGGATGGCCTGCAGTTTTCCTGGGTCCATTTGAAGACCAGAACCGGAGACAATGTACCCTAGGAAGGGTATAGACTTCACCTCGAAGACACACTTCTCCAGTTTACAGTAGAGATGATTTGCTCGCAGCCGGGACAGAACCTCTTTGACCCAATAACGATGTTCTGTGATGTTATTGGCGTAGATTAAAATGTCATCGAGATATACAACTACATGACGATACAGAATGTCCCGAAAAATCTCATTGACATAGTGCTGGAACACGGCTGGGGCATTGCTGAGCCCGAAGGGCATGACGAGGTACTCATAGTGGCCGTCTCTGGTATTAAACGCTGTCTTCCACTCGTCGCCCTCTCGTATGCGGATGAGATTATATGCACCCCTCAGGTCGAGTTTCGTGAAGATGGTTGCACCGCTGACACGGTCAAACAGCTCGGTGATGAGGGGCAACGGATATCGGTTCTTTACTGTAATGTCATTGAGGCCGCGATAATCAATGCAGGGACGTAGGCCTCCATCCTTCTTCTTTACGAAGAAGAACCCTGCGCCAGCAGGAGAAGTCAAAGGACGGATGAATCCCTTTGCCAGATTTTTCTTGATGTAATTGGTCATGGCTTGAGTCTCTGGAAGAGAGAGAGGATAAGTTCTACCTCTGGGTGGTTCTTTGCCTGGGATAAGGTCGATAGGGCAATCCCACGGTCTGTGAGGAGGTAGGACATCAGCGCCAGACTTGCTGAATACATCTGAGTACTCTTGGTAGGGAAGAGGCGGAAGGTCTGCTGCATCGGCTGAAGAATGACGAGCTGGGAGTACCTTTTGGAGACAGGTACCGGAGCAGGAAGGATCCCAGGAAAGGATTTCCGATGTCTTCCAATCAAGACGAGGATTGTGAAGACGGAGCCAGGGTAAACCCAGAACCAGAGCATGAGTGGCTCGGGGTAAAACCAGGAAGGACAAAAGTTCAGTGTGCAGGACTCCCACTTTCACTGTAAGTGGCAAAGTTCTGCGGGAGACTGTCGCAACAGGAATCCTACTGCCATCCACAGCAGTAAGGAAGACAGTCTTGGAAAGACTTTCAGTGGGTAACCCCCGCTTGCGGACCAGTTCTGCAGTAACGAAGTTGCCAGCGGCACCGGAATCAAGAAGTGCGGAGACAGTCTTGAAATGCTGACCAACTTGTAGGGAAACTGGAAGGACACAATCAGTTGCTGATGGAGAGGACTTAATTACTCCTAGCCTACCCTCTCCTTGATGGGCTAGGAGGAGGAGTTTTCCTGACGCTTTGGGCATGCAGAAATTTGATGTGCAGGATCGGCACAATACAGGCAGAGCTGTGCCAACCGTCGACGTCGACGTTCTCCTGGAGACAAACGGAAACGGTTTATCTCCATTGGTTCTTCTTTGGAATGGACCACAGGAGCAGTGGGTAAAGAAGGCGGAGGAGTTGGCACTTTAACTGGAGTGCTCTTGTGACGTTCTACAGCCCTTTCTCGGAAGCGTAGGTCTACTTTGATACACAATGAAATAAGGTCACTTAGACCCGAGGGTAAGTCTCTGGTAGCGAGTTCATCCTTAATACGATCGGATAGGCCATGCCAGAAAGCTGCGTATAAGGACCCATCACACCAGGAGAGTTCAGACGCCAGAATCTGGAACTGGACCAGATATTGCCCGACGGAGCGGGATCCCTGTCTGAGACGGAGGAGTTCAGTGGAGGCAGATGCTGATCGCCCAGGCTCATCGAAGATACGCCGGAATGTTGACACAAAGTCCTTGTAATTGGACAGGATGGCATCAGATCTTTCCCATAAGGGAGACGCCCATTCTAACGCTGCTCCACACAGGAGGGAGATGATGTAGGCGATCTTGACCCTTTCAGTAGGGAAGTTGCTGGGTTGCAGCTCGAAGTGAATCTCACACTGATTGAGAAAACCTCGACAGGTCTTGGGGTTCCCATCATACTTGGTGGGGACAGACAGATGAAGGCGAGGTGCAGCAGCCATTACAGGAGGATGAACGGGACTTGGAAGTTCTCTGACAGGCTCAGGGCCACTGAGAGTGGTCTGTAGCTTATCCAGCCGGGAAGACAGATCTTGCAGACAATGAATCACTTGGCTCTGCGCAGCCTCTTGCTGATCCAAGCGAACAGCCAGTTGCTGTACAGGGCTGGGTGGAGAAGCTTGGTTTGCGGCTGGATCCATTTGGCTAGTGCTTACTGTCACACCAGGGGACTCAGTCGACAAGACTGAGACCTCTGGTGGGGACCTGGACCGGTACCTGAACCGGGGAGGTTGGAGAGGACCCTTGCGCATGGAGTGCGCGACAGTGCACCCAGAGCCAATAAGCAGTCAGAGGTAAAATACAACCGGAGTTTATTTGCAGATGGTTGTAGTATAACAGACAGTAAAGCATGCAGGATAAATGACAGAGTTCATGCAGATTGCAATACTTTACAGATGTGATGATATGTGGGATCCATGGTGGAACATCGGATGTGAAGACTGTGGGTCCGGAATGACGGACGGAAGACTTGAGCTTGACTGTGGGTCCGGAATGACGGACGGAAGCTTGGCTTGGAGATCCGGAATATCGGACTATCGATGATGATGTGGGAACATCGGATCCGGGTATCGGATATGGAAGCAGACTGTGGGTCCGGAATGACGGACGGGAGATGACTGTGGGTCCGGAATGACGGACGGAAGCAGGAGATCCGGAATATCGGACTAGCGATGAAACATCGATGGTGGATGATGCTGGAGCATCGGAAGGACCAGAGTCCCAGAGCTAGGCTTGGTCGCTGGGCTGAGAGGCAGGATCACAGGCGGTGGAATAACCTGGACTTCACAGGAGATGGAACAACCTGGAACACACTGCAGCATGGAAAACAACACCAGCAGAGAAATACACTTGCACGGAGACAAGGACAGCTGACCATACACTGGAGACAACTGAAGCACTAGCAATGGTTCTGAGAGCTCCCAGCATACTTATCCCCACTGGGTGGCCAGGATTGGCCGAGGAAGTATGACAGGGAGATCAGAACCAACAGGATTGGACAGCACAGACATGTGACTGGGAAGAACATGGCAGCCCCCATGTCTGCTATGGCGGGAAAGTGTGTTTGTGCACACCATGCTGGATACTGGGAGCAATGGCGGCGAACAGGTGGATTGCCGTGCACTGGGGACTGTCACTGGGAGACAGGAGGCCGGCAGAGATGACGTCTGGACCGCAAGCTGAACCTGCGGAGGCACTTAGCCGGTAGGAAAGTCTGTCTGACAGCTCGGATCGTGACAGTTGGGAGGTATGGACAATGAGTAAAGGAAGGAGTTGAAGAAAACATGGACATAGGGTCTAATTCAGGCTGGCTCGCTAAGCAGCAGTCGATCATTGGTTAGCGAGCACATTAAACTCCGCCTCGTTGGACGGACGATTATATGCAGCCTAGCGAACAGGTCTGAATCCGGCCCAGCATTTCATGATGTCTTATCACTTGTCTCCACATTCTGCTCTTACGTAATAATTGAATGTTCCTTTGTGCCCTGCTTGGGGGTTCACTGCTCAGCCAGGGACTTTCTGCTGGCATGTACCGAAAACTGGCTTCTTCCTATCTGTGTTTAAGCACCTGGAGCTAATAGCACCCCTAACCCATGCCATTGAAGATCAGAGAATGTAATACATTGTGGATAGTTACAGAATGGGAGGACATTATGCAACACTCGCTGTCATTGTTCACTTTACACACATACATACATACATACATACATACATGTACATACTTTGATCAGCATGTTTATATATGCCATAGAATTGTGTTTGATGTAACCATTTTTTTTTTAATATTCATTTTACACAGCATGTGTCTGTTATATTGCCTTGTATAAGTACAGTATATTAAATTACAGTAAATATATCATATTGGGGATTTTAGTGTATCAATTTCTAGGGCCAAATGTAACAGAGTGTGAGAATCAGGAAGTGAGAGAAGTTTTTTAATGCGGCAATCGCATACATGGCAAAATCAACCTGGTTTTTTAAAAAAATGCGAAAACTCTCCTAAAATCTCTAATTTCTGAGTCTCACACCCTATTTACTTTTGGACCCCTGCGTCTAAACTATCATGTTTTATGACTGCGTGCATCTGAAAGTGTGGAATGAGTGCTGGGTATACTGTTGTAGTGTTTATGTATCTGGTGCTTTCCTAGGGTCACTGCAGCTGCATTTCCTGCATGTGTGTGAGTGAGGACAGACGATGGATTACTACGGCTGATGGCGGACCAGAGAGTCTCATCATAGTCTGGGATTCATTCTCAGGGTAAGTGCAGCCTACTTGTTCTGTCTTGTTTTGTAAAACAGAAGGACAGTTGTTGCCAGTTATACATGTTGTGCTGTTGTCGTGCGCATAGGTGACAGCTTTCAGTCCAGAAACCTGAGAGTCATGGCAGTATTCAACGAGAATAATTCTCCATGCATGGCGAGAGATTTTTTCTCTCGCCATGCACTCGCCCTGTTCCGGAGGGCTCGCTGCCACTCCTGCTCCCACTATTAAATGTGGTTAAGACTCGCCGCCACTCGCGGCGAGTCTTAACCCCTGCAGCGGACGAGCGTCCACGGCAGGGAGCTGGCAGGGAGCCGGGGGACGGTGGCAGCCAGGGAGATTAAAGTCTCCCTGGCTGCCCCAGAACATATGTGGAGGGGAGGTGGGCTCCCCGGGACCTAGGCAGCACAAGCTGCCCCCCCCCATAGCCAGCGGGGGACCCATTATTCACTGCACCCGATCGTGCATATGTAATGATCGGATGCAGTGAATATATGAATATCTAATGAGCGGCTCGAGAGCTCCGGCCCCCTGCTGGCTGCTCTGTGTAAAAAAAAAAAAAAAATATTACAAATATATATTTTTTTAAATTAAATATATATTCATGTGCTATAAGCACATGAATACAAATAACATGCCCCTTCACAGAAAAAAAATCCTGATTTTTTGACACCAAAATAAAAAAAACAAAAACTTTTAGTTTAAAAGTTCACATTACAGTTCTCCATGAAAAGATGGAGAATTGCTACACGGAGAGACACGGCGAAAATCACTTAAAAAGATTGCAAAAATATCACATTGAATAGGGTGGTTCACTTTTGGAGAGCAAAATGCTCCCTTCCAACGCGAAAATAGCACAAACTCACAATAAAACAAGGCAAATTTTTCTCATTGAATACTGGCCTTAATCAGGTTAACTCTTACCGCCTAAAGAAATAGGAATGCACCTCCTATTATACAATGGACAATAAATGTGCCCCTTTTATATCATACAATTACAATAAAAGGATAATACATCTCATATCTCAATGGAGACAGAGGGACAAATGTAATAGGAGAGTTTTCCCATTTTTTTTAAAGCAGCATAATTTAAACTGCAAACCCATGTTGATTTTGTCATGTAACTGATTGCCGCTTTAAGAAAATGTGTAAACTCTCCCAAAATCTCCCACTTTCTGAGACTCTCACCCTATTACATTTAGCCCAGAAAATCCTCCTCATCAATATCCAATCTTTCCATGAATAATTTCCTCAGTTATCCATATCAAACATGGAACCTAAGCGGAGAAGTTTGGGAAAATATTAAAGAGAAAATATGCATATAGCGTAATTGGTTTAATATAACAGATGACCACTTTCGTACCCGGAAGATGTCCAGGCAATATATCAATAAATATTACTTCTTAGCAGTTTTCCCATAAAAAAAGATTGCTCCTTAAGGTCCATATAAAATTCCATCATAATCCATAGTTGTAATACACTGAATACATATATATATATATTGTAAGACAGTGGCAGGGAAAGTCATAGACGGCAGGTACTTTTCCCCTAGAATCCTGTCTTATGGCATATAGACTGCAGGCTATTTCAATCTGTGTGGTAAGCTCCGGCTTACAAAGGGTGTTCTGTCCTGGGCTGGTAATCAGGAGAGCACCTGATTCTTTAAAAAGGAGTCAGCCCTCTCCATAGAGCTCTCTCTCTCCCTGGGTGTTGGAGGCAGTAAGCTGCTGCTAGAGAGAGACAAGGCTGTAAGTACTGCATTACTTGATCTATATCTGCTGTATGCGTCCAGTGTCACATAGTGTGGCCCTGGTATAGAGAGGGAAGTTTATTCTGTTTAGTTAGAGCTCAGACGAGCAGGTTTTTGTTTTCTGTTTTGCCTGAAGTGTAAAGGCTGTTGTTAGTTTCTTGCTCTGAGTGCTGCAATAAAACTCAGGCAAGCCCTGTTTTGGACCCAAGCCGTGATGTCACTGTCTAAGTCTGTGCCAAATCCTCACCTGTGCCTACCCGTTTGATGCTAAAACCCCACATATGGTGGAGAATGCGAGCAAGCATCTCACTTAAAGAGACATACATCGAACTATAGGACTTTTGCTACAGCAAGCTGGAAGTTGTTGCTAAAGGCAACCAGCCACAAGTGAGTGTCTGGAGTGCACTGATACTTGCATGTCCTGGCTAAAGGCTGCTGTAACACTGCAACAGGAGACTGTTAAAATGGAGGACCTTTTAAAACACTTGGTGCAGGCAAACGCATGTCAGCAAAAGGTGCATGAGGAGGCCATGCGTGCCCAGGCTGAAACCAATGTTTTGCTGCTTGAATCCAACAGACTAGCCTTAAAGGAACAGCAGCAAATTAATCTGCAATTACAAGAGCAAATACAGAATGTGGCTAAGAGTGTGGCGCAGAGTGTGCAAACACCCCAACCCTTGCTTCCAGCCACACGGGCTGCAGTACAGAAATCTCTGCAAAAGATGACTCTCACGGATGATGTAGAGGCCTTTCTTGCGGTGTTTGAACGTGTAGCAGAGCGTGAACAGTTACCCGTGGATCAATGGGCAGGTGTGGTAGCACCTTTTCTAACTGGAGAACCACAAAAGGCGTATTTTGATCTGAGTGAGCAGGATGCTAACGACTACGCGAAACTCAAGGGAGAGATCCTTGCTCGCTTAGGCGTAAACATGAGTGTGCGTGCCCGGAAGGTGCATAACTGGACTTTTTCTGAACAGTTACCTGCGCGGTCCCAAATGTATGACCTGGTCCACCTGGTAAGGAAATGGCTACAGCCAGAGGAGTCTACACCAGCGCAGATCGTGGAGAAAGTCGTGCTGGACAAGTATCGTTGTTCCTTACCTCCAAAGGTTCAGCGCTGGGTCGGTCAGGGCGACCCTAATGATGCCGAGGGGCTTGTCAACTTGGTTGAGAGGTACAGAGCTACTGAAAATCTACTCCAAGAAGTGCCTCCTGGACATTCCACCCTCAAGAACAGCAAAGCGGCCGGATCATCTGGTAAGACTGTTCCGTTTACTAGAGGGGTGAATAATGTTGTAAAGGGAGGTGGCCTAGATGGGGAACAAACAGTGGAGAGGCGTTCCCAAGGGACAGTAGGGTCCAAACCTGGGTCGCAAAAAAAAAAAGACTGGGGCCGCATACAGTGTTGGCGTTGTCATGGACCTGGGCATATTGCTGCCAATTGCCCCCTTACTTCTGAGCCAATGGAGTGTGATACAGCCAGGCGAAGCTCTTTATATGCACGTTCTGTTTTCTCTGCTGAGACTGTGTCAGAAACTGGACAGCAAATATGTCATGTAAAGGTGGATGGTTATCCCGGGAGGGCTCTACTGGACTCTGGGAGTTTAGTTACTCTCATCCATGCCAGCTTGGTAGACCCTGGGACACTCACAGGACGTTACATAGGGGTCTTGTGCATACATGGGGACACCAAGGAGTATCCCACAGCTTTAGTCCAGCTAAAGAGTACTTGTGGAACTGTGTCCCATGAAGTGGGCGTGGTAAAGACCCTGATGCATAGTGTGATCCTGGGAAGAGACTTCCCATTGTTCTGGGACTTGTGGAAACAGAGTGTACACTGCACTAGAAATGCTGTTAATAATGAGAATGTGTGCCCTGTGATTAGTCCTGAGCCTTTTGATCAGGATACTGAGGTTCAAACGGTAGGGGTGACCACTATTGAATCTGACCGTTTTCCCCTAGCTGTTCTTGCAGGTGAAGCTGAGGAGCAGGAAGAAGCATGTGACATGCCTGAGCTAGAGATGTCACGTGATAATTTTGGGACTGCTCAACTTAGAGATCCCACCTTATTAAGAGCTAGGGAAAATCCTAAAGTCATAAATGGTGAACCCCAATACCCCAATGCTGACAAAGAGTTCCCAAAGATGGCCATTAACCAGGATCTACTGTATCGGGTAGATAAAAAAGTGGGAAGTGTAAATTATAAAGTGTATCAACCAGGTAAACGGAAGCCAGAACAGTTGTACCATGTGAACTTAATTAAACCCTGGAAAGACAGAGAGACTCTGACAGCTGTAAGTGCCCCCTCTAGTGATAGCCCAGAGGTGCGGGTGTCAGAGACCCTGTCCAAATCCCAGAAGCAGGAAACTAAAGAGTTAGTACAAAGGAATTATGATGTGTTCTCAGAACTTCCAGGGCGCACCACAGCCATAAAACATGACATTGTCACCGAACCTGGAGTTCGGGTACGCTTAAAACCCTATAGAGTACCAGAAGCGCGTAGACAGGCCATATCTGGGGAGGTCCAAAAACGTTACCTGGGGTATGTTATCGGGAGAGGTATAATAAAGCCACAAATAAATAAAGTGGAGGCTATCCAAGACTGGCCTCGTCCTTCGACAAAAAAACAAGTCAGGGTTTTTTTGGGAATTCTGGGGTATTACCGTAGGTTCATTCCCCAGTTTGCAACCATGGCAGCGCCCCTAACCGATCTTACCAAAGGAGGTAGGGCAGTTATGGTCAGCTGGAACCCAGAGGCTGAAAGGGCATTCCAAGAATTAAAAGTGGCCCTTTGTAATCAACCAGTCCTGATCACTCCAGATTTTAAAAAAGAGTTTGTCGTACAGACTGATGCTTCTGATGTGGGACTAGGTGCTGTCCTCTCCCAAGAAGTTGGTGGAGAGGAACACCCGGTAACATATTTGAGCAGGAAGCTCACACATGCGGAGAGAAACTACAGTATAGTCGAGCGGGAGTGCTTAGCAATCAAGTGGGCCCTTGAATCCCTTAAGTACTATCTCTTAGGACGCTCCTTTAGATTAATCACTGACCACTCCCCACTTACATGGATGTACCAAGCCAAAGAGAGAAATGCAAGGGTCACGAGATGGTTTCTCAATTTGCAAAATTTCAAATTTACAGTGGAACACAGAGCAGGAAGGCTTCAGGGTAATGCCGATGCCCTATCCCGAACATACTGCCAGTTGGCAGACAGTGTCCGACCCCACAGGTTCGAACAGAGGGGGAGGGTATGTAAGACAGTGGCAGGGAAAGTCATAGACGGCAGGTACTTTTCCCCTAGAATCCTGTCTTATGGCATATAGACTGCAGGCTATTTCAATCTGTGTGGTAAGCTCCGGCTTACAAAGGGTGTTCTGTCCTGGGCTGGTAATCAGGAGAGCACCTGATTCTTTAAAAAGGAGTCAGCCCTCTCCATAGAGCTCTCTCTCTCCCTGGGTGTTGGAGGCAGTAAGCTGCTGCTAGAGAGAGACAAGGCTGTAAGTACTGCATTACTTGATCTATATCTGCTGTATGCGTCCAGTGTCACATAGTGTGGCCCTGGTATAGAGAGGGAAGTTTATTCTGTTTAGTTAGAGCTCAGACGAGCAGGTTTTTGTTTTCTGTTTTGCCTGAAGTGTAAAGGCTGTTGTTAGTTTCTTGCTCTGAGTGCTGCAATAAAACTCAGGCAAGCCCTGTTTTGGACCCAAGCCGTGATGTCACTGTCTAAGTCTGTGCCAAATCCTCACCTGTGCCTACCCGTTTGATGCTAAAACCCCACAATATATATATATATATATATATATATATATATATATATATATATATATAGAAAAAACTTTACAGAAGATATTAAAACATTACAGAAATTATTTCAATTCAAACTCTGCATTAACACCCCCTGGTTTTAATGTATTAAAGTCATATGTACAATGCATTTCTCTTTTAGCTAAAACTGTGTCTACATTTCTTTGGCGATTATTGCACTCAACCCATTTAATACCTACAAATGGCTTAATATGTTTTGTAGAACAATTATGTTGATATTTAAAGTGGCTGCCCAGTGCATGTGTCTCAGGTTAAAATAAAAAAAAGATGTATACAAATATGTGTGAAATTATAATTGCACATAAAATCCTTTTTAAGAGAGAGCGCCACACAGCTGAATAAATTCAATTTATTAATTTATATATTTATATATTCAATTTCTATTTAAAAAGACATATAGCAATAATATACATATAAAAACAATACGTATTATGATTATTAATACAATAGTAACTGGAAATCACACTGCAATAAATTCACAATCAAACTTTCCCCAATCTGGGAAAGAAAAGTGTCCCGTGCTGAATTTAATAAACAGGAATGGTACTTTTGCGGCACCTATTAGTTTAGCTTAATATAGTATCCAGAGCTAGTTGAGTTTGGCAAATTTATATCCACTTTATATACGTTTGTTGTTGGCTTATTCAAATAGAATAGAAATTCGGGCTAGAGAAGGTGCCTTGTTTTTAGAGAGTGTCCAAAGTAAGCAACGCTGGTTCTTGTGGACTGCTCTAGCTCACCTGTGTGGCTGCCGCCACTTGATGTTATGCTGCTAGATGACGTTTGCAAACAGGGAGCGGGCCGTCCGTCTCCTTTCCAAATAGCCGCCGTACAAGTGGACTCGCCAGGAGGGTCAGGTTGAAAGCTCAAGTGTAGCCGCAGAATGATTTTTTTGGTGTGGGGGGACTGAAGGCCAGCCGGGATCTGCCGTGGAGCTAAAGATGCAATGCTGCCAAAGCGTGCGAGTGCTTTCAGAAACCCCTTGTGTCTCAGGACCTATTTCAGTGTTGTGTAGTTGTTCACTTAATCGTACCTTTAAAGGTCTTGATGAATCCCCTATGTATACAAGATTGCATGAGCATTCACTCATGTAAACTAAATTTTTTGTATGGCAGGTAATGAAAGCTTACATAGTTTGCTTTTTACAGTTAATAATTGAGTCCTACATTTTCTTGGAGCCATTACCTTTTTATTTATATAAAGAAATAGGTCAATGCGCCAACATTGACAAAAGGTCATCATTCACTGTCCGATGGTGTGGGAACTGCGCATTTTCTACAATGCTCATATGCAGGGCCAGGCTGGGAACGCATTTGGCAAATTGATGTGTTTGCAAGGCAATCGCCGCCTGAGTGACAGAGGGTGGGCGTGTCGGGGTGGATCTCCGGCGTTTCATTGGCGTGCTGCAAAATGGTCGGCGCTCACAATGAAATGCTGGGAGTGCCTGACAAAATGCAGACATGCTTATGCGTACTAGGGGTGGGCGCATGATGTCCGCTGCCACCTGGAAGCCCCTGTTTTCCTCTCAGCCGCCGAGTGAGTCCTGGGCTACACAGGGAGCAGCTGGGAGAGGAGGAGAAATAATTAGATGGTAAGTAAACATCGAATGATTTCTCCTTGAAGCGTGTGCTTGCGAACAGATGTGTACCCATCCGTTCCCCTGCGGACACAGGCAGGTCTATGCCTGTTTGGGGCGGGCAGCTTACATGACATCAAATTACGGCAGCGCCCATCCCTCATCTATCTCCCTCAGTTCAGACTGACTTTTATTACCGATGGGGAGAAAAAAATAATTTGATGACTGGTGACCACGATTTCTCTCTGCTTTGGCTGCATGCAAGGGGATGTGTTCTCGTTCTCTGTAAAGCGCTGCGGAATATGTGTGTGATATATAAGAAACTGTTAATAAATAAACATCCCCTTGCATGCTAGCGAGGGGATAGGGGGGGGGGGGTAATTTGGTGGGGCAGTGTTGACCTGTTTGCTAGGCTGCGAGTATACACAGCCCAGCAAACAAATATAAATCATGAAAGCAATTTGTCTAATGTGGTGTTTTACACAATCTTTCCCTTCTTTGCAGCATCCCTGTTCATACTATATTCCACAGCCACCCAGAAGGGGGAGTAGTTGCCGTAACTATGTCTCAGAATGCAAAGTACTTGGCAACTATTGGAGGCGGAACAATTCAGGTGCTCAAACTAATTCTTTTCATGTCTGGCTTAAATTAATGGAAAAATATAATCTAATCCAGTGATAAAAATTAGATTACATTAATTGTTTTTCACCTTGTCAGTGCCTTGTACTGTTTGCAGTATTACATGGCTTAGTAATTAGATTTAACTACATTAATTGTGTCATTGTTGTAAATGATACCTTACTAGAATGTTTTGCTGACCCATCTTTTCCACCCATAGAAAGTCTGCATTTGGGAATGGACTACTGGATGTGATACGCCGGTTTGTACTGCAGAGCTAAGTGCACAGTTTGGCCTTCAGGTGAGACCCACGCCCGACACTGCATTTATAAGGGAATCGGTATGTAATCCCGGCTGTCGGAATCCCGTTGTTCAAAATCCCGACGCTGGAATCCCGACCGCCAAAATCCCGACAAGGGGAGGACGTGGAGCGCCCCCCCCCCCCTTGCCACGCAGCGGGCCGGGTGCCTCGCTACGCTCTGCACGATAATTGG
Source organism: Crinia signifera (assembly GCF_055691185.1). Classification (NCBI taxonomy): domain Eukaryota; kingdom Metazoa; phylum Chordata; class Amphibia; order Anura; family Myobatrachidae; genus Crinia; species Crinia signifera. The sequence continues at coordinate 373,299,719 of NC_139217.1, forward strand.
GCAGTAGCATTGAGGATAGATCGGAATGGAGGAGGAGCTGGGCAGTAGCATTGAGGATAGATCGGAGTGGAGAAGAGAGAGGCGTTTATCAGAGATGCCAGATAGGAGATTGCATTAGTCCACTCTGATGTTGATGGCCGTCTCTTGTTGTTTTACTATCTAATAATGTATCTGTTTACTTTTCAGAAATACATTATATTTAATCCTCAAGATCAGAAACAGCTAATCACCAACAGTGAAACACAGGTCATATTTTATTCATGGGTAAGTAAATACACAGTTTATTAGAGTTTTACTTTGATCATTAAATATTTATTAGAATAATGAATTCACTCTCTGTCTATTTCATTTGTTTTCTAAATTGATACAGCATTGTAAATCTTTATATCCAGAAGAAATTTATATACACTCAGTTACAAGTTAATATTTACAACAGTGTTTGTCTGCATCTGTATGCAGATACTGTCATATCTCTTACATATTTTCCTTGGGTGATAACAATATGTTGGACTTAATGTGCTCAGTGCACACCTGCCCTCTCCAGCATTCAGACTCATGTCATTCCTATGCCAGTGCTTGTGGGAACGCATTGAAATTCCTGTTCATTGTTTGTCAGTTCCCAGATGAAGTGGCCCCAAGGAAGAATAGGATGGACAGAAGGTGGACACACAGGAGGAAATGTATTATGATAGGAGTTATATTTTGCATGGGATGTTCCTATGGGCAACCAGTCAGACTCTACTTCTTATTTATCTAGCTCCTTCTAGAACATAATAGATGGTATGTTATGGGTTGCCCATAGCAACATTCCATCTGAAATAGAACTCCTATTTTAGTCATTTTCCCCCATACAGTACATCGGGGACATAATCTTTATATGATGATTCTGTGAGACCAGAGTATCCCTTGGTTGCACCTGGCCTGGCTGGATGGATACCCACAGATGGTCATTGTATTGAGGAGATCCGAAGCTGTGTTCATGTGTGTAAATTCTGAAATTAATGTGGGGGTCAGGGGCTGTTTGAACAAGGAGTGTGAGTGTGTTTGTGTGTGTGTATGTGTATGTGTGTGTGTGGGGTTATGGGAATTTGGTGGTCAGGGGCTGTTTGGACAAGGAGTGTGGTTGGGGGTGTGTGAGTATGTATGTATGTATGTAGAGGAACGGTTTACAGGAATTTGGGAATCGGGACTGTTTCTTCAAGAGGGGGTAGCAGGAATGTGGGGGACAGAAGCTGTTTGTACTGTTTGTATGAGCTTGGCAGGAACTTTGTGTGGAGGGTAAGGGGCAGGAGCTATGAATATCATCAAGAGAGCAGCTGGTGATCGCTGGATAGATGCCAGTGCAGGGAGGGGAGCCCTGGGAACGCTCCTGAAAATGGAAGTCGCATTGCTTGGCCCTGCTCCTTTGCCTGTAGTACCGCCCCATCCACCCATAGTCCCACCTCTAATCTTGGAGCGGCCACGGGTATTGCGCGGCAGGTCCCACTACCCCTACAATAAAAGTTGGAAGCTATGCTCCCAGCGTGGCAATGGGGACAATCAGTGTTGAGTGGAGGGCGCCAGTCAGGTAGATGGGATAAAGAAGTCCTATGCTGTGTGTGATACAAATGCACTCACTTGCTGACAGCTGTACATGTCCCTCTCTCAGGGGCCGATTAAGGGCCTAATGGGACAGGTTGGTGATGAAAATGTTCAGGGGCCCATTATGGGAAGTGCAGAAGATGAGGCCAATACCATGTAGGCATGAAGATCCCATACAATATAAACTACAATGTCTTGCTAAATATATAACAGTAGCAAATTTGCATAATTTTGTGGGGAAAATAGAAATGCAATTTTATTACTTATAATTTACGGCCAGTTGGTGATCATTGTGCTGTCATGATGATGGACCTACTTATATGTGGAGGCCTGGAGCTACAGCTCCATCCACCCCATTGTTAATCTGGCCGTGTTTGACTCTTGTGGGCTCTTTCCAGACTGCCTGTTGCACCTCAGCCGCTTGTTTCCCTGCCTGCTCTAATATACAGCAGCCCATGGACCTGATATACATCAGATTCCAATGCTATACTCCTCTCTCGATATAGGGTACCTTACCGTTATTTCAAATATATAGAGTCTTGTATAATACATACCCAATGAACGATCCAGAGATGATACTTAGGGAGGATAAGGAACATATACCCACGGAATGCTCCTCTCAAAACTAATGTTGCTCAATCCCTAATCTTTCAATTGATCTTGTAATAAAAATTTGAACACTGGTCCCACACAATTTTAGTAAAGTGCACTCAGTGACGATTTAATAGTCACGAGAAAACACAATAAATTCCTCACCTTCTTTACATAATTTGTAACACATCACTAACTGTTCACCCGGTGAGGATGACATGTAACCTCACGTCACCTGACACCATTGGCACCTTATTCCAGCATATTTATTCTTAATATCATAATAGTCACCAATTTTGGCACTGTATTTCAGTATACTTATTCCCAATATTACAACAGCCACAAATATTAATTTTAAATACACATATACCCACCAAACTTCATAGATGAGGCATATGCACGTCTTTGTCATGGTTTGTAGTTCACACTCTTTTTATTTGCAGTTAAATCACGCACATCACTCACACAGCCATATCCCCTCACATTTTATTAAGACCAAACGGATTTTTTAGTAAGGTATCCACAGAAACAATATGTACTAAATACCCGGTGAAACTGAAAATTCGATCCTTTAGAAGGTGGCATTAGAAAGATTGAATCCTCTAAATACGGCACATCATAATGAAAATGATGATCCAGCGGCAGCAATACATGACTTACCAATGAAAAAGCGGTCTGGGACACACACCCTCGTATCTCATGAATATTCATGAGAAACGTAGTATATCAATGATCCCCTGACGCCCATCCGGTTGGCCTTGAAAAAGCTCTGTGCGCAACGCGCGTTGGCGTTCCACGTGAGCAGAGGAAAATGTAACACTGCATTGCTAAATGTATTTACTGATTGCTTAGATAGGGAAAATTTTGGTGCCCACATCCTCCGGTCAAAGGTGCGTCTACTGGCTTAGAGCCGACGCCACCAGTGACTCACATCAGTGAGTTCACATACACTGTGGGATATCTCATCCACACAGTAGGGCAGATTTCTGCCAGACCAGGCGCTGACCACACGGAGGAGAATCACTTATCTCCGTCCGTGTGTACAGTGCTGCAGAGGGGTGTGCGCATCCTCCAGCAGAAAGCGCTTATATAGGCTATAGCCGGCGCTGCTATTTGATCCACAGCAGTGGTATCATAGTTGAAGCGGAATTCACCCGCATATTCTGACTGCACCAAGGAGGATTGTATTTACCTCTACCCGTGCACACAGCAATAAGTGCGGGATCAGAACGGCCGGTACGCCGCCCCTGTCTGGTTTCTTAACACTTAAGCCACCACGCAATAATTAAAGTATTTGAACTCCTATGTCAAATGAAGCACAGTGGCACGGTCCCTATCTCTGCTGCTACACTCGTCAATTAGATACAGTGAACACATTTTTTCCTCTGCTACGTCAGGATAATTATATCCTTTTTAGATTGTCCAAAAGTGTTATATGTTGTATGTGTGTTTTTAAATATTTCGCATCTTTTTTTTTTTTTTAATTAAGTCTTTATTTGTAGTTTTAATTTGCATAATTAACACTGAATAGGCTAACATAGCCGTACTTATCTCACACTTGTACATTTCTAATTCATGTGTAACCATAAGCACGAAAGAATAAGTACAGAAAAATATTGCATAACACATACCAGTATCAATACATACAACTATACATATACCCCCCCACCCCCCGATCCCCACATATACCCCCGACCTGGCCGATCCTTCCTAACACTTCAATCAAAATTTACTTTTCCCTAACCTGCTTATTGGCTACTATTATTTCTACGTCTGAAACAACCCCTCTAGACTACCCCATCCCTCCAGTTTATTATTTCTTCTGCCATTCCCTATCTCAACTTCCTTACTTTCTTCTTCCCATTCCTCCCCTTACTCTTCTCTCCTTCTTTGCTGTATTGAGAGCCAGTTACAGGCATATATTTGCTGGGTGACATAATGCCCTTAATTCATTCCTTCGGTACGTTATTGGAGGTAGCAAAGGGACATCCTCAACTCAACACCAAAACCCAAAAAAAAAAAAAAAAAAAAACGCCCTAGAAGTGCAATTAGTGTAACACTTACTTGCAAGTCATACCCACAGATAACTAAAAAAAACAAAAAAGGGACTGTGGGCACCTCTCCTGTAAGGACTTGCTTCTTCGTGCAATATCCATTTGTGAAAACCCCCTATCCTATGGTTTACTATATACCCCCCCCCACCCTCCCCTGTGAACCCCCTACTTTTACTTACTCCTATATGGACTCACTTAGATTCTATGTGACTCTTACTAAATGAGCAGTGAATTTGAGTCGGTTACCCCCCCTTAATATTCCCACACTGTGACCCCCTATAGTTGGTAGGTAATTATTACCTACCGTTTCCCCCTTAACCCCCAGTGCTACCCAAGATGTCGAGTATTGTTGTCCCTTGTACTACACTTTATTCACCATTATTCCGGGCAGCTATTTTAAACAACCTAGATTGTCTCCATCTCCCCCAAATTTTCCCATATTTGGGCAGTGCCCCTCTGGATGCGTAAACAAATCTTTCATGCTCACACGTACTGTTAACCAGATTCACCCATTCAGTAATGTTTGGACCCGAGGAGGCCATCCATTGCCTGGCTATTATAACTTTCGCTATTGCTGAGACATTAACCACCAGCTCCTTCCAATCATAGTAAGGGGCTTCCTGCTCCCACACTCCCATTACCATGCTTCGTGCAGTAAGCGCCTCCCTAGGAACTCCCACAGACTCCAGCTTATTCTCCACCCGCTCCCAAAACTCCTTGATAACCTTGCACTCCCAAAGGAGATGCCAGAATGAACCTATTTCCTCCCTGCATTTGGGACAAATATCGTCATGAGTTCCTGCTATTCTTTTTAATCTAACCGGGGTCATGTAGCTTCTATGGAGGATATTAAATTGCACCTGCTGGATTCGAATTGATGTCGTTGCCCTCCCTGGTACCGCTAGTGCCATCTCCCAGACTAACTCCATCCCTTGCTGAAGATCGGCAGCCCACTTGTCCCTAAGAGCCAGCAATTCATCATCCTGGTTATATAAACTCAAGAAGCCGTATATTTTGGACAATCTCTTCCCGCCACCACTCAGATGCTTAATAAACTTTTTGCATGGGGAGTCAAGAATGTTCAAAACAAGCGCGCCCCCCTCTTGCTGTAAAGCACTTCTAACCTGGAGGAACCTGAAAAACATATGTTTAGGAAGGTTATATTCCGCCTGGAATTCCTCAAACGGTTTAATGTTTCCATTCCTGAAAAATTGGTCAATCCTTGTCACCTGATATTTCCCCCATATCTCTATGCCCTGTTGCTTCCTCAGTTCCGACAGTTCGTTCAAAGAAAAGATAGAAGTGTCGGGATCTACCCCCTCAAATTTAATTAACTTGTGTACCCATCTCCAAATTTTAGCAGCTTGCATCAATATAGGAGGAGGGTGCCCTCGCATCTCCATCGATAGTAGCCACTGAAGTGGGCCCAAGTCGGCCTCAACACACCTAATGAGACCAGCTATCTCCACCGTGGCTTCATCGTCCCGAACCCAAGCACATAGATGGACCAGCTGTGCGGCGATATAGTAGGCTTTAAAATTCGGAACCGCTAGGCCACCCCTATCCCTATTTCTGCACAGAACATCCATTCGAATTCGAGGGCGCTTTTCATGCCAAATAAAGGATGATATAATACTGTTAATTTTTTTAAAGTAATCATCCTTTATATATACTGGTGATTGTTGGAATACATAACTTAGCCTGGGTAATATCGACATTTTTATCAAGTTCACCCTACCAAGCTGAGAGAGGGGGAGTTTTAACCAGCAGCGACACTTCACCTTGATGTCATTTATGAGTGGCGTGAGATTGTCCCGAATATAATCCATTGGGGCCTCTGAGACCCACACACCCAGGTATCTGAACCTCTCAGTAGGGCGAAGAGGGGTGCCCACCATTCCTCCTAGCACGTTATCCCCCACGCTTAGCAAATGGGATTTCCCCCAATTGATTGTGAGACCCGAGAATTCCCCAATATTTCGCATCTTAAATACCAATAATAAAGGTTAGGTTTTATTCTTTAATTCCAATTCTCTTTAAAGTGCATCACATAGAGACCTGCTTTCTCTGTAACCCCAATTATTGTATGTTTCTTCTTGTCCAGTGGTAGCACGCCTCAGTCTAAAATTACGAATTCATATGATGACAATGAGGTATTATGTTTAAATTGGGTGAACGTTTCTTTCCCACACCCACATCAGACCAGTGCGACTGACATTCCATTTCCCTGTTCCCCATTTTTTGTCAATACCATGTAGGCATGAAGATCCCATACAATATAAACTACAATGTCTTGCTAAATATATAAAAGTAGCAAATTTGCATAATTTTGTGGGGAAAATAGAAATGCAATTTTATTACTTATAATTTATGGCCAGTTGGTGATCATTGTGCTGTCATGATGATGGACCTACTTATATGTGGAGGCCTGGAGCTGCAGCTCCATCCACCCCATTGTTAATCTGGCCGTGTTTGACTCTTGTGGGCTCTTTCCAGACTGCTTGTTGCACCTCAGCCGCTTGTTCCCCTGCTTGCTGAGCTCCATCCGCGCTGTCCGATGCAATGCACTTGCTGATCTTCTCACTCTGCTCCCAACCTCCCAAATCCACTGATCCAGCAGCTAGCGAGTCAGCAAGGTCAACAGGCTGCAGATATAAAAAGCAGGGCTGCAGTTTTGTTAGCCAGAACTCGGACTGCTGTCCAACTATCAGTACAGCAGGAAGAAGGGATCCCTTTATATATAGTAAAATGCATTAGATGTTATGAGGCAGGATACTATTATTAAAAATGAAGCAACAAAAAAGGGTAAATTATTTGGTATAAGCTACGATTATTTATAAGATTTGGTATGACAAAAAAGGACATATGTAAATCACAGTCTTTTTTTTTTATTAGAATAATTCCAATCTGGATTATGCTGCACCTCCTTTAAATGCAAAGGTAAGTGTACTTTCTTAACGGAACATTGTTATGCCAAACAATCATGCTTATTATTAAAGTCCTGTAAATGACCTAGATAGAGGTGTTAATGTAGCCTAGTTATAACTCTATAAAGGCATTTAATAATTATGCTAATTGCAGATATATTTGCAGGTTAATGAATATACAGTTGTATACACCTCTTTATCCATCCTCTGTATTATCATTATGGTTTTAAGATGGATTTTTTTTTTTCAAAATATATTTTATTGAACCTCTCATAATACAGTTAGTACATATAATGAAAGATAAACGTGAAATTATATAATGGGGATCAATCCACAATTTTCACATTTCCCCCCCAAAATTTTTACACACAAATAAAAAAGGAAAGAAACATAACATGGCAACTCCAATGGTAGTATGACTATGGTCCAAATATGAAAATATGATCGGCAATGTCATAAATAGAAATATAAGCAGTATTGACAAGTAAAAAAAAAAGGAATTGCCAAAGGCTATCAATAAAATAAAAACAAAACGATAACATAAAGAAAAAATAAATCAAAAAGGTAAATATAACAAAGAAAAATAACAATGAGACATTAAACAAGAAACATTAATGTTTAAACATCTAAACAACAGCCTGTTCCTAGTTCCAAGCCATTAACCCATCCATGGACCGATCCAGCCAAGATGGATTTTAAAGGCACAAATGATAGCATCACACAAAGGGCCTAATTCAATGACCAGATAAGTGGCAAATCAAGCAATTATAAAACCACTGCGCATGCGTGTGACCAATTTGCAGCCCGCATGCCAAGAACCAAAATAGCCAAAAAATTATACGTATGCATCAACAGAGTAGTCACTGTTTGATTGACAGGAATCGGGTGTTTATGTATCCGACACATGCCGTTTTCTGGATGTGTTTGTAATGTGTGCCCAGTCAGTTTTCTGATGGGTATCTGATGTCAGCGATGACCACTTCCAGCCTGATTCTTGAGCATATCAGTGGAAGCCCTACACTAGCACAGATAGAAAAAAACTGTTCGATGGTTCGATTTTTGCAAATGGATCTGCAAAAATATCACTATTTGCAATGCATTTGCAATTTTGCAAGGGGTGGTTTTTCCTTTTTATCTCCATGGTGTCTTTCTGCTCTGTGCACAATGAATTCTCTGATTAGCGATGTGCCCCTATGCTGGCTTCCCTTAGCCCTGATACCTGCCTGAGGCACGACAAGCATAATCCCTGATAAACAGCACCTGGGGCTGGGATAACACATGGGATCTGGGATGTTTTTGCCCAATGGGGGAATCTATTTTTAGGCCAATAAAAGGGGATTTTTGGTCCTTACCTGTAAAATCCTTTTTTCATAGGCCAAGGTGGATGCTGGGAAATGTGGGTATTCCGGTGCTGGAGGTTCGGGCACCAAGGAGTAGAACTTATTTTGGCTAGTGCAGCCCTAGGCTCCGCCCCCTAATACCCCTTCCTGTCCTCAGAGACCAGTTTTTAACTTAACAAGCCGAGGAACAGGTAAAGGAGAGGGAGACCATTCAACTGTTTGAACATTCAACCATCTGTTGTTAATGTAAATTGTTAACTATAGCTAACTAACTGCAAGATTGGAGCAGTAGGGCGGGTGCCGAGCTTCCACCTTGGCCTCTGAAAAAAAGGATTTTACAGGTAAGGACCAAAAATCCCCTTTTTTCTTACAGCCAGCGGTGGATGCTGGGAAATGTGGGACGTCCTAAAGCTGTGTCCCTAAGGGTGGGACCGCTCTCGAACTGCACTGAGGACACCTCTGCCAAAGGCCGCATCGGCCGAGGCGAAGGTGTCAAATTGATAAAATTTGTTGAACGTGTGAGCCGAAGACCACGTGGCTGCCCTGCAGATGCTCTCCGCCGAGACCCCTGCCCACAGGGCCCACGATGCCCCTACAGACCTGGTGGAATGCGCCCTTACCGAATGCGGTACTGGCCTCCCCGCCAACAGGTACGCTTGCCTTATGGTCGATCTCAGCCACCTAGCCAAGGTGCACTTTGAAGCAGGCCAACCCAGCTTCCGGGCATCAAAAAGGACAAAGAGAGAATCATATTTCCTTATTGACTCTGTTCTGGCCACATAAATTTTAAGGGCTCGAACTACATCTAAAGAAACATCCCTTTCTTGAGAGTCCGTGGTGGTAGCATAAACCGGAACTACAATTTCCTGATTTATATGAAATCTAGATACAACCTTTGGGATGTAGTCTAGTCTAGTTCTGAGAACTATCCTCATGAAAGTTAAGCAATGGAGGTCTACAGGAGAGAGCTCCTAAATCTGAGACTCTGCACGCTGATGGGATGGCTAGCAAGAAAAGAGTCTTCAGGGTAAGCCATGAAAGAGAAACTGACTCCAAGGGCTCAAATGGTGCTTTAATCAACCCTTTCAGCACCAACGTGAGATCCCATGGATTTGCTGTTGGACATATGAGAGGCTGTAGGTGAAGAGCTCCCTGTAAGAACGTATGGATTGTGGAGGACGAAGCGATCTTCCTCTGGAAAAGGACAGAGAGAGCCAACACTTGAACTTTTAAGGACGAATGGCTCAGCCCCATTTCCAGGCCTGATTGCAAGAATCCTAGGACCCTGTCCAATTTGTATATCCTAGGGTTAAACCTCCTAGGCTCACTCCAAAGAAAATACCTTTGCCAAATCCTATGGTACACCTTTGCTTTCTTGCCGCAAGCAAAGTTTTAATGACCATAGGTGAAAACCCTCTCTTCCTCAGAAACGACTCTTCAACAGCCACCCCGTCAAAGCCAGCCTGGCTAAGTCCGGGTGTAGGCACGGTCCCTGTGACAGAAGGTCGGGCTGGAGGGACAAGGGGAATGGAGGTGCCCTGGCCAGTTTTAGGAGGTCTGGATACCATGATCGCCTCGGCCAATCTGGGGCCACTAGGATCATGGTCACTTTCTCCCTCTTGAGGCGTCGAAGTAGACGGGGAATTCGAGGAATTGGTGGAAATTCGAACACCCTTTGGAACGGCCAAGGAGCTGATAGGGCGTCTACCAGACATGCCTGTGGATCTCTTGTTCTGGATCCGTACAGTGGGAGTTTCTTGTTGTGCTTTGAGGCAATAAGGTCCACTTGAGGGGCTCCCCACCAGTCTACCGGAGTGAATCATTTGGCGACTTAGGAAGTCTGCTTCCCAGTTTAACACTCCGGGAATATACACTGCCGACAGGGCGAGTAGATACTGCCATAGGAGGATTTGAGTCACTTCCCGCATGGCTGCTCGGCTCCGGGTTCCCCCTTGATGGTTTACGTATGCGACAGTTGTCAAGTTGTTTGATTGAATTTTGACTGGCCTTCCGTGAAGAAGAGTCCCTGATTGGCAAAACGTCCGGTATATGGCCCTTAGCTCCAGAACGTTTATTGGTAGCTTTGTTTCTTGGTGTGTCCACAGGCCCTGGAACGACTGATCCAGCATCACAGCTCCCCAGCCCTGTAGGCTGGCATCCGTTGTCACTATGACTTAATCGTGACTTGCGAAGGATCCTCCCTCTTTTAGGTTGTCTGACAGTAGCCACCATTGGAGGGACTGTCTGACTTTGTCTGAGATCGTGAGGAACTGTCTCTTCAGATCCATGTGCGATCGATTCCACCGAGATAACAGGGCTAGTTGTAGTATTCGAGAGTGGAATTGTCCGAATTCCAGCATTGGGAAGGTGGATACCAATTTTCCTATCAATGTCATGCAGAGGTGGACAGACACCCTGCGTTGTGTCCAGGGCCGGCGCAAGGCACCGGAGCGCCCCAGGCGAGTCGGGGTGGGGGCGCCCCGGGGGGGGGGGTACCTGTCCTGCGGCGCTGTGTAGTTAAAGCTGGCGGCGGGGGGTCCCTGCCGTCAATAAGAAGAAATAACCAGCGCTATCCGCCGGGCTATGCGGAAGCGCTTCTGTTGTGAAAACACTGCCCGCACAGCCAATCAGCGTGCGGACAGGGTTTTCACAACAGAAGCGCTTCCGCATAGCCCGGCGGATAGCGCTGGTTATTTCTTCTTATTGACGGCAGGGACCCCCCGCTGCCGCCGCCGCCAGCTTTAACTACACAGCGCCGCAGGACACGTACCCCCGCGGCACGGGGGGCAAAATGCCGCCCTCCAGTGGCCGGCGCCCTAGGCAAATGCCTAGATTTGCCTAGTGGTGGCGCCGGCCCTGGTTGTGTCAGGAAGAATTTGATTTGTCACTTAGGGTGAAATTTACTAAAGGAAATTTGTAAAAAAATAGGTGTATTTGTATCCAGAAATACACTTATTTTTGACATTTACTATCCCGAAAATACGGCAATTCGTAGTCGTGTTGATGTGCTATCAATACGAATATGAATTGACGTATTTTCGGGATAGTAAATGTCAAAAATAAGTGTATTTCCGGATACAAATACACCTATTTTTTACAGATTTCCTTTAGTAAATTTCCCCCTCAGTGAATGTCCTGTATCTTTTTCTGGGGAAGAAACACTCTTTGAGCTTTCGTGTCTATTAGCACCCCCAGATGTATCATGGCGGATGATGGAGTCAGGCTGGATTTCTTCCAGTTGATTATCCACCCGTGAGATTGGAGTAGGTCCAGGGCAATCTGTAGATGTTTCTGAATTTCCTCCTGTGATTGTGCTACAATGAGGAGATCGTCCAGGTAAGGAAGAATTCGAAACCTAGAAGGTGTAAGCGAGCCGCCATCACCGCCATGACTTTCGTGAACACCCGGGGGGCTGTTGAGAGCCCGAACGGGAGAGCACGAAACTGAAAATGGCGGTCCAATATTGCAAACCTGAGAAATCTCTGATGCTCCTGTTTGATTGGAATATGCAAATATGCATCTTGTATGTCCAGTGAGGTCATCAGATCTCCTGGTTCCAGAGCACTGAGGATGGAGCTCAGAGACTCCATTCTGAATTTGGGTACCCGCAGGAAAACATTCAACCTCTTGAGGTTCAATATCGGTCGGAATGACCCGTCTGGTTTGCTGACCAGGAATACATTTGAATAAAATCCGGTCCCTCTCTGGGAATGCGGAACAGGCATGATCACCTTTTGTTCCAACAGGGTTGAGACGGCCGTCTTGAGAGCTGCTGCCTTGAGAGGGTCCAGTGGAAGACCTGGGGTCTGGAGCAAAAGGTCAGAGCATAACCGTGTGATATTAGTTCCAACACCCAAGAGTCCGATGTGGAACTTAACCAGGTCTCCGCAAACTCCAGAAGGCGGCCCCCCACCCACGGCACATCCTTGGTGTGCCCGGCGTCAGGCCGCTGGCTTTTCAGCCTGCTTTGGGGTCTGACGACGAGCTGCCCATACCTATTTGGGCTTGGACTTCTGCGCCTTTTGAAAGGACTGCTGTGACCTTGTTGGCCAGGACCCTGTATAATGGGATCTGGCTTTACTGGAGGGACAAAAAAATCGAAAAGCCTGCTGCTTGGGTTTAGTGGCTCCTGTGGGCAAAAAGGCCGACTTTGAGGCTGCAATGGAAGTAACAATCTTGTCCAATTCCGTTCTGAACAGTATACCCCCCGTAAATGGCAAGGACTCTAAAGCTCTCTTTGAGTTATTGTCTGCCTTCCAAGATCTAAGCCAGAGGTCTCTGCGTGCAGCCACTGATACTGCTGAAATTTTGTGATGCAAATATTCGCGCATCCAATACACCTTCACTTAGGTAGGAACTAGCCTCCCTAATATTGTCCACCAAAGATAGTAACTCAGATCTCTTAGTACCTGACTGAAGACCCTCCAATAGAGCATCCTCCCAATGTGCTATAGCTCTGGTTGTCCAGGCGGCTGAATAGCTAGGCCGCAGAACTTCCCCTGCATTGGAATATATGGACTTGAGAAACTGATCCAGTTTCTTATCCACTGGGTCTTTTAAAGATGTTACATCTGGTATGGGCAGAGCTGTTGCCTTGATTAGTCTGGTGACATGGGCGTCTACCTGAGGGGGGTCGTCCCATTTTTTATGGTCGTCTGATAGAGGATAAAAAGAAGGAATACGCTTAGATACAAGGAATTTCCTATTTGGATGCTTCCAAGCTTCTTCAAACAGGTTGTCCAACTGCTTAGACTGAGGGAAAAAAGCAGTGTCCTTCTTTTTACGTTTGAACACTGGTTCAGTATCTGGCCCTTCTGCAGAGGTTTGTGCCTCAGGCTCCTTTATCTTAAAAGTGAGCCGTATCAACTTAACAAGGCTGTCTACTCTGGCCTGGGACATATAATCATCAGTATCAGTATCCACATCATCAATTGCATTAAGAACACCACCGTCTTGATCCTCTCCAGAGGTATCATCATCTGTGTCCTGTAAGAGAGGCTGAGCCGCCTCACATCTGGATGGTCTATGTGTAACAGACCCTGACAGAGCATTTTGAAGTGAGGATGAAACCTGCACCAAACCCTGGACTGACTGTGATAGCCCTGCTACCCAAGAAGGTTCTACTGGCTGGGGTTGAACCTGAGGTGCAGGGGGAGCAGCGGGGTTGCGTGACGCTGCCAGCTGGGAAGCCAGTTCCCTCATCGCAGAGGACAGGTCTGCAGCCTAGTCCGGCCTGCAGGGAACATCCACAGTGGGTTGTGGACTAGGCCCCGGCTGAGAGCAACGGTCACAGAGGCCTGCGTGGTTCTGCTCAGCACTAGAAAGGTTTTCTTTGCATACGGTGCATGTATATGCGTGCAGCACTGGAGCGGGACCAGGCCTGCGGGATCTCCCTGAACCCTTTGCTGACATGATGTGTGTGTGCTTAAGCAAATGCAACTGGAGTTACCTAAGTATACCAGTGATATATTGTGTGAGAAACTGTATCAGTCACTAAATAAATGAATCAGTGAACTTATACTGCGCTCCCTGTCAGCCCTACAGACAGAGATGTGGTATGAAAACACTCACATCAACTTAACATAACAAACTGTTAAAAATAAAAAAGACAGATAAAATACACTGCAGTATATCACAGTCTCCTCACACCACACACACAAGGAATCTGCACTTTGCTTCCTACACCTGCACCATGTAAGTGAGGTGAGGATAATACAACCTGTCACTGATAACAGTGGAGGCAAAGGGGGGCGATTTCTGATGCTCCTCTCCGTCAGAAGCCAGCCAGCAAGTGAGCTAAAATGGCCCCCCCTGTGAGGGAGGGTGGAGGAGAGGAGCGCTCGCGGCGGGAACCCAGGACAGGCCATTGCCGCGAGCTTGGGGGCGGAGCTATATACAACTCCATCCCCTCCTGGAACCACCAGCATAACTGACATCCACAGTGGGATCCGTTATGCTTTTAGCATATCCCTGGTGGTCTAGCGGTTTCTCAGCATGAGCTGAGTACTGCTGCCAGGCCCCCGGTGGCGCCCCCCACCGGCGGTGTGAGCCTCGATATCCGGCTCTCCGCAAAGGGGAAGCCGCTTACCTGAGCTTCTCCTGGCCGCGGCTCCCTCCAAGTGCCTGAGGTGCCTGGTGCGAGCGGCCAACAGGTTCGTCCACCAGATGCCGGGGGAGGCTTCTGCCGTCAGCCGCAGCAGCGCTGCGAGTCTGACAGCTGCAGTAGAAAAAAAAAAAACGAAGTTAAACAGGGGCTAAAAATGCCCTCTCCTTAGCGTGGTGCCTGTTCCTCAGAGCACCAAGGAAAAAACTGGTCTCTGAGGACAGGAAGGGGTATTAGGGGGGCGGAGCATAGGGCTGCACTAGCCAAAAGAAGTTCTACTCCTTGGTGCCCGGACCTCCAGCCCCGGAATACCCACATTTCCCAGCATCCACCGCTGGGTGTAAGAAAAAAACAGATGCTAACTGGATAACGAGATAATGACCATCGGCCATTAATCATGATAGCCGTCTATTTTTATTGGCCAAAGCAGCATTGGGGCTAATAGGATAGCACACAAAGGGCCTTATTCTGATCGGAGCGGCCAAACGTGCGTACGTTCACAATTACCGCACGCTAGCCGTACGCGGCCGTTAGGGTTAAGTCCGCCCACAAATCGGCAGAAAATAACGTAGAAGGGGAGTGGTGTACAAATGAGCGTACGGCAACGTACGCGGTCGGCCCAGCCCTTACACTCCGTCGACTAGCGTACGACTGAGCGTACGGCGCCGTCTACGGCCGTCTTTCCTCCGTCTCCCCACCGCCTTCTTGCGGCGATCTGAGCGTACGCCAGCTTGCACGGACGGGTCCCTATTGTTTTCAATGGAAAACTCAGCTTATGTCACCGCTCGTGAGAGTGAGCGTACGTCCGTGCACGCTGGCATACCCTTCACATATATGGACCTGCAAATCTTGCCTCTCAACTACTAATCTGACAATTGATTAATTAATCTATTTGTTATTCACTTATTGTTTTCTATTAACTCAATTGTCTACCTTAATAAAGACCTAATAAAACTACATTTTAAACCACATTACATGTATATTTGTTATGTTCTAATGTGGCATTTTAATCACTATCTATGTGTCCCCATATTGCTGTTACTTTTAAATCAAGTTATGTTGGTGTTTCTGTATATGTACTAAATTATGTCCATAATTAGTTTGTCCAAAATGTGTAACATGTATACCTACCCTGATGTTATGTGTGATGTTTTAATCGAAAAACATTAAACATTCATGCATTTTTACTATGTGTTATTTTACTCAAAAACACACACATTTACACATCAATCATTACCCCTCACCTCAAATTACTAATATAACTTACATTACACATCTGTATGTACCTACCCTTACAAGCCCTCTAACATATTTATTATTAAAAACACAGGCAATTTATAATACAATATCAACTTTTATTTCTTACAAACATAATAAGGGGGGGGGGGGGATAAAAAAAAATTAAATGCGGGCCTCCAGTAGGCCAAAAAGAAGTTGAAAATAAAAAAGGGTCAGGAAGATCTCCCGAATAAGGGCTGCCACCTCCTCCTGCTGCTGTTCAGTGTCTGTAGTGAAGGGATAAAAAAAAAAATTAATATATAACATAAACAAATGTTTGTTGTATTTGTACATAATAAAAAGTTGTGAGTTATGTGTGAAGGGCACATACATTTTTAAACTACATTGAAGATGGGTCTGCTGTAAACACAGTACTAAAAAAAAATATGTTAACACACACATACTGTACATAGTAAATAACATTAATTCAATTACTCCTTCATCAATGAATGTATGCTGTATCCCAATTGGTACTTTGTTTTTGGGGGACTGTCCTCTAACCTCACAATTAGCCTGTGCTATTTAAGGGTTATGACATTGTTGTGGCTTAAGCACTCCTTACTATTTTAAATTTAGGACATTGCTGTACAAATTATAGGCCTACAGCTGTAGGCCTATAATTTGTACAGCAATGTCCTAAATTTAAAATAGTTTGTAAAGCATGCATCCGCATGGCCTCACACACTATTACCAAAACAATCTCGACATTTAAGTTGCACCAGTGGCAGATTAAGCCTTTGGGGGGCCCGGGGTACTTTAGAGCGGGGGGCCCCCTTGCACTTGTCATTACTGGCCGCACACTGCATGGCCGAATATTATACTGTCAAAACATAGAGTAAAGGCAGAATAAACTTGGTCAATGGTTACCTGCAGGGGATATATATATATATATATACACACACCACATGAAAAGCCTGTGTTTGTCCCTCTGCCCCTTACTCTGGAGGAGACCTCACAGTCCTAGTGCTGCCTCTGATTAAAAACCCTCCTATGACTAAGCTGCTGCTGCTGTTCTCCATGGACCTGAGAAGTATGTAATGAGCTCCACCAATCAGAGCTCAGCACAAACTTCTCAGCCTCTGTCCTCTGGTGCAAAGTGTCATGGGACTTAGTCAACTCCCAGAAAAGCACTGCACACTTGTGCAATCAGTGTGCCTTGCCTCCCGATGCTCAGCACCATAAATCATTGTCACATTGGCAGATAGGTGAAGCTGCAGCACTACCCCACCCATGCACAAAACATTTAGCAAAAAAAAAAAAACATAACTTAAACATTGTCTTTTTAAAAAAAAAAAATGACAACCACAGGGGGCCCATAGCTAGAGGGGGTCCCAGGGGCACTGACCCCTTGCGCCTCCATTATAATCTGGCCCTGTGTTGCACATCATGCTGGGAACTGGAGTTACCCAACACCACATAACTACCACACCACTAATGTCGGATATCTCATTGGATGTACTGTTATGTCAATTATTCAAGGGGTGAGGCATGGCCACACTCAAAAAAACCACCAAGGGGACCCTTGTTCCTGGAGAAGGACAGGACACACCTCATGGTCGCCCTGCAGTGATATGTTGCAACTAATGTTGATGTTGGATACACATATGTGGTTGTTGTGATTGCTTATGTGTAGAAATGTGTAGGTCAACATTAGACACATTATTTACTTACGGCTACTTGAGCCATCCTGGGCGCCGCTGGTTGGCTGTGGAGTGGTTGGGGAAGGCAGGAGCAAGGAGGATGGTCCTGGTCTTTGGCCCGAGGTACTGGGTGTTACTGGGGAGTGGAGAGGTTTGGGGGTGGGTGGTGGAGAGGTGTAGGGGGGTTGGAAATGGGGTGGGGAGGGGGGGGGGTGGGGGTTGTGGAGGGGGTGTGGGTTGTGGAGGGGGGGGGGGTTGTGGAGGGGGGGGGGGGTTGTGGAGGGGGGGGGTTGTGGAGGGGGTGGGGGTTGTGGAGGGGGTGGGGGATGGGGAAATTGTGTGGGTGAAAACTGCACCCTGGGTCTCCTCTTCTTCCTCCTCCTCTTCTTCCTCCTCCTCCTCTTCCTCCTCCTCCTCCTCCTCTTCTTCCTCCTCCTCCTCTTCCTCCTCCTCTTTCTTCTCCTCCTCCTCCTCCTCCTCCTCCTCCTCTTCTTCCTCCTCCTCCTCCTCGGCTGCCTGGTCCCGGGCTGCCTGGTCCCGGGCTGCCTGCTCCCGGGCTTCAATGCGTGCCCTTGCCCGTGCTGAAATGTTCATGTTGATGGCATAGAAATCGAAGATTGGGTTTCATAAAAAAGGGGGAAAGAAAAATTCACATTAGTCATGCTCATAACCTTCAAAATTATCATTGCTGTGAAATTTCAGACATTTATCATGCAAACTATTTGATATCCTACACCCAAAAACTGATCAACTACTTAAACCCCCCTATACACCCCCATATACACCCCCTATACACCCCATATACACCCATATACACCCCCTATACACCCCCATATACACCCATATACACCCCCTATACACCCATATACACCCCCTATACACCCCCATATACACCCATATACACCCCCTATACACCCATATACACCCCCTATACACCCCCATATACACCCCCTATACACCCATATACACCCCCTATACACCCCCTATACACCCATATACACCCCCTATACACCCATATACACCCCCTATACACCCATATACACCCCCTATACACCCATATACACCCCCTATACACCCCCATATACACCCATATACACCCCCTATACACCCATATACACCCCCTATACACCCCCATATACACCCATATACACCCCCTATACACCCATATACACCCCCTATACACCCATATACACCCCCTATACACCCATATACACCCCCTATACACCCCCATATACACCCATATACACCCCCTATACACCCATATACACCCCCTATACACCCCCTATACACCCATATACACCCCCTATACACCCCCTATACACCCATATACACCCCCTATACACCCCCATATACACCCATATACACCCCCATATACACCCATATACACCCCCTATACACCCCCTATACACCCCATATACACCCCCATACTCAGGAACATATTTATAAAAAGTACACCAAACATTGCTAAAAAACGCTGACATACTAGTAATCAAAACTTACATCGGGCAATATGGCGGCGAAGGCTGCTGAGTAGAACCGGCTGCCGCCGGCGCAGGTCGGACCAGCGCCGCTCAACCTGTCCCAGGCTTCTGCGGACGCCGGTTGTTGAAAATATCAGGCGGCGGGCAGCATTATACGCCCGCCGCTTGTCCGCATTAGATACATATGGGCCCCTGGGCCCCAGGTGACGATCCATCACTTCCACCAGGGCCAAAAGCTCACATGTAGAAAAGGGCCTGGCTCTTGTAGAAGTCATATTGGCAATGGCGCAGTTATTAATTGCAGGTACATATATCACTTTTGGTGCTTGCTGATTGGTCGAAAAAATTGTTTGTTTGGTATTAACTTTATTAATCCCTCTTATATTAACAAACTGGATGCGAATAGAAACTTACGCGGACCGTTCCGATATACACACCACAACCAACAGCATGCATTCAATGAAGAGAGAAGTACTGTATTTACAGTGTGCGGAAAATAATACACGCACCCCGTCTACTCCTAACTACGCTGCTTAAAGGGGGCTCAATACACCAATTGCCATGAAGAGAAGTACTGTATATATATATAGTAAGCGGAAATTAATACACGCAACCGTCTACTTATAACTACGCTGCTTAAAGGGGGCACGATACAGCGATATGCATGGGGAGGAGTACTGTATATACAGTAGGCGGAAAATGATACACGCAACACTCTACTTATAACTACGCTGCCTAAAGGGCCACAATGCAACATGTTGCTGTATGACAATTTCATACACATTACATATGTAAGGAAAGCATTATAACGTGATGTTTTGAAATGTGACTCACAAAGCATACACGAACTCCAACAGATACCAGCTGACAACACTCATCATTGGAATGACAGGTGCACACATTTCACGATGTAGCCCACAATGCTCCACAACCTGAGTAGATACATATACGGGTGATTGATCAGGTGCATTGAGACCTGCGTAATTTAAGCGGCAATTATCGGCGGGAAATATCGGCGTAAATTTGCATATACCTTGCGGGGAAAAATATACGCCCCCTTGTTCGTGGCGGGAGATTAACATATAAATATTCAGTCAGATGCAGGCCACAATTGCTGCAAACATGTCTGACTCTGACGATTCAGCAGCAGAGGACGCTCTGCAGAGAGCACAAGCCGAATCCATGCTTCAAGCATTACAGAAGAGGGAAGAGGAGCGGAGAAGGAGGGCCCAAGAGAGGAGTCGCCTGCAAGATCAAGCGGGCCCCTCAGTAACAGGCCCTGGTGAACCTCCACCAGCTCCACAAGGGCCAAGCAGCCAGCCAGAACAAGAGGTTGCATCTCTCCAAACAGGTGTGACCCAGCAGGTGCATGGTGAGAGAGCTGGGGCCACCAGAAAACGTGCTGCAACATCTAGGGTGATGACTGAGCAGGATACCACCACCAGAAGGAGAAACCCTGCATTTGTAGAGGCCGAAATGCGAATTCTCGTGCCCAGGGCACGCGAATGGATTGAATTGGCAACCAGGAAGCCAGGTGCCAGTGCAAGGAGAAACCTTTGGGACAAGATCACAGAGGAAGTGAACCAGGTGTCACCAGTGGTCAGAACTTGGGACGCGGTGAAGAAAAGGTTAGTGTGTTTGTCAGGGCAATTTGTTCAGCAGTCTCCAGCAGGAACTGAGGCCCTTATTCTAGTTCTCTCTTTCTGGCCAAATATTTCTTAGATGGACAAAACCATGTGCACTGCAGGTGAGGCAGGTGTTACTTGTGCAGAGATAATCAGATTTGGATGGGGTTTTACACCTGCCTCACCTGCAGTGCACATGGTTTGGTCCATCAAAGAAATATTTGGCCACACATGGCACAAAAGATCACCCACACTAGGAAATGTCACGTAGCTAGGGGTACCACCTAGTCCCTTTAATTCCGGACACATATTAATTACACAGGTTCTGTGGCTGGCTGACTTCAAGACTCCACTTCACCTAATTTTAAACTGCCACAGAACCTGTGTAAGTAACATGTGTCCAGAATTAAAGGGACTAGGTGGTAACCCTACACGTAGCACAGTGGTGCACATATCTCATGGTGATATTTGTATTTTTAAACTTGTAGGTGGACTGACTTCAAAAGTGCCCTGAAGAGGAAGATGACTGACCGGTACAACCACAGCATGTCCACCGGGAGCGGTCCTATGCCTGACCATTTGGAGTTTACCCCCCTGGAGCTGGACTCCTGTGACGTGATCGATGTGGGGGAGATCAGGGGGATCTCCAATATGGACAGTGAGCTCCCGGTGGAGGTCTTTGCTGCTGCTTTTGATGGTAAGTCACAGTAATGCATTGTATTTAGAAAGATATTTTTTATTGCGTATGTGATGGTGACATTGTTTTCAATTCTTATCCTAGCAGAAGCAGAAAGTCAGGATGTACCGGCAGCATCGGCCTCTGCAGAGCCACAGGTGGAGCAGGTGGTCCAGCCTCCATCAAGACGTCGCCCCCAGCCCCAGCCACAGGAGACATTGAGTGAGAGCCTGTTGGTGACGCTGGACAGGATCGAGCAGCAAGGGGTGGATGCTGCGATCCGTCAGCAGCAGGTGGCGGATTTTCTGGCGGAGTGGAAGGCCACAAACCAGCTGCAGGTTGAGGCGTTGAACCGCATTAATGAAACTCTGGCGGCTGGCATGCTAAGCATTGGCCAACACCTCAGCCGCCAGAATGAACTTCTTGCGGAGCAGCTGTCCACCGCCAGGTCCCTAAGGGACAATCCCCCATCTGCTGCCCCACCCCAAGCTGCTCCCCAACCTTCCACCTCGGCTGACCCTCCTGTGGCGACTAGGGGAAGACGCCGAAAGCCAGCTGACCCAAAGGCCCCTGTCCCCAAGGCCCCATCTAAAAGGGGCAAAAAAGGGCCCAAATGAGACCTGGGTCACTTCCTCTGTGGTTGGAGGCCAAAGGTTTAAATTGCACTGGACATCCGCTTCCTGAGTTGCCCATCGATCCATTTGCGTGCCATGGGCATGAAAGTTCGTATTTTGACCTCTACAAATGCAGGTTTTTTTTTTTGGTGGTGTGTATCTTGCTTAGTAGTCACCCTGGTTGTTGCAGTACGTATTCTGGTGTCCCCATTTCTTTCACCATTGCATTTGCAGGGTAACACATGTTTGGAGATATGCAACCTCTTGTTCTGGCTGTTTTATTATTTGTGTGTATATTTTTTTTTTTTTTTTTGATTTCTCACATTAAAGTGTCAAGCTGTGATGCTGAACAGCAAATAAATTAATTTTACAAATTAAATCTAAATGGTGGTATGTGTAATTTCTTGTGTGAAACAAATACTAGATTTATGTGTACTTACTGACCAGGGTATTTTTGAACATTTGTTGAAGTGTGGTGGAAGTTTCCCATGTGTAACCCTCTCCATGGCCATTCCCATGTTCCTATCCAACTTTTCCCTGCTAATTAGTTTGTGTCAGCACATGTGCAGAGCAACTTAATAGGTGAGAAAGCAGTTTGTGTGCAGGTGAGGTAGCTCCTACAGTAGTAGGTAAAAGCAGGTCCAGAACAATGCTTTCCTCATGGAGTGGGTGAGGCAGACAAACAAGGGTGAAAAGGTACATTTGTGTAGGAATTCATATGTGTCCTCCCTAAAAAAAGATGTGTGAATGGGCCAAACATGATAAATTAGCTTGTGAACAAACATGCATAACTTTTAAAATATATATGATTTGACAGTGTCATAAGCAGATGTAGGAATCCTTTGTTAGAGAGATGAGAGTGCAATAATGTGATTGGTGGCATCTTACATCCAGAGTGTAGTGAAATCCAAATCATAGCAGATGAGATAGTGGTACAGGTCATAATTTGGGGTACTATACAAAGATTGTGTTGAAAATAGTGGTCATGTGCTTCAAACATTGCAGAAACATCGTTTGTAGGTGTTAGATGTGGTTTATGTTATTGTATCCTAAATACAAAACCTATGTTAGTATTAGAGTGAACACGTTGACACATGTCGACTTGTGTAGATTGAGTGTGCTACTGCGTAAAGTCTATGAAAGCAGGTAGTGAATGTGTCTGTTTATCAAATACCTACCTTAGCGTATAAAAAGATTCTTACCTTAAATTAAACAAACCTTTAAATGTGGAGAAGTATAGAAACATAAGCTTCCAATGTGTTTGCGTGCTGCATGTGTGGCTTGCAGGCAGTGAAATCATGGTTTGGAGTTAATAGACTGCAGCATTGCCTATTACATTCAGGTGTATGTGTTTGAGTACTAATCAGCGTTAATTAGCCAACTCAGGCGCACGCTGGCAAACGGTATCTGTAGGAGTGGTTTTAGCTGTCGGTTGGCGGCCGCCTGTTTGGTGTCCGAAACGAACGGTGCCTTAGTCGATCGTGCGGTAGTAGCACCGCTCATTTCTGGTGCACACCCCCGTGTACGCCCATATTTACGCCCATTTTCCCTCATTATTTCGGCCGCTCCCATCAACACGCCCCTATGCCGCCCCATTACCCGTACGCTCGCGTACAGGTTTTTTCGCACGTTGAGACACCGGCCGTAAGCGTTGTGGCGTGCTCGCGCCGGCGCATTAGCGTATCTGCACATGCGCAGATCGTAAAAAAAACCGGGACGTACGCGTACGGCCCGGACGCTCCAACCAGAATAAGGCCCAAAGGCCCTTATTCAGATCTGAGTGCAGTACAAATTTGTTTGTAAAATGGGCAAAACCATGTGCACTGCAGGTGGGGCAGATGTAACATGTCCAGAGAGAGTTACATTTGGGTGGGATGTGTTGAAACCTAAATTGCTGTGTAAAAATAATGCAGCCAGTATTTACCCTGCACAGAAACAAAATAACACACAAATCTAACTCTCTGCATCTGCCCCACCTGCAGTGCACATGGTTTTGCCCATTTTCCAAACAAATTTGTACTGCGATCAGATCTGAATAAAGGCCAAAGTGTGAATAATATCAGAGTCTCTCTGCATATGTGAAACATTTGCAGTGTTCTCCATTTACAATGCATGTGTAAACACCCCAAAGGGAAAAGCGTTACCTTATAGATGCGGTGGGGGCCGTGCCTCCCCAAACTCACGGATCTCAGTCTGGAGTCTTCTCTTGATACAGGAATGGGCACAGAACACTCGACCACTGGGTTAGGTTGACCTTTTATTTTCAAAGCAGTCACTATGGACGTCAACCTCTTTTTGTAAGTGCGTCACAATATTTCCACTACAAGTGGGCAACAGTGTAGAAATGTTCTACTATGCAATAATCATGCAAGTAACAGGAAATGTTTTACGGTGCAATAAACCTTCAAACAACAGGAAATGTTTTACGACACTTTTCCCTTGCCACACCACACTTTTCTCTAACATACGGAAGGCACTTAGGTGTGGTTCAATTACCTGAACAATACACAGATTTGCTATTAACGTATCCAACCTAAGCTAAGGTCACCGGTAACCACATTAACATGTCATACATGAACCTATCAAAATACCTATTGTCCTGAGTTACAGGTCCTAAAGACCTGACCTGTGCACAAGGGTTTGGCTGGGGCCCATGGTGGTGCACATATCCAGTCGTGGTACAGGGGTAGGGTCTGCCTAATGTCTTGGGTATTTACTGGCCCTCTACCCAGGGTATCCTGCATTGGGACAAAGAGTACTCCACGTAGTTCTCGGGGAAAGAGGGTAGGCAGTCCTAGCAGCAGTGAGGAGGCCTTCTTGGCCCTTATAGTGAACGAGTTTCCTCACTGGGTAGGGCGGCCCGGGGAAAGAAAGACCGATGGCCTGGAAGTTGCGGGCAGGCCACTAACGGGGGAGTGCCCAACTCCAAGGATGCGGGGGCTACCTCTGTGTTGGGTATGGCTCTGGTGGGGCTATAGCAGGTGCAATGTCGGATCCCTAAAGGGCCTCAAAGGCAACACTCACGTTTAGGTGGCAAGATGGCGGCAAGTCCTTCTCCCTCCTAGAACTTCAAGATGGAGGCCGTCTCCCTCAATGGCCTCATGGATTTAGCCAGATGAGTGCAGCAACCTGCAGGGCCCCTCTCACTTCTTTGGCTGGCTGCGGCAGTGGAGTCAGCGCCTTCTGTGCGGCCTCTCTGTTGCTGGGGCAGCACACTCTTGTGTGCTGTTCTGTCCTCTGGTGGATGTCTGCGGTGCAGGGGTCGGTGTAGGGGTCGGGCGCCTCCGGGCTGCTCCCGGCGTGTCTCTGGCGCTGCTATATCGGGGAGGTCAGCGGGGGTCACCACCTCTCCCTCTGTCTCCTTCTGGGGCTGATGGGTAGTGGGGTCAGCGGGGGTCACCACCTCGCCGCGCTACAGGTGCGGCTAGTGGGTGCTGGGCGCTGAGGGATTCTTCCCTTTTCAGCCCCTCAGTGCGTGGCCAGCGCGGTGCGTGCTCCTATTTACTGTGGGGGTCAGCGGGGGTCGCCGCTCCTTGCAGCGCTGAGTAGCCCGGCTGCCTCCCGCCCTCCATGTATGCCGCGTCAGCTTCCTCTTCCCGGCGGGGGTCACCTTCTTCTGGGCGCACCTGCACCTCGACACGATGCGGGAGTGGCTGCCTCCGCGTACCGTCGGTGCGGCGGGACAGGCGCTGCTCCACCGCGCCTCCCGTCTCACATCCCCGCTGGAGGTCGGCGGGGGTCACGGTGACGTCACCCGCTTCCTCCGCTCTGCTCCGGCGCTGACTGCGGGCACACTCTCCAGGTGGCTGGACACACACCTCACTCCGCCTCTCTGCCTGAGTCCACCCTTCCTCCTGTCCTTCTCCAGGAACCCCTCCTCCTTTCCAGCCTGCCTCTTCCTGTCACCCTTGCAGTGCTGGGTCGGGGTGCATTAACCCCTTCTTTCCTGGGGCTTACACATGTGTGACCCTGATAAATGTATTAATGTGCTTTAACTGGGTCTGAGCACACCTTCCCTTAGGCACTGCCCCTAGGCAGAGTCCCACTGCTACACAGTTATAGTAGGGTTTATGTTATTCTATATATGGTACGCCTTCAGTTTATTAAGTATCTTTTGGGGAAACTTGTTTCAGCAATTTGTATTTGTGTACCTTTCTGATTTATAATGCAGCTATAAATGCATTTTGCATCATTTTAACCCTACAGTAACGTCTGTGAATAAGTGTTTCCTCCTTGTGAACAAACACCTCAAGGAGTCTCTAAGTTTGAAGCACTGTATTATACTTACATGTGCCCTTTCCATCCATTTCACCTGGACATAAATGTGTCACTATGTGTTCTCACACTGCTGCTGCTGCTGCTTATATTGTCTGACTATATTTCATTATTATTATACATTTTTACAGACATTTAACAAAGCTGTGGGCGCTTTCAGCCAATCGGTTTTTGATTTCAGCAATGTAAGATCCTTGACAGCTACATCCGCAGGGAAACTGGTTGTCTGGGAGACCATCTATCCCCCATCCATCAGAGGAAGGTCTGCCATAAAGCCACATAATAAGAAAGCTTTAAAGCTGATGCATTTGCAGAAAGATGCCATTACTGTGCTCACTGCCCATGACAGGTAATGAATTCACTTCCAAATGGTGTATACCAGCTAAACACATAATACTGTAGGAGCTTAGTTGTCTTGCTCTTTTCCTTTATATTTTCAATTATTCTACAAAATATGATACATTATTTTGGTTTTGTGTAAGTGGTTACTAAAGCAAGTAGTTGGAAACTTAAATGTTGGTTCTAGAAAGCTGGTAGTTTGCATTTGAAATTAAATATATTGTTATGTTAATATGCTACACTATTTTCCCCCAGGTATTATGTCACTGGTGATACCCGAGGACATGTGAAGTTCTATGACCAACAATTACAGCTTGTGAACTGGTACAGCCACCTGAATGTGTCGGCTATCCAGTCCATCTCCTTCTCTGTATGCCCTCCTGTGCCAGCTTGTGAAAAGACAACATACCCTCAAGATTGTTCTATAAAGGGGGACCAGTTTGCTATAAGGTGCTTCTTGAATTCTTGGCAAATAAAATATTCAATAAATTCTATTGCCCTCCTGCATGTTCCATCTTGATGTGGCCTTTCAGCTGTATATGTTTTCTTTATGTAAATATATACAGTACATGTGTTTTTTTTATAGCCATAGTTTTTTTTACAGAAAAATGCACATAATAATACCAAGGGTGGTATTCAATGGTTATATTGTGCGCTATCTTCCGTCTAAAGTGATGGGAGATCGTAGGGCGATATTCAATTGATCTATTTTTTGTGCATTACGGTCAAGTTTAGTGATGCATCTGTGCATTTGAGCTCACCACCCCCAAGGATAGTGAACTGAAATGCTTGTGAAATGCAATTGAATACCGCTCCAAGAATCAAACTCACACAAGAAAAGGATGCTCAGTCTTAGTAAAAAATAAAAGGTAATTGGTGAGATACAAAGTTGAGTAGCAGTGTAGATGTCCCCTTTTCCATTTTTAGGAGTACAGACCTTTGACCTCTACGGGAAGATATTAGTGCATTGTACTAGATGGGTAAAGTGCAGCTGTCTCCATTTTTTCCTCCAACATTTCTCTATTGTTCTTTAACATTGCTACATCAAGGTCTCTGCATCAGTGTCTCTCCATATAGACTAATCACTGAATAGTTGTCCTTGTGGATATTCCTTAAGTATGCCCACATCCACATAGTAATAAATATGAATGGCCATCTGTGGGTTACCCATTGATGGTGTGAATCCATCTTCAATGGAACTATTCATGATTTTACCCACAGATGGTTAACCCTAGTTTACAATTAATAAATTGTGGTCCAATCAGAACCCAGGGGTGGAGTTTATAAGAGTGGGGTCTGTGGGTGGAGCTAAATTCAGTCTCCCGACAACAAGGGAAGAAAATAATAATTATATATATAATATTTCCTGCTTGTGTATTGTTGATGGTGGTAAACCATCTGGTTCTCTCCATTGATGGAAAAAAGTCTTCACTATTGGTCATAGACCATCAATGATTTTGAGTCTTCAATAGTCAATGGCCGTTCCTATTAAGAAAGTGCATTGCCATATTACACCACTACAGTCCATTTGAGCCACTTTATCTCATTAATAAATATTTTCCTTAATAGGATGTACCGTACTTTTAAAGTCAGACCATATAAATAACATGTATGCATATTTAACAGTACATTTGCTTATGTTTTTGTTTTAGTAATTTCATTGTATCTACGTCAGATGGTTTGGTGGTGCATGTGTTCACGGATGGTACAATGTTAAAGAAGGTGTTGCAAGAACCCAGTGAAGCCATTCACGCACTTGCATGTCACCCCTGCAATACACACATTGCTTATGGAAGTTACAATGGAGTCTTGAAAATCTGGGAGTACAAAAATCAAATTCCCTTCATCAGCAGGATATTTGGCAAGGGGAAATCTTTACATTGCCTTTCTTATGACCCAAAAGGTAAATGTTCTTTGTATACAGTGACTTTTATGTTTGTTTGTTTCTGAAGAATATGAAACAATAGGACAATTTTTGTCTGTGATGCATAAAACACAAGCAATACAGCAATAAAACAAGATAATGTCAGAAAAAAAAGAAATTTTAGTTGAAATATATACTTTTGACTTAAAAAGTAAACATAAATCATAGATAACCTTTATATAGAACATTTAGGGCCTAATTCAGAGTAAATCGCTGATGAGTGACTTTCGAGAGCGAGTGATTATGGAGTGACTGCGAAGGTGTACAGATTGTAGCACCCATGTGCCGGCCCAAACAGTGACAGGAATAGCGTATTACAATCCCAACGCAATTTGACTGACAGGATGCCAACATTTGGGGGTGGAGAACGGACATTTTCTAGGAGTGTCAGAAAGACCACAGGCGTGCCCAGGCGAGGGTCTGTGGCATCAGCGCCAGGCTCGATCAGCCTTTTTTTGTCACGGACGATAGGGTCAGACTAACATTTGCACAAACTGTAACAATCATTGCGCAGTGATTTGTAGATATCGGCGATATTTGCACAGAGCAGGGTTTTCTTTCTGTCTGGGCGGCGGCTAACTACTCACAGACAACTGCAACGTTGCAGATGAGTGTTTAGGTTTG
Source organism: Crinia signifera (assembly GCF_055691185.1). Lineage (NCBI taxonomy): Eukaryota > Metazoa > Chordata > Amphibia > Anura > Myobatrachidae > Crinia > Crinia signifera. The sequence continues at coordinate 373,328,791 of NC_139217.1, forward strand.
AATCAGGCCCTTATTAATGGAAAGTATATGTAGGCAGGGGAGCCGAGAGAGGGGGGGAGCAGGTACTAATTACCCGGGCCCACGCTTGCTGAAGGGGCCCCGCAGGGGCCCTGGTCTGACCCCTTCCTTCCCCCTCCATCCCTCCTGGGTAGCAACAGTAGCACACACTTCTACAGCATGTGCTGTGTGTACAGCAGGCTCAGCATGAGCATCTCACTGACAGCGTGAGAGGTCATGCTGAGTCTGCTGTCAGCACAGCACATGCTGTAGGTGTGTGCTGCTTCTAAAATTACAGTTTTTAGAGTTTTCTTTCACCCTATTCTAAACATTTCGGGGCGTGGGAGGTTCCCACAACACACACTTAGGCCACGCCCCCAAAATTTTACCGGGGCCCGGCATTCCTCTCGACTGCCCTGTATGTAGGTATGTTAGAAATAAATATCTGTGGTGCTTTAATGCTACAAAGTTTATGGCCATATTCATCCTTTATCTATGGAAAGTGTCCTGTATGCAGTAGAAATGTCTCCCATACCTTAATTTTCAGCAGCCATGCTACACAGCCATAAGGCTACTTATATGGTCAATGTTTGCCTGATGTGCGTCCAGGGCCGGCTACAGAAATCTTGGGGCCCCATACACTGATATCTCTGGGGGCCCCCCTCCCCATTAAGCACAGTAGTGGTGCGGAGCAGGGAGAGAGGATAGGAGTAGTGGAGTGAAGCAAGGAGGGAGGATGGGAGTAGTGGTGCGGAGCAGGGACGGAGGATGGGAGTAGTGGTAAACTTACTTTGCATACTATGGCTTGAGGGTGGTGTTTCCAAGTGAGGTTCTGTGGAAGGCAAAAACCTCCTTCTCTCTGCTTGTAGGGGAAGGAGCTGGGCAGGTCAGGCAGAGGAAAGGGAACCTGGAAAATAATGCACCATCTGGGGAGGAGGACAGAGGGGATACTACTGCTGCTGCGCTGCTAGTCCGGGCAGTTAGAAGCAGCGGGCTTCAGCACAGCGGCCGGAATAATTATAAAGTAAACCGGTCCGGGGTCAGATGTCACACTGCTCCCTGTATCACTCACCGATCAGGAAAACAGCGGTGCATCTCTTCATCGGCAGCCGGCGGACAATCATCAGAGAGGTGGGGGTGCATCTGAATGATGTGTGCGGGCGCCTGCGGTAGTGAGGCTGAGCGTCTGAGCAGCAGGGGGTCAGAGGGCTGAGAGGCAGCAGAGCCGGTGTCTGTGTGACGGGCAGGCCAGGCAGCAGAGTAACGGGGGACCAGGTGGAGGGGAGGACGGTGGCTGACCTTGGGGCCCCTCAGATCGCCGGGGCCCGGTTCAGCTGTCCCCTTTGCCCCCCCCCCCCCCCCTGTCGCCAGGCCTGTATGCATCTGATGGTTGTGTACACAATTGGTGGTAGAACAGCGATACAGATTATAGGTGTAAGGTCTCCCATACACTAGGGCGACTTGTCCTTAGGACAAGTCGCCCCCGACTTCCCCCTGAGCTTCCCCGGCTGCTCCCCGGGGGAGCTTGATTAGATTGTCACTTGATGTGCCATTTTTTACATGTGATAAATCGTTTCGATTTATCACATGTAAAAAACCCGGGGAGCAGGGGGGGGGCCTACAGAGCAGGGCTGCTGGTGGGAGCAGGGGGGCTGGGGATGCTGCGGGGGACACAGGCGGCATAGAGCCGGGAGCTTTCAGTGCTAGAAAAAAAAAGCCTATACAATGAATGGGCAGCCTGTGATTGGCTGAGTGCTCTCTCAGCCAATTGCTGACTGGCTGAGAGAGCGCTCAGCCAATCACAGGCCGCCCATTCATTGTATGGGCTTTTTTTTTCTAGCACTCACAGCTCCCGCCGGCTCCCCCTGCCCGGCTCTATGCCGCCTGTGTCCCCCGCAGCGTCCCCAGCCCCCCCTGCTCCCTCTACCGCCGCGCCGCCCCACTAGGTCCCAAGTCGGGTGGTCGGACGTGCAGCAGGTCCGACCACCCGACGCAGATCCGATGCACACGGAACCGCGCATCGGATCTGAGGGGACATCAAAACTAGCCGATTTTGGTCCGATTTCGGCCAGATCCGACTGATCTGGCTGAAATCTGACCAAAATCGGCTAGTGTATGGGGGCCTTAAGGCTGCAGTGTACATCTTCACATCTGCAAATGCATTTCCGCATATCTCTGGATCAGTCTCTTAGTTAACAAGAACACAAGGCATTGTAATGAAATCCACACTGAGACATGGAATAGGACTGTGCTATGGGCCTATTTCAACTTCAGTTGCAGTGTTGCTTAAAAGTGCAAGACCTCCCAGCATGCCTAGTCCATCCCGGCGATATAATTTGAATTCACAGCGACTATTGACTATGCAGATGTATCAAGATATGCTGAATAAGGCCCAGCAAAATTGAGATCACTTTTTTTTACATTAAATACACTTTTACATACCGTGCTTGCGCATGAAAAATGTGCACAAATACATTTGTAGTTTATTGTTATATTTTTTTGTAACTTTCTGCACCTGGGGAAGTGGAACAGAGACAACATATATGTCTACTGAGCAGAGTAAAGGGGATGTACACATAGCTGCAACCAGGGTTGCTCTGGCCAATAGGGTTATATTGGAAACCCCTGGTGGGCCCTACTGCCTGGTCTAGGGATCAGGTTCCAGAATGTGTATTTGAATTATACGTTACAAAAATGTTAATTTATACTGCACAGGTCTATGGTGTATTTTCTACAGTGCATTGCTGTTATTAATCTGATACATTATCATGCAGTATTTACTATATATATTTTTCAAGATGCCAGACCATGCCCTATGGTTAGGCAAACCAAAGTAGTGGCTGGCCACACCCCCCTCTGGAGACTGACCACACCCCCAAACAAATATGCCCCTACCACTGCGTTCCCCTGAGGGACCCTTCATGCCCCAGTTCTAAACTGACTGCAGCATAATAATATGTGGATACATCAGCAGAAATGCCTTTTAGGAGGCTTCTCTCTTGTAGGTGATACAAGAATTATGCAATAATATGCAATGACCATGATAAAATATGGAGCTGTATTTAGCCTCCCTGAGTGATAGCATATTCATCTAGCTCAGCATTTCCCAAACTTTTTACTCTGCTGTACCTCTTGATTAGACTTTTTATTTATGAGTACCCCCTCCTCTCAATTTGAAATATCCTCAGTACTTATGAGTGGAGTGGAAGTGAGCAGTATCTGTGTCCTTTTATTACGTAGTAGCAAAGTAGTGTGCAGTCAGGAATTGGTTTCCTCTGTGTCTGGCAACTGCCCTTGTACTGTCTCAGGGGTTCCCGCTAACGTCTGTAGGATTAATGCCACTGCTTCCTCCACTCATGTCAGTGTGGGGCAGATGATTGTTGATGTCTGAGGGCAGCGCACCAGGAGATGCCGATGATCCTGCAGACGTGGTTCATCTCCACAGCAAAGGAAGACTTCTTCCACCATTGGGAGTTTCTTCCTCTTCTTCTACCATTACCAATATTATTTTCAAATACCCCCCCAACCGGTCTTCAGTGTACGCCCAGGGGTACACGTACCCCAGGTTGGGAACCACTGATCTAACTGATAGCACTTAATGTTCCATCTATATCAATTTGCGGCCATATATTTATATTAATTCACTGATATTTTAGTTTGGCCCACTGCGCGCATTTGATTTTTGAAGGAAAAAGGAGAGATATATGTAATTATTACATTTCTTTTCAATTTATATTGAATATGAAACTTTGGCTTTTATTAATAACTCAACAATTTTGTCTCTTGTGTGCATGATGTTTTCCATTTTATCTTGCATACAAAAATGCTAACACAAAATTAGAACTGACAACGTCAAGCGGATTATTGTTATTATTACATTTTATTTTTAAGGCAGTACATATGGCACACATTAGAACAATAGAGGGTACATAGAACTAAATATAAAAGTAACTCAAAAATTAAAACAGCACAGGTAACAATTAGCAGCATAATTCTCAGTACACAATACAGCTGAGATGTAGGGAAACAGAGGAGTTGATTGCATGCTACCAGGGGCAGGTTGTCATTGATAGAAATGAATGAACATCCATAGCCTTGCAATGCAAACTTTAGCCAAGGCACTGACAGTATGCACATATAGTTTCTCCCATTTGGACACATAGCCTAAGTGTGCGTATCCCCCGAGACATCCTTCCTGTATCCTCCAGAGCTGACCCCACCTGGGACCAAAAGGCCTGTATGTTTGGACACTCCCACGGAAGATGCCAGAAAGTACCACAAGAGGTAGAGTGTCCACTCGCAAACTTACCTATCCTAGCTGGGGTCATGTAAGTTCTATGTAAAATAAAAAACTGTGGGGTAGATGTATGAAGCAGTGATAAGGGAGGAGAAGTGATAAAGTGCCTGGTACTTTATCATCAGACAATCAGCTCCTGACTGTTAAGTTACAAGCTGGGTTTAAAAAGGGACAGTTAGGAGCTGATTGGGCAGTGATAAAGTACCAAGCACTTTATCACTACTCCTCCCTTATCACAGCTTTATACATCTACCCCTAAACTTGTTGGAACCAAACAGATCTTGTGACAGTGCGTGGATATTCCATAGCAAGCTCCCATTCCTCCTCATCTATTGGTCCCAAATCACCCTCCCATTTAATATGGAGATGAGATAGTGAGTCAGTGTGGTAATCAGAGAGGAGACGGATATAGGAAAAGGAGATCGTCTTAACAGAACCCAGTTTAAGTAAAAATGACTTAAAAGGAAAATAAAGAAGTGTAGGTGGTAAATCCCCGAACTGTCTCTGCAATGCGTGCCGTAATTGAAGGTATCAATAAAAGTATGAGTTAGGCAAATTAAAGTCATCCCGTAATTGCTGGAAAGACTTCAAAGTACCTTCAGAGTACAGCTGGGACAATGTTGTTATAAATCGGGAAACCCATGCCCCACGGCCCGCAAGAGACTTCAGGAGATATTATCACGTGATAAAACCTACATGGGTGAAAGATTAGCAATGAATAAAGACCCAGTGTAGGGAGCAGTCATCAATGTTCTGCAGCCAAGTCCTAATATGAGTCATCTGAGCGGCATAATAATAGAGGTGGAAATTGGGAAGTGGCAGACCACCGTTTGTCCTAGATCTGGTAACAGTGTTTAGTTGAATCCTAGGGCGCTCACGAGCCCAAATCAGAGAGAACAGGACACTAATACCCCTTTCACACCAGCCTAGCGCTAGTTTGTAAGGTTCCCTGGCCAAAATCCCAGGAAAATTTGCCGGGATTCAACCCTGCTATGGAGCAGGGTTGTTCCCGGGTTCAACCCGGGGTCCTGGCCGGTGTGAAAGGGGTAGGGGGTACTAACTCGGGTTGCCGGTCCACGGTGCGGGTGGGCAGGCCGGGGATCCACATAGGTGGCAGGCGCAGTTGATAGGACAGGCGGCGGATGAAGATGATGCAGCTCTCCGGCGCCCTTACTGCCGCCGGATAGCTGTGTCATCTGCACCCTCTGTCTGACCCGTCATCTGCGCCCACCACCTGTGTGGATCAGCAGCCTGCACTGAGGACCAGCAACCCAGGGTGAGTGGGTTGCTGCCTCCGCCGCCATTCCAGCTCCTGCCTCCTCATGCCCACCTTCTGTCTGCCTCCTGCCCACACCAGGGGCCAACCCGGGAATGCCCTGGCATGATCACTGGGCTGAATTCCTGGATGGGTCCCTGCATTTTCTGGTGTGAAAGGGGTATCATTTCCTAAAAAAGTGAGACTGACTTTCTTTATAAAAAAAATGCCATATTTACTTACATGGGCGGGTGCGGGCGGGAGCTTGGTGGTGTGGCCAAGAGTGAGGCGGGCATTGCAGCCAGGGAGTGGGCGGTGCAGCGTTGCAACCTGCTCATTGTGACCTCTGACCAAGTCACGCTGCACAGAGCCGGGGACAGGAGAAGTCAGGCATGCGCAGTCTAATCCCAAAATCCCTCAGCAATACATGGCAGCCATTGATTGCTTGGTTATATTGAAGGTTAAAGAAAAATGGTGGTTGGTGCCGCACAGGATATGTCACCCCTAAAAGTGACCTTGAAATCACAGAAGGATTGAGGTGTAACAATAAGTGGACCAAACAATAAGTGGACCAAACTACCTATTAAATTTCAGTAGTTGCTAGGATAGCAACTGCTATTTGAGCGGTGTCTGGTGGTGCTCCCTGAGCTAGAAAATAACTGTTAGCAAGTAGAGAGAGAAAGCTCTTTTTTGGGGCACAATATTGAAGGTTGCAGAATTACAAGTGTCTGCATGACAATGTATGCCAAAGCAATCTAAACCTTGTGAAACAAGTACCAACATTTCCTGGTAGACAGTATCCAGCTAAACTTGTATTTGTCTCATGGTTATTGTTTTGCAATTTCAGGATTCTATTTAGCAGCTGGCTTTACAGATGGAAGTGTCCATATTCTGGATGCAGTAACCCTGGAAGATGAAACCAAAGAACCTTTCAAGTATGCCACAGGATCAATAACTCAGATTGCTTTCTCACATGATTCACATTATCTTGCTACTGCCGTAAGTATCTGAAACACGTTTATCTTCTCCTTTCATCCTTCAGCATGGATTGCAAATCAAGCAATTTTTGAACGACTGCACATGTGTACCGTACACATCGCGCCTGCCTCTGGATAATTAGCAGCTGAAATTTTGCGGAGGGTCTGTGATCTCTGCGGTGACCACTTCCAGCTTGTCTGTTACATATTAGTGGAAGCATCAGACTCACTCACATTTGCACAGTCGAAGTTTTTTAGTTGCTTTGGGAATTACGTATTGATTTGTGAATGGATAGTTATTTGCGATCCATTCGGAATTCTGCCACAATATAGCAAGGGGCATTTTCTTTTTCTGTCTAGGCGGTGGCTTTCTCCTCCCAGACCATGGTGAATTCTCATAGAGAGCCATGCTGAATTAGGCCCATTGTTACCAGTTCTGTTTTATCTTTATAAATAAATACTCAATAACTAGATATATGTAGGCCCTATAGCAAAAAAAAATTAAGGGTCCCTATATACAAATCAATGGGGATAAATGTATATAACACATGTAACTAACACAATGAAGGTCAGCCACCCTCAGCTCTGGGCCCTACAGCAGCTTCACTCCCTGTGCCTATGGTAATTACACCCTTGCTTAATAAAAATGTACAGATTAATTCTGAATATCTATAGGATAGGAATGCTCATTTACCAACACCAGCCAAGTAACTAGTGCTCTAGGTTGGTTAACATCAAAGCAGTGGGACAATGGGTATTGAGTCTCCCTACCATAATGTGATCAGCAGACCCTTCTAAAAACTATTATTAATATTTCTCTAGTCTTTTCCGCACAGCAGGCACAGCTGATTAACTGTGTTTAATTGTAAATTTGCTCTTCCAATTGTTCTCATGGTGCGACTTAGGTAAAGTGTATTTAATTAGCATTGTATAATAAAGGGACAATATAAAACCAATTGATGAGGGATTATGCAGGCAGACCGTACCAAGCTTTCAATAAAGATGGTTTGGAAAAACTGTATCATTTGTAGAAATTGATAATAGCTGAAGGTCAGAAGGTCAGAGGACTTTTGGTGAATTTTGAATGTTGAAAATATTACTCAGTGAAAGATCATTAAGAACACTAATATTTAATCTCTCCCAACAAAGGAAGGCATTGAAAACAAGTTAGGGAAAGATGGAATGTACCAAAGTTGGAGGAGAGGGATGGGGAGGTGTTGGGACTAAGTGATTGGTCTGGCAACAATGGGACCAAAAAGTGATGAACAGAATAATTGTTGAGCGAGGAGACCTGAGAATAGCATGTATCTATGTTGCAGGATGTTAAGGTGACTTAATTTCTAACTAGACTTAAGAACCATATGGAGTGTCATTGGACTGACTCGGTTACACTGGTCAGTAATATTTTTGAGGTTAGGGATCCAATGACATTTTAAAGGGGTGTATCTAAACATGATGAAAACATTCATTTTTTCTTTGAGTCTAAATTCCATTGTAAATTTTGAGTTTCTTAGTTATTAACAAGTATGTTTAGTCATATACTATATTTTGTGCAAATTGTGTACTAACATGTAAGCATTTACTGTTATCTCTGTGAAGCCACATTTTCAGGATGCATATAATATAATGTTCTCCAATGTTCCATGAGTAAATCAAGTGAAAATACCACTCTTCTCTCCAAGAGTACCACTTCTCTAGGAGGACTCCAGGCACATACTGTATACTACTGTTCTCTCTAGGAGGAAACCAGGCACATATACTACTGTTCTCTCTAGGAGGAAACCAGGGACATATATACTACTGTTATTTCTAGGAAGAAACCAGGCGCATATACTACTGTTCTCTCTAGGAGGAAACCAGGCACATATACTATTGTTCTCTCTAGGAGGAAACCAGGCACATATACTACTGTTCTCTCTAAGAGGAAACCAGGCGCATATACTACTGTTCTCTCTAGGAAGAAACCAGGCGCATATACTACTGTTCTCTCTAACAGGAAACCAGGCGCATATACTACAGTTCCAGGCGCATATACTACTATTCTCTAGGAGGAAACCAGGTGCATATACTGCTCTTGCTGACATGGATACATCTTGCAAATACTGTCATCTCTACAAAGATAAACAAGATTGCTTCAAAGCTCATTTTGTGCTCGCAAGTGCAAATTCTAAATTCTGACTCTACATGAGTCCCTTTAATGTGCAGTATAAGTTATTTTATCATGCCATTTCCTTTTAGGATGAAGACTTCACAGTTACACTATTTCATCTAATAAAACAGAATGATGTTGAATCATGGGAATACTTTGCTAGACACCACAGTCATTATAAACCTATACAGAGTATTATGTTTGGCATTCACCTGGATAGCAACGAACCCAGACTTTTATCCCTTGCAATGGATCGGATGTTGGTTTGTATATTTTATTCTTGATATAAATATATATTTAGAGTAGTACAAAAAGTACAGTATTCAATTTCAAGTTCTTATAATGGTTTTTCCTACAGGTAGAATATGATCTTATTAAGAGCAGTAAAGACCATCTAGTAATTGGGAGCAGTGAACGCATAGACCAGAGTGGGGTTCCACAGTGCTTGGTTTGGTACCCTCCTTTGACTAAAGAATGCTTTATCCTTGTCGCTAATGATCAATACAAAATGAAACTTTACAATGCAACCACCAAAATGTGCAGGTAAGCAGAACCATTGGGGTTTTATGGGGGTTTCCTATTCCTCAGAAGCATCAACACTCAAAGCATTTCAGTATCCTGTGCAGGTATTGGAGCCATTGACAGTGGTTACCATTCCTCAGGCAGGGCCGCAACTAGGGGCGTGGGGAGCCTAAGCAAATAATTGCCTTGCCCTGGGTGGCGAAAATCCGAGTTTCAGCCCTGACTCAGTATTCTCCACCCATACTTAAATCGCAACAGTTCTGTATGTAAGATTTAGGGAAAGCTTATAGGAACCTCCCAGTTACATGTCTTCAGTGTAAGACTTCTTGTAGGAATCTGCCCATGTTTTAATTAAATTTGGTGTCAACAAATATCGGTCTACTCTACTTTACTCCAATCTGCTTCTTGTTTGCATTACTAGAACACAATATTGCAGACAATGTCTAGCTTATAACTTTTATAAAACTGTCAATAAATGACTAATTGATAGTGATAGTAGAGACTGCCCAAGTAATAATCTGCATGAAGGAGTTGCAAGCATGACATCAAGGCAAACACCACATAGCAATATGGACCTCTTTATTTTGGTGAAAAACTTAGTGAGAGCAGACAAGAGAGCAGACAAGAGCACAACTTATGAGCGTGCCCAAGACAATATTTTCCATCATTTGAAAACAAGCCGGACCACATAATCTCTCCACAAAAGGAGCTTTATCATCTTTTTATGTGAACATTTATGTGAACAATTGGACATGTAAGAATAATGTGTATCATGTTTACATTACTGGTTATTATCCATCTTCCCTTTATCATGTACATTTACAATTAAACCCTATCAGGATAGATTCTTTTTTATGAATTCACTCTTGCCCAAAAGGGGCAGGCTTCACGGCTCAGGTTGTTTTAATCTACCATCGAATACTATTTTTCGGTGTTTTTACAGCCTTTCATCCACAATACACAATTGTGTATGTGTTTATAGCCAGTATCCAAAGTTTAGCCTGAACATTGGCATGACTCTTTAACCATTTGCCCACTATTGATTTACTCATTTAGTAGCTTTGGGTATATCATCAACATATATACTTTCAGAAACTGTGCCTGTGCAAGGTTAAGATAAAACTTTGGGGTTTATTCTAGTTCATTCTTTCTGACAAAATCCTTCTTAGATGGACAAAACCATGTGCACTGCAGGGGGGCAGATGTAACATGTGCAGAGAGAATTAGATTTGGGTGAGTTATTTTGTTTCTGTGCAGGGAAAATACTGACTTCATGATTTTACACTTCAATATAGATCTCACTTTGAAGAAAAACCCCACCCAAATCTAATTCTCTCTGCACAAGTTACATCTGCCCCACCCGCAGTGCACATGGTTTTGTCCATCTAAGAAGGATTTTGTCAGAAAGAATGGACTAGAATAACCCCCTTTGTGTCTAGTGCACAAAAAGTTAAAGTATTATTATAATAGCTGAAGTACCTGGTTTCCTTTTATTTAGTTATCAATGAGTTGGATAAGATCCCTGGGTGAAAGTTTTGATCATTTGAACTCCCCTAAAACCGGGCCATATTCTCAGAATTCATAATTTTTGATGGTGATTCGTGTTTGGCTGCCAAACATTGCCGAACATGAAGCACACACAGATCAGTGACATCCATGTAATTCTTCTGTACATAAAAGTAAAATAAAGATTTTTAACAAAGAAAACATCGTGGGGTCCCCCCTTCTGTGCTCTCTAAGTTGGTGCTGGTTCCAAAAATACAGTGGGGGGAAAAAAAGTAGTCTGGGTTGTAATGGGAGACGATTTTTTGCTGCTCCAAAAAAGTCGCTCCAATTTAAACGTTAGAATGCCTGACTTTTTACCACAATGCAGGGACGTGCAGTCAGGGGAGGCAGGGGAGGCAGTGCCTCCCCTGTCATAAATGATTAACATAATAAAATAATACAAAGAAAATACTTATGACACATATTCTGTCAAAAGTATATGCTTTCTATTATTTTATTCATTATTAATCCATTTTTTTTGTTGTTTTGGAGGCACCAAGAGCGGTGCCTCCTGCTGTCGGTAGTAAAGGAACTGAAACAGGGGGCGGGCAGGAGCTGGGCAGTGGGTGGGATCCAAGCATCAGGCTGTAAAAGCCCATTAAAAAAGCTGAAGAAGCGGCACCTATACAAGTGCCTCAGTGACTGGGACGAGTGACCCTGTCACCGAGCCAGGCAGATGTGATTGGGCATTAGGTCCAACACACTCATGCAGGGGGTGGGTGCAGAGTTGCCTACCTCCATTTTCTTAGCAGAATCTCTGGCTGCCCGGCAAACCTTGGTCCAGGTCAGTTTGTCCTGTTTTATGGCGGGTCCCAGCACGGAAATGCCAGAAGGCAGGCATAGGTGGACATGGATGCACTGACAGCGCCTGCTTTCTGCTTCAGCTGAGTGGCTGTCAGCCCATCTGAACCTCACAGAATCAACTGGGTGCTAAGCAGGGATGAAAGGGGACTTCTCTGCTGCAGTGAACTTATCCAGCTTCCCCTGCCGTGCTGCACTTCCTCTTCATCCAGCTCTGCCTGCACTAAGAAGGGAGAGCTCACAGAGTCAGACCTCAGAGGAACGCAGGGGCTTCTGTGTCCGTGCTCAAATCCTCCCAACGTCTGCCAGCCCAAAAAAGTAGGTTAACTTATTGGTGTCCACTGTTTACTGTTTGTGTGGGGAAAGGATGGGGGGTGTTATAGGTGTATATGTATGGATATAAGGAATGTGGGGGTGTTATAAGGCATGTGGGGGTGTTATAGGTCAATATATTTTTATAAGTGGTATGTGGGGTGTTATAGATGTGTGTGTATGTATATAAGGGATATGGGAGGTGTTATCAGTGTATAGATGTATAGTAGGGGTGAATGTGGTGTGTATAGATGTGTATAAGGAATGTGGGGGGTGTTATAGGTGTGTATAGATGCATACCTCCCAACTTTTCATCTGAAGAAATAGGGACACTCTCCCGAAAAGGGGATGTGTCGTATGCAAATGAGGGCGCGGCTTATGCTAATTAGCCGCGACCTCATTTTCATACGAGAATAGACGCTGTGCGCATGCGCACAGCGTCTATTCTACTAGATTGGGGGGTCTCCCAACTGCCACCCCCCGCAGCGGGACAATGCCTGCCGCGGGTGGGACAGCGGGACAGGACCCGAAAATCGGGACTGTCCCTCTAAAATCGTGACAGTTGGGAGGTATGTAGATGTGTATAAGGAATGTGGGGGGGTGTGTTATAGGTGTATATATATGTATATAAGGCATGTGGGGGTGTTATAGGTCTATATATTTATATAAGTGGTGGGTGGGGTGTGACAAGTGTGTATAGATGTATATAAGGGATGTGGGGGGGGGGTGATAAGTGTGTATATATGTATATAAGGCATGTGGGGGTGTTATAGGTCTATATATTTATATAAGTGGTGGGTGGGGGGTGATAAGTGTATATAAATGTATATAAGGAATGTGGGGGTGTTATAGGTGTATATATTTATATAAGTGGTGGGTGGGGTGTGATAAGTGTGTATAAATGTATATAAGGGATGTGGGGGTGTGATAAGTGTGTATATATGTATATAAGGCATGTGGGGGTGTTATAGGTCTATATATTTATATAAGTGGTGGGTGGGGGGTGATAAGTGTATATAAATGTATATAAGGAATGTGGGGGGGTGTTATAGGTGTATATATTTATATTAGTGGTGGGTGGGGTGTGATAAGTGTGTATAGATGTATATAAGGGATGTGGGGGGGGGGGTGATAAGTGTGTATATATGTATATAAGGCATGTGGGGGTGTTATAGGTCTATATATTTATATAAGTGGTGGGTGGGGGTTGATAAGTGTATATAAATGTATATAAGGAATGTGGGGGGTGTTATAGGTGTATATATTTATATAAGTGGTGGGTGGGGTGTGATAAGTGTGTATAGATGTATATAAGGGATGTGGGGGGGGTGATAAGTGTGTATATATGTATATAAGGCATGTGGGGGTGTTATAGGTCTATATATTTATATAAGTGGTGGGTGGGGGGTGATAAGTGTATATAAATGTATATAAGGAATGTGGGGGGTGTTATCGGTGTATATATTTATATAAGTGGTGGGTGGGGTGTGATAAGTGTGTATAAATGTATATAAGGGATGTGGGGGTGTGATAAGTGTGTATAAATGTATATAAGGAATGTGGGGGGGTGTTATAGGTGTATATATTTATATAAGTGGTGGGTGGGGTGTGATAAGTGTGTATAGATGTATAAAAGGGATGTCGGGGTGTGATAAGTGTGTATATATGTATATAAGGCATGTGGGGGGTGTTACAGGTCTATATATTTATATAAGTGGTGGGTGGGGGGTGTTAAGTGTATATAAATGTATATAAGGAATGTGGGGGGTGTTATAGGTGTATATATATAAGTGGTGGGTGGGGTGTGATAAGTGTGTATAAATGTATTTAAGTGGTGGGTGTGGTGTGATAAGTGTATAAATGTATATAAGGCATGTGGGGGTGTTCTAGGTCTATATATTTATATAAGTGGTGGGTGGGGGGTGATAAGTGTATATAAATGTATATAAGGGATGTGGGGGTGTTATTGGTGTGTATATATGTATATACCCATATTTATAAGGAGTGTGTGAGGTGGTGATAGGTGTGTATATGGCTCAGTTCAGAATAGACTTACCCATGTGTGGCTGGGGTGTCCTGAGTATTCATAAGCCAACTTAAATCTTGTGTTAGTGACAGGGTTAAGCCCCATACACACTGGGCGACGTTTAGCTGGAAACCTCTCAGTGCGTATGGGGCAGTGAGCGCAGATGCGTGCATCATCTCTGGTCCAGCCGCTTATCTGCTGGTGTTACCAGCAGATGAGTGGCGAGGTGGACAGCTTTCCATAGCGTCTTCCTATGGAAAGTCATCCACCCAGTGGAAAATAGCTGAGAAGGGTGAAAACCGTACAGTGTGTATGCACTGAGCGTTTTTCATCCCAGCGATTTTCCCCATCATTGGGCTAAGTAAAATAATGTTTTCTGAATCACAAAGGACAGTTACACTTGATGAGTGCATTCCTCTGTGTAACTAGAAACATTGTTCCTTTGGAAGATACAATTCTGAAACACAGTGGCCTTTCGACAGCCAATACACAGTTTCTTGTTCTACAAGACAGTAGTACAAAAAAATTGATTTGAGAAACTTTTCTCTAACAAACGTAATACAAGCATGTGCCGGCCCAGTCCAATTTGACCACCATGAGCTCTGGCTCTGATACTAGCCAGTGCCTCACCAGCCACTGACCTCACCGCACGTCACTGCCACAATGTAATGGTGAGTGACTTTTATGCTTAATATGCAAGTCAGATGTAATTTTTGACCAGTGCGCATCCAAATTATTTGGACCAACTAGAGTGCGACATATATAGTATAACAGTTGCAGGCCAGGAAGTATTAGGAGCCGAGTTAGCAAGTCTCACACAAAACAGTTCTATAAAGTCGGACATTATTAGAGCTGGTTTGTTTGGTTGAGTAATAATCGCCATTGTTACAAGCATAACAAATAATTGTACACTATTTGGCTGGGAAACACTGTATCAGAACATTTTATGCAGATAAAATCACAATTACATACAGTATATAGGCATGCTGTATATCATTTTAATCAGAAAAAGCTTGTAGTTAGCATCTTGTTGCACATAGGATGCATTTAACTTGGGAAATACATGTATAGTATATGAGTTATTTTGACAAATCAAAGTATATTTTGCATTTGTAGCCATTTAGTTTTAGTAAATTTACCCTATAATATACACAGTAGTAGCGTTGATTACACTTACAGGGGGTTATTCTGGTTGATTCGCAAGGCTGCAAATTCGCTGTCCACCAAACCCCACCCGGCGAATGCTGGGCTGCCCCCCCCCCCCTTGCAGCGCGTGTTCGCACGCGCTGGCTGCGAATGGGTTGTTTAACATAAACGGTGACCATCGAATGATGGTGAAGGTGCATGCATGTAAAAGTGACTCTCAAGTCACTTACATATGCGTGGATGCTCGGGAGGAAGTGGGCGGGAAACTGACACCCGGTGATGTCAGCTGGCCGTCCCCTGCACCCGTGACATTGGGGCATTTACATGAGAACTTACAAAAATGGGGTTCAGATCACTATACCCATGCGCTAATAAGCAGCTATTGGAAACCAGACAAAAAGTGAACAGCCAATTCACACACAAATACAATACCAAACAGGGTATGAATGGTTTCCTCAGCGCTAATATAGATTCCTTCTGGTTCTCGTGTGAGTTTACACCGAAAAGAAGAAAGAAAAAACACAATAGTATAATATTGTTTAACAGAAAAAAATAAATAAAATGTGATACGCCTTTAAATGTTTGAAGACTCGTACCAGATTTTTTGTCTACCTGATTAAGAGTAGACAAGTATGCTTGTGGTTTGAGGGGGATATTCACCACCAATGGAATCCACTTTATCTTCTATTGCCCGTATGTCAGACTCAAAGGGATAAGAAAGATATCATGGTGCAATACGTTTTATTTCATAAAAACAATTCATTAAAATCCACGTGAGGTATATAACAGAGGACTCTCACCATTTGTATATGTCCACAATACGATTGTAGACAAAAAGAGCTTTAGATGTAACAATCACAGGCGTCCCTGGAAACTCCTTTGCAGTGATGAGAGCCTCTGCAATCCTCCTCAGCGTGTAAGTAGCCGACCGGTTTCGATACTAAGTATCTTTTTCAAGGCTGGTGTGTAAATGACACCCTGTGGGGTTTTTATGCCCCAACGGAGTAATGCAGAGGCTCTGCCTAATACCAGACACAGATTACCTAGCCATTATAAGTCTCCAGGGATAACACACAATATATAAAGAATCCGTTACACATATTATCATGGTCCCCGCTGCCGCAGCTGTTCTTAATCTCACATATTCTCCGCCGGAGATAGTACTTCCGGCTTCCTCGTCTTTGGCCGGATGTGACGTTTGCGTTCCAAAGTCATCGCGTCTAGTAGCCGTCACCGGATGTGAGGTATGCGTTCCATTAGCCGATTTGCGTTTCACGCTGTGCGGAAATGGAGTTAGTATCGCTCCATTCCTCTATTTCGTGTCCTTTCACAGTGTGAAATAGCAGCATATATTCTATTTAAAGTGCGGGTGCTTGTATATCCTCGGAAAAAGAGGTATAAAAAACAAAATATTAACGAGGAACATGTTTAGCTTAAAAAGGTAACAGGATAAAAACATCGATGTCAGATAAAATATAAATATCATAAAAAATGAATAAAAATCATAGAAACCACTTGGTCTCGAAATCCTTATTTAGTCCTCCAGGTATGAGTGTCCCATAATTAAAAATTATTGACATCTCACATTTCGCTAATTTTTTTTTTTATTAAAATCTCCTCCTCTTGTACCTGGGGTTACTTTTTTTAAAATATAGAAATTTTTTATTTCAGTAATATTGCACTGGTGAGAATTTTTAAAATGAGCTGATAGCGCATGCACATCAAGACCCTTCTTAATATTCCTAAGATGTTCGCTGAGTCTGATTTTAAATGGTCTTGTGGTTCTGCCGATATAAAACTTGGAACAATTACATTCTATAGCATATATCACATTATTTGAATGGCAGGTTAAAAAATCTGTTATTTTAAAAGTTTTGCCATTAATCTCAAGCACCTCTTTCTTCATTCCAAAAGTGTTTGGTATATTTTTACATCCAATGCAATCCCCACATCGATAAAAACCTTTAGATAAAACAGTAGATTTTTTGGGAGAAGGTGGGCACATGCTTTGGACTAATTTGTTCTTCAGATTCGGGGCTCGTCTAAAGATAATATTAGGAACTGGGGGGATTTTATCTCCAACCACCGGATCCTTTTGGAGAAGCGGCCAATGTTTTTTAAGTATTTTTTTAACACTAAAGTGATGGGATGAAAAGTTGGTTATAAAAGACCATTTAAAACGTTCAGATTGATCACGTTCAGTTTTTCTCTTTTTGACCAGCAGATCATCTCTTTTTAATTGTTCAACTTTAGTTATGGTACTATCTACCGATTTTTCCTCGTATCCACTATTGATGAAATTCGCTTTCATTTCATCTGCTTGTTTTAAATAGACTGAGGTATCGGTACAATTTCTCCGAAGTCTCTGTAATTGGCTCATTGGTATAGTATCGAGCCATCGTTGTTGGTGACAACTTTCTTTATTAATGTATGACCTCGAATCTGTTGGTTTCACAAAGTTACGCGTCTTGATCGTGCCATCTTCAATATAAATGACCAAGTCCAGAAAATTGACATGATTTTTACTGATGACATATGACAATTTAATGCCCCTGTCATTGGTGTTAAGGTAATCGCAGAAAAGGTCAAGAGTCTCTCTGTCACCTTTCCAAAGAAAAAGGATATCATCTATATACCGCCGCCATGAGACCAGGTTTGCCCCGTATGGGTGGTGGGACCAGATGTAATCGGTCTCCCACGCACCCATAAAGATGTTAGCATAACTGGGGGCAAACCTGGTACCCATGGCGGTCCCCCTCTTCTGTACATAGAAATCCTCCTTGAATAGGAAGTAGTTGTTATACAAGATGAATTCAATACCTTTTACCAAAAATTCTTGTAAGTTATGTTCTAAGTTAGTTCTCTGCAAGGCCTTTTTGGCTGCATCGACTCCTTGTTGGTGTTCTATAATCGTATATAATGTCGACACATCCGCTGTTATCAAAAAATAATTCTCCTCCCATTTAATTTCTTTTAGAAAGTTTAGTACATCTGAGGTGTCCTTTAGATGGGATGGATTATCTAACACCAACGGTTGAAGATGGTGGTCTATGAACATTGATAAATTGGAAGTAGGAGAATCTACTCCCGAAATTATGGGCCTTCCAGGGGGATTAAGGGGGTCTTTGTGTGTTTTGGGTAACACATATATGGTGGGGATGGTAGGTTCCTCTATATAAAGGAATTTTGACTCCATATTCGTTATAGTCCCCTTTTTTTCATATTTTTCAATAAGTTCTTTTAATGTTTTATTAATTTTGGAGGTTGGATTAATTCTTATTATCTTATATGTATTTTTATCTGCTAATTGTTTAAGTATTTCCTCCTCATAATTTTTCTTATTTAAGAGAACTATCCCTCCCCCCTTGTCGGATGGTTTAATAATTAAATTTTTGTCATCCGTCAGGCTTTTTAGGCCCTTTTTCTCTTTTAGGGTAAGATTATGTGTGATCTTTTTGGGGTCTATTTTACGAATGTCATCCATAACAAGGGTACTAAATGATTCTAAGAAGCATCCTTTTAAATGGGAGGGGAAAAAAGTGGATTTAGGTTTAAACGGTGTTGGTGGGATTGAATCTTCTATATTCTCATCCGTTTTCATTAAGAAGAACTTCTTTAAAGTGAGCTTCCGAATAAACTTTTGTATGTCTATCTTTAGACGAGCCCCGAATCTGAAGAACAAATTAGTCCAAAGCATGTGCCCACCTTCTCCCAAAAAATCTACTGTTTTATCTAAAGGTTTTTATCGATGTGGGGATTGCATTGGATGTAAAAATATACCAAACACTTTTGGAATGAAGAAAGAGGTGCTTGAGATTAATGGCAAAACTTTTAAAATAACAGATTTTTTAACCTGCCATTCAAATAATGTGATATATGCTATAGAATGTAATTGTTCCAAGTTTTATATCGGCAGAACCACAAGACCATTTAAAATCAGACTCAGCGAACATCTTAGGAATATTAAGAAGGGTCTTGATGTGCATGCGCTATCAGCTCATTTTAAAAATTCTCACCAGTGCAATATTACTGAAATAAAAAATTTCTATATTTTAAAAAAAGTAACCCCAGGTACAAGAGGAGGAGATTTTAATAAAAAATTAGCGAAATGTGAGATGTCAATAATTTTTAATTATGGGACACTCATACCTGGAGGACTAAATAAGGATTTCGAGACCAAGTGGTTTCTATGATTTTTATTCATTTTTTATGATATTTATATTTTATCTGACATCGATGTTTTTATCCTGTTACCTTTTTAAGCTAAACATGTTCCTCGTTAATATTTTGTTTTTTATACCTCTTTTTCCGAGGATATACAAGCACCCGCACTTTAAATAGAATATATGCTGCTATTTCACACTGTGAAAGGACACGAAATAGAGGAATGGAGCGATACTAACTCCATTTCCGCACAGCGTGAAACGCAAATCGGCTAATGGAACGCATACCTCACATCCGGTGACGGCTACTAGACGCGATGACTTTGGAACGCAAACGTCACATCCGGCCAAAGACGAGGAAGCCGGAAGTACTATCTCCGGCGGAGAATATGTGAGATTAAGAACAGCTGCGGCAGCGGGGACCATGATAATATGTGTAACGGATTCTTTATATATTGTGTGTTATCCCTGGAGACTTATAATGGCTAGGTAATCTGTGTCTGGTATTAGGCAGAGCCTCTGCATTACTCCGTTGGGGCATAAAAACCCCACAGGGTGTCATTTACACACCAGCCTTGAAAAAGATACTTAGTATCGAAACCGGTCGGCTACTTACACGCTGAGGAGGATTGCAGAGGCTCTCATCACTGCAAAGGAGTTTCCAGGGACGCCTGTGATTGTTACATCTAAAGCTCTTTTTGTCTACAATCGTATTGTGGACATATACAAATGGTGAGAGTCCTCTGTTATATACCTCACGTGGATTTTAATGAATTGTTTTTATGAAATAAAACGTATTGCACCATGATATCTTTCTTATCCCTTTGAGTCTGACATACGGGCAATAGAAGATAAAGTGGATTCCATTGGTGGTGAATATCCCCCTCAAACCACAAGCATACTTGTCTACTCTTAATCAGGTAGACAAAAAATCTGGTACGAGTCTTCAAACATTTAAAGGCGTATCACATTTTATTTATTTTTTCTGTTAAACAATATTATACTATTGTGTTTTTTCTTTCTTCTTTTCGGTGTAAACTCACACGAGAACCAGAAGGAATCTATATTAGCGCTGAGGAAACCATTCATACCCTGTTTGGTATTGTATTTACATGAGAACGCCCAGCGTTCTCATGGGAATGCCTTTGAAACACTGGGAGTTCCCATATGTAAATGGCCCAGCCCACCGCCCCTCGCCCGCAATGTTTGGTGCGTGCACCAGGCAAACAGTTTGTTTGCACGCACCCTGCGTCTGCACATGTGCAGAAATGCGGCCGTGTGCGAACAAAGGGGCTGAAGCGAACAGACCAGAAAAAGGCCCACAGTATTAGCATCACTTCCACACATAATGCCCACAGTAGTAGTGCCATTTTCACACATCATGCTAACAGTAGTAGTGTCGCTTACACACATAATGCGCACAGTGCTAGTGCCCCTTATACATAATGATCACAGTTGTAGCACCCCTGGCCTTATACCTAATTCCCACTGTAATAGTGCCACTTAAACACATAATGCCCCCCCCCCCCCTTCACACACACACAATTTTTCTCTCTCTATCACTCCCTCCACTTATCAAAGACTGCCAGCTCATACTCTCCCTTTGAATTCCATCATAGCCCTACTCCTGCACATCTCCGCCCCCACAATACAGAGTAGTCCCACCCCCTTTTCAGACTCTGCTCGCTGATGGTCATGCATTCACAGAGTGAATGCTAAGCTCGAGCTGTTTGTACTGTTGTCTGTCACAGTGTGACAGGCACAGAGGCAGCCACAGCGGACATCAGCAGGTCTGCAGGGCAGGAAGAATGCCTCTCCAGCCTGGTGCCTCCACTGCTTTGCACCCCTTTGATGAGTGGGTAGCACCGGCTCTGGGTGCAGGGGTGCCCAAATGCATAACCGGACAGACAAAAAACAAACAGGTTATTGGATTTTATATATAAGATATGTGACCCTGGCACTGAAAGGGGTGAATTTTTTTTAGTGTTAACCCTGCCAGTATTTCAAGTTGGATAATAAAGGGTATGTGTACCATGTTTGGTCATATATATGAATGTTTCTAACACTCCAGGGACTAATAATTCATTGCTCTGTATTCCGTCACATTAAAATAAGGTAATTATATACTCTGTAACCAGAGTACAGTGCTTGATATTTGGCTTTAACGTTCCACTTGGTAGTGTGTAGGAGGATGAGTAATACAGTGTGTAGCAAACATTCTGTCCGTATCATTTCTTATACGTATCTGTGTTGGTGAATGTTTATATAAATGTTTACAGAATGCTAAACACATGTTATGTTTAATTCGCACCAACCACTTTGGGGAAAACATTTGCGCTTTCTTCAGCAGGTTCCAATCACTTGTAATTGTGCTTTAGCTGCACGTGGAAAAATGCGCTCACTGATGAAGCTGGCATATGCTAAGCTGTAATAATGGCAAAATATACCGAACGCATTTACCTGGGCCATAAGAGGTGTGTGTGAGCATTTCCATCCTAGGGGTCACACAGTTGCTGCCCGACAGCATTTAATTTGTCTAGCAGGGTATCTGGAACAACGCCCTGCGGCCAGGAGTGCCTTCCATAGAATCCAAAAGTGGGCAAGCCTCCTGCATTTGTCTCCCACACCCAATTCTCCCCCCAGCTGCTTCCTCTGACCGTAAAATATTGGCATTCGCGGCTCTTCAAGGAGAAGGTGGTGCTGAAATGATGCAAACAACTTCAATTTAGCCCCTTCCCCATCCATAAAACCTGCAATTCCTGGCATTTCCTGTATTAGGGTGGGGCTTGATGATATCAAGCTCTGGAATCCCTAAACCCCTTTCCTTCTATTCCAGATGGCCAGGTGTGACACCTGCTTTTCCAGAGCCTCCCGGCTGTATTTAGGCAAATGGCTAGAATGTTTGCAAATTGTACTTTCTTCTTACTGCTGAAGTACATGTGCATTTAATGGTACTCTTTCCCATGTGTGATGCTCTTCTAAAATTAAGGTACATCCCTTGATTAAAATTTTTACTGGGACACTAGTGCCAGACAACCTCTCCCACTCTCAGGAAAGAGGAAGGACACTACTGCTGGCACAGGCCCCCTATAGGCCAGTGCCAAGCAGATCATGGCTTCCATCCATCCATATGGCTGCTCCTTATTAAAAACAAAGTTACATTTAGAAAAAGTTTAAAATATGACTTAGGTGGCCCCAACATCCAATACCTACAGGGAAATCGCCAAATGAGGCCTTTGGCCAGCTTCTTCATAATTTGTTTATAAACTTTAATGTGACATTTTGGAGTGGTTGGGAGAGTAAATTACAGCATGCATTTATAACTTATACATTATAGCCTGCATTTAAAGCTTTTAATATGCGCTTTCTCAATCAGAAAGACTCTCTTGGGTCCAACATTTGGTTCTCCTGTGAGAAAAATGGAAGTGTTTCCTTCAAGTGACCAGGATCTCAATAAAGCATTCCTGGCATATATTACAGATGATAAGGTATGATTTCTGATATATTTTGTTCTAAATTTTGTTGACCGTATTTACATTTAGGAGCAAATACAGCTAAAGGGCCTGAGTCCCAATATGGTTGCAATGGTATGTCCTGTGCTTCATGTACAAGATCCGACTGAAAATGGTTTGAACTGTGCATACTCCAAAACAGTTTCTTAAAGGTCCCACCAGGTGATAGGGACCCATTCTTAGGGTTGTGGCTAGCCTTGCCTCTAGAGGCTGGTGCGACTAGCCTCCAAAGGTTGTTGTGGCTAGCTTCCAGGGGAAACAGCTGCAACCAAGGCAGTCAACGTTTCAATTTATAGAAACATATATATATCCTGGTGACAATTTCTCTATAAATTGAAACGTTGACTGGAGTGGTTGCCGCTGTTTGTTTAAACCTGGAGTGCCGTCCTTTTGTCTGCAATATTTGTGGCATGCGATTCCAGCTAAGGCTCCGGCCCAATAGATCCTTAGTACAGCACTAGTGATCTATGGGTTTCGATCTAATGCACACAGGACCGTGCATCAGATCGGAGCTTAAACACATCCAATTTACCAGGTTTCATACATTTTATCGGCCCGATGCATCCAAAAATGTATGAAATTGGCCAAAAAGTGTATGGTCAGCTTAAGAATCGGTTGCAGCTTCTTTTAGTTGCATATGAAGTGGGAATATTTATCACAGGGCCAGTTGGTGTTGGATATTCCATTGTCCTGGCTTTCACTGTCCCCTTAAGCCCAGAAAACTCTTCATGATTTTAAATACAGCGACAAAGAGGCAGAGTGGCAGGAGGGCACAAGGGGAGGTGTGCAGCTTAACATCAGCGTGATTGGTGCCTGCATGTAGTAGCGTGCTATGGGAGAAGCGGAAACTAGGGGTGTCTATGGGGAGTGAAGGTGGTGCTGGAAGCAATTGCCCTGCTCTGTCCACCGATCATCTGTCTCCCCTACCCAGAACTGTTGGATATCAGGAAGGTTATAGCTCAAAACTGATGTGACCCACAAACAGACGTGTCCCTCCCCAATCAGCAGCACTAACTGATAGCTGAATTCTGCAAGCAGAAGTGAGAGGAACAAGATATTTTTCCAGGGAACAGGGGCCTGATTCAAGTTTGCTTGGTAAGCTGCGAGGATTGCAGTTTACTGAGCGTCTGAGATGCCACCTTGCTGCCTCGCCAAATACACGCCCCCCTTCCTGCTGATGCCCCCCCCTGCTGCAATGAAAACACATCCCCTTGCATGCCTCTGCTGCAGGGGGAATAGTTTGATGGTTGCTGACCAACGACTGATTTCTCCTGACTTATTTGCGAGTGCCGGGACAAAGCCCTGCCTGCATATCCATTGGAATACCCAGCATTTTCATGGGGATGCCCATAAAACGCATCCCCAGGCCCACCCCGATCCTTGGGAACAAGTCAGTGATTATGGGGGTTATTCTGGTTTGGGCCGTACGCGTACGTTACGGGATTTTTTTTGATCTGCACATGCGTAACTTTCGCAATGCGCAGGCGTGACGACTCCACAACGCTCACGGACGGGTCTTTCCGTGCGAAAAAACCTGTCCGCAATAGTAGCATAGGGGCGTGTTGAGGGGAGCGGCCGAAATAATGAGGGAAACTGGGCGTAAACATGGGCGTACACGGAGGTGTGCACAAAAAATGTATGGTGCTACTACCGCTCGATCGGCGAAAGCACCGTGCATTTCGGACACAAAACAGGCGGCCGCCAACGCCACCTCCGCTACAGATACCGCATGAGAGTGGATGCCTGGGTCTGCCACCTCCGCTACAGATACCGCATGAGAGCGGATGCCTGGGTCTGCCACCTCCGCTACAGATACCGCATGAGAGCGGATGCCTGGGTCTGCTAATTAACGCTGATTACTAGTCAAACACATACATCTGAATGTAATAAGCAATGCTGCAGTCTATTAAGTCTAAACCATTATTTCACTACCTGCAAGCCACACACAGCACTCAAACACATTGGAAGCATATCTTTCTACACTTCTCTACATGTAAAGGTTGGTTTCATTTAAGGTAAGAATCATTTTAAGACCTGCTTATATATGCCAAGGTAGTTATTTTGTAACCATTTATACACATTCAGTAAGTGTTTTCATATACTTTAAACAGCAGCACACTCAATCTACACAAGTCGACATGTGTCAACCTTTTCACTCCAATACAAACATATTTTTTGTAATTATGAATTCGGAAAAAACTAATTATGGACATAATTTAGTACATACACACAATCACCAACATAACTTTATTTAAAAGTAAAAGCAATGTGGGGACACATTGATAGTGATTAAAATGCAATATTAGAACATAATAAATATACATTTATTTGGACTCCTAGATCCATACTTGAAAAGGATCTAGGAGTCCAAATAGACAGCAAACTAGGATGTAGTGCCCATTGTAATGTAGCTACAAAAAAGGCCAACAAAATTCTGGCATGTATTAAGAGGGGAATGGAAACTAGGGACTCATGGGTAATTATGCGACTATATAAAGCATTGGTGAGACCTCACCTAGAGTATGGAGTACAGTTCTGGGCCCCACACTATAAAAAGGACATCATAGAATTAGAAAAAGTCCAAAGGCGAGCAACAAAGCTTATTAGGGGAATGGAGAATTTAAGCTACGGGGAGAGATTAAGCAATTTGGGACTATTTACATTAGAAAAGAGACGTTTAAGGGGGGACATGCTCAACATGTACAAGTATATCAAGGGCCAATATAAGGAACTGTCACGCACCCTCTTTTCTACTAGAAAGGAATCTAGGACGCAGGGCCGGTGCTAGGGTGTCCGGCGCCCTCCTGCAAACCATACATTTTGCGCCCTTTCACATTGCCATTGCAAAAAGCTTCAGCCCGATTGTGGGAGTGTATGCAACATGAGATCCTATAGAGCAGGGGTGGGGAACCTTTTTTGTGCCAAGGGTCATTTGTATGGGGAAAAAATTCTTCGGGGGCCATATGTAAAAATGTCTCTTACAAATTGTCTTGCTGCAGCCGTCCCATGCTCCGATGGCTGTCACTAAATAAGACTGACAGTCTCCTGCTGCTGTTGATTAAGAGGAATCTCACGAGAACTACCGACCTCTTGCAAGAATTTCACTGTACTTGACTCCCGGCAAAGCCGCCGGGCGGGTGGAAGGGCCACTCAGCCTAGCTATGGGGGCCGCATACGGCCCCCGGGCCTGAGGTTCCCCACCACTGCTATAGAGGATCTCTGGTGCATGTACATGTATGCATACACCATCTCAGTGCTGTGTCCGCAAAATGTTGCAGGCACTAAAGGTGCCCATACACGCTGCGAGAATTGCATACCTTATGGGCTAGAACGCATCACATGGCATGCATGCATGCAATGTGTGTGCGATGTGATCCGAAAGCAGTACAAAAAGTAGGTGCAGCACATACTTTTTGTACTGTGCGATGCCCGCAGGAGCGCAGATCGCATCGCACGCTGCTATTGCAGCATGTATGGCCACCTTTGGGCACATAACCCAACCCATTATTTAAAAAGTGTCTAAATTAATATAAAAAAAATCTAGAATTATTAAAAAAATTGTTATAAACATGTATAATAAAAGACTCACTGTTCTTTTGCTGTTTAACTCTTGTGCAGTCCCTTCTCTTCTATTTGCGTAGGCAGGACGCTGAGGATGACATTACACCCCTCTCGTGACTGGGGGGGGAAAGGAGGGGATAGAAGGAGGAGATGGAAGAAGAGGGGAGGAGATAGAGGGAGCGGAGTGTTGAGGACTGGCAGTGGCACTGGTACAGCACACTGAGAAGAGGGAAGGAAGGGCGGCGCTGCTGCCTGTTTGTCATTTGATTGACAGCTGACAGGCGCAGGGAGCAATGGGTAGGGGGCGGATCCGGACATGACATCTCATCCAGGCATTCACAGACAGCGCTACATGCCTCAGCGCAAGTGTCCGTGAGGAAGAGGGGGCAGGTCGCATGAGGAGAATAATGTGTGTGCGGTGCAGAGAGCTTCTCAGCCATATACTGCCACCAGCTGTCAGACAGGCGCTGCAGGCGGCATGCACGCTGTGTGCACTCGTGGTTCAGGGTGCAGCTCTTTATACTGCCGCCCGCTCGCTGTCAGACAGGTGCTTTGGGCGGTGTGCAGGAGGCAGTGACCGTGAGGGCTGAGGCAGCTTGCGCAGAGCAGGGAGGCAGACAGCGCCTTTTCAGCATGGCGCCTCCCTGCATTGCAGGAGCTGCTGAGTGGGTAGCGCCGGCCCTGCTAGGACGCGAGGGCATGAGTATAGATTAGAAGAAAAAAGATTTCATTCAGCTAGTAGAATGAATTTCTTTACGGTCAGAACAGTCAAACTCTGGAACTCTCTTCCCAGTGAGGTGGTAACGGCTGGCTCATTAAATGCGTTCAAGGCAAAGTTGGACAAACATTTACTGGAGAAAAACAACCATGGGTACAAATAAGAAATATAATTTGTCTATAAAATACCAGAACCTACCAAATCAGCAATGGATATCTATACCAGGTTGAACTAGATGGACGCAAGTCTTTTTTCAGCCTTACCTACTATGTAACTATGTAACTATGTAACTACATGTAAGGAGGGGTAAAATGTATTTTTATTAGGCTGTTCATGAAGGTAGACAATTGAGGTCATAGAAAACAATAATTGATTAGCATCTAGAATAATTCATTTAATTGGCTTAATCATAGTTGAAAGGCTAGATTAGCAGGGTCATATATGTGAAGGGTATGTCAGCGTGCACGGACGTACGCTCACTCTCACGATGGGTGTCAAACGCTGAGTTTTCCATTGAAAACAGGCGAGACCCGTCCGTACAAGGTGGCGAAAGCTCAGATAGCCGTAAGATGTCGGTGTGAAAACGGACAAAAGCCGTCCGTATACGGTGGCGTACGCTCTGTTGTACGCCAGTTGTCGGTGTCTAGGAGGAGATCCGCCCGTGTACGGTGGCGTACGCTCAATTGTACGCCACTCCCCTTTGTCTGTGTTTGTGACCGTCCGTATGCGGATGTTTTGTGGGTGGACTTTCGCTCAACGTCCGCGTCTGGAAAACGTACGGTGATACGGAATGTATGCACGTTTGGCCGACCGAACCAGAATAAGGTCCTATGTTCCCCAAACATCGGAACGGGGCCAAATTCACCCTATTACGAATAAATCAGAATGAGGGCCTTCATTTCTTAGTAGTGTAATCTCAAGATCCCAGACACATATATTTAAAGGGAGCAATACACTTTAGAGACTATTAAAACTATTTACAAAAACACAGCATGCCAGATCTTCAGTATAGCACAAGCAGGCTTCACTGAATAATATGCTCATGTCTTTTCCACAATAGCAAATTAATCAGAAATAACAGATTACAGGATTCTGGTTTTCTGCCTGCATAATGAAATGACTTGTAGAGGCATACTGCACAGTTCTTTCCAATAGCACAAATATATTTGACAGTAGAGATTTGAATAGATGAGAAATAACAGATTTCCGATTTCCAGAGCACAAGTAAACAGCATGGAAGCAGACTATTCAGTAGCTCAGGAGAATTATGCAGATTAGTTGCACAATTATGAAATGCCACACAGTTCATTTGAGTAGGCACAACTCAGAGCACTTTAGCAGGTCTTTTACAGAGTCCAGGCTCTATAGTTTCACTCTAGAGAAATATCACATAAACTGAGTTTTATCCAATGTCTCAATTTAGGTCGGTCTTCAAATTCTGCCAGTTGACGGAAACCCACACAAGTCAATAGCTCTCATTTGCCATCCAGATGGAGTAGCCAACGTTGCCTGCTCATGTGATGGTCAATACGTGTTTACTGCTGGAGGAACAGACTGCACAGTAATAATGTGGAAGACAAACCTACAGTAAGTAAAAATCAACATTACCGCAGGCCTCGTCTAAATGTGATTTCATTGTGGACACCATCATGCCATCTGGGCAGTACGGATGGTGTAATGGTTAGCATTACTGCCTCACAGCACTGAGGTCATGGGATCGAATCCCACCATGACTCTAATTATGCAGAGTTTGTATATTCTCCCCGTACTTGCATGGGTTTCCTCCGGGTACTCCGGTTTCCTCCCACAATCCAAAAATATACAGGCAGGTTAATTGGCTCCCAACAAAATGAACCACAGTATGTCTGTGTGCGTGTAAATGTGGTAGGGAATATAGCTTGTAAGCTCCACTGGGGCAGGGACTGATGTGAATGTTCAAATATTCTCTGCAAAGCGCTGCGGAATATGTGTGCGCTATATAAGAAACTTTTAATAAATAAATGCCACATGGCTGCAGGATGAGATGATCATTATTATATGTGACCACTCATGTATGTGCCAAAGCAGTTAATAGCTATCTAATTTATATCTTTAATTATTTCATCTTTCTTATGTGCAGATACTGTTTATCTGAATGAATGTTTTCATTATATTGATTGAACTGTGTCTAGAAAATAATGAATTGGAATTATGGACCAAACTCAGTTCCCATAGCTTCCAAGGCTGTGGAAGGAGAAATGCTTTGCCCTGTCCGATAGGCATGAGCTTTCTCCACCCCTTCAATGTCCGTTAAAGAAATAAAACATATACGCAAAATCAATGTGGACAATATGTCTTTCTCATTCCACAATGGACTTCTTGATGCACCAAAGAAGAATAAAAAGGAAATGTAGATCATACTGATTATGGATTATGTGATTGTTTTGCATTTGTCACCTACAATATGGTATAAAAAAAAAGCACGATGTGTCATTACATCATTGCACTGCGGGCACTTAAAGCTGGCATGAAATATCTTTGTTGTGCAGGGCTTTGGAGGCTGCCGCTTCCCTTGGGGGACAGGAGTTGATACCCTTCTATGGAATGTTGCCAGGAGGAAGAGACGGAGCATTATTCAAGGTTAGTACATAGCCAGAGCTAACAGTTATTGCTGGGCATTGCTGGAGATCACTAGAGTTCTATGAGTTGGTAATGCGCTATGGAACCTAATTGCAGGGCTGCAAATTTCCTGATGATTATCAAACGACCACGCATGTGCATACACTGGGTCCCCCTGCAAACAAAGCCAGTGATGGCTTAAAGTCGCTGGCCATTTTCAAGTGGATTGGAATTGGTGGGAGACACCCCAGTGTTTTCTAGGAGTGCCCCACAAACTGCAGACCGCATCCATCCTTTGGTAGGGAGGGCCTCTGACATCATCAATCTCCCCATGTCATTGCAGCACTCGACGGCTGCACCATTCGATGGCGATTGTTTCTGAATGGATTTCCCACTGTTCTCATGGCTGCAAATGTATTTGCAGCCAAGCACAGGGGTGGGGAGACACTTTGGTGGGCCCCGAAGATCGCTGGGCCCCGAAGATTTCCTGCCCAGCCCAGATCTGAATTGGGCCCTAAGTACAGATGACACCACATATATCTAGCCTCCATATGGCATGCAGAGTGAGATGCTTGGAGGAAACAACTTGCCTTGTCCCATGCAACTCTGCTAGTGTTGGGTGTGTTTTTTAGCCATATCATTTTGATGTTACAAATTTGTTGATATCCCTTTTATCCAAGCCAAAAATATTGTAGAATGTAAACTTCATCATTTATTGTACAGACATGTCCTGAAGCCATGTATGCTTACTATGGTTTTTCTCAGATGATTTGTTGCACAAGATAAAGGTTGCTCTTTGCTACAGCATGCTAGGATTTCATCATGTTATTCTCTGTGGTTAGGAGTTAGAAGATTACTTCTACTACGCACAGCTGCGTCATCAGGGTATTGACACAATGGAGACCAGACAAGTTTCAACTCACATTCCCTTGAAAGAAGTCCCTTTCATCATGCGAGCATTGGGATATTATCCAACGGAGCAAGAGGTACTCAAAGCATCCGTGCCTACAGCTCTAGAAGTTATTTCTGTTTGTCAATAATGAAACAAATGAACAGATAGAAACTTCGTAGTATCTGAACAATGATTTTGTGAAAATGAATATTCCAAAATGTTATTTCTACCTTTTAAAACACCTATATTCTGAGATTTACTAATTGGAATTACATATTGAGTGGAAATTGTATTGAGTTATATGCAAGCACTTAACTTGCAAAGCTACATGCTGTATCAGACTGTAATTGCTCCCACAGCGCAGACAGGAGAGTCTCATTGTCACCAGTGTATCTCTCTCCGGTGAGACTGGCTCTATCCTACACATGATTTTATAGCCGTCATCATAATCAGTGCACACTGTACCCAACACTTTGCCTAGACCAGAATTCCGTTCATTCCCTCAGCAAAGTTAAGCTGCCCATACATCTACAGATTGATTGTCATTTCCGGCTGGTTGGAACAAAAATCTGGTGATTTCTGAATGACAGTTTGTCAGTTTTCCAGCATTTCCAAGCAAATGGTCCACTGTCATTTGCTCTCATCCATTACCAGGTTTTTGTTCCAACCAGACAGATCTGAAGATAAATCTGTAGGTGTATGGCCAGCTAACACTGAATTATGCCTCTTGTGGAGATGTGGCAGAGATTAATATTATTATTATCCTTTTTATTAGAGATGTGCAGGTCCGGATTTCGCCGGATATATCAAAACCGGATCTTATTGGCTATATGCTGTCACATGTTTTTGCTCCAAAACATGTGACAGCTGGATAGCCAATAAGATCTCGTTTAGAGATTTAGGTACATCCGGACCTGCACATCTCTACTTTTTATATCGACACAAGGAGTACGTGGTGCTTTACAATGTATATAAACAGGAACAGTAAGTGCACAAAACAGAAGAAAAGTACATTACAATAGAAAATATTCCATGATAAGTACAAGGTTTCTAAACATTGCTGCTGCAGCATAATAGCCAAATCAGCAGTGGGATGCTTGAACCCAGAGGTGTGGTTCTGTTGTTGGCAGTGTGAAGGAGAATATCATATAAGTGAGAGAAGAAAAAGCAATACAGAGATGAGGGCTCTGCTCATAGGAGCTTACAGTCTAAAAAAAAGCATCATCTAGAGAGAACAGTTCAAGTATACCATCACCCATACACTCTTCTCCAGAGTACGTGCAAAGATATGTCTGCAAACCCAACTTGTGGTCATCTCTGCCCTGTTATTAGTGTTTAATGTTTCATTTGAGTACAAGCAAAAATTAGATTAAAAGAAAAGCAACAAGATATGTGTTACACTTACCCCATGATGCTGGTCATCAGAAGTCACCGTTGGCTCTGGGAACCCGCTTACACATGTCCAATGTGCGTTCCACCTGGTGTGCTTCTGCGTTCCACGGCATACTACTACATACACTACAAAACTGGAGGAACAGGTTAACACAAAACTATTTTGTACATTTTCTCGATACGATATGGATGTTAAAACGATCTGTACTTAATGAATTTACATGTAACGCAGTTATTACACCCATAACAGTCAGGGTGTTTGGTGTATACATTGGGGGTAATATCCCTGCCGGTAATATCAATACACACCAATTCATCCCTCAGATTTCTCCCACAAGTGTATGCTAGGCTAGCAGTGTTTTTCTGCTTAAAGACAGGTAGATCCTGATCCGTTCTTACAATGGGCCTCAAGGCCTTAGTAGCCCGTCTCACTAGGGGGCTTACAAGCCTTAGTAAAACATCTGGCCAGATTGTAATGTTGTTATGAATGTGGTTATCATCCTGTGATACTAATGTGCACAGGAGTCATGGCAACTGCCTGATCTGTCAGATATGGCTACCTTGGATTATTCACATATCTGACAAAGATGTGTCTGTGGAACTGGTGTCAATGATATCAGACAACAAAAGTTATTATGTTGTATCTGGTAATTGTTGTCTTTGAATTCTAGGTGGAAAATATGCTGAATGAAGTTAAATTTAGTGAATATGTGAATACTGGAAAACAAGTCACACACATAGACCTCGGGGAATTTCTAAAACTTTACATAAATCACAGACCTGCTTTTGGGCTATGTTTGAAGGAGCTTCAACAAGCTATACAAGTTCTTGGTTTTACTAATGACAAAGGAGAACAGGCTGTTAACAGAGGAGATTTCTTACAGCTTCTGCAAACAAGCGGTGAGTAACCAAGACACAATGTGGTTCAATTACATACATAAGACGGAAGGGTTCTCCATCTGCATGTACTGCACTTATTAATAATGTAGCTAAGTAGTCAATTCTGTAAATTAGTTATAAGCGTCTTATATCATATATATAATGAACTAACTGCTCACAGTGATACATAACCAAAAGACTGTTATTCATTTTTATATAGCACCGATATATATTACAGAGCTCTTACTTTATGGCTACAGAGGAAAGGTTTGTAAAACTGAAGCAGCCCATGCCTGAACCTGGTATTTTCTAGGCATTAGTCAGGGATATTTTGAGTCGCTTTTAAGGCAATTATGGCTATTATTGGAATTGTCAAAGATTTTTAAATAAACTCCAAAATAATGTCTAGATGTAGACTTGGGATATATAATTGTAGATATTAAGTTACAATAAAGAATGATAACTATAATACAGTAGCCCGTTCATATAGTATAGATTATATTTATTGGTGAGGGAGAGTATCATGTTTATTTTTTAGACCTTTAACTGGTGACATTTTACATTTACTCAGAGAACATCATGCTAATAACATATTCCATACAGGTGAACATATGACTGAAGAGGAGCTCGCAGAATATTTTAGTACCTTGCTAGGGCTAAATCCAGAAGGTGGAAGTTTAGAACTGGACAACTACAAATCTACAGGTATGTAAGTAATAGAGCAATGAAACAGAGATGCCTGTATACAGTAATAAACTTCAAACTCTATACACACATCACTTGTTAAACCTCTATAGGCCAGTCCACCTTTGCTGTGATCACCTACATATTGAAAAGTATAGGCTCCTACTCTATTAAACATAATTTGCAATGTGATTTGTTTATTTTTTTTGCTCTCTAGAAAACACATAATGATATCTTGCCTTTGTTTCTAGTTATGCATGTGTACAAATTGGAGAGATCTAGCCAATCAGAGCTCGGGTGAAATTCCCAGGTCTTATGGGGTACTGCAGTATGCCGCAATGGTCACACACTGTCATTGTTTTGACAGTTTTTTCCAGATCGATTTCTGAAATCTACCAATCATACATTTATTGATATTGGCAGCCACTTATGGGCCCACCCATTGATTTGCAGTTAGGTCTAATGGTGCGTACACATGGTTACATCCACTATACGTAAACGCGCATTGGGATCGAATCTGCATCGAATGCTGCTAAAAGCATTCGATGTGTATTCAATTTCTGTTGGATTTTTTCTTCTATAAGCAAAATTGAATAGAAAAATAGTGCATATCTCACCTTGTGTACCCTCTATAAGACAGCTTAATTGGCCTTGCAAAATATAATAAAATATATAATAAATAGAATACAAATGGTGAGTGGACACCACACCTTAGAAATAAACATTTACAGTAAGTAATTGTTAATAAATAAATTATAAATAAACAAATAAGTAGTTGTTACAGTTAGTAGAAAAATATATGAACACATTTTGAGGATGTGTAAGTATCCCATTTACAACAAGTTGTAAAGTTATTTTATTTTTTATCCACCAAGACAAATGATGTTTTAGCTGTATCTGGCAATGTGTGTTACAGATGTAGCGGAGCTGCTTGAACAAGAAATCCCAGAAGAAATCACGACTGACGTGTTGGTTGCAGACATTCTCGGTTTTCCAGCCCATGCATCTGATGACTATGAAGAGCAGGCACACTCTCCAGAGGCTGACTTGTCTTAGCTAATAATGGCTGTTTAGAATATGTTCTACTTAGCCTTTGCAAAACCAGCAATACATTGTAGCATGACATATCAGTTGGATGCACATTTGTAAAATATATTGTTCATCAGTATTTTTAAATTATACAAATAACGTTTTTTTGTTGTTGTTCATATAGTATTGAGTTATTATGGTCAAATATGTTATTATCCTGTTTCATAAGAAACTGCTTTCACCCAGTGGGGGCAATTTAATAGGACGAGAGATTCAACAAGTGATAGATTTGGTAAGAAATCTCCAGGTTTTTTTAAAGCAGCAATCATTTACACTGCAAAACCAGTTTGATTTTCATGTATAAATAATTGCCGCTTTAAAAAAAAAGGAGATTTCTCACCAAATCTCTCACGTTCTGAATCGCTCATCCTAACAAATTTCACTCCTTGTCTTTGATGTGAGAGATAATGCATGTTCTTCCGTTCCACTCCCTACAAGGCATATTGTTCCATGGCTCAATTCAATTGTTTTATTAAGTGATAGGAGATTGTGGGTGATAGTAAAATGTTGTTTTATTTTGCACTCACTAATTGCACCCATAATTGTCAGGTTTAGCCTTAAAAACGGCTTTACCCGAGCAAAGTGCTGGAGACAATGTTAAAAATGCTGTTTGGGCACCCAATGGGTCGCAACTGGAGGCTCACAGCAGGGTCACCCAAAGACCACACTGTCAGATTACAGTCATCCTCTAACCGCATCTTTTATTACCAGATATTTTTCTCATATGTTTTGCTTTTATAATCATCACAACAGCTTCATCAGCTAATACAGCATCCATTCTCAATATACAGAAATTAGTTTGAATAGTTTTAATTTGGAGATGGAGATGGATATGTCAGAATCTTGGAAACTTTTTTAAAAAACATGGAATTTCTGTATAGATTTGAACAGTTTTTTTTATTGGAAATGTACAGACACATGCTTAAGGTCCAAATACATTAGTCCATACAAGTCGGACCTGATTTCCCGGAAGCTACCCGGGAGGGGGACACACGATTAGTAAATATTATATTTTAGGCTAATTCAGAGGTGGGAACTAATTGCACAGCTGATGCATCTTTGTTCACAGCCACTGGGTGACATTATGCAAAGCCTACAAGAGGCGGTTCAAGTAAATAGATGCCCATTCCAAGCCTCTGTGAAGTTTTATCCACAGATGGAAAATACTGGGCATTGCAGTTAAATAAATGTTCATTTATTATAGTGGCCAAAGGGGTATCCGGCTGAGAGAGATTGGATATGCCTCCATACAGTGTCCAATCTACTGGCTCAATCAAGGCGTCAGAAGAACAACAGTCCAAAAGAACAAACATTTTTGAAAATCAAACGATCTTAATATTTTTTTTGTTACATTTTCAGCTTTAAATGATTGTCATTCATGAACATTCAGAATTGTCTTGCATTGGTGGATTGGAATGATTATTGGTCATTATATGTGGAGATTTATCAAATCTTGGATAAAGACAAAGTAGATAAGTTACTTATAGCAACTAATTTGTGTCTGGCATTCTTCTAGTACAGCCTGTAACATAGTAAGGGGAGGTGGGGCAATTCTGCACACCCTTACAAACACAAGAGGTACTACCTTGCAATTGCCACACAGAAAAAAAAGTTAAATGCAGATGCAAGTAATAAGAACACTGGTAATGAAAAACAATTATACTAAACTACAATGTAATATTATAATGAAATATAAATTCTAAAATTTAAAATAGTCTAAAAATGTGGGCCAACCTACAATGGCCCTTATTCTGGTTGAATCATACGGATGCGTGTTTCGGACGGGCACCAAGTGTTCTTAGTCCCGCCTACCGTAAGGATCGCTCACACCGTCCGAATGTGGTAAGACGCTGAGCGAGTGGATGTTTCATGTGAAACACCTCCCCCATCTGTGGGAACCTCCCCCATTCTCCAATGGTCGCCGACCATCTAAAGATGGAGTGAGCAGTCAGGCAGCACCGAGTGCTCCAGACCACTCAGACATTTTTTCCGTATGAAAGCAGGGATATGGGCGGGCAGCTGACATCTGGCTATGTCAGATATCCACCCGCCCCTCCCCCCCCCCTCCCACACACACACACACACTGTCACACGCCGCCGCGGCACACGGCGTGTACATTACTCGCCCGCCGACGGCTAGCGTGTGTGGGCTCCCGGCTTGTGGATGGCGGGCAGCAGCGGCTTCTGACGTGAGGACGGCAGCGGGGAAGGCTGGGGAGTGCAGGGCTGTGTCTGTGTTTGGCGAGGCCTGCGACGCCATCTTGCTTCAGGGCAGAACTGGGATTGGGCCAGGTCAGGGGTCTCCGCCCACTACTATCCTGACAGCCAATGGCAGCCACCCTCTAGGGATATAGGGGATCTGCCTAGGGCTGTTCAGGGTCAGTACAAAAAGTCTTCTGAGCTGTTCAGTTCTAATGGATGACTCCTGACTCTCCTGGTGCCTTTGTCTCACTGCTCTGCGCTCAGACTATTGACTGCCTAGGACCCCATCGCTCTTGTTCCAGCCAAGTCCAGCAGCCAGCCCGTACTTCCGAGCTACCGGCACCACCACCTCCCAATTCTTTTTCAGAGACTCATTATCCATCCTCTTTCACTCCAAAGGATCCAATTGTGCCCTCCATCATTACCATCTTCTTTCCGGAACATCATCACTACCAGTCTTCCAGCCAGCCTCATTACCCACTTGAACTTTCTTTCAAAGACATTGCCTACATTAATTTCAAGTACCTTGCATGTGTTTTTCTGTTTACCACTAACTGCCACTTAAAGAAGTATTTAAGTGAAGTTGTCAGCTATATGAAATCCTTCATTAAACCTGCATGTTTTAATGCTTCATCTTCTGGTCCGTCTCCTGTTCCTGAGCATCACACGGCTTCATCCAATCCCTCACCCGTGACACACACACGTGCATCACGGCCAGGTTATCATACGTACGCCCAGTGTTTTCATGGGAACGCCCATGA
Source organism: Crinia signifera (assembly GCF_055691185.1). NCBI lineage: Eukaryota > Metazoa > Chordata > Amphibia > Anura > Myobatrachidae > Crinia > Crinia signifera. Next base: position 373,366,269 of record NC_139217.1, read on the forward strand.
AACGCAGGGTGTATGCATATGGTAATGAGCCCAAACATTCCTTTACGCCCCTTTCCACCCCCTGTTCGGATGGTTCGTTTTCTGCACGGAACTCACACCGTGTTCGGACATGCGAGGCGTTCCCACATCCGCAGAAACGCCTCTGCACATGTGCACACGCAGCTGTCCGATTCAATCAGAATAAGGGACAAGTGTGGTTTGGTTGTTTTTTGTTCACATGCAGATCTTTTGCAATGAGCATGTTTTTATTGCAAAGGTAGAAAATGTGATTTCTATCGGTTCTTTTAGGCCTTGCACCAGTGATTTTCAAACTTATTCACTCACGGCACACTAAACAAGATTGTAAAATTGTCAAGTTGCACCATCAGATCTACAAAGGGAAAAAACACATTGCCCCCCACAGGGAAAAAACAAACCCATTACCCCATATGAAAAAATAATCAAACTGGTCCCCACAGGACACAAAAATAAACTACATTGACCATCACATGAAAATAAATATCACATTGGTCTCGACATATAAAAAATTGAGCACATAGAACACAAAAAGAAAACACATTAACCCAAGATGAACACACATGTACAATCTGTGATAAGCTAATCTTGCAGGAGAGATGTGAGAAAGTGAGGATATTGCCCATACAGATGTAGCGGGATTCATCTTTGCAGGTGATGGCGATGGCAGCGCCATTGTCATCCCCTGCCCCGCCGCCATCTGTATGCCGGAAGGGGATGACGGTGTTGCCCTCGGTCGCCCGGTGCCCACACCGGGCGACAGCACCCCCCCGCAGTGCCCTCGGGTCCCCCCCAGCCCCCTCGAGCGGGAGGCGGACAGTATTGCGTCCGCCTCGCCGCCCGGATACTGAGACGCGCGTGCGTGGGGGACGCACGCGCGTCTCAGTCAGATGGATCGCCAGCAAAGATAAAACCGGCCCCATCTGTAGCAACCAATCAGATGCTATCATTTTCTAGTATACAATGATAAATGATATCTAGAATCCCCACATCTACGTTTTGAACATTTACTAAATTTACCCCAGAGAAAGGACGGGAGCAGAAAGAGACCAGCGAATAACAGTTGAACTGGTGGTGGTGACTGTAAACTGGCGTGGACACTTGAGAACAGCTCAAGGCATACTAGTATGATGCCATGGCATAGTGCTTGAAAAATGCTGCCTTACCCATTGAGCATGAGAACTAATCACGATCACAGAAAATATGATTGTCTAGATTGCTTATGCAGAACGCAGGATTTCTAAAGGTCTGTTTAGAACATTAGAGCAAGTGCAGGAGTCTGAGGGAGCGGTAGAAGAACCTAGTCATGACCATGATGTAAACATTGGTCTTTTTATACACTGGATACTGTATGGAATACATTTTTAATATCTAAAGGACCCCATACACTTAAGGTGTGTGCATCGATTTACTTTTGATTCAATTTGCTCTCGCTTCCCCAATTCCACCCCAGAGGCGGAACTACCATTGGTACAGCAGGTGCATTGCACCGGGGCCCCTGAGGACTAAGGGGCCCACTACTGCCTAGACCAGCAGCTTATACCTGTCACCCACTGTTGTGGGGCCCAAATTGTACTTTTGCACCTGGGCCCACCACTCACAAGTTCCGCCACTGTTCCACCCCCTTTTGATTTGACCTTTGCTTTCCATTTGATTTCATATTCAATCGATACTCAATTTCGATATCAAATTCAATTTGTATTCAAGGCACAGTGTATACATTCAATTTACTGGATCAAATTTGATATTTCCTAGTCTGCAGAGTCTATTTTTCTTTTCGATATAGAGAAAACAGGAGCTCGCACCGAACCGAAGACGGAGTGAAAGCATCAATAAAAACCGCTTCATTTCGATTCGATTTACTAGCAAAATCACATTGAAAACTTGTCAAAATCGAAGAGGCTGTACACCCCATTATCCAATTTTGGCTGATATGCAGTCGTCAGTGCACATTGTGAGTATATATTAGCTCCTGCAATCATGGGCGAATTTAGGGGTCAGGCCGCCCCTAGGCACAACATTTTTGTGGCCCCCCCCCCCTATTTTAATGTTATCATATATGTATATACATTGTTATTTATATATTTCATAAAAATGTAACTGTAGCCCACCTTAATATTTTTTTAAGCACTCTGGACTGCTCACTGTACGGAGGACCCGGAGGGAGGCACTTATTAGTACAGTGATTACTAGCACAGTGTCTCCGTCAGTCTCTCTCCAGCTCACACACTGTGACTGACTGAGCGCAGGGAGGATCTGCGCTCCGCTCAGCTGCTGGATACACAGCAGCCAATAGACTGTGTGTGTGTATAGAGTAGCCAATGGGCGGGAGCCGGCAGAAGTGAGCCTGAGCCATTTCCGGACGCGCAGGGGGACTGTTGGACCCAGCCACTAAGCGGTGATGTAATGTGCATGGCAGAGTGGGTGGGCAGTGGCGGGTGATTAGCGGTGCTGCCGCCGACATCTGATAATTCATGTCTGGGGCGGCAGCGCTCGTCACTCGCCGCTGCCCACCCGCTCTGCCATGCTGCTATTTAACAGAATGTCAGCCTGCCTGCCGCCCTTAATTGGTGCCGCCCTGAGGCCGGTGCCTCACGGGCCTAGGCACAAATCCGGCCCTGCCTGCAATGGATCGCATCCGATTTCCCTTGAACTCTCCCAGCAGCTCCCTGGGAGTCCTTTTACATGTTATAAAATGGCATATCAAGTTTCAAATCAGTGGGAAGCACTCCCGGGAAAGTTCAAAGGAAATCAGGTCCAACTTGTGCCTCAGACAAGTTGGACTAGTGCATGGGGCCTCAACGCTATAGATAGTCTCTAGTATAGGCTGTATCAAACATTTAAATAATATATATAAGTGGTCAAACATAATAAATACACAAACATGTCCTGAGCTGGCCATACATTATTGGTCCGATTAGCTTATAATTGGCCAATTGGGCTAATGATTGCACATCATACGGCAACTGTTACGCTGGATACATAATAGCAGCTGCTATGGGGCTTTGGCTGCTTCTGAGGTCTACCTCTCCCCCTGTACCCTGTCACGGGCTGCCCACAAAGCCCACCGTTCCGCCTTCACTTATGTTATGCCCACCGTAGAGAACAGCCACAGGCAATAGCACCTCTGCAGGCTGCAGTGGTGAAGGATGCCTTAACATTCCTTGGCAGCAAGACAGTCCAGTGCCATGATTCGTAGGTATTTATGGGAAGCGTACTTTCAGAAATTTGCTTTGGTGACTCTGAGTTCTTGTTACGCCCCAGTTTTACAACCTCATGCACTGTAGTCAGACCTTTAACTTTTCTGCCATTGTATGGGAAGTATTGTATTTGTAACGATATGTTAAATCATGGGTCTTCAACCTGTGGCCCTCCAGATGTTGTGAAACTACATGTTCCAACATGCATTGCCACATTTCTTCCTATAAGAGCATGCCAAAAAACCTCAGGGCATGCCGGGACCCACAACATCTGGAGGGTCACAGGTTGAAGACCTGTGTGTTAAATAGTACATTTTTATCTTAGACCACAGCAGCTAAGAAGGGCTATGTAGTACATATCTGGGGCTGACTCAGGGGTCCCCATGAAAACGCTGTGCATTCCCATGCTAATATGGTCGTGACGCGGATGTGGGAGCTGATGTCAGTTGCCCGCCATTTTCCCGTACGTTCTGGTGTACATGTTACATCAGCCCCACCTGCAGTGCACATGGTTTTGGCTATTAAAGGAATTTGCTTTTACAAACCAACCTGAATCACCCCCTACCAGTTGCCCCACCTGAAAAACAGTCCACAGCGCTGAATTTATATAATAAAAATTATGTAAACAATTTGTGGTAAACAATTCAATGTGCACCTTCCGTGTATTCAAATAAACAAAATATATATATTTTTTTCAACTCTGAGGACTACCGGTGTAAGTCCTATCGAGTTCCAAAGGCCACCTACAGCCGCTTCAGCGCAAACTTTCAGTTACACGCACCCTTGTTTTTTCATCCTGTTGTGGTTCCTGTATGGAGAGGGGTGAATGAGGTGATATCCAGATCCCAAAAGGCAGAGTTGTCAGAACTCCCACATCCCCCGCATTTTTCTACTCATGTGCAGACAGGCTCCTAGCTCACAAACCCTGAATTCCATGAACTAGCGCTCATTGCAAAAGGCAGCTCTTATCAGGAGAACTTTTCTGCTGTACTACTTGCATCTATTAGTACATACAGTGCCTGATTAACCAATAAGCTGATTAGGCTGCAGCCTAGCACTCCATAGTAATCAGTATGCTGACAGTGTCTCCATGGCTGTCAGCGTCCCGATTACTATGGTGCCTTAATGTGCGGAGAGTTGGGGACAGAGAGAGCAGCAGGCAGCCTGGTGATATTCAGAGCAGGTCCGTGGCTATTTGAAATATTGTGAGCCAATCTGAGCTTGCGGTCAGGCAGCCAATCAGGAGCGGCACTGCAGTGGCAACAAGCATGTAATCAATCCCCATGGCATTGAACATGAAACCCCCTTGGCATTGATCATGAAGCGCCTGGCATTGAGCATGAAACCCCTGACATTGCATATGTGCTTCTCTTTCCTTTTTCTTGTTATTGCATACATAACCCCTGGCATTAAGCAAGAAACCCCTAGCAATTAGCATGTAAGTAAATGGCACTTATGTGGTATAATATGTAATGGGCATCACAGTGTGTGGCACAATGTGTAATGGGCATCACGGTGTGTGGCAGTGCATGGCACCATGTGGAATGGGCATTATGGTGTGCGTAATCCTGGCGCAGTGTGTCTAAGGGTGTGTCTAATACCCAGTTCTCACTGCAGGCAAATTCCCGGGTCTATCATGTCGACCCAGAAATTTGCCTTTTAACACAGGTTTTTGTTGCAGTGTGAACTGTCCGCATACCCGGATCCCATACACGGATAAAACCCTTCTTTTTATCAGTGTTTGAGATCCGGGTATGCAGACACAGGTTCACCCGTTCTCACTGCATAAAAACCCGTGTTAAAAGGCAAATTACCAGGTAGAACTTCTTCACCCGGGAATTTGCCTTGCAGTGAGAACGGGGGTCCGTTCCTGCAATCCCCGGCATTTTAATGCCCGGTAAAAGCCGTGCATTTCTCACTCGCAGTGAGAACACGGTATAAGTGGTGTAATGTGAATTGGTACTACCACTATTATGTGGCCACACCCTAAATTTTTGCAGTGCACTACTCCGACGCACTGTCCTTATTTTTATGGGGTGCTAAAATCTGTTTGATTACCAAAAATATTAGGCTCTGGTTGGTACATCATGACCTCAGAGAAATGGGCCATGCTCGCCTGCCCTCAGCTCATGTATAAAATATAATAAAACTTAACAAGTTTGTAGAACCATGTGAAGAGTTTTCGTCCAAGAGACACTATGCACAGCACAGCCCTTTTTACACAATGAGATGTTCGGACTGGACTGCAGCTAGAGACGCATATTTAATACATGATGTCAGTAGACGGGCGGCGATGATGTGAGCACTGAGCAGCAGATGAGGAGGAGAATGATGAGGATTTAGGGCAGCAGCAGCAGGGTTACATGGCATCTGTATATTCAGCAGCGGCGGCGCCGTTTTCCTCTCCCATCCCCCCGCCGCGATGCTCAGCAGCAGCAGGCCGGACACCACGCATGCGCAGACTGTTCCAGGACGCGGCGGCCGCCGTATGTGAGTGTGTGAAGGAAGAAAGAGCGACAAGTAACCGGCAGCGGCGGCGGATCTCCTTCCTTCTCTCCCCTTCCCGGCCAGCCCGCCGCAGCAGCCATGTCGGGACGTTCGGTCAGAGCCGAAACACGAAGCCGGGCTAAAGATGATATCAAACGGGTTATGGCCGCCATCGAAAAAGTACGAAAATGGTAAGGAAGAGACAACAAAGGGGCGGAATGGGAGGAAGCCTCGGTGTGACCGGGAGCAGGGCGGACGCGGACACCTGGCGTCCCTCAGTCCCTCCACATTCTCCACGAGCTCCCGCCAAAGGCGGCGGCCATTGCGGCTCAGTCCCGGCCGGCGAGAGTGGAGGCAGCTCGGCGCCGGCTGCCCATGGTGGCCGCTCCGGGGGCTCCTCATCCACCTCCCGGCGGCGGCTCTCACTGATGTCCCCTATCAGGCAGGGGGGAGAGATTTAAATTTAGCGCTTTGGCCCGGAGACTCGGAGCTCCCTCCCTCGTCCCTTGCCTCCCGCTCACTGCTGCTGCTGGCACCAAGATGGGGCCGGGGGAGGAAGTGCTGCGGTCCCGGCTCTGCCTGTCGCCGGCTGCATGGGCCGCCATGTGCCATCACCACCGGTGTGTGGCCGGTGCAGCACGTACCCAGCAGCCTGCGCCTCCTGCACCGTACACGCCGGGTGGGAAGTGTGTCCGGGGGCCGGGGAGGTCACCGCCCGCAGCTCGGCTGCCCCGCTCTGTATAGCTCCCACTCGGATGTTCTCGTGGATTTATTGCTTTGTACCTGCACGTGAGCAGGAGAAATCTAAATACACAATCTCCTGTCTTTATTGTAGCATTGTGCTAGCCAATGGGAGGCTGCTCGCTTATTGTGGGATGACCTTGGTGCTGCTATTGGACAGTCATTTAAATGTCCATATAGTATCTACAGAATGAATAGTGGCCAGTTCTAATTAAGGAAAGCAAATCACTTGTGCAGTACTGTAAACCATTTGTAATGTGAGGTGGTAATGGACACACGTATACATTGCGTTTATTATAATGACACCAGTTATCCTTGGTGCCCATGTGGTGGTGGTGATTCTGGCATATTTTCATGACACACCAAACTTTAAGGTGGCGATTTAGTTGTTTAATGGGCACACACTATTTCATATTGATGATCACTTAAGACAGGGTGGTATGCAATTGTTTGGGAACCCATATTGGTACTCTTTACCTAGAAGGGCGCCAGCGATTGAAATCGCGGTCGTCGGGGGTAAAAATCGCGGTCATCGCGGGTAAATCGGGATGGCCGCGATGACCGCGATTTTCCCATAGGGAACAATGTTAAAACGGCAGATTGACCGCGATTTTACTGTTAAATGCCTCAATGGACCCGATTTGGGGCCAAATAGGCCAAATTAACCCTTAAATGTCCCCCCAAATTTTTAACGCCACCCCACGATCCACGCCAACCCGTGGCGAGCGGCGGCGGTACGCGTCCTCCGACCTTTTCATGCCCTACTATCCACTAGGGCGTGGTGTGAGAATATAATAGTGTGGCGAGCGCAGCGAGGCGAGCGGACGCGGATACCTTCACAGGTAGACGCGTCCCCTCGCGGGCTTCACAGGTGTCCGCCTCGCCACGGACACCTGTGAAGCCCGCGAGGGGACGCGCATAACTGTGAAGGTATCCGCGTCCCCTCGCGGGGCTCGCTGCGCTCGCCACGCTTCGGGCTCGGTGGCTCGCTGCGCTCGCCACACTATTATATTCTCACACCACGCCCTAGTGGATAGTAGGGCATGAAAAGGTCGGAGGACGCGTACCGCCGACCCTCGCGGGCTCGCTGCGCTCGCCACGCTTCGGGTTGGCGTGGATCGTGGGGTGGCGTTAAAAATTTGGGGGGACATTTAAGGGTTAATGGGCTCTGTGGCCCATTTAACATTGATTCCTATGGCCAAATCGGGTGGATTGAGCCATTTAACAGTAAAATCGGGTCCATCGCGCCTTTTAACATTGATTCCTATGGGAAATCGGGAGCATCGCGTCGCGGGCATCGCGGGTACATTTATGGCCGGCCGCGACGCGACCGACACGATTTCCATGTTTAACATTGGTTTCAATGGGAAATCGCGGGCATCGCGTCGGTCGCGTCGCGGCCATACATAAATGTACCCGCGATGCCCGCGATGGGCGCCCTTCTAGGTAAAGAGTACCCCCATATTTTTTTGGTGCATTGATTGTGCCCAGAAGGACTGAATTTGGCCGCGCAAAACGACTAAATCCAGGTAAAGTACTTTGCATGACCTGAAGATTAACGCATGTCACATTTCTGCAAGTAGGAACAATTGAATAGCTGCTAGCAGGTGTGCATAGCAGTGGTGGCCACAGGGAAAAACATTGTAATTCCCCTCTATGGGGGGGGGGGGGGGGGGGGGGTTACATGTATCAGTCTTTTCAGTCTCCTATGTTGAAGCATGTCACCTCACAATCAAATTTTTATTGTGACTGGTACTTTTAAACATTCAATGATTTTGTGTCTCTAAAAATGCAATACATATATAGGGTTCCACAAGTTGATGTCGTGTTGAAGATTGGAGGTCAGATTCAGTTGATGTATTTGTAGAATGGGGGGCAAATTCAAATGATCACACCTGACCGCCTGGAGATATTCAAATTGCCATTTCGGTACTTATGTAGTATCTGGGCTGCCGATTTTTTGATTGTATGCCTTAAGTTAAGGCATACAATCAGATGCGATGCGATGCGATATCGCTTCGCTCGCCACGCTTCGGGCTCGGTGGCTCGCTACGCTCGCCACAGGTTTATATCCAACTCCATGCCCACTTGGATAGTAGGGGTATGAAAAGGACCCCTTTTTCCCATTGAATTCCATGTTAAAATGGACTCAGTCCATTTTAACATTGATTCCTATGGAAAAATCGGGTCATCGCATCGCATCGCATCGATGGTCGCATGCGATGCGATGCGATGTGCCCGATTCGACCCGATTTAGAAATCGGCAGCCCAGATACTACATAAGTACCGCCATTTTTTATCATGCCCGTTAAGGATGGGTTTGGCTTGCATAGCGGCTAGACCTGACCAAGCTTATGGGTGCAATGTAAAAAGTCCCATTTGTGCACCCAAACGGGCAGGTGCGAGCTGAAGTGATGGCACCAGCAACCACAGGGGCCTGGAACTACATTTGAATAGCTCAGTTGGGCACCCTCTAGTGGCTGCTGGTGTGAAATAAGTTGAATCCGGCCCTAAAGCTGGTCATACACTGTGACTTCTCCCCTTGATCCTGGGCAGCAGGATCACATGCAATATAGTATGTGGCCCTGTTGCATATTGCATGCAATCTCAGTTAAGCCTATTGCAGCGATCCGACCTCTCTTCTGCAGTCGGTGCAACTCACAAGCTCCGATACAATGTGCATGGAACTGTGCATTGCATCTGGCATCAATCACATGCGATTTTGTCACTTTTCATACAATTCATCATTGCAATCCCATGAAAAGTGACCAAATCGCATGAGAATAGCCCTAGTGTATGGGCACCATTAATGTGTAAATTAATCTCATTGTGTGCATTATTATAAATTGTTCCCAGAGCAAATCTCTTGTTTTTTGAAGTTATACCTGTTCAACAGAGAACCTGATTTCTGTTGACATGATTGTCTTTTACTTGAAGACATTAAGGTCGCTTCTAACTACCCCCTTTCAGGGAAAGTAGTGGTTATCTTGCCCAGAACCTAGTTCCATATCATCACTGACCATGCTTTTTGCACGTGCTTTGTGAGTAGGTAAGTCCTGTTTTGGTAGCAACAGGGTGGTAGCTCTCTGCTCGCAATAAAGTATTGCGATCAGTCAATTTAGTAACGATCATGGTTATGATCTTGCTGATTTTTATCTGCACGTCCAAAAATGGAATCTGGTTTAAGTTCATAGTATATGTAAATGTGATAGAACAGGTTTTTTTTATTTTTTTCAATCAAATAAGTTATTAGAGCTCCCTCTCAACAATATCAGCACATCATCAATATATCGCTTATATAAAGAATCTGGTCTCTTACTACTTTTGTGAAGAATGAGCCAACCTATTTATCAAACATGAATTTGCAAAAGCGGGTGCCACAGAAGATCCCATGGCACAACCGCTTACCTACAAACTAAAAATAGTTCCGGGTTAGCACAAGTCTTATAGTGCCCATACACTTGTGCGATCGGATGCGATGCGACTTCCCATCGCATTTTAAGTACTTTTTTCCAGCACCCGGTGTCACATGCCACCTGCGATTACACATCAGGTGCTGGAAGGGCTGGCGGGTCTCAGTGCTTTAGCACATCGCAATGTGATCTAGTTCAAAACGCACTGCCCTAATTGCTCGGTGTATGGGCACCTTTAAAGCTTCCACACATCTGATCCATTTTTACACAAATTAGCTTGTGTTTTTTTAAAGATAACCTCAATTAGCATACATCAGCATCTCTGTTATGTAGCTAGGAAATTATTATATTGCATGCTGCTTCCTATTAAAGCAAATTCTACAGTAGCACAAGTTGGCAATGACATGTATTTCTATGTTATTATAGTGCAATATGGTGATTTATAGTGAGAGACTGATTCATTTTTCTCTTGCGTATCTTTGACCTATTCTGATACAGAGGACTCTATTTTACTTGCAATGCTATATTGTTCCATTAATCGAACGTATGATCATACAGAAGGCTAGTGTCATGCTAACAGTGAACATATTCCGCCATAGGCATCCATGAGAAACAGCTACTGTTAATATAATCAAGCTTTTGTAAAACACTTCTGTTCTTCGTTGATTTCAGAATCACTTTGCATTTTTAACAACTTTTTTTTTTTTTTAAATCAGTACTTCAAAGCATCCAAGAATTATGTAATTAAAATGATCTTCTGTACTTGGGTTTCTTTGCTATAGTTTATTAAAAGCACTTCTGGCATGCAATTATTACAGTCTCTAAAAAGGCTCCTTATTTTTACCATTATTGTTAGCCTATTATAATTTTTTTATACCAACTTAAACCTGGATATACACCTACAGATTTATCTGTCCAATCTGGTGGGAACAAAAACCTGGGAATGTATGCCAATCAAAAATGTGTTGCCAAACACTGGAAAACAGACAATGGTCAGTCAGACAAATAGTTTTTATCAATGTGATAGAACACATTTTTCCATGCAATTGTTTTTGTCTGTTTTTTAGCATTTGGGAGAACATGTTGATTTTGCTCATATACATTTCCAGGTTTTGTTTCCACCAGACAGATTGGACAGATAAATCTGTAGGTGTGTAACTAGCTTAACACTGAAGAAATTAGAACTGTTCAATAGTAATCGCATATGTGTATTATAAAGCTTTCTATATCTGTAGTCTATAGTCGACGCTTTCACAATTGGCTGGAGGAGGGAAGCCTAGGAACATAGAGGTCCCTGATCTCTCTGGATAAATGGACTGATGATTTAGAGAATGCTCTATCGTCCACATCTGTAAGGTCCAATATCAAGCTTTATGGGAGCATCCCTCATTTGTTCTGCGACATGGTAATAGAGGGAAAGCTTATCACATGATTTAGTTTGTGCTTAGCCTAACCCAGGAGTGGAGGGCAGACTTGTGATCTTCCCTGGAGGAACAGTTACGTGAGCTGCAGATGGAAGTTCAAAAGAGGGGATGTGGCTTGCCATTATTAAACTGGGTTTGGCCTCCGCAGGAAAAAAACAACAACACATTGTCTGCCAAAGGGCAAAAACACACTCCCACCTTGGGGGGAAATAACATACATTACATTGCTCCAGCCCCCCACAAACGTTGCATGTCAGAGAGAGGAGTTTCACCTTGTACTCAGTCATGCCAGGAATGCTGCTTGCATTTATGAGAATGAGCCTTGAAATGGTCCTTCCTGAAATGGTTCATGTAGCACAATGGTTCCCAAACTTTCTGTAATCACAATGCACTAAGTCAGTGGTTCTCAACCTTGCTCCTCAAGGACCCCCAACAGTGCATGTTTTCCCGGTCACCTGGCAGGTGCACTTGTTGTTATTCATTGACACATTTTAAAAGGTGGAGCTAATTATTTCACCTGTGACTCTGGAGACCTGGAAAACCTGCTCTGTTGGGAGTACTAAAGTGTCAGCAGTAGCTAGGGGGTGGACAGGGTTGTGCTTCTGTTTGTTCACATATTTGTGTGGTTACTGGACCACCATGATACTCCTGCATGTTCCCTACTGCACCCGGTTTGGTAACCACTGATACAGTGATTGAACCTTGGCCATAACTACCTTGTTTTTGGTTTTTTTTTTCAGGGAAAAGAAATGGGTAACTGTTGGAGATACCTCTCTTAGGATTTACAAATGGGTGCCTGTAGCTGAGCCTAAATCGGAGGATGTAAGTTATTTTATTTGCATGTTTCCTGTGCTGATTACTAAATGTCTTATGATGATCGTTGGTGGTCGATAATGAATATTTCAACCTTTGATTTGTCTTTCTCTAGATTCAGCTTTATATGCCTATGGGTACCTGAGCACTGCATTATTTTTAAACAAATTGAAGCAAAGTTCTGAAAATCTGTTGGTGTATTACCTCAAATAGTGTACTTACAAGGGCCAGAAAGCACCAAACCTCATCACACCAACTATGTCCCTGCCTCCTCTTCTATCCTTATGCGGAGTTTGAGAAGCCCTGCAAGGACTTTATGTAGTTATGCCGCAGAGATTTTTTTTGGAGGGGGGCAGAGGCAATAGAATAGAAAATAATCCACTGGTCCCTTTTTGATCTATATTCTTCTCTTTTGCGATATATTTTTTTATCTTTTTTTTTTTTTTAAACCAATTTTGAACAGGTAGACTACTTCAGTCATTTATTTCTTTACATTTCTTTCCCTTCAGATTGAGTTGAAAGTGACAGATGAGAATTCGGGACTTCTGAGGCGACCAAAACCCAGTGGAAAAGTCAGATGCTGTCTTTTCTACCATTGTTTGTTTTTTAATGCTGAAGGGAGTGGGTTTACTACTAACACATTAGCATGGTGATTCCAACATTTCCTTAACACTCACTCAACTGAGTTTACTTCTAATAGTTATTGATGAAAGCACAGATTCTAATGAAAGTATAGCATTCATACAACTAACAAGGTTTCTTCACATATTTGGAATGAGTTTAGTCCTATATGGCCCATCAGAAACCCTACAGAAGGCAAAAAAGAGATTTGGAAAAAGCAGTGTTCTCCAGCTCCGTGATTGTAATGATAGAAAACGGATAATGTTTCTTAAACCAACACTGGCCAATGCCATTGCCAAATTATGTAAATGTCACAGTATTACCTATATATGGATTCCTATAATCAGAGTATATAGCACGGATGGATGCAGGAAAGCTATGTTACAGCAGTATTTTGTTACAGTATATCTAATGTATAGTCATTGGCTATTTGAGCTTTCATCACTCCTTCAATACCTACCTATAGTTCATGTAGTGCTCTTATCTGTGTACCTTTTGTGTTATTCACAATGTGACCTGATGTACATTGCTTTTCTAATATATTCTATTTTAAAGGAGATTATCATTAACAGGTTCTTCTATAGCGCAGCAAATTCTGTTGCCCTTTACAAATTGGAAACAGTGATAAAACAAACTTGGTAGTTACAGACAAAATGGTAGGAAGGCCCTGCTCATAAGCTTCCAACCTATAGGATTGTAGGAGAGGTACCTATAATTGCAGCTTCAGAGAGACTTTTGTAGGTTGGAGTCAGTCCAATTATGTGCATGATTGTATCATGGCAGTGGAATTAATGTTGGCATTGGCTAAATAAAAAAAAAAAAAATATATATATATATTTTAAACCCATCGAAGTGCGTAAGTATTCATTAGTAGGCATACACCATAGTCTCTGCACTGTCTTAGCATTGTTCCGAATTAATATTTTCATCACCTTTCGCCGGATTTGGGGGTGCACAAAAAGAACAAAGCTAGCTAATTACATCTAGAATTTTAATGACTCAGAAGTTTAGAATTGGATTGCAAATGTAATTCGCATTTAGAGTTCAGTATGACAAAGGCTAGCAGTATCCTCTGCTTGTAGTTTGAGTTGTCCGTTAATGTCACTTCGGTTTCCTTCCCAGTAATTGTACTCTGAAGAAATCTAAGTGTGCAGTATTTAATCAAGCTGATTGGCTAGGTCACAGCAGCCATCTAATTTGTCTTAAGTAGCAATTTTGTGAGCAGTGAATTCATTCATAAACCTCCTGGGTTTCAGCCTTGGACCAAAGTTTATCATTTTCAGAAATGTTTCCCCTAAACTGCTGCATTCTCATTCATGGGACCTCGACAATTTTACTTAATAAGGGTATCATCTGTAAAATAAAAAATAAAAAAACTATAATCCTCTTTTAAAGATGCAATGTCAACTACAAAAAGTATACAAAAACTTCTTGTCAGGCTCTTCTCCTTGAGTCCTGTTGGCGAAAGTGCGCTATATAAATTAACCCTACTTCTCATTTGCTATAATATACACCTTTCCTGAATGGAATTACAATATTTGAAGCTCACAAAGGAAAAGTTTATTTGAATAAATGAGGAAGTCCAAGGTGATATAACCGACTGTTTAGTGTGTAAGTAAAACAGTTGTTGCCCTCAGTACTGGACCACCGTAATCGTACCAATGTTTATAAAGTCATTTTGTGGCGTACTTTGCCAGATTATAATGTAAATAAATGTCCAGTTGCAGAATGGGACTTTGTAAACATGTCGCTTCATTTCCCACAGCCATCTCATCGTGCATACGCCATGGACAGGCTGCTTATTTCTCCACAATTAGTAACAACTATAAGTACTTTACAATCTACTAGATGCCTAAAAGATAGGTGTAATGCTAGGTTATTACAGCTCCGGCTAGGCTGGAGAGTGCAGTAAATGAATGAGTCCATGTATTCATCTTTCAGCAAATTGTTAGTCCATACAATTGATCCAGATAATATTCCTGGTTGTTTGAATGGCCAATTTTGACTTTGTCCAGTATTGTGAATGCTGCAACCAGGAATCCTTGATGTGCACTAATAACGGCAGATCTAGTGATGGGAAGCTGCAGTTGGTTTGCTCCTGGTATTATCTATTCATTCCCTCTGTTCTCTGTTTCTCTAAAATTAGTTTTGGCTTTCTTTTGTCCATTTTGTTTTTCCAGAAGACCAAAAACAAGAAAAAAGCAAAGGATGAGAAATGTGGATCAGAACTGACAACCCCAGAAAACAGCTCCTCCCCTGGCATGATGGACATGCATGGTAAGTAGGGGACTAATGGTGTAATGAAAGCGGTTTTATTCTGTTGTTTTTTCCTTGTCTGGTGTTCTATTAACACTTTTCTAACTACCTAATGTTTATACGAACAGCTTGGACATGCAAATGCTGCCTGGGATTCTCACTTTACTAGTACAGGTCGGGTCTCCCTTCTCCGTGTATTCCAAAAACCGAAATATTCCGTAAACTGTGGTTTTTCAGAATATTTGGGGGTTTTTTTTGGCACCCCCTTTTTTTCCATACTTACCTCGTCCCCCAATGTCCACGGCAACCTTCAGGATGCTCCTCAAAGGCATCTCCAGTCCCAAGGGTGCATTGTGCAAGTGCGTCGGTGACTTCACCTGCGCAATGCACGCCTGGGACCGGAGATGCCACTGAAGTATGGGGGGGGGGGGGGGGGAAGAGGGGGGAATATTCTAGAACAATCCCTTAACCAAAATGCTTGTGGTCCCAAGTATTTCGAATAATGGATAGTCCACCTGTAAAGGATCCAGAGCGCGAGTGTCTTAATCTAATTAAAGGGAAATTAATAAATGGTGTCCCACGGTGGAAACTCGTATTTTGGCAATGATTTTGCCATGGGAACAGTCCTAGAGATATAGACTAGCTGTACATTAATGGATTACAGATCTACTCAAATATAAACACGCCTGCGCACTCTCGACTTATACCCATTAATTCCTGCTCTGGTGATAAGAGCACGCTTATGGAGACCTCTTATAGTTGCATTAAACCATTAACAACCATTAAAGTTGTGCAGCAATGTGTGTAGTGAATGAGACGAACAATTTATAGTATATAGTTAGTGTATTATTTATTTCTAATAAACATGTATCACTGCTTCTGGATCCAACAATTAAACAGATATAATGATGAGACCAGGCAATAAGACTCTTTATCTATGCCCAAAACTGCAGTAGGTCTATAAAAGGTTCAGCAGATCTATGATTAGTGTATTTTATATTCACTATTTTGATGTAAATCATACAAGCTCCCAGAGTTATCTTTATTTTTTTTTTTCTTCGCACTACACTAGACCATTAGGGAGGGAAACAACAGCGTTCTATTGCTTTTTCCACTACATCGCGGCATATGCGATACCCGCCATCTCACCTGGCAGCTCCTGGGCAGCAGGATTGCATAGGATACATCGTATGTGGTCCTTTTGCATACACTGTATCGTATGTGATCCTTTTCCTGGCTGCGGGATCCGATGGAACCTTCCTTGGTGCAGCAGTGACCATCTCTGGTTCTGATGCGCACGGGACTGTTAAATTAACACTTCTATTTATTTCATTAGATAACAAAACCTTATGTAAACTCTGTTATGGTCTGTATAGACAGGTCACTTGCTGTTGTCTTCTGTGGTATCCGGACAGATCATAGTCTGACTGATGATAGACAGTCAAAAGGTAGACAGTCAAAATGGTTTAAAGGTCGACACACAATAGGTCGACAGGGTCATAAAAAAGGTAGACCTGCATTTTTTTACAAAATTTTCAGCCGACGTGCTGACAGGCGGTATTTCATGCCCTAGTGTGCCAAGCGCAGCGAGGCATTGAGCCCGAAGCATGGCGAGGGGACGCAATACACTTAGACAGTGTCCATGTCGACATAGGCACCCTTAAAACATTAAAAACCCATGTCGACCTTTTGACCCTGTCGACCATATGACCATAGTCAGTCTATGTTTTATACCATAACCGTTTTCTGTGGGTTTGTAGCTGACTAAGCGCTTGCTGATTTGCTAGTATCAGGTGAATGGGTTTGCCCCATGCTGAATTAGTACCCTCTGTATAATCAGGAGAGCAGACTCTACAACCTTTTGAGTTGGAAATCATTCTGTTCATAAATTGGGTATTTAGAGTAGATCACTGTGAGAATTCAATGGAATGACTGCTCATACATATGGATCTTAACATGCATCTGAAAGCCCAAATAGTGACTGAAATAGCGTATAGATATCACAATCCCCTCGTAATTTGACTGACAGGATAGATAAAACGCAGGTGTGCCCAGGCAATTTAGGGTAGGGTCTGTGACGTCCGCTCCGGCCTTGATCAGCCTGTCTCTGTCGAAGGGTCAATCTTACTCACATTTTCAGATTGGAAAAATCATTTGATGGTTCGGGAATTGCGTATAGATTTGCAGGTGAATAGTGATATTTCACTTGAATATTTGTATAGGGTGAGTTTTTTTTTTTCTGTCTGGGCCGCAGCTATCTACTCGCAGTCATTTGAAAATTTGCGGATGAGCAATAAGGTCTGAATCAGGCCCATTACAAGCGCTAAGCTGCCTTTTATAACGAATAGCAAATTGTATACATGCAGTGCTGCGTTGTTTTGATGAATGACCACGTTATTAAGGACTTCTACCTTTTTCAGATGACAACAGCAACCAGAGCTCTATAGCTGATGCATCCCCAGTTAAACAGGAGAACAGCAGTACCTGCAGCCCTGCCCCTGACCACATGAACACGCAGGCAGACAGCACAGAGATGAAATCGGAGGAAGCCCATTCTAACGCAAGTGAACACCAGGACTCTGAAGGTGCTAATATCCTTATTCTCTATGTAATTTTAACACCAGAGCCTTATAAATTGTAACGGTGTGTTTAAAAGTTATGACTTAAAAGAATACATGTTTTGAAATATTCTTAATATTAAAATTCTTAAGGCATTACTTACATTAAATTACAATATAAGCGGTTATTTTGAGCCAATTGCCCAACAATAGAACTTGTACAGCCAGTATTGGGGTTTATATCCTTACAATGGATATACGTTGGCACAAATATCTGAAGAGACAGGATATATATATATAAAAACAGAACAAGCCCTTACAGGTTGCAATGGCTGCAGAGGGTAATGCTCATGAACGCCTACAGATTAGAACAGTGGTTCTCAACATGCAGTCACAACCGGTCATGGTTTTTGTCTTTGAAAACAGGTGCGATTACCATATATACTCGAGTATAAGCCTACTTTTTCCAGAACATTTTTTATGCTGAAAAAGCCCCCCTCTGCTTATGATCGAGTGAGGGTCCCACTTGAGTCAATACGTTTTCACAGTTTTTTTGTTGTAAAATTAGGTGCCTCAGCTTATATTCGGGTTGACTTATACTCGAGTATATACGGTAAATCACCTGTACACGATTAAAGCAATCCTGAAACCATTATGTCTTGGGGGTATTTGTGGGGTGGAGTTGTGAATCCGTAGGCTAAAGAAACCAATTGGATTAGTCGGGATCCAGACAGAATGCCAACAAAATCATCCTGACATTCAGAATAACAGATCCCAGCGACTGTTAATCCTACCCATAACTGGTCCCCTCCTGCAGCCTATCTTCCATCGTGACCGCAACCCATTAAGACTGTAGCTGTAATAGCTCAACAGAAGTAATATTTTGTAGTATGATATACTGAAAGAAAACATGTCCCCTTTTACCCTTTTTTTCACATAGATACATCTAAGCAGTCACAACAGCTTTAATTAACTTTTATAAAAGTATTTTACTGCTTCTGTGAAGTTGCAACCGGTAGCTGTAAGGTGTTGATGGTTAGAGAAATGCTGTGGCTTGCTCCTCTCCTGCACCAGAGACACAGCACTGTATTAGTGGATATAGAATAGCTGGCTACTCTGCTTGTTTGGGGAAAGCATTTCCTACAATGATAAATGTTGCATACAGACCACAACCACCGCTGTTTATTCTCACATTACCTCATTGCAGTTGGTATCTAAACCTTGATAAGCGGTTTCTCGAATTGCAACAAAGAGCCAAAAAGACACTTATAAGAGTAGAATGAGTCCTCGCATGCTGAATAGGGCCACTTTGACGTGAACATGGAAATAGTTTATGAGGACACATCTGTACTTTACAAAACTCTGTAGTTATTTTCTGCATGTCCTGAGAATGTTGTGTTTTGGGCTAACATTTTTCTTTTGAAACATTCTAGTGACTTCAGGACAAAATTCCCAATCATCGGTTGAAAGTTCATTAACTAGTTCAGAGAAAACAGAAACACAAACTTCGGTTGATAAAGAGATTGCTACAGAGACCTCTAAAAATTCTCAGGTAATGACCAAATCGGTAGGCCAACCAAATGTTCTTTTCCCAGATGTTCTTAATTTGAGTGATAAGCCACCAGCTATTCAGCTGCTAACTGCCATGTTACATGCTGGGTTTGAAAAATGAGTTAGGAGCTAATTGGCTGGTGGTTCATCAGTCTCCATTTTATCACTTTTCAAGCTTAGTATAGCTGGCCCCAAGCTGTTTCTGATAACCAAAAATCAAATCATATCTTATTGAACCTTGTAGAACAGCTACTTTATTTGTGATTTTAGCACAGTCTTAATTCATTCCTTTTAATTAAAACCTTGAGTGCTAATGATGTTTGACACCTCTTTTGCATGTACATTGAGAATGTTGAAAACCAATCAATGACTGTTGTACCTTTTGGTAATGGACAATTAAGAAAAAGAAATGCATCTTTAAAAAAAAATATATAAAATATATTGTCCTGGTGGCCAAGCACTCCAGCCAAAAGTAACAACGTCCTGGTGCTCACCAAAGAAGACCCGATGCGGGCCAAATATATATATACTCACACTGCCGCGGCAGCGAAGGGAGCACTCAGTGGTAATGAAGTAAATCCAACAGGAATCTTTTTGCAACGTTTCGATTTATTTACAAATCGTCATCAGGTATAAAGAAAAATAAAACAATGCTCACCTTATATCCCCTACACCCAAGTGCACGTCGTCGCACATTTCCCGCGGCCGGCCACTCACACCATCAGCGCGCGTCACAGTGCCGCCCGTTGTCATGGTCACGTATCCACACTACGTGTCCCACACCATGGCAACTGGCGTCTCCTGATGACGCCGCAGCCCGACAATGGAGAACCAAACCACGTGGTCATCGCGGCTGACATGTAAATAAAAACAAAGATGACAGACGAGAACAAGGGCGATCTATGCACACATGCTATAAGTATTGGCATGATCCGTATAATCTACAAAGCTGTATAAATAATATATTTCAATGGCACAAACCGGCACATATATAAAAATATACATCAATCGTACATCAAAGAATCACAATACAAAAAATGCAGAAAAAATATTTTTACAGGAAATATACAACACTCATAAATACCAGAAGGACCACATATTACATTCTATAGAAAGGCATGTAGACCAAGATGGTCATTAAGTCCAAATGGGACCATGGTTCTCAAACGGTGTATCCACCGTGATTCACATCATATTTACATACTTGTAACTGCTGTGCTATTACTGGTGCCTGTCCTTGTGTTTACCCCTATAGTTTGTAAGCTTGCAGCAGGGCCCTCCTACCTCCAAGTCTGTCTGTTGTTGCCCAGTTTGTCTTATCACTGTCTACTATTGTAAAGCGCAATGGAATCTGCTGCGCTATATAAGAAACTGTAAATAAATAATTGTAACAAGGCTAATGATCTATTACCTCCCCTTAATCTAGCAGGAATATGGTCTATGATCATATAATGTAGGTTAGCCATACTGTGTCCGGCCAGTTCAAAATGTCTTGCAACTGGCTGATCACTAGTACCAGAAGCAAGCTCTGCCCGGATAGAAGCACGGTGTCCTGCCATTCTATCCCGGAGAGTTCTATCAGATTTCCCCACATAATGCAACCCACACGGGCATGATATAAGATATACTATGAAGCATTTGGTGCATGTTACTTTATGTCTGATGAGATAGCGTTTACCAGAGACCGGATGGCAGAAACTATCACCTGCAGACATGCTCCTGCAAGTAATGCAGTTTAAACAGCGAAAACAACCATTGCGTCTCTCCAAAAAGGTAGTGGGGGATGCACTATCACGTGGGGTAATGTCAGCCCGGACAACCCAGTCCCTTACATTCTTCCCCCTAGTATAACAGGGCATGAGGGACACATCAGATAACCGTAGGGTGTCATCAGTACTAACCAAGGGCCAATGCCTCCTCGAGATATTCCTAATGGCATCACTGGCTGTACTAAAATGATTTACCCAAGGCATTTTTTTCTTAACATCAGTAGTTTTAGACTTGGATGATAATAAGTCTTCTCTCGGTTGTGTAAGGGCTTTCCTTTTAGCACAGTTAAGGAGGTCTAAGTCATAACCTCGAACCAAAAAGTTTTTAATCTCCATTGTCGGGCTGCGGCGTCATCAGGAGACGCCAGTTGCCATGGTGTGGGATACGCAGTGTGGATACGTGACCATGACAACGGGTGGCACTGTGACGCGCGCTGATGATGTGAGTGGCCGGCCGCGGGAAACATGCAACGACGTGCACTTGGGTGTAGGGGATATATGGTGAGCATTGTTTTATTTTTCTTTATGCCTGATGACGATTTGTAAATAAAGCGAAACGTTGCAAAAAAAAGATGTGTGTGTATGTATGTGTGTATGTGTGTATGTATATATGTGTGTGTGTGTGTATGTTACCCAGTCCCCACTGGTAACTGCTACTCATGTATAGTTGATGAAGGGGGCCAGACTGTAATGGTGACCTTGCAATGATGTGTCAGGGGTTAAGGAGTCATCTGAAAGTTCTTATGAAACCCCGTCCTAGCACATACCCTGCTGTGTGTGCACTTGTTTGGAAAGGGGGAAGTCCACTGTGTTTTTTCTTTAAAAGGTGGTCAGGATTTATACACTCTACACTGCAGAAAATATTAAAGACTGTAGGCATCTGTGACTGCAATGCCAACCTAGTAGTGTAGGGTGGGGGCAACTTAGCACATATAAACATGGTATATGGGCACTTGTGTAGTTTCATGGCGCCGTGCGTCGGAGTCCCCTTACTTATATGTAAGTAATACATGTGCTGAATGCTTCCGTCAGGCATCGGCATACATCGGGGACCATGTGGCGCCCAGCAATAAGACTTTACAACTCCTTCTAAACCCGCCCCTGGCCTCCCATTGGCTAGTATCGCAGAATTCCAGAGGCGGGTTATGGAGTGTGTGAAGCTGATTCCCGGGCACCACATGTGTTGGTGTATACAGTGCTGGAGAGCCCTGGTGGAACCATCCAGCGCATATATTATATACCCGATAACATCTATGTGTACTATATGGTCGACACTGATTTTAGGTATAGGGTAGATCTTTCCCTATGCTAGCTTCAGTGAACTCAAGAGAGTCAATATTACAAATTATGTAGTCTCTAACTAGTTATTGTCTGATGATCAGGCCAGACAGTAACACGCTAAAAAAAAAATGGTTTTCTAGAGAGAAGGGTGGTGGATTAGAATGCTCAGATTCCTCCATCTTGTATTAAATAAATGCATTCGATTATCTAGTTTTCATGAAGGTATGCCTGCTGTCTATACCTTTTTCTTCTTTGTCTTTATATTTTTCGAGATGGGCAAAAGTAGCAGAAAGTGTTTAGTTATCAAGTGCGGCTTTTAGTATGCGATTGGTGGGTTCTGAATGATGAAGCAAGAACCCACTTGCAATATGAAGCAATAACCATGTGGGGATATTTTTTTTCAGAAAAATCTGTTTTCTGAAAATAAAATATATATAATTTGAAGCTACTGCATAAAAAAATCTTAATTAACATAGCAACTCACACGAGCAGCTCACAAATTCTGAAATAGGTTCATTATACCCCTTTTTAGATCTGCTACCTGTTATTTTGAGTGCCGGGTCATTTTGTCAGGTGCAGTCAGACCCCCTTTTACACACTGAGCAGCGAATTACTGGGTTATAAATGTCAAACCAGTACTTTACTAAATTACACGGATATTTCTTCAGTGTAAAAGGGTCAACCCGGGTTGCAAATCCCAGGTCGCGACCCTGGTAAAAAAGCAGAGTTGGCAACTCAGGATTTAAGACCCAACCCGGGGCCTAAATCCTGAGTTGCCAACTCTGCTCAACACGACCCTTTCACACTGAACAAAGAAATGGGTAGAACTGCTTCATCCGGTAATTTGATGTTCGGTGTAAAAAGGGTATTACAGGTGCAAGAAAATTCTCAAAAGTGTTAACTCACCCCAGGGTGGTCAGGGAAAAGGGGTAAATTACTGGGGGTAATGGACGGTCTTGCTACAGACACAGCTAGGAATGCGTATGAATCTATATTCATGCCTGGCTGTGTCTCTGTAGCACGGCCCTCCATTACCCCCAGGAATTTAATTTAATTGCATATACAATCTATATATAGATTGTATATGCAAGCCTGGCTGTGTGTGTTACAGGTCTCTAGTGTACAAGACCCTTGTGTATAACACGCTTCCATGCGTGAGGCCCCGGGCCCTGCCTCCAAGTCAAACTGCTTCTTCAGTAGAGTCGACTAGTTGCTGTGCCACCTCTGGTGCATGCAGTCTGTACTGCCGTTGCAGCACCGAGTTTCTGTGCCTGGTTATAGGCTCCTGTCAAGGTATACCCTTCCCTAGTCTAGGGGAAAAAAATGCCAGTCACTTTACCATCTTGAAATACTGACACAAATAGTTGCCTGGACGTCACATTATCAATGGCTATACCATACACAGTGGCAGCCATTGATGATGATGATTACCATGTATGGCTGTGTGCGGTACAAATTTTGTACCACACACGGATTCAGTATTAAATACCGGCGGTCGGGATCCCGCGTTCAAAATCCCGACAAGGGGGGGGGGGGGGGGGGCGTGGATCGGCACGCTAATTTATTCTCCCTCCAGGGGTGTCGTGGACACCCACGGAGGGAGAAAGTGTCTGGATTTCGGCCGTCGGGATTCTGAATGCTGGGATCCCGACCGCCGGGATTTAAACTGCATCCCCCACACACAGCCATACATGGTAATCATCATAACCATCCATTGTTGCCATGCTGTGTACAGTACTTGCAGGATATACATCAAATTTTAAGGGTTGTAGAGGTCTAATAGTGTCGACTAGTCATTTCCAAATGTAACTGAAAATCCCTAATATATACCATCTGCTATTACTGATGCAGGTATCTACTAGAACAGCAACACATTTTGAGCCATTGATAGGGAAAATGGCTTAATTGTTGACAGGAATACTGTAATGAAAATGCATGTAAAGTTGTGCATCCGTAACAGCGATAGCACAACTTCTTAGACCTGCTTTGTAACCCATAGTGAGTGCCACTGGACCTACTTCCTCAGCAGTTGCAGAATGGATGTAACATTGGGGTAGATGTATGAAGCAGTGGTAAGGGAGGAGAAGTGATAAAGTGCCTTGTACTTTATCACCGGCCAATCCGCTCCTGACTGCCCCTTTTTAAACCCAGCCTGTAACTTAACAAGCAACAACAAAAAACTGGAACAGCGCTGTGCAAAATAACCAAATTAATTTAAAATAATCACATATATGGCCAACAGCACAGAAAATACTAACATACATTAAATTATTATATACTCAATTTCCCCTTGCTCCTTCTGTTAGAATGGTTACTATGCATGCGTTCTTCAATAAAACATCCTTTGATAGGAAATAACAGGTTAGTATATTTAATTTGTATCCAGTTATTTTGAGTCCCCCACTATGTGCACATATTAGTGGTATTACAGCTCAATTGAGGCCCAGCAATAAAGCTAAGGGATCCGGCTTCCAGTACCTAATGAGATACTCTGACCGCTGCTGCAGTCCTTATACTTGCTGTCTTGTCAGAGCATTCTCACTGGTTCCGTGTGCTGCCAGCAGCAATCCCCATGGGCCACCCCACTTAAAAAAAAATATTATGCAAATGATATGTAAAAGAAAGCAGCAGATCCAGTTTCAATATTTCTTCAAACTTTGAGTTCGATAATTTTGTTAAGTCCTTTCAGTACCAAGGTGCACAGCGAAATATCCAGTAGGCTTCTCTACTACATACTTTATTGAATCTATATCTATCTGTAACTTAACAGTCAGTAGCTGATTGGCCGGTGATAAAGTACCAGGCATTTTGGCACTTCTCCCTTATCACTGCTTCATACATCTACCCCATTTATAGTTACAAATCTGCCTAGGTTTCAGCTCGGTCATTTACTTTGTTTGTGCATAGCAGTCCGCCAACTGTCATTCCCAGTAACTCTTTGTCCAGAGGAAACTATTCTATGCCAGATGATCTTATTCTCTTTCTTAAAACCAATTTGTAAACTATTTTGTTGCTACCTTTGACCGCTTATCCATATTTTCTGATGCATACAGTAACTGTTCTGCTCTCTTCTCTCTGATAATAGGATTCTGATGATGGTGCCCCTCCGTGCAAAAAGACGAAAGGTGACAGTTCGCAGCAGAACACCGAATCAATGTAGACTATACAGCTGAATTTCTTTTTCTTTTATTTGGGGTCTGTTTACTGTAAGGTACATTGGTTATTGCAACAAGAGGACAGCCTTACTTTAAAGTATCTTTGTCTCTGCGATGAGAATAGGACTCTACTTTTTCAACCTACAAAGCAAAAATCCATCAATGCCTGGAGAGGACACCAGGACTTGAGGAGGCTGAAGTCTTTCTGTGAGAAGTCGGAATACCAAGCAAAGTCTGTTGAAGTAGTTGATGTAAACACTCAGGAGGGTCTACGCACTGTTTTCTGTAGTCATTTTTACATTTGTGTTGCTGCTGTATATATATATATATTTTCCATTTTGCTATTTAACATGTAAGATATTTAAAGATGGTACCTGTTCAGTTGTAAGCCTCCACATGAATTTACATAATTATGGTTTTGTTTATTGTGCCTTTTTGATCTAGGATTTTTTTTGTATTATTGTTTTTACATAATGATCCACGCAAGTGGGTGCGTTTTTATTTAGGTAAAGTCTAACACTTGTAGCAGAGTTAGAATTGGGATAAGCCATTTTCACATGTGGAGTTAAGCGTATCACTTATTTCTCTATCTGAATGCCTTCATTTACAAACTTTCCCATCCATGTCCTGTGCATTCCACAACCGTTATGTGTCTGCTAGTGTGTTTTGTAAAATCTTAACCTTCGTATAAATCATGTAACTAGGTATATCTATGTTCCAGGCAGCTCAATATTTTCCAATTTGCTCTAGATAATGGTTCATCCATATTTCTTTTTACTGTAAACCAATTGATTTTTTTTTTTTTTAGTTTTGCATTTTCTTCTGAGCTCAAGTGTTTAGTCAAACCAGTATTGTTTTTTTTATGCTACATATATTAATTTGCATACAATATATATTCCAACACTTTTAAATTTAAATGATGATGATAATTTATATATTCAGATTATGTAATTTCTTTGAAATTGTGGCAACAATCTCAGCTACTGGAAGAGAGCTCATGTTTGGGTGGGTAATAGCATTATGGTTTATAGGAAGGCTACAGCACTGCCTAGGTGAGTCTTGTGTACATACGGTTCCATTCCATGAAAGGCAGCACAATTCTACAGTGTTTGGCTTTACTATTGTTTAATAGTTCAGATATTTAATTGCTAGCTTTTTATAGTGTGTATTTTCCTTCCCTTAATATAGATTTAATTTACAATTATGTTTTATTAAGAAAATTTTATTCTTTTTAGTCTTTCCAAATCACTGTAAATTGGTAGTTCAGCCCATAAAAGGCTGTCTGATTCTCGCAGACTCTAGAAAGCTTAGTGGTGCTATCTCTTTAATGTGTTTGTATACACAAAACACTATGTTGACACAAAATGACAATACGTGTTAATTTATTGGGTGGCTGCAGTAATTTTCTAGCCAATAAATGTATTCCAAGGAAGACAAGTTGGGTCTATAAACAAGGGGGTATTGTGCAGGGTGTGGATCGTTTGGTCTACAGCAATTAGGTCGACAAGCATTGGGTCGACAGTCAAAATGTTGACGTGTGGTTTTTCACAATTTTTTTTTTTTACCTGAATGTCAACACTGTTGACACGGACACAGTTTGAAGTGCACCGCATCCCCTCGCTTTGCAAGCAATGCTTCGGGCACGGTGCCTCGCCACGCTGGGCACACTTTTTTTTATTCTCCCACCACGCCCTAGTGGATGGTAGGGTATGAAATACCGCATGTCGGCTCAAAAAACTGTGAAAAACCCCATGTCGACCTTGACCCATGTCGATCTAGTGGTGTCGACCCAATGCTTGTCAACCTAGTTGCGAAGACCTAAAGACTGTATCCCATTGTATCATGGAGCTGCCATGGATGGGATGCGCATTCCTGTCTGCCTGTCCTCCCTTCTGCGTTCCGTACGATTGTACATGAAGTTACTTCCACTGACCTAGCTGAAACTTGGTATGTCTCGTGTATGTCAGGGATGTCTCCCATATTTTGTATGGGAAATACATTAACAATCAGCTTCCCATGCAGTTATGTTTTTCTCTTTAATTATACATTCCCTATTAAAAGATATACATGCATTTAGCATTCTATGTATAACTTTCATTATGTGATCATTAAATACTACCTGATTCTCAGTGTTTTCCTCCATAAATTTGAGTTCTTAAAGATGCTGGAGCGAAGACTGGCTGTTTAGCTTTCATCTACATAAATTCACACGTCTAGCTAAAAAAAAAAATGTTCTCTTCCATTTTTCTATTAATGACCTTTTTGAATAGCCTGTTGATGTAATGTGTCAGGACAATGTCCGTTGTACATATTTGCTGCTGGTTCTGTCATCAGAATTTGTATGCTGCAGGGTTGTGGAGCATTCGTGGAGTCCTTTTCCTCATTCGTAGTATACCTCAAGATTTTACTATAAATGTGCTTTTTCTAAAAGCTGACACGAGCTAAAGTTGTTTGCTCCACACTACGTCTGCATCACCAGTATCCATGCACCGTGCATGGTCCACTATAAACATTGCTAAGATTTGCACATATTACCTACTTGGTAATACTTGTGTTGGCTGTAGTAATCTAAGAAGGAAATGTGTTAAAACTTCTGAAGAGTGGACAGGTGTTTCCCATAGCAGCTGATTCTAGATAGATTAATCAATTCAATTCTATGAAATTATAGGTAGAAGCTGATTGGCTGCTCTACTCTTTAGAATGTTTGATACATCTCCCCCCAAAGTCACAACACTCCCTCTTTAATGCTGCCAGGCATAAGCCACATCTATCACTATAGCTAGGATAGTGCACTAAAGATAATACAATATGGTTGGACACCTATTTCGTATACATGGATGCAAAGAACACAGCCTTTTGGTGAGACATTGGGCATTAGAAAAAGTTAACTACTTGAAAGAAATGTTAATATCTTTGCATGAAGTCTTTTACTGATTGGTTTGTCTCAGAGTGGTTTAAAAAAGTCTGATTCAATTTTAGTACTTTTGATAATATTTTACACAATCCAAATATATATTCCGTGACAGGTTTGTTCTGAAGTGGGTTTAATGGTATGTTTAATGAAATTGTTTTGTGCAAATAATGGCTTTTACAGTAAATAACTGTCAGGTTTTCTAAGTAAGGGAAGGTGAATATTGCTTTGCAGTGAGGTTACCGTGAATTTTGAAATGCATCAAGTGGGAATACAATTTGATACTGTTATTACCGCGTGTGAAAATGGGTGGTAGCCACGGGCTATGACACTCGGGGCTATATAATTAAAGCCCTTTTTCCCTGCTTTGTAAACTAACCCAAAGAATGCAGTAACATTTCTGGAATCTGAAAATGGGCTAGCTATTGGGAAGTCCTTTATCTGCGGGCTGCTGTCGGAGCTAATTGAACGGCACTGCTGCTTCAATTAGCCTGTGGTAAATTACAACCGCTAATTGATTGCCCCTCCCCCAAAGTCTGTGGCAATGAGAATAGGTGTCAAATAAACAATATGCTATCTGTTACCATACAATGGGGAATTATTGGATACATTTTTATTAATTCCCATTGGCTAATTGACAGGGTGGGCTACCTAATTCGAAGTAATTCAGTTATTGCAGACACACATGAAATTTGTGACTCCAAAGGTTACCTATAAAATCAGCTCTTCCTGACTATTTACATATGTCAAAACCCAAACCAAGCTTGAAAATAAGTAATTGGGTTGTTATATGAACAATTGTACCAATATTATCAGACTATATTTTAGGGAAGCCATATCTTGTGGACCAGATGTACCAGTAAAGGCCTAAATATTTGCAGTTTTCACAGTGTATATTACTCTAAAAGGAAAGATCTATAGAAGCAAAATACATTTTTTTTCTCTTTGACCTTCTGAATTAAAACCTGAATCCTAATGATACTTTACCTTTCCAACAACAGGCTGTGTGTGTGCATGCATTTATGTGTATGTATGGTATTTTAACTGCATTGGATCTTTGAAGCCATCAACTTCACAAATCTAGAGTTTAGCTTGCTTGTCAAAAAATCTTTCCAGCAAGGAGCTTAACTTTAAAATATATTGTATTTTATTTTTTTATCAGTATAACATCAATCCTAAGAACAGTTTATAAACCACTGTACACCTAAAAGAAAAAAATGGTTTAAGACCACTGACCTATGTATGTTCCTCACAAATGCATCATGTTCTGGATGTTTAAACTGGTTAAACTTCTGCTAGTTGTAACACTTTTTGCCCCCTCTATTTATTCTATTGGTAGTTATGGGTTTGTACAGTGTACAATTTTCTTCTAAAAATAAAATGATTACGGACATGTTTGTGGTTTTTTTTTACATGGTGACATGGTTTTGTAATAGTCTTGTTAATGCAGAGGACATGACCTATACCAGTGATGGCTAACCTTGACACTCCAGTAATTGTGTAGGTCAGTGTTGGCTAACCTTGACACGCCAGCTCTTTGTTGAACTACACTTCCCAATATGCCCTGCATCAGTTTTAGCATGGCCAAATAGTAAAACTGTAGCAGGGCATGCTGGGATGTGTAGTTCAACAACAGCTGGAGTGTCAAGGTTAGCCATCACTGACATATACAATTACAGATGTGATGGTGAAGTCACCAACTTGGTTTAGTGCCATGCATGGAGCATGAATTTGTTCTGGGCTGATGATTTAGGGGTCTATGGGGCAGATGTATGAAACAGTGATATGGGAGAAGTGAGCTAGTGGAAAACCCATCGCAACCAATCGGCACTGAAGTAACATCTATAATTTTGCATGGTATAAAATTATACAGAGCAGCTGATTGGTTGTCATGGGCAACTCCTCCTCCCTTACACTGCTTCATACATCTGCTCTAATGTTCTGGGTGTGGTATTACCAGTATGCTATTAAACCTGGCAGATGTAGTAATGAGCAGTCTTGTGGATTCTTAAATATCCACTTCCTGCGATGTGCCCAGAGTGGTAGTGGGATGCATCCTGGGGAAGCTTCTGGGTGAACCCTATGCAAGCTAAATTTATCATCTTTAGCCCACAGGCCAAGCTCAGGAATGCTTTGCATTCTGGAACAATGTAAATCTGACTGCATCCCATCACCCATGGAAATTTATGAGGTCTGTGGCTGCTTCTGGGACTGGAGGGAACATAGCACATATTGGAGGGAATAAGACGCAGATATTTAATGGGGTGTGTTCAAACTGAAATCTGAATTGCAGTGTAAAAAGAAAGCATCCAGTATTTACCCTGCACAGAAACAAAATAACTCCCTTAAATTGAACTCTCTCTGCACATGTTACATCAGCCCCACCTGCCATTTGGGAAAGAATTAGCATACTATTGGGGCAGCACGGATGGTGTTATGGTTAGCATTACTGCCTCACAGTGCTGAGGTCATGGGTTCGATTCCCACCATGGCTCTAACTGCGGAGTTTGTATATTCTCCCCGCGCTAGTGTGGGTTTACTTCGTGTACTCCAGTTTCCTCCCACAATCCAAACATATACTGGTAGGTCAGCTTCCAACAAAAATGAACGCTAGAATGTGTGTGTGTGTGTGTGTGCGTGTGCATGTGGTAGGGAATATAGATTATAAGGTGCACTGGGGCAGGGAATGATGTGAATTTTCAACTATACTCTGAAGCACTGCGGAATATGTGTGCGCTATATAAGAAACTGTTAATAATAAATAACTCTGAATAAGGCCCATAGTCAGCTATAGAACCTGTGTAAGTCATGGGTGTCCTTGTTTGAAGGGACGGTGTGATGAGCCTCGATATAAAGGAAAATCCGGATTCTATGGAAAATATATTGAGTGTTGGAGCATTAATGCAGGGGTTGAACAGGATATAACTTTTTAAGGAAAAAATGAAAGTCTTATGATGAGCAATAAATGTCATAGGGCCCGCTGCTTATATACAGGTGGATGTATCCTAAACTTATGGCTCAATGTGCTAAGAGGAGGACACAGGGATGAGATGTGCTGGTGGAACCAAAGTACAGTAAAGGGTTGCACACTTTAAGTACCATGAAGACCTGGAAGCAGTTGTATGTATACTGCTTGGGATACAGTCCGGATACTGACTGCTGTCAGAAGCCTGGTGCCGTAACATCAAAGACATCAAGATGCTGATGCCAGAATACCAACAGCCGGCATCCCAATCATCAGTAAGTATGTGAAGCAACTAATAATAGTTGAACCAGCTCAAGAACTGCCAGCTTCGCACCAATATAGCTAAATCAAAACATGCTTGTAGTTCTGGCTGCCAGGCCCAATTTTTTTTTTCAATTAAAAATTCACACACAGACCCACACAAAATCCTCTCTCTCCAATATAATAATTGTCCAATTCCAGGAGACCATGTACATATCCAAACATAAACATTTGTTATCAGACTATAGGGCAGGAATTCCCACCCTTATTAAGGAGCTCAAATGGTGGCGGTGATATCCAGGCTTTAGCACAGATGGTACTAATTAAGTCACCTGTGCTCAAGAATGTATATCGCTAAAACCTATGCTGTTTGTGTGCCTTGAGGACCGAGATTGTAAATGCCTGTTGCTATTTATGGAGTCTCAATATGAATGAGTCAGAAGTATTGTGTTTTCCCTTTGTAATACATAGAAGTGATAGGCTGCTAGCATTTTGAAAGAGTATTCTTAATTTGTATAATAAGTTATTAGCATAACTTTACAGGTGATTGGCTACTCAGACATCTTCCTAAATCCCTTTATTTTGTGAAATTGTGGCAAATAAGCTGGTATACTACACAGTAAGTTATGCAATAATGGTACCTCTGATCATTCTGAATTACCATTGTGTAGAGGTTAACTTTGCTATTATTTTCCAGGTTTTAAGTCTATATACGAGGATTGTTTGATAAGTGTGGTAAATTTATTATGAGATGGTGCCACAATCCCTAATGATGTGACACCTGGAACGGATTCAGTATGAAATCCTGACGGTCAAAATCCCGATGGGGTGAAAATCCCGAATGGGTCAAAATACCGACATGGACAAAATCCCGACATTCAAAATCCCGACAGGGTCAAAATCCCGACATATAGAATGTACAGGTGAAACAGTCTACATGACTTTCGGTCGACAGGTGCGAGGTCGACATGGGTTTTTTCACCCGAATGTCGACACAGTTGCAAGTGAACTGCAGCAGCTCGCTATGCTTCGGACACGGTGCCTCGCTGCGCTCGGCACACTATTTTATTCTCCCACCACGCCGTAGTGGATGGTAGGGCATGAAATACCACCTGTCGGCACATGTCGGTTCAAAAAACAGTGAAAAAACCCATGTCGACCTCGCACCTGTCGACCGAAAGTCATGTAGACTGTTTCACTTGTACATTCTATATGTCGGGATTTTGACTGTCGGGATTTTGTCCTTGTCGGGATTTTGATCCATTCGGGATTTTGACACTGTCGGGATTTTTACCCCGTCGGGATTTTGACTGCATCCCACCTGGAACGTCTCACTTGTCTAACCCTCCCCCCTCAGCCCAAATTGCCACTAGAAGTGAGATGTTGTTCACTTGCGGTAGTCGCTTGAAGCAGGTGGTTTAGCTGCTACCAAAATGAACAAACACCAATTTTGTGCAAGTTGACCCTCACGATAGCAAAATGACACGTTTTGGGCTTTCAATTGATTCCATCAACCCTATTCTCCGGATTTGGCCCTGAGCGACCTCTTCCTTTTTCCAAATTTGGAAATCTGAGTATTTTGCAGGCTTTGAGACAACCTTATTCAGATGATATTACAAAATTGGAAACACTGGACCAATTGTATCTCTCTCAAGGGAGACTATGTCAAGAATAATAGGCAATTTTGTGGTCTTAATGCAGTCCTTCAGAAGTAATGTTGGTGTGTTGTTTACCTTCTGGTTTCCTTCGGTTTAACGCCAGTATAATTCTGCTAATAATTTTAATCTGACCCTTTATAACTAGACCCTTCGTATACTAGCACCCTAGCGTCCTGAAGGACAGGCGTCCCAAACGATACTGATTATATCAGCCAAAAAATCAGAGTGTTTGGAGTCTAGCAAGCAGGTAAACACTGCCCTGCCGAACGCACGACCCCCGCCCCTGTGCACTCGTAGTCAGGTGTGGTATGTTTGGGTTTGGGAAGGGGGACAAACTAGCACTTTTTTTTAAAGAAAAGGAAGAACAATTGCGCTGCCATGAAAGAGGATAGCAGACTTTATTTCACCTGGGAATCAGTGACTGTGTGAATATCTAAATTGTCAATGATGGCATAAGCTCGGTATACGGTCATTAGGTCAACCACATAAAGGTGGACAGGCCTTAGGTTGAAACACTCCAAAGGTCAACATGGTCATTAGGTCGACACAATCATTTAGGTCGACATTGTTTTTTCACTTTTTTCAGCTCACGTGCCAACGGGCGGTATTCCATGTCCTATCCACTAGGGCGTGGTGGGAGAATTAAATAGTGTGCCGCGCATAGTGAGGCACCGCGCCTGAAGCATGGTGAGCGCAACAAGTGACTGTGTCGACATTCAGGGTCGACCTTTTGACCATCGATCCTCCCTTTGTCGACCTAATGCTTGTGTTGACCTATTAACCCTGTCGACCTAACCACATGTCAATCTTTTTAGTGTGCCACCCTGTTGACTTTCAGTGGTCAATCTAATGATCCACACCCATAAGCTCTGCTTCCCAAAAAACCGTAGTGGGTTAAAGTATAGTGAAGTGCCGGAGGGGGCCCAAAATACCTAAAAGCGTAGTGGTCCGGCCATGGGTTAATATGACCCTGCGTTTGAATGGTGATATCCATGCAGCAGGATAAGTTTGATGCTAGTGGGGGTTTACTTGCCTTGTACTTTTGATTATGGCATTGTACAATCTGTGGTGTGTTATAAATGTATGATGATCTAAATAACAATCAGGATCAGAAAAGGCCCAGATCAGTAAAGATGGGAAGACGCAGCAATTATCTGGCAGACCATCTATCCAATCTGGATGGTTGAAATGAAAATCAAACTGCCAGTGGCTCCCATAAGGCGATATTTGGTAGCACATGGTGTGCATGGTGTGCATGGTGTGCATGTGCTTGGTGGATCTCCCCTATTTGAATTTTAAACTGAGCTGCCACCCCACCACTGACACTGGCAAGGAGATAGCCGCCACCCAGTCTAAAAGAGAAGATGCCCCTTGCTAAATTGCGAGAGAATGGGAATGGATCACTAATTGCTATCCACTAGCAAATTATGTCGCAAATCCCGGAAATTCAAACCGTTTTTGCCATCTGTGTAATTGTAAGTCGGACCCTTCAAAAAATCTGCAACTGATATAGGGTGGAAGTGGAAATCGCTGACATCACAGGCTGTTTTCTAAAATGCCTGGGCACGCCTGCATGTTTTTCGAACACACACAGAAAACAGCAGATTTTTCACACAGAAATGCCGGCTTCCTGTCAATTAAATTGCGACTACTTTGATCAATCTGCGAGTACGCAGCAATCAGGAAATTTGATGCTATTTGCGATAATTGGCCAAATTGCGAAGTTGCTGATCAGCTATCGGAATCAGGCCCTGTACTAGCATCCCCATCTTTATAGTTTTTACTGTACAAATGATGCTGCAAAAGGAAGACCTGACAGAAGGATAGAGCTGACAAAACGTGGTCAGGAATTGCTCCTAATTCTCACGTCCACTGTGGACACTTTGGGGGTTATTTTGGTTCACTCTTTCTGACAAATTCCTTCTTAGATGGACAAAACCATGTGCAGTGCAGGTGGGGCAGATGTAACATGTGCAGAGAAAATTAGAATTGGATGAGTTATTTTGTTTCTGTGCAGGGAAAATACTGACTGCTGTATTTTTACACTGCAATATAGATCTCACTTTGTAGGAAAACCCCACCCAAATCTAATTATATCTGCACGTTACATCTGCCCCACCTGGACTGCACATGGTTTTGTCCATCTAAGAAGGAATTTGTCAGAAAGAATGAACCAAAATACCCCCCTTTATTAATGTGACTGAATTTATTACCCTTTGTAATTCATTATTTAAGCTCCATACATGCAGGGCTATTTTTCAGCAGGCTCCAGCAGGAACTGAGGCCCTTATTCTAGTTCACTCTTTCTGACAAAATATTTCTTAGATGGACAAAACCATGTGCACTGCAGGTGAGGCAGGTGTAAAACCCCACCCAAATCTAATTATCTCTGCACATGTAACACCTGCCTCATCTGCAGTGCACATGGTTTTGTCCATCTAAGAAATATTTTGTCAGAAAGAGTGAACAAGTATAAGGGCCTCAGTTCCTGCTGGAGCCTACTGAAAAATAGCCCTGCATACATGTAAGGGGCCATGTAAACACAGGACCGTCTTTTCATATGGGCTTAATGGGCACTTGCCCAGGGGTCCCAGGTGTATAAGGGCCCGATGCTGATAGCTGAGGATCCCCTTTTTCCAGGGATACCAGAATGTTGAAAATCGGCCCTGGGGAACTGGAGATATCCAACTTCAAAGCAGCAGTACAGATCCGACCTGTTAATTGCATATCCCAGTCATATTTCTCAGGTTCACTCTGACTTAGAGTTTTTCTGAGAAAATATTCCAAAAGCTGGGACTCTCCCCTTTCTGTGGACACTAGCGGTGTGTCTATATCATGCCCAGAATCAGAGATATTAGCCTTCGAGCAGCCGGTCCCTGCTCCAGCTCCAAACGTCTGGTGTACAGTTTTACAGTGTACAGTTTTATATTTTTGTCAATGGATTGCTCTGGCTCCTGGTCTCTGATCCCCAAGTCCCCAGCACCTCCTGAAAGTTGGGACTCTAGGTTTTTATACTATTGAAAGAATAGTCAAACAAGCTGCCCTTCCACCGGAAAATGACGAATATTAAGCCCACTCCATTATCCAACCCTCCCCTGCGTATAAAACACCCCCTACCTCCCTGGAAGTCATTTACAAGGGACCCTTCATTCAGCTCAGTGCCCCCTTCCACACGTTAGTGTTCTCCCTCCCACCACCTGTGCAGTAAACGAGTAATTAGCAGAAGTTACTGCTCCAGGTCCTACAAGTTGAATGGAAGATAGAGCGCCCCCTGCCACCCGTGGGACATCAAAGCTGCTGCTGATAGCAACCCACCACACCTAGGAGGGAAGAATGGGTAAGGGCCACAGTGCATTGCTTTTCCCAGGGGCCCACACAGCTGTTAAGAGGGCCCTGAACGCAGGTGGGCACCTGCCTGCCGGGGGCAGGCAGTTGACATCACAGGACGCCAGCTGCCCGCCCCGTTCTTGGATTCAGATGCCTCAAGTCTAAGGGGAAATTTACCAAGATGTGTATTCTACTTCACATGTGATGTTGCTATGGGCAACCAGTCAGATCCTGTCTACTATCTTCTAGAGGGTGCTAAATAAATAAGAAGTAGATTCTGATTGGTTGCCCATAGCAACTTCACATGTGAAGTAGAATACACATCTCAGTAAATTTCCCCCTAAGTCAGCCCATTTGCGAGAATGGTAGAAATCATTCGATGGTTGCCGACCATCGAATGATTTCAGCCCCGCACGCTACCATGTAAATGGATTTTTATGCAAAGTGGAGGAGATATTTGCTGGGCGGTGGGGGGGGGGGGGGGGGGGGGGCAGTAGAAGGCTCACTAAGGAGCAAAATACTGCTGCTTAGCAAGCCAACCAGAATTACCCCAATATGCCACCAGTGACAGGAAGCAGAGGATAAATATGTCACTTCACAAAGGATTTTACAATCTAACAGGTAGCTGCTCGGTGCTGTGGTAAAGCTGTGATGAGGCGAGATAGCGTGGGGGGGAGATGGGAGTTCTATTTCACATGGGATGATGCTATGGGCAACCAATCAGAATGTTATTGTTATTTATTTAGCATCATTCTAGAAGATAATAGCTAGTATCGGATTGGTTGCCCATAGCAACGTACCATGTGAAATAGAAATCCCATCGTGGTTATTATAGAACACTCTCAGCTGCTGGAAACTACTATTTATGTACCGTCCTCTTCTAGTTTCGGAGGAAGCAGCATAGGCACCTTCTTATCTGCGTGCTTGGAATAGCTGGATGTAACAGTGTTTTCCTTAGCACAGTGCTTGCTGCCGGACACAGAGGACCCTTGTTCCCCATGTTTGGTTGCAGCTGCTGCCACAAAAGGAGGAATAGAGATGGCAACAGTACAATACATGACCGTTGAACTCATTGGTCCAGCAACTGAACTGAGAATGATTATTCAGAAGATAGCCTACATAACCCTATGCTGGTATCACTCCTTGGCGTTACCAGGCTGGTCATTTCCACTTGATTCATGAGTTTCACAGTTATATTTGTCAGAAGATTATTAAATGAAAGGTACAGAGCTGATCTAAAGAGCAGAATTCATTAACTGCCATCCGTATGCCATGTCCAAGTTACCAGCTCTGCAATGCCCATTGAGTGAGGTACATTTACCAGCGAAGACAGTGCTCCATCGGTCGGTGCCTGTTTTTGTGATCGCTTAGTGGAAGGAATAACAGCGTGACATTTATACTTGCCAACTTTAGCAAGTCTTGGTCTGAGAAGAGAAGAAGGTATTGGTCTGGCTTTGTGGCACTGGGGACATGGCCATGATGACGTGAGTCATAGCCCATTACGGCATTGTCCCACCTCACAGTTGGTTGGCAGGATGCGTGGGGTGGGGACTCAGGAGGGGAGGGGGATTTTCCCACTTTGACAGGAGACTCTTCTAACAAATATGGGATTCCCTTGAACTTCTGGGAGGGTGGGCAAATGTGACCCACCTACTAATAGAAAGAAAGTAATGTATTGCTGTGGATTGCTATGGCTTTCTTCTCCTCCTGTTATATTGTTGTGTATATTGAGGGTTATTTAGACCTGAACACTGGGCTGCGATATTGCAAGGAAAACAATTATCAATCAACTGTGCATGTGTATGGATCACAGTGCGCATCTGCGAGGGCAGTCCGGGGAAACATCCAGCAACTTTACTGATCACAAGCTGTTTGCAAGTTCACTGACAGGAAGCTGGCATTTAGGGGTGGTATAACATAAACATAGGCGTACCCAGGCGTTTTCAGGAAGTGCATGGTGTCAGCTCCAGGCTCGATTAGCCTGCCTTGTTTATTACCATCTGCCCTTCTACTATCATACCAGATGTCCCACTGTAGTTTGGAAGTTTCAGGAGCTATTCAAGTCCTAGGACTATCTTTGTGCCAAACCCCAATGGCATTCCTGAGAGGAAAGGTAACTGCTATAGGCCATACTTGCCTACTTTTGAAAACTAGTTTCAGGGAGATTATAATTGGCAGTAGAATTTTGCAAAGTGCCCCATTGAGGGGGCGTGTCATGCTCCTCCCAAAGGGCGTGTCTAGTTCCATATATGGAGAGATTGTGAGAAGAGTTTGTGAACGTGGCTACTAGAAGCGTGGGTGTGCACTGCTACATCTGAGAGGAATCTTTTAAAATAACTGAGATCCAAATGTAGATGATCCCCAAAGCAGTTAGTAAGAGATAATATACATTGGTAAAGTGCTGGGAAATGGCGCTGATGATTCAATGTAAATGTATCTGTCTCTCATTCCTTTTTTCCAAAAAAATGTAACAGTGTAATGTGGGCTAGGTGAAATGAGGGAGATTGCTAGACTAATGAGGGAGAGGTGGAGATTGCTGCTATTTCAGGGAGTCTCCTGCAGAATGCAGGAGGGTAGGCAGCTATGCTATAGGCTGAAGAGCCCGCTGACACCAAGAATGCATTCCCCATGTTTTATTCCTGCTTCAGCATTGTCTACAGCGGTGTAGCTAGTTGCCATGGTGCCCGGAGCAAGGACATATTTTGTGCCCCCCCCCGGTAATGAATTGGGGGTGTGGCTAACATGTGTTGGCATGTTACATTTGAAAACAAAAAACTTAAAAAATAAGACACTATATAACACACTGTAACGGAATCTTCTGCGCTATATAAGACACTGTAACGGAATCTGCTGCGCTATACAAGACACTGTAACGGAATCTGCTGCGCTATACAAGACACTGTAATGGAATCTGCTGCGCTATACAAGACACTGTAACGGAATCTGCTGCGCTATATAAGACACTGTAACGGAATCTGCTGCGCTATACAAGACACTGTAACAGAATCTGCTGCGCTATACAAGACGCTGTAACGGAATCTGATGCGCTATACAAGACGCTGTAACGGAATCTGCTGCGCTATACAAGACGCTGTAACGGAATCTGCTGCGCTATACAAGATGCTGTAACGGAATCTGCTGCGCTATGTAAGACGCTGTAACGGAATCTGCAGCGCTATGTAAGACGCTGTAACGGAATCTGCTGCGCTATGTAAGACGCTGTAACGGAACCTGCTCCGCTATATAAGGCGATGTAACGGAATCTGCTGCGCTATATAAGACACTAACGGAATCTGCTGCACTATATAAGACACTGTAACGGAATCTGCTGCGCTATGTAAGACGCTGTAACGGAATCTGCTGCGCTATATAAGACACTGTAACGGAATCTGCTGCGCTATATAAGACACTGTAACGGAATCTGCTGCGCTATGTAAGACGCTGTAACGGAATCTGCTGCGCTATATAAGACACTGTAACGGGATCTGCTGCGCTATATAAGACACTAACGGAATCTGCTGCACTATATAAGACACTGACGGAATCTGCTGTGCTACATAAGATGCTGACAGCTGTAAATAAATATATATATATATATATATATATATATATATGTATGTATGTGTATATATATATATATATATATATATATATATATATATACACAGATAAAGAATAAAGATAATTACAGCACACAGCATGGCCGGGGTGGCAGCAGAAGCCAGAGAGATTCACTCTCTCCCTCCCCCCACGAATCCCAAACCCCAAGTTTATTATGTTTATTTCTATTTTTAAGAACATTAATTAGCTGTGTATATATATATAAAAAAAAAAAATCCACCTTCAATAAGGAGTAACAGGGTGGCACGGGTGGCAGCAGTAAACATTCTCCTCCTCCAGAGCTACAGTCAGCTCTTGGGAAGGCTGAAGGCTGATGACGCTGCTCAGCTGCTGTAGCCAGGGAGGAGGGGGTGAGTCTGGGAGGAGTCAGTCTTTAGTGCTGCTACGCTGCGCTGCCCGGAAGCCGGACCGGGCAGCAGCAGCAATTTAGAGCAGAGGATTCAGCCCGCCGCCCGGCCTCACCGTCCGTGACGCTTGGCGGCAGGGGCCGGGCGAGCAGGGCAGGACGGAGGCAGGCGCCGGGTAGGGCAGGGCAGCCGCTGGCGCACGCTGCCCTACCCGGCATACTTGAATGTGTACAGGTATCAATTGCGGAGGGGGGGCGGGCCGGCGGCGCCATTCCACCAATCAGCGCCCGGAGCATGAGCTCCGGTGGCTCCGCCCTCCCTACGCCTCTGATTGTCTAATACCCTTTGCTGTGCCTCTGTATTGTGTAGGTACCCATGGACTCCTGGTATGGAGCTTACATTTCTTACTGCCCATTTTGGCTTTAATGTTTTGTTGTGTGATGCGTTCTCCAGGCTCCAGACCTACACAACTCTTCAGGATCCGGATGATAGGTCAACAATGTCTAGGTCTATAGGTTAACACCATAGGGTCGCCATTCACAATGTGGACACAGTAGAAAAAATCTACACAATCAAAATGTCAACATGGCTATGGTCAACACATGCAAAGGTTGACATGAGTTTTTCACAATTTTCTTAAATTTTTTGGTCCTTTTCATACTTTACCATCCACATGGACACAGGCATGGACAAAGGCCATGGACAAAGGCATTAGGCACCTGGCTTGAAGTATGGTGAGCAAAGCAAGGGGACGTGGTACACTAATTGGGGGTCCACGTGCTCAGGTGTCGACATTGACACAAAAATGTGAAAACTCCATGTTGATCTTTTCTGCGTTCACCTTTTGCTTCTGTCGACCTTTTTCCAGTGTCAACCTTGTGCATGTCCACATTTTGGGGTCAACCTTATCACTGTACCCCATGATTCACACCCCTACCATTTCCATATAGTAACTCATACCTGTACTCATTACATGTGCCTGCTTAGTGGCTCTTTTTTTCCAGGAGGAGGTAAAGTGCATTTTGCAAAGTCCAAGAGTCATTACCCCTCTGTATATTATACAACATACCCGTCCTATCCAGTTATGATATTTCCCGCCCTGGAACTCTACTCTCCCTCAGTTACTGATCAGTGATACCCTGCTCATTGTTGAGTGTGCAAATCAATACAGGATTTTGGTGAGCTGCAGAAGTGAGATTATTATTTGCAACTAATGCTGTATAGCAAACACTTACTGCATAACAAATACTTCCTGTACTGTATATCATGTGGATGGCAATGATGCATCTCACACATAGTTACCTACCCGCCTGCATTCTGCAGGAGACTCCCTGAAATAGCAGCAATCACCCTCATTTCACCTAGCCCACATTACACTGTTGCGTTCATACAAAACACTGTCAGAAGGAAAAACATAGCCATTGGGCCTGTTTGAAGATCCCCACATAGTCCCGACTGGAATTCCTAAGAGCAAATATTGGGCCTGATTGCAGGCAAAAACATAGATAGCGAGGACTGCTGGTGACATGTGAGATGTTGCAATCACTGGAGTGGTACTTGAATGTTTGTGAATCCTTCAGTCCTAATGTACTGTAGCTTAAGAGCAGTACCGCCGACAGGGGGGGTGCTGTGGGTGCAGCTGTCCCAGGCCCTGGCCTCTGGAAGGACCCGGGCAGCTAATTTTGCCCACTGCAAGCCCCCCTCCCTGCATTTAAATTGGCCGCCGGCGTCCTGCATAGAAGAAGCCTGTGCTTCTGGACAGGGCCAGACTGGGACCAAAAATCGGCCCTGGCATTTTTGAGCACACAGGCCCACCAGAAGTAGGTGTGGCAAAAATGGGGTGTGGCCTCACTGAAAGGAGGCATGGCATCACAAAAAGTAGCATTACACATTATGGAACACACCGTAATGCCCATTACACATTATGGAACACACCGTTATGCCCATTACACATTATGGAACACACCGTTATGCCCATTACACATCATGGAACACACCGTTGTGCCCATTACTCATTATGGAACACACCGTTTTGCCCATTACACATTATGGAACACACCGTTATGCCCATTACACATTGCCGCACTCCTATATATTGTAGCCACCTGACTCCAAGGTAGCTGTTCAGGAGGCTAGTTAGAATTACACTCTCATACCTCCATATAGCACATGGGGACCAATGGTAGTCACCTTCTTTTCGACCACATGAGCTGGTAAAGTTGTATCTAGCAACAATCAAATGATCAGGACTTGAGGCAGCGGGCTCAGCAAGGAAAATCGGCCCACAAGGCCATCAGCCCTTCTGGCATTTGCCAGAAGTGCCAGATGGCCAGTCCGGCCCTGCTTCTGGACCTGCAGCAGGAGTCGGGTGGTAAATGAAAGGAGGAAGGGGGGAATGAGGGGCGGGGGGTCAGAGGGGCACCATAATGGCAAATCAGTCCCCGGGCCCAAAATTCCTAGTGGCAGCCCTGCTTAAGAGAACCAAGTGAAAGAAATGAAGCATTTTGTTATTGAGGAAAATGATCCAATATGACATTTCTGTGATTGGTAAAAGACTGTGAAGCTTTGCTTTCTGTATCTGGTATGAGCCCCTTGTGCAATAATAACTGCATCTAAACATTTTTGGCAGTTGTTGATTAGTTCTGAACACATACCTCCCAACTTCCAGGGATACGGAGGAGGGACACACAGTGTTGCGCCCTGCCGGCGTGCCAGAAATTTTGGGGATGTGGCCTAATTTCGGGGGTGTGGTCTATACTCGCGGCTCTCCTGTGAGGCCGCACCCCCGTTTTGACGTTATGGGGGCATGACCCAGAGGCTCTGTGAGCCTCTAGCCATGCCCCCAGCCCCCTGGCTGCGGGAATAGATGCTGTGCGCATCCAGATGCTGTGCACTCTCCAGAGTGGCCAAGTTATACCATGTTGTAAGCGTAACCGCTTGTCTAATACGGTCTTTTTTCTGAGTCATGAGAGAAAGTATGTATAGTAGCCAAGTGTCAAAGAATTTTGATGCCTTGGTTTCTGTATCTAGCAGGCACTCGATCCAGTCCATCTGGAAAATTAATTTTAATCTCGGGAGCATAAATTGCAAAGAAATGGGATTCGAATGTACCCATTGGGAAAGAGTGTTTTTTTGGTGGCTGCTGCAATTTTGGCCAGGAGACCCTTAGCACCTCGTGTAAGGGGTGTGTGTGTCAAGCATGTGGATATTCCACAATGCCCAGGAGGGGGTTATGGTAAAGGTTATGTTCAAGGAATGGTTAATATACCGCTGAACATCTAGCCAAAAGGCCTGCACTATATCACATGTCCACAAACAATGAATAATAT
This sequence comes from Crinia signifera, assembly GCF_055691185.1. Classification (NCBI taxonomy): domain Eukaryota; kingdom Metazoa; phylum Chordata; class Amphibia; order Anura; family Myobatrachidae; genus Crinia; species Crinia signifera. The sequence continues at coordinate 373,409,972 of NC_139217.1, forward strand.
CCGCTTCCGGGGACAAGCATTTGAAACAGTTGGAATCATCTGATATACCCATCAAAAAACGGTGTTTGGGTGTGTAGTATGCTCTGTGTAGAATTTAAACTGCATCTCAGCATAGGATGATAAAACAAGCAGTGTGTTTAATGAAATAGTGGCTTTGATGATGGATGTTATTGGGATATCTGGAAAAGCCGTATTCCAATGTGTCAATCCCATTTTGATGTTAGAAAGGTCCAGATTAGTGTGGATATGGTTATATAATGTAGAGGTAGGTATTTGTCCACCCTTTCTATATACAATCATAAGGTCAAAAGCTCTATCCGATGCTTCTTTGTATAGTTTTGGTATGATTTTTGTCAAGTAGCTCCTGACATGAAAATAAGCAAATAAGGGGGACTGGATTTGGGGAAAATGCTCTTTTTTATTGCGTAAGGGTAAGAGGCTTGGAATAATCTTCATCTAAAAATTGGAATATTGATCGGAGGCCCTGGAGATGCCAAGTAGAGAATATAGGGTCTGGGTTTCCTCCCTGGAAATCGAGGTTGTGAATTAGTGGTGTGTGTAGTGAGACATTAGTTGGCAGGCAGAGTCGCTTGCGTATAGTACGCCAAGCTTTATAGGGTGCATACAGTAGTGGATTTTCCTTAATGTATGTCGGGATAGATGTGGGTGCTGTCTGTGTCTTTGACATGCTGGTAATGGTAACCTCCTCTCACCAGGCTCCATGAAGCAGCAGGGCAGACACAGCAACAGCCCAACCCTGTGGAGAGGAGTTCAGCATGTAGTAGATTCCTATTAGAAGCTGCTACTGCTCATCATACACAGAGCAGGAAACTCCTCCCCCTGTTGGGCTGCCAGTACATGGAGCGATGACAGCAATGCAGGGCCGGCGCTACCCACTCAGCGGCTCCTGTGGTGCAGGTAGGCGCCGGGCTGAAGAGGCGCTCAAGCCTCTCCCTGCACTACCACTCTGCTTCTGCCAGAAGCACAACAACAGCGCTGAGCTGACTCTACCGCATCAGCTACAGTATCTCTTAATTGTTCCCCATCACGAGTCCGCCCAGGTTCCAGGATTGTTAGCAATAGCCAGGACACCGCTGGGGCAGCTGCATTGTTGCTGTGCTTTGCGCTGCCTGAGTGACATTTGCAGCACATGCCTGGAGCTGCAGCTACAGCACGGACCAGCCATGCTTTCTCTTCACTGCCTGGGGTATGTGTACTGGGCTGGCTGCATTTAATGGGAACTCCATGGCAAGGAGCAAGAAACCCCATGGCAACGAGCACGTAACTCCTGGCAATAAGCATGTAGGTAATATGTAATAGGCATTACGGTGTGTGGTATAAAATGTAGTAGGCATTATAGTGGGTTATAACATGTAGTAAGAATTATGGTGTATGACAATGTGGTATGGGCACTACGGTGTGTGGCATAATGTGTAATAGGCTTTACGGTGTACATTTTGCTGCATGCATAAAGCGCACACTATCACTGGTTTTGGTATGTGTGTGGGGGGGAGAGGGGGGAGTTGGGAACAGGGACACACATTCCTTTTCTGACACAGGGCACCAAAATGTCTAGATATGGCACTGCTGCTGATAAGCCCATTATATGTTTTTTTCATAGTCTGCCTACGGCAAGTGCTGAGGGCGCAAATTTTTAATTTGCAGTGGGGCGCCGAACACCCTAGCACCGGCCCTGCAGCAATGGCTTCTAACAGGAAACCATTCTCTGCAAATCGCCAGAGCTACAGTGCTTACATGGGCTGCTGTCTGTGCAGCCCAGAAGCAATTCCTCTGCAGTGAGCAGGGCCGGATTAACAATGGGCCTGATGGAGCTCCAGCTACAGGTCCACTCTCCAAATAGGCCCATTTTGTAGATGAGGACTGGGGCTTTCCAATGAGCCTAGCCCCACGTCACTAGCCTCCCGGGAACCGGAGATACTACTGGACCACGTTGGAACGTTTTCCCCATAGGGTAACATGGGACCCGCTAATTCCGCCCCCCACCCAGTTCCGACGGCTGCCAGTTCCTCCCCTGGCATCACAGAAGCTCGAAGTTGATCTCATTCGAACCCAAATCGCAGGGCCTTCAATCTGATACCAATTGGCCAACCTGGTTTATATGGGTTAATTGGTTCCAGAGATATTATGGGTAAACCGATTATTTTATTTCTGAAATGTAATTTCATGGCTGTTTATGTTCTTTGAGGCCAGATTTCTCTGGTACCAAATGGCAAAGTTTCATGGGACCAAAATCATTCAAAGTCCACATCAAAGTTATTCAATATGATACTGGTCTCATGTAAATGGGTCTGTTGGTTCCGAAGATATAGCCGGTTAAACAATATAGACAGTTAAAGGGGGGGGGGGTCACACCAGAAAATGCAGGGACCAGACTGGTGTAAAAGGGGCCAGCCCAGGAATGTCCCTGCATTTTCTGGTGTGACCCCCCCCCCCCCTTTAACTGTCAATATGTGCTATCAATACGAATACGAATTGCCGTATTTTCGGGATAGTAAATGTCAAAAATAAGTGTATTTCTGGATACAAATACACCTATTTTTTACAAATTTCCTTTAGTAAATTTCCCCCTAAATGTCACCCTATATGTTGTCCATAGCAATGAATCATATTCTACTTCTTATTTAGCACCTTCTAGAAGATAATAGTTAGAATCTAATTGGTTTCTATAGGCAACATCCCATCTTCAATAGAGCTCCCATCTTAGTAAATTTACCCCATATTGTTGGAGAAAAAACCGTGTGTAAATGCGTGTGGGAATTTTACAATAGTATTTCAAGTGAACAGATCTCCTGTTGTATGACATACACACAGTTCTAGGTCCTGCCGGCTTCTCTGGCTTCCAGGAATGACTAGACCCCTGCAGATGTAATAGGGATGCATGCACTGCTCTGTTTTAAGGAGGTCATTCTGGTTGACCCGCAATGCTGCGAAATTCGCAGCTTTGTGGGTTATCTAAACTCTGCCCGCCGCCTGCGAATGGATGTTTTGCATAAACATCCATTTGCAGCTTGCATGCAGGGGTGAAATCATTCGATGGTCGTCAACCATCGAATGATTTCTACAGCGCTCACAGATCTAAGACACCTCTCTTGTGTCTTAAGGTGCCCATACAGGTTACAATTATTGTATACATATATATGTTCATGAAATACTGGGTATTCCCATGGGCGCAACCAAGGCCTGCCAGTGAATAATCAATTCACCATGGCCGCTCGCACAATGCGGCTGCACATGCGCATAAAAGTGTGCAGTCACTAAACATCATTCCCCTGTGCATTCATGAGGGAACCAGAATGAGGGCCTAAATGGATTTATTTCTTTACTTTAAAACACAATTTATTGAATGAATCACAAAAAAATTCAACAAACATAATGAAATATAGTAATAAACTCACAATAAGTCAAATCAGATATCAACACTTACGTAAATTCAATGTGAACAGTACAGCGTAGAAGAACAAATAAAAGGAAGCGAAATAGAAGTTAGTTTACAACAAAGTGATCCAGTTTTATAACAATAAAACGGTGTGGCGAATCATCAAAGGGGATAAAGCAAAGGAAAGGTAGATAATATGTAGCAATAGAGAAGTAAGGAAAGAGGGGAAAAAAGGAGGGGGCGACAGGATGACCTCCAGACAAGTCATCAAACAGAAATGGAAACAAATTGTCAGATATTTAATGTATCGAAATACTAAAGTATTAGAGTGTCTGTCAGGAGTCAAATGGTGGGGAAACATTTTGAGAGGTCAGTCAGGGAGACCAGATTTTGGTAAATGATTTGGAAGAATAACGTAGTATGGCAGTCATGCACTCCATCTTTTAGATACAGAATATAGGTGGAGAGTCTCTAAACTAAAAATGCGGAAAAACCCCCGTTATCAGGGTTTTACCGCATTTTGGGATGCTCTAAGCAACCCCCGCCGGGTTATTGCGACGGGGGGGCATCGGCAGAAAAATCTGGCGATGCCCCGTAGAAACCTATGGGCTTCTACCGCGACCCACCGCCGCCCCGCACCGACCCTCCCCCGCATCAACCCCCCTTACCTGTGTCCAGGCAGCACAGTGCTGTGCTGCCCGGACCTGTGACCTCCTCCCTGCACTATGATCCTCTTCCGGGTGCAGGGAGGAGGAGAGCCCACTGCAGCAGCAGTGCCGGGTAAGGGAGGGAGGGGGGAGCCGCCGGGAGCTGCCTGGTCCCGATGGCACCCGCTGTCTCTCACCGCAAAGGACAGCTCTTAATGCAAGAGCTGTCCTTTGCCATAATTATTGCATATGTTAGAGCATATGCGATAATTATGTAGGCGATGGAGGGCGATGTGCGGCGGTAAGGGGGTGCTGATGTTAGAGCATCCCCCCCATAATCACCTGCATGGGAAATGGAGAGGACTTTTTTCAATTAACAGCTATTTAACATGTCATAGCAGAAATTACGTGACAAGTTTATTTTCTTGTTGGGCAAGAGTGGGGAGAGTTAAGGGAAGTAGGAAGTATTTGGGGTCAGAAGTACCAGTGGTGCCAAATAGGCGCAAGAGTAAGGTAATGACTTTGTAAGTTTGTACAGGACCACCAAATATGTGAAAAGGTACCCTCATCCGTGCAACCCCTCCAGCATCTACCAGAAGCATCTGGGAACATGCAGGAAGGTACTATAAATTTAAAGAAGAAGAATATGTCCTGCTTTATTCTAGATTTGCACGCTCCTCCCTACAAAAGGAAGGCTTTTGCATCTGAGTGAAGAGCGCAGGTAAAAGAATAATAACAGTGCCTCAGTTTTAAATTAACTCCTTGTTTCACTTCTCCTATTGTACCTCCGGAAGAGCTCATGCAAACTGAGAAATGCTGCTTCCTGCTGAGAAGACAGAAAGGAGGATTATAAACTAGCTGTGCTTACAGCAGGGGTTAAAGTGAGAGGAAACGGGGTGGAACTGAGTCTGTCGGGACCTTCCTGATGTCACGGTCCCGGCCGGCTTCTGCTGCTACAATGAAAACGGACTCTTAGAAAATGGCTGCCCCCATACTGCAGACAGAAAACTGTCTGCAGTATGGGGGCAGCCATTTTGTAATTGTCAGTTTTCATTGCAGCAGGAGCCGGCCGGGACCGTGACGTCAGGAAGGTCCCGACAGAGAGCCGGGCGAGCCCCCCCGGCGGCGCCCCCAATTTCTCTGCGCCCCCCCGCAGAGGTGGCATAGAGAAATTAGTTCCCACACCTCTGCATGACCACTTTAAGCCCTGACTTACAGTATATTGTGGCAAACTAGGTAATCCTTCCATTCATTGCCCCAAGCATCTTGGAAACAAGAAAGCTTAAGTGGCCATGGAGTGGTCAGATTAGGTTTAATTCAACATATGCCAAAAAAAAAATAACTATTAATTTACTATGGAAGTATCCTTGGAACTTCAGAAATATTTGAAATATTTGAAACGACTCAAGGCTTTTCTAGATTCTGGTGCCAACCAGAACGTTCAGTGCCTAGATAGTCAATAGGTCTACCCCAAAAGGTTGACATGCAATAGGTCAACAGGGTCAAAGGTAAACAGGGTCAAAATGTCATCAAGGTAGACCAGCGATTTTCAACCTTTTTACTTTGCGGCACACTAAATAAGATTTTAAAATTGCCAAGGCACACCATGAGATCCACACAGGGCAAAACACATTGGTCCCCACAGGAAAAAAACAAACCTATTGACCCCCATATAAAAAACAATCACACTGGTCCCCACAGGTAACAAAAATAAAATACATTGTCCCATTACATGAAAAGAAGAGACCAGTAAATGACAGCTGAACTGGTGGTGGCTGTAAACTGGTTTGGGCATCTCTAGATGTGGGGGCACACTTGAGGACAGCTCAAGGCACACTAGTGTGCCACGGCACAGTGGTTGAAAAACATTGAGGTAGACACATGATAACAGTGGCGTAAGTTCATCCCAGTTGCCCGGAGGCAAGGTAAGTACTGGTGCCCCCCCAAATAGCTCATTCAGTAAGGTGTCTGTCTCCAGTAAGGTCATGGGTCTAATACAGGGTGTGACACTTGCAAAAATGATGTAAGAAGGGGGAGTAAGCCACATTAGCAATATCAACTGCTTTCAATTAACTGATTCAAACTCAAAGGGAAGGAGAGGTGCCCCCTTGGGAGCAGGAGCCTGGCGGCAGATGACTCCATTGCCTCCCAGAGTTCTGCCCCTGCATGATAAGGTCAACATGAGTTTTTCAAGATTTGTTTTTTTAACTGGCTTGTTGTTACTTCATCATCCATATCAGCATAGAGGGAGCATAGAATAGTGAGCCAAACATAGTGAAGCACTAACATACGCCTTACAGTTATTGGGGGCCCATGTCGACAGTTGTCGACATTGACACCAAAAAAAGAATGCCTACCTTTTTTCATATGGCTACTTCTTTCATGTCGATATTTTGTCCCTGTTGACATTTTGACTCTGTCAACCTTTCCCATGTTGACCTTTTGTGGTAGACTTATGGACTGTCTATCTAGACATTGTCTGTCTAATAATATACACCTGCCAACTCCAGTTCTCGAGCGTGATAGAGTATAGATATGATTCTCACCTTTTATATACATATAAGGTTTAAGTTTTATATATGTTATTCAGAACTATCACTGTCCCTTTAAGATGCATTTTCCTTAAAATGCTTCTAGCAGAACAGATTTTAATTTCAGCATAAGATGGAAAAGTTTGAGGTGATTTCAAGAGATGTTACCAAGGTCAGAAGATATTGCACCTGCGACATGAAGATAGCGTTTTCCAATGTTTTGAGAATCAGAAGGAGGAGGCAAAGTTACTGCTTGCTTATTAACATTGATCCAATTATTTCTATTATAAACAAACTTTTGTTTTGACATCTTATTAAAAAGTGTGAATTTATTGCTTTAGTTTAAAACTTCAAAAGAAATATTTAATGAGCAATGACGTGGATTGCATTCCACATTTTTGGTATAACTATGAGCACCCTAAGATTAAACTTCAGATCACTGTCTGACTAGCATACTCCATTGGTGTGTGTGTGTGTCATTTCAACTGATCTCCGGCCGTCACTTAGAAGATGAATCCTCTGGCTGACATCGAAGGTTGATAAGTATAGCTGAACCCTATCAGTTTGGGGGCTCGTCCGGGATATTCCATCATCTCTCCACCTGACAACAAACTCCTCTGATCTCTCAGGAACCGCTGAACAAAAAACCGGTAAGTGAGAATAAATGTGTAGATTTCTACCTGCTCACTGGTTCAGCGCTTCTTGTGTGTATCTGTGGAATGTCAGTTGGGAGGATCAGAGAATATCTCAAAGAACCCAATGTCAGTCAGATGTTGCCCATAACTTTTGTCTATTTGTATTCATTTGTATATGTGATGTAAAAAGCTTTAATTCTTGTTTTATTATCACTGCAGTGTTTTGGGGTATTCTTTCTCATATGCAAATGTCTAATATACAGTAGAACAAAGTTTTGTTTTACTGCCGCTGAAGCATTGTTCTGTGAATGAATTGTGGGGATGCATGTCATCTGTGTACTTGTTCTGTTGTTTTGCTCCGCAATGGTGACCTCCTGTGGCAATTGATACAGGTATTACCAAAAAGAGATTATTTCAGAGGAACATTTGGCCAAACAACTGTGTTGATATTAAATACACATTTGAATAGACAATTACTAGAGAGAGGGGTTGGAACAGACTGGAATACGTTTTTGCAGGAATATCCCATTAATCATATACGGGAGTATACCCATCCTGTATGTCGTAGATGCATTGATAAATTGCCGCCCCTAGACATTCCAGCAGACCCCTACAGAGAGGGTCTCCTAGGTCCTTTGAATCCCTATCGCAAAAGAAAGGGGGGCTTAAAGTACAGAGGGAACGGGAGGTGGAGTTGATCTATGTGTATATGATCTGCATTGCCGTTACTATTCTTTTGCAAAATCAATCTGTGTATATATATGATCAACCCTGTCAATGTTATTTTCACTGCATAGGGTTGTATATTATTGATATTGCTGTCACTGTTCGTTTGGGAATTGCTGCATATGTTACAATAATTCAAGTTTTGTGTTTCAATTGGGAATGGTGGATAGATTTTCTTGTACTGTAAAAGTTTTATTGTAATTCAGAAGCAGGGTAATGACTTGCCACATTTTGTAGGAGTTTTGCAGGTGACATCAAGGCCAGGGGTGTATTGTGAATTTGTTAGCAGGTGTTGTAAGCCAGTTACTGTGGGGTCCCTTTAATTTGTCCCTTTGTAAATCTGGGGGATTGGGTAGGGGATAGCAATACCCATACATGAACTGATTTATTAATTCAGTATCATCAGAATACATGGATTGAGGTTTTCGTCATATGTCCCTGGGTTTGCATATTAACTACACTTTTGCCGTACTAGCACTAGCTTTAGAATTAAGGTGGGAGTAGCAGAATCCTTATATGGGGAGCACTGCAGTCCCAGGTCGCACACACTCTAGACTTATATTCCGTTGTAGCCAGTGCAATGGGAATCTAATATTCCAAACACAAGGTACTAGAATACCTAGACTTGTAGGTATAGCTGATCATATTGCAACAAGTGGTGTTTATCTTGGAGGTGTAACAGCTACTAACCCTGATGGTAGATGTAATTTGACTATAATTGTGGGAACACATTGTGCAAATGCAGGTGACCTATTAGCAGTAATAGGAAGAACCTGGCTTGAGGTACTGACATATCCCACTACACAGGAAAACGGGACAAATACCAGACCCTCACTCATTTGTCCAATATCAAATATAAGACACACATCACTCCTATCACCCAGGCAAAGCAACCAGCGCACTCAGACAGGGAGAGGAAAACCTCCTCCCCCAGAGAAGTAAAGATAACATTACGACACTACATGGTGGATCAGGGGGGGCCATTCAGGCATATGTGCCCGCCTGACTGCACAGGGTGTAAGGCAAAAGAACAAATAGACAGGAGAACCAGATTTAATTGTCCAGCCTGCACAGCAAATATACTGTTGCAAACACAAAAAAGTGGGATTCCCGTATTAATAGGAATCTCTGGCAAAGAAGCAAAAGGAGGAATATTTGTGGGAGAAACAATTGCTAACCCATACAGCAAAATAACCATTTTAACAGGCACCCACAGTAATAACCCATTAAAACTCCTGCTGTACGGAGGATACACCTGGCAAAAATTATTAGAACAGGAGGAAGCAGAAGATCCCACTGGTCCTTTATTCTGCCCACTGACAGACATTAAAACTTCTCTTGGGGAAAGAATTACAGGAGTACTGACTAGAGCAGGGGTCTTCAACCTTTCCGACAGTGTGGGCCACATTAAAAAATTCAACGAAGCCCGAGGGCCACTAATCTCTACTGTGGTATTTAGCACAGCCTTTCATAGATAGACATCACAGCCCCAGCATACATAGTTGGCGCAGCTGCCCATACACATAAACCCTGCCCCCGATATATAATCAGCAGCAGGGCTATTTCTAGACAATTAGGGTCCCAGTGCAAAAAGAAAAAAAATGCAGCTCCCCCATACATAATATTATATAGAAGAAATTGTGCGCGCCGTAGGCGCGCGTTCCCCAAAAGGGGTGTGGCCCAATTCTAAGGGGCGTGGTCTAATTATAAGCGTGTGAACTAGCAGGAACACCATTACCTGACATTTCACTTTTGCAACCTGCATGACCAGATATTGGCTACCGCAGGAATGGTTGTTGTCCTTCCACGCTTAAGTTGGCTGGCTAAAGGCTGCACAGTGACATATAAACATGAAGGCCCACACAGTGACCTAGAACTCCTCACAAATCAAGCCCAAGCAATGACAGGCTACTTAAATCAATATACACTGTTTATCTGTAATGCCCATTACGCATTGTGCCACACACCGTAATGCCCATTACACATTATGCTACACACCATGATGCCCATTGCACTATAATGCCCCCAATACTCCTGCTTATACATATGATGCCCGCAGCAGTGCCTCTCATAAAATGCCACCAGTAGTGTCCCTTATAAAATGCCACCAGTAGTGTCCCTCATAAAATGCCACCAGTAGTGTCCCTCATAAAATGACACCAGTAGTGTCACTGGTCAGAAAGGGGTAATTCTAGATAGCCAGCACAGCCCCCATAAAGCACAGCACTTCATAGATAGACAGCACAGCTCCCTCCCCCCCAAACATAGGCATCTCCGCACAGCCCCCCCCCATTGATAATCAGCACAGCACTGCCAGCCCCCCTCCCCATAGTCAGCACTGCACAGCCAGATGCTCCCCTCCCCCAATATTCAGCACAACATTGCAGCCAGCTTACCCCCCCCCCCAGTCAGCACCGCATTGCAGCCATCTCATCCCCCCCCAGTCAGCACCGCATTGCAGGCAGGCAGCTCACCTCCCCTTAAGAAACCTGCCTTAATCTCCGTATTCCCCTTTCAGAGGGCTGCTCCTGCTGGCGGCGGCGGCTGTCTTCAATGAGAAGGAGGCAGGTAGGGACGGGTGCGCAGCATCAGAGGTCTGGAGCCGGTTGTCACGCGGTGGCGGCTGTCTTCTCTGAAAGGGCGCGGGCGGGACGTGTGCGCAGCTTCAGGAAATCCACAATGTGCATGTCCCGTCCACCCCGGCCACTGCACGTCCTCCTCCCCCGTGTCACCCATGTAAAGGGATGAGCGTGGAAGGTTTTGGCTTTTTTTAAATGGCACTTACAGGGTTGTTTTTTTTTTATACTGGAATTTACAGGCGGGCCATGGGTTGAAGACCCCTGGACTAGAGCATGTCTTCTGTAAACTTAAAGATACAGTACCTCCATAAGGTGAAGGAGATACTGACCATAACAGGTCCCCAAGGAGAGGACTAAAGGCTACATATACTCCCATACAGTGTACTCACATAAGGTACTGTAAACTAATACATCTAATTCAGTCTCCCATAAAGGTATACTCACATTAGTGTGGGGGGAGATAAGGTAGGGTTCCGTGTATACAGTCCATAAACCTCCATAAGGTCTCCCATAAAGGTACTCACTTCAGTGAGGGGAGAAAAGGCCATAAGGTCTCCCATAAAGGTACTCACTTCAGTGAGGGGAGAAAAGGCCATAAGGTCTCCCATAAAGGTACTCACTTCAGTGAGTGGAGAAAAGGCCATAAGGTCTCCCATAAAGGTACTCACTTCAGTGAGGGGAGAAAAGTCCATAAGGTCTCCCATAAAGGTACTCACACAAATGTGAGGGGAGAAAAGGCCATAAGGGGAGGATAAAGTCATGGGAACACGGTCTACAAAGATGTCACGGCCAGACAAACCCATAGATGTCATTAGGCAGCGTGAGGGGGAGAAGGCACTAAAAGGAATAAAAAAGGTTTTTAAAAGAGCTGGCTTTCCGCCAGAGGGCAGTTTACATGTAGACAGTTGGGAGAAATTTGCTTCCTGTAATAGAAACTGGATAGCAAAACATAAATGCAGAGACCAGGTGACCATTTGGATAACAGTAGCTAAAGAAATAGAGACAGAAAATCAGAAAAAATTAGATGATGACAACTCATTACAATTAATACACCCTGTGCAGCCCATAATACCAGGGGCACCACCAGAGGCAGCGCTTCTAGATACACCAAGGAGAGACATACAGACACCACAACCACCACCCTATACTCATGTACTTGGTTCACAGCCAGTACTCATGACACAAGAGACCCCAGCAAACCTACCTTTAACAATGAAGTTCAGGAAAGTAACTAGAGATGGTAATACCTGGGAAATAGCTGAGGATGGGGCAGGTCTAAGAGGACATGACTTAAAAGACCCTAAATACCCCCAAAGACAATGTACTTTTTGTGAGGGATGTGTGCCAGAAGGTGAAATAATGTGTCCACTATGCTCCTGTCAAGTACCAGTGAATGCACCCCCTTACAAGACGATTCATCCAATGCAATTTCAGGATACACAAAAAGAGCCTCCTCAGAGCCAAAAATGGCTTGCCGAGTTTCCTAGAATGCTACACAACATACATGATACATGGAATCGCCTGAGTCCTCGCTCTAACACAGAGCCATCATCAATTGCTGATGTAGTACATCAAAAAAGGCAACCACAATCAGCTAATTACACCGGAGCATATCACACACATGTGTATTATGCAACCCCACAAACTGCAACTGCAAAGTATCTCCCAAAGAGACTGTGTTCTTTTTGTCAGTTTTGTGTCCCAGCAGGATATGAGAAATGTCTGAACTGCAGTAACTGGGTTCCAGAAGATGCACCACCTTGTCAGGACAATTACTCCAAAAATGAAGGACGACCACTGTCCATGTATCCAGTACAAGTACAACGGATCCCAAATCCAGATGCAGCCGATAGAGCTCAAAGGCCATACATCATTGGTAGCCAGCAACATAGGCCTTGGTACAATACAGACTTGACAAGCCTGATCGCTGCTGCTCCAGACCCCAGAAAAAGTCCAACAGCATTCCTGGCCTATATGAAAAGATTACGCACACTATGGAATCCAGCATGGGCAGACTTGCACCAGCTGTGTGAGGCCTTGCTTGGATCAGGAACAGCACAAACAATTGCTGCCATGCCAGCATCAGGGGCAGAAGATGGATGCCCAGCAATAGAAGCAGCACCCCTTGAAGACGAGCGAGCAACAGTTGAAAGTGGAAAACACTACATCACTAGAGTCGAGAAATGGTGCCATCAACAAGCTATGAGAGCACCAACAGCACCAGACTTAAGACATGAGAAGAAAGAATCCATCAGAACATATTATGACAAACTCACTGAACGTCATACCGATGAAGGATATCTGACAACAAACCCACAACACAAGAGACTGTTGAAAATAAGATTCTTGAATGGGTTATCAGAAAACTACAGGACTCAACTCTTCCAGATACGACCAGAAACTTCATATATGGAGTTAGAAGCCATCATACAAGTTCTGGAAGGGATTGAAGAAAAAGAAAATGAGAAAAACAGAAAGGCAATGGAGAAGGCCTCAACTCCTAAGATCACAGTGCATGTTGTTCAGCAAAGTGGCAAGTGGAAGGCTCAGGAAGCAGTTACAAGAACCACAAGCAAAAATCAGACTGAAGAAAATGCTCAAATGAGCAAACAATGTTTCTATTGCCGGAAGAGTGGGCATTTCAAAAAAGACTGCAGGAAACTCAAATACTGGCTTCAAAGACAAGAACACCCTGCACAACAACAACCAGAAAATAAAGCATGAAACACTGGCCTCCCAAGGTACCTCCCCGCTAAGATTCTACAACCACAAACTAAATCTACCTCAGAATACGAACCTACTTCATTACAAGACAATATGGTGACACTGACCTTGCCAACAGGCCAGAAATACAAATGTCTTGTGGATACTGGGAGTTGCCGAACAATATTGCAGGAAAAGGAGGTACCACAAGAATTAATGACTAACACTTTCCTTACAGCTACAGGACTAGAAGGTACTGAAGTTCTGCTAAATGAGAGCAAACCTGTTATTCTACAAGTAGAAGATGAACTTACCCCAGTACCTGTTCAGTTCTTAACATCCACAACCTGCCCAGTAAACCTACTGGGTGAAGATGTCTTAAAGGCAATTCAAGCATGCATACAATTTACACCAAAAGGTATTAAATTCTCCAGTAAGCTGCCAGAGAAGGTACAGACGCAGATGGAGGCTGCTATCTATTTATTGACACTCAAGGAAAACTCTGAAGAATCACCCTTGAAACCATTACCTTCATGGCTACAGGAAGTTCCAGAGAAATTATGGTCTAAAGGAAAGAGTGATGTGGGACTTTTACAAGTACAGCCAGTACAATTACAGCTCAAGCCAAACACACTTCCTGTGTCAATTAAACAATATCCACTTACTGAAGCACAATCTAAAGCCATTGCTCAACAGATTCAAGACTACAAGAAAATTGGAGTAATTAAGTAGTGCAGATCTCCATACTGCACCCCTTTGTTTCCAGTGAAAAAGAAACTTATTGGCACAAAAGAACAAGAAGTATCATATCGAATGGTGCATGATCTAAGAGAAATTAATAAAAGAATGATCATAAATACTCCTATTGTACCTAATCCACATACACTGCTAAACCAAATACCCACAGAAGCAGCCTGGTTCACAGTAATAGACTTGGCAAATGCTTTCTTCTCAGTACCTATTACAGAAGACAGTCAAAAATACCTGGCTTTTACGCACAATGGAAAGCAGTACTGTTGGACACGCCTCCCGCAGGGAGGGTCTACAAGTCCGAGCGACTTCTCTGAAGCCATGGCGCTAATTCTACAAAAATGGAGACCCATCTATCAAGACACTCAGCTTGTTCAATATGTTGATGATCTGCTTATAGCTGCACTAACTGAAGAGAAATGCCAAAAAGAGACATTATCATTATTAACATTTTTGGCAGAAGAAAATTGTAGAGCATCTAAAGAAAAATTACAGCTTGTGCAGAAACGAGTGACTTTCCTAGGGCATTGCATATCTCAAGGAGCCAGACATCTTACAGAAGACAGAACCAAAGCTATCACTGAAGCAAAGACTCCAAAAACTTTAAAGGAAATCAGGGCCTTCTTGGGGCTTATTGGCTACTGCAGAGAATGGATTCCTTCGGCCTCACAACTGATGCAGCCTCTATATGAACTTACTAAGAAAGGGGCCACACTAGCGTCAGAGGAAAGCAAGGAAATCATCCAAGAAGCAGTGAAGAACTTAAAGAAAGCCATCTGTACGTCCCCCGCACTGGGATTGCCTGATTACAAGAAGCCCTTTACTCTTTACTGCCATGAAGACAAAGGACATGCATTAGGTGTTCTAACACAGCAACATGGGACCAAGCAAAGACCAGTGGCTTATTGCTCAGCCCAGCTGGACCCAATTATCAAAGGAGCACCGTCCTGTGTCAGAGCCGTGGCAGCAACTGCAATCTTGAAAGACAAAGTGTCAGATATTGTCCTAGATCACTCACTGAACATTCAAGTGCCACATGCTGTAACAGAAATCCTTAACCAAGCACGTACCAGACACCTTTCTGCAGCAAGACTTACTAAATATGAAGTAGCACTACTCAGCGCTTCACATGTCACCATTACAAGATGTTCAGTTCTTAATCCAGCTACACTACTCCCAATTGATGATTCAACAGAGGGGAGTGAAGATCAAGATCAGACAGACTTAACAGAACATCAGAACGATGGTGAATCATCAGGAAAAAATGCAACAAATTTTTCTCATGACTGCTTAGCCTTAATGGAATTAGAGACTTTACCGCTTCATAATGTACAAGATACCCCATTGGAGAATCCTGATATGAACCTGTTTGTTGACGGATCAAGATATTATGAAGAAGGATCTCCTATAACTGGCTTTGCAGTAACTACTGAGACAGATGTTATTGAATCAGGGCCACTATCACCAGGGATGTCTGCACAAGAAGCAGAATTGATAGCAATGACAAGAGCCTGCATTCACGTGGAAGGACAAACAGCCAACATTTATACAGACTCACGTTATGCTTGGGGAATAGCTAATGATTATGGCCCAATATGGCGAAGCAGAGACTTTAAAGGAGCAAATGGAAAACCCATTAAACATGCAGCCCTAATTATGGAACTATTCAGAGCATTGGAGCTACCAAAGCTAGTGGGCATCATTAAGGTGCAGGCACACACAAGAAATCAAACTATGGAAGCAAGAGGGAATGCCTTTGCTGACTCAGAAGCGAAAAAAGCAGCCTTGCTACCCAGGAAAATGCCAGAGACTATACTGGTAGTACAAGAAGTCGAAAAAATGCCTGCAGAAAAAGACTTAATTAAGTTTCAACAGCAGGCCTCCAGAGAAGAAAAGGAAAAGTGGAAACAATTAGGAGCTGAAGAAACAGAAAATGGACTATGGAAAACTACAGACCAAAAGTACTGTCTCCCAGCAGCTCTATTTCCACCAATGTTGCACATAGCCCATGGTCAAGTACATCATTCAAAGGAAGCTATGGTCAACAAAGTACAACAAAACTGGATTGCTCCAGGCTTCAACAAAGCAGCTACAAACTATACAGCAGCATGTTGGATATGTGGAACCAGCAACCCAGGCCAAAGAACAAAGACACCAATAGGGAGTACACCTAAAGCAATTTACCCTTTCCAGATACTACAAATAGACTACATACAGCTACCGAAGTGTGGGACATATGAATATGTATTGGTCGCCACAGACTTGTTCTCTCATTGGCCCGAAGCTTGGCCTGTTACTAAAGCCACAGCAAAGAACACAGCAAAAAAACTAATTGCAGAAGTCGTATGTAGGTTTGGAATTCCCCAAGTGATACAATCAGACCGTGGTACACATTTCACAGGAGAAGTCATGCAGCACATTATGCAAGATTTAGGGGTACAACAAGCCTTTCATGTGCCGTATCGACCAGAAGCAAATGGGCAGGTGGAGAGACTTAATTACGATATTAAGCAAAAGCTAAAGAAAACAATGATGGAGACTAAAAGGCCTTGGCCAGAATGTTTGCCTATTGTACTGTTTCATATTAGAACTGTTCCCATGAGAAACACAAAGTTAACCCCTTATGAAATATTGTTTGGGTCAGCTCCTAAGACAGGTTGTTATTTCCCACAGCAATTACAACATAATCATGGAGATCTGACAGGGTATATGAAACAGTTATGCAAAACATTAACTAAAATCCATGCGCAAGTGTTTTCTTCTATCCCAGATCCAGACTCATGCCCGTCTACCCATAAGCTGGTGCCAGGAGACTGGGTATATTTGAAGAAGCACGTCCGGAGAACATTTGATCCCAGATATGATGGACCATACCAAGTCCTATTGACTACACCAACATCGGTGAAGGTTGCTGGGAGAGATACTTGGATACACGCATCACACTGTAAAAAATTGACTGTTGCAATAGAAAGAGTGGAGAAATGATCGTGTATATCCTTTTTTGTACATTATTTATCAATATAGGGGTTTTAAAGATTGATGGTTATACCCCAGGAGGTGAAGTGTATGGTGTACCATTAAATATAAAAGAAAGTGAGACATTCAAGATAAATGAAGAAAATAATAGTGTAGAAATTACTACATGCAGAAATGATAATGGGTCAGAGGAAAGTTGCAGACTCATTAAGATACAATTTACTGGGGGAAAAAGATATTTGCGTAAATTTAGCTCTTGGGATCCCTACCATGATTATTGGGAGAGAAGAGAACAGGATACCCTTACAGTAACTAATAGTACCCCCATTAAATGTTGTTTTGAACCATTTGAAGGACCTAAGGGATACTTTGAAACTGTAGAATTGATGGATAAATGTATACTAAACGATAAGGGATTGCCCCTAAATGAACCAATAGCAGGTAATCTCTCAAATCAATTAATGATATGCACGAACACCAGTTTGCTCCCAGAGGGTAAAAACCCCCGGACAAGGCTTTATATATTAAATTCAACCCCACAAAGGAAGAATGACACTTTAATAAAGCTCCCTAGTACTTGTATACAGGTGGGAACACGAAGATATAGAACAAAGTATGTCTTTGATATCGTCTTCCCTCCAGATCCTGGTTGTGGTCACAGAACAAAAAGAGAATGGTATGATACACTGTTAGGGGCAACTGGGACAGGACTAGGATTTCTTAACTCAGTAGATATAGAAGTTATGGCCAATAAGATGAGTAGTGCAGGAGAATACATGAATAGGGTAATCACTATGCAAGCAGATTGGATGCCCACAGTCTTTAACCCTATGCTAAAAATGATAGCCTGGGATAGGGAATATCTAACTCTGGTAAATGCATCATTCTTAAACACACTAGCACTAACAAAAAATGTCTCAGCCCTTATTGACTGGACTGAGTGTTCCATGAGAACAATATATCAGAGAAACCAGAAGGGGTTGGCCCAGACCCAGCTAATGGTGGGAAAGGAGGTGATGTACAGGCGTATCTTCAATATCTCAGACCAGCTGTGGATAGAACCACAGGGCAGTGTCACTTGTACAAACCAACGGTGCACTGGGCAGTTTGAAACCTATAATATATCCAGTAGTGAAATAATGTGTAAATTCTTTATCCTAGCCGTACCTTTAAGTACACCAGACGGTAATGTACAATTGTGGACTCCACGGTTCAAAGGAAAATACATGGGACAAGATAATAAGACACATGACCTGTCCTTATGCATAGATGCAGATAAAGGTAAAATATGCCCACAGGCTACAAGTGTACCAGAGGCCTGTCAATTAGAACACCCAACTAATGTGTGCAACTGGGAGCTACACAATCCTAAAGATGATTTGTTCATTGAGGTAGCCCCACAAACAGTATGTATAATTACCAGTGACAAAGGAACTGCAGAGAAAAATGATTGGCCCATACCATTTTCTGGATGTTTGTTTAATGTGACGCATCTGATTTGGAGAAATCAGACGTACATATTCTACAAAGATCAGGAAGATCATATCCATCAAGAATTTCATCCCTTGAGACTGCCACCACATAATCTTACTATAAGCATACAGCCAATTATTAATATAATCAATGACAGTAAGATATTAGATGAACACTTAAGGGAAGAAAATTACAGCACCAGGCATGCACATATGCAAACAATAATCGAAGGACAGGAGCTTAAACATGTCGCCAGAAATCTTAAAGAGAATTTGCAACATCACTGGTGGGATATATTTACTGGAAAATCCCCCACTGTCACAGGTATTATGAGAATTGTACTACACCCCTTATTAGCTGTAATAATAGCCTTAATTTTACTTATAGGCTGGAATTGTTACCTTTCATGTAGCTTTAGGAAACAAATGAATAAGATAAGGGAAACCAGAGATGCGATACTATAAACCTCAGTTTGAATCCTCCAGGTTTTATAACACTACACAAACACTTGACAGAGGGAAGAGCGGTAGACAGTTTACTATGATGGATATGTGTGAATGGTCATTACCCTCCACCTGAAGTGATGACAGCATCTGCTTGTGGAGAAGTAGCCATTAGCACCATTATGGTGGACTGTGTGCTCCTCGTTAGGCAGGCCAACTGTACTGATAGATTGTCACAAACAGGAGGAACTGAGAGAAGCCGCATTATATTAAGCAACTATTTTGCATATATACTTTAGTTTTATAATGGATTATAACCAATAGTGATATTAAGTCAGTAAAAGGTAGAATCAACAGGAGGAAATGATAGAGTATAGATATGATTCTCACCTTTTATATACATATAAGGTTTAAGTTTTATATATGTTATTCAGAACTATCACTGTCCCTTTAAGATGCATTTTCCTTAAAATGCTTCTGTGGTGGCCGGTGCACGAAGGGAACGGGTTCCCCTTACCTTGCTGCTATAGTGGCGACTCAGGTTCGTCCGTTCTTCTGTCTTCCGGCGGCTGGAGGAACACCTCAATGAAAAGGGGACAACGTTCTGCGGTACAACTCAAATTTATTGTAAATTAGATGCAACCTTGGCCCACTGAACCTCTCGGCGGAGCAGCGACAGAGAGTTAAGGCACGGTGGTGCGCAATGGATAATTACAACAATTATTCCGACAATTGGTATCTATACTAGAAACAACACAGAAGCATAATACGCCACTAAGATGTTTGAACCACCTAACCGGCTTGATAGTGGCAATTACAAATGACTTAACTCAGATAACTGTGTGTCCACTAGGGCGTGCAGGCCTCACATGTCCAGAGCACCGTAACGGCACTCGGAGTCAAACGCTCCCGCTTTAAAAGTTACTACAGGATCAGCTAGCCGACACAGTACCCTTAACACTGAGGCCTACCTGCAGCATATACATACATGAATCAAACTTTACATAAACAGGTCACGTTGGTAAGCATAACAATAGGCGATATCCTGAATAGCTGGTGCACCAGTACAACACTCTAATACCCAGAGGTGACGTCACCCTCAGTGTTGCTCAGTCTCGGACACCCTGTGCATAGGGGTGGGATAATGTAAATCCGGAGTAGTTATCCTGTGCAAGCAATGGCCCCCGTATTGCCTTTAAGGCAAAGGCCTGCTGATCAGGGGTCGGTACAGCGGGACCCCTGAGTGGGTTACGCCTCTCAACAACAGAGGTGTTACTGAATCTGGCCACAAGATGGCATTAGTTCCTTCCCAAAGGGTGTCTATGGCCGTAGGGACTTAGCCACAAGCACACCCTGTAGCAAAAGGCAACAAGGCCAGGTAGGGATTCCTGACTCCTGGCTGGTGGTCTCTCTAAATGTACTGGGCCTCACTACTACGGGCTGTTGGGGGCAATTCTCTGGCACTCCCCATGATGATAGACCACTGACTCCGTTTTGGGGCAAGTAGGGGATAGGGGTTGCTGCCCGGGGTCCACGAGGCAATATGCGGGCACCAGATGGAGAGAGTGGCAGGCAGGGGAAGGCTGCGTGTAGGTCAGGTGGGGGACGGTACCTGGTCGGGCTGGATTCAGTTGCAGGCTCCTGCCTGTCACGCACTGCGGTCCTGGCATTCAAACCGCCGCTACAGGTCTCTGCCGCTCTTCCTCTTCTGGTCTGGGGACACACTAGTGCGGGCGCTGCAGGCGCAGCGTTGCCGCACTCAGTAGTCTACCCAGTCCTGGTCTGTGCCGCTCTCTCTCGGCAGGTCCTTGGCGGCGCGTTCCTCTAGGCGCCGGGCGTGAGGGACAGTCACGTGGCGCGCTCTCTCTCCTGCTGCTGCGGCGCTGTCAGGCGGCTCTGCGATCACCGCTGAGTCTGGCTCCACTACAGCCGGCAGCGTCTCCCAGCTTCCGCCTCGTCGTCTCCGGCCGGCCTCTGCTCCTGCTGCGGTGTGGGGCTCCAGGACACCCTGCTTCACACACGTGAGTCTCCTGTCCCCCCCGCGCACACACAGGACCACTCGCTCCTCCGTCTCTTGGCACTCCCCCTTCCTCCTGGTCCCTCGCCTCTCTCAGCCAATCCCCTCCTGGCTTAGGCTGCCACTCATCCTCAGGGCGCGAAACCCCAGGGAAAATGTTAACCCCTTCTGTCCTGCATTCTGGGAGCGCGGGTTTTCTGTAAAGTCCTGGGGCACCACATTCACCCCTGCTTTTTCAGATGCGTGTCCCCGCGCATCACAACACAGTGAATAATTGTCCTTTACGATCACATGACATTTATAACGGTATCAACGACAGTGCTTTACATTTCACAGTACATACACAACAGGCTATGGGAAGGTATCTAATCCTGGTACCGCCGGGGAAGTGTACCCCGAGTACTCCTTTCGGAGCGCCTTAGCTCAGGCTCGGGGGCCACCTCCTCGGCCGCGCGAGGCGCAATTAATTCGACTGGCGACTTAGGCTGGGCTTGCCGTGGCGTAATGGACCAGCCCACCATCATCAATAGCTCGAGAGGGTCAGTGGGCAGTGGAGGCGAGAGGGCCGCTTCACCCTTCTGCTCTTCATCCCTATCATCCTTTGGTGCTTCCTTTAGCTTTCGGTCCGGTCTTAGGCGGAACCTGCGCTGACTCCTGTGGGCCGATGCTGGAGGGGTGCCGTCGAACTTCGAGGTCTGGCCACCCGCCACTACCAACATGGATTCGACTGCATGCGAGTTCAGCCCCCGCGTGGGGTTTACTTTGGTACGTGGCCGCTTCTTCCTCATTGGCTCACTCTGTACTCGAACCGGAGAGCTCTGTTGGCCACATCCGTACGGTTTCTCGCTACTTCTTCCTACCCCATCTTTTGTTCCTTCAGGGTACACACCACTCCATCGGGGTGGATCTTTCGGGGGGTAGTACCGTGGGTGACTTCTGTGGCTTGGGTAATTCCAACGGCGCTCTCTTCTTGCGGCATATTGGGTACCTCTGACTGGAACGCCACCAGGGCCAGTGACGTTGGCTGCCCGGAGGCCCTTTCTTCCCCTGATGATGTTGAATTCCACCGGCTCTCCGGCCCCAAGACTTCGATAGGAATCTGTTGCATTTTTCTTCTCGATAGCTGTGAAGTGGACGAAGATATCCCTTGCTGCGTCAGCACAGTTAATAAAACCGTACCCCCGTTGTACGTGAAACCAAACCACTCTTCCCTGGTTCTTCGTGCGGGTTGGAGAGTAGCGATCCGAGGTGGCAGGTAACTCGCTTGCACCTATATAGCATTGTCTGCCGTAACAAGCCTGCCCATCTTCGGGAGCTGGACCTACGCTTCCTGTCCTCCCCGAGGCTCGGCCCTTGACCTCGGGGCGTTGGGGTTTAAAGCTTCGTCCTGGTCGCAACCTCTCTCTGTATGTCCAGCCTCTTGGCTTTGGTGGTGCATCAGACGTCCCTGTCCCTCAAACTGGTCGGGAGGCTGCCGTCCATACTCTCGGGGCGGTTCCCACCTACTTCGGGCCGGTCTTTGTCTTTCGGCTCTCCATTTTGGCTCCGAGTAAGTGTGTGCCGGCGAGCTCGCCATTCGGCGCATCTCCCTCTGCATCTCTGCCATCCCTACGACCAACCCCTCCATTTGTTTCTGGAGTGTCTGCATCGCGTCCCCGTCGGGCTGTTGGCCACCCTGTACCGCCAAGTCGTAGGGCCATTTCGCCTTCTCCATGCCGCTGGCTGTGGCTCCGGTTGAATTTGCTCCTTCTTTGAAGCCGATCAGTTCCGGATACCCCTCTTCCCTATTTTTATGGTTACCAATGATAGCGAAGGCAGCCGTCTTGAAGTCCCGGAAGGTCTTTCCAGGTATCTGCGACCTTAGCAGCCGTAACTGAACCTTGACATTTTCTTGGGCCACCCCTTCGACAAATTGGACCGTTAAGGCCTCGTCAGCGTTTCGCACCTCCTCCGGGTCCACTGCTTGAATAGCCTTTAACGTCTCCTGTAGGCTCAGGGCGTAGTCCCGTAGGGACTCATTTGGCCGTTGTTTGCGAGCATACAATTTCATCTTCAGCTCAGGGATGGTCTTCGTTTCAAAGGTTGTGAAGATTTTCTTTAGCACGTCTGTCGCACTTTTTCTATCTTCCATTGGCCATGAGGCCACTTCTCTGCGCGCCGACCCAGTCAGCTGCCCCATCAGCATTTCCACCTTCTGCTGTTCGCTAGGCTTATACATCCGGAACGTGGATTCTATGTTGTTCCTGAAGTCTGCAAATGGGGTTTTCTGTAGCTGGTCATCGTCTCCGCTATAGGTCAGGAGCCATGGGGCTCCGAAATAGTACGGCAGGGTGATGGCCGCAGCCGGTGTTGCATCTTCTGCGTCCTGTTCTTGATTCTGTGGGTTTGGCGACTGTGCCGCCCCTCCGCCTTGTTGCTGTTCCATTTTTCACTGGGTTGTCACTCTCCTTGTTAACACGGATCCTGTTCGTGACGCCAGAAGAGATGTGGTGGCCGGTGCACGAAGGGAACGGGTTCCCCTTACCTTGCTGCTATAGTGGCGACTCAGGTTCGTCCGTTCTTCTGTCTTCCGGCGGCTGGAGGAACACCTCAATGAAAAGGGGACAACGTTCTGCGGTACAACTCAAATTTATTGTAAATTAGATGCAACCTTGGCCCACTGAACCTCTCGGCGGAGCAGCGACAGAGAGTTAAGGCACGGTGGTGCGCAATGGATAATTACAACAATTATTCCGACAATTGGTATCTATACTAGAAACAACACAGAAGCATAATACGCCACTAAGATGTTTGAACCACCTAACCGGCTTGATAGTGGCAATTACAAATGACTTAACTCAGATAACTGTGTGTCCACTAGGGCGTGCAGGCCTCACATGTCCAGAGCACCGTAACGGCACTCGGAGTCAAACGCTCCCGCTTTAAAAGTTACTACAGGATCAGCTAGCCGACACAGTACCCTTAACACTGAGGCCTACCTGCAGCATATACATACATGAATCAAACTTTACATAAACAGGTCACGTTGGTAAGCATAACAATAGGCGATATCCTGAATAGCTGGTGCACCAGTACAACACTCTAATACCCAGAGGTGACGTCACCCTCAGTGTTGCTCAGTCTCGGACACCCTGTGCATAGGGGTGGGATAATGTAAATCCGGAGTAGTTATCCTGTGCAAGCAATGGCCCCCGTATTGCCTTTAAGGCAAAGGCCTGCTGATCAGGGGTCGGTACAGCGGGACCCCTGAGTGGGTTACGCCTCTCAACAACAGAGGTGTTACTGAATCTGGCCACAAGATGGCATTAGTTCCTTCCCAAAGGGTGTCTATGGCCGTAGGGACTTAGCCACAAGCACACCCTGTAGCAAAAGGCAACAAGGCCAGGTAGGGATTCCTGACTCCTGGCTGGTGGTCTCTCTAAATGTACTGGGCCTCACTACTACGGGCTGTTGGGGGCAATTCTCTGGCACTCCCCATGATGATAGACCACTGACTCCGTTTTGGGGCAAGTAGGGGATAGGGGTTGCTGCCCGGGGTCCACGAGGCAATATGCGGGCACCAGATGGAGAGAGTGGCAGGCAGGGGAAGGCTGCGTGTAGGTCAGGTGGGGGACGGTACCTGGTCGGGCTGGATTCAGTTGCAGGCTCCTGCCTGTCACGCACTGCGGTCCTGGCATTCAAACCGCCGCTACAGGTCTCTGCCGCTCTTCCTCTTCTGGTCTGGGGACACACTAGTGCGGGCGCTGCAGGCGCAGCGTTGCCGCACTCAGTAGTCTACCCAGTCCTGGTCTGTGCCGCTCTCTCTCGGCAGGTCCTTGGCGGCGCGTTCCTCTAGGCGCCGGGCGTGAGGGACAGTCACGTGGCGCGCTCTCTCTCCTGCTGCTGCGGCGCTGTCAGGCGGCTCTGCGATCACCGCTGAGTCTGGCTCCACTACAGCCGGCAGCGTCTCCCAGCTTCCGCCTCGTCGTCTCCGGCCGGCCTCTGCTCCTGCTGCGGTGTGGGGCTCCAGGACACCCTGCTTCACACACGTGAGTCTCCTGTCCCCCCCGCGCACACACAGGACCACTCGCTCCTCCGTCTCTTGGCACTCCCCCTTCCTCCTGGTCCCTCGCCTCTCTCAGCCAATCCCCTCCTGGCTTAGGCTGCCACTCATCCTCAGGGCGCGAAACCCCAGGGAAAATGTTAACCCCTTCTGTCCTGCATTCTGGGAGCGCGGGTTTTCTGTAAAGTCCTGGGGCACCACACTTCTAGCAGAACAGATTTTAATTTCAGCATAAGATGGAAAAGTTTGAGGTGATTTCAAGAGATGTTACCAAGGTCAGAAGATATTGCACCTGCGACATGAAGATAGCGTTTTCCAATGTTTTGAGAATCAGAAGGAGGAGGCAAAGTTACTGCTTGCTTATTAACATTGATCCAATTATTTCTATTATAAACAAACTTTTGTTTTGACATCTTATTAAAAAGTGTGAATTTATTGCTTTAGCTTAAAACTTCAAAAGAAATATTTAATGAGCAATGACGTGGATTGCATTCCACATTTTTGGTATAACTATGAGCACCCTAAGATTAAACTTCAGATCACTGTCTGACTAGCATACTCCATTGGTGTGTGTGTGTGTCATTTCAACTGATCTCCGGCCGTCACTTAGAAGATGAATCCTCTGGCTGACATCGAAGGTTGATAAGTATAGCTGAACCCTATCAAGCGCTACCAACAATTCATGATTTCCAGGCTACCTAGCAGGTGCACATGTGTATTCATTACTAACTGACACATTTTAAAAGATCCACAGGTGTAGTGAAGTACTTCACTTGTGATTCTGTGAGGAGACCTGGAAAACATTAGCACTCAGGGACTTGAATTGGCTACCCCTGCTTCAGACCCCATTTTCCTGTTTTATTCCAGTAATAAGTCTCCCTGCCACCAGGGGTGCTGCTCTCTGTTCTGCACCCAGTTGTCAGGTAATTAATGATGCATTTATTCCTTGCTATTAATTCTGCTTCAACCCAGCACTCATGGCTGGATCATTGACATTTATGTTTTCTATATAACCAGTCCTGTTCATGTTACCTTTTCTTTTTCTCTGATTCTGGAACTGATGAATTCTTGAAGTTGTCTGGAACCGAAATAAAATCTTGGAATCAGCTGGAACTAAAGGAATACTAATTATTGGCTGTGTCTGATGGTTACCATAGATAGATGAGATGACTTCTCTGGGTACGGTTAGTAAAAGTAGCCAATGCTAATAGAAACAGAGAATTGGGATTGAAGAATGGTGACGTCCAGGAAACACTGGTCCATGGGAACTAGCGCCGCCACTGCCCCCTTCCCTCCCTCCCCTCTGCGAACGGTCAGATACCACTGTAAATCGACAAGGCCGTTCGCAAACCCTGACCATTGGGGCAGAGGCTGAATTCTGTTCACTCTGTGTGAACCAGAATCGTCCCTACTATGCGATATGCTCAGTCAATGATATCATTAACAATTTCCCTTCAATTCTCTGGAGCTCCAGAATGAATGATATTTGGCATACACACTGAACGATTTGACATACAATAAATAAATATTTCATTTGCATCACTAGTGACCACATTGTTTTATGAAAAATGTATCTATATTGTTATGGTTCATACTAACTGAATGATATGCACCTAGTCATTTGTGACTATGGTGGCCAATCCAGGGATGGGTGGGATCTCAGGATTTGGCCCCAAAATTGAGATTGCGCGTTGATGGCCGCTCAGCACCCCAACCACACCAACCGCCCATTTCATTGTCAGCCGCACACCCGTCCCCACGCCTGCCATCCTCACTGTCAGCAGCCGCTCGACCCCCCAACTGCAACACCTGTCCCCCAGGCCACACAGCCCGCCAGGTGGTTTTTTAATTAGGGAAACCAATCCCGGGATGGAGCATTTTTCATTCCCGAATCGCAGGATTGAAAAAATGTCCTGGGATTGGCATCCCTATTTATGACATAGGCACAATTATATTACAGGTACAAATGAGAAAGAACGCCAGTAGGAGGTGAACACCTAGTCACACAACCACAAAACTATGGGGGTTCTTCAGACCTGATTACAGGCTGGGTGATTATCGTTAGACTGGTCATGCGTATGGATCGAGGCCATCCTGTGATAAAATCCTGCTAGTTTGTAATTGCTGCGCAGGGGCAAACGCAGGATTTTCAGAAGGGGGTTTCCAGAGGGGCGGAGCAAAGCACGGAGATGGACACTTAGGTGACCCAGTATATGCCGGGTCAGTTAACGTATTATAGATAGACCAAATGTATATAAATAATAATAACAATATATATATATATATATATATATGGCAAAACAGGTAACAAAGTGCGCCCTATTAGAATATGTCCACCACCTTAAGAACTTGTGACAATATAAATCACAATACAACAGATTTATTATGTTATAAATATAAAATGACAATAAAACATTTTGTTCATCTGTGTGGAGTCATGAGTTCAACAACGGTCAACAGTATAAGGACACCCAACGCGTTTCGTCGTTAAGAACGACTTCCTCAGGGGTAACCGTCCGTAGGTAACCTAACCTCTTGGAGAAAGATGTTTCCTTCTCAGGTGAAAAAAGCCTTTCAATTAGACTCGATATATAGAGGAAAGGACCCTTTTGTAGATCTCAATCCTGATGCCACACTGCATCTAAAACAAAGTCAATTTCCGTATAAAACAGGGAAAATAAAAGAAATATCCGGGCAGGATTCAGATAGCTCCTTATAGTAGTAGCCAAATCCTTAATCGCAATAGTCACTAATGGAGTCTGGTCCCATTAGTGACTATTGCACTACATTGATTAAGGATTTGGCTACTACTATAAGGAGCTATCTGAATCCTCCCCGGATATTTCTTTTATTTTCCCTGTTTTATACGGAAATTGACTTTGTTTTAGATGCAGTGTGGCATCAGGATTGAGATCTACAAAAGGGTCCTCTCCTCTATATATCGAGTCTAATTTAAAGGCTTTTTTCACCTGAGAAGGAAACATCTTTCTCCAAGAGGTTAGGTTACCTACGGACGGTTACCCCTGAGGAAGTCGTTCTTAACGACGAAACGCGTTGGGTGTCCTTATACTGTTGACCGTTGTTGAACTCATGACTCCACACAGATGAACAAAATGTTTTATTGTCATTTTATATTTATAACATAATAAATCTGTTGTATTGTGATTTATATTGTCACAAGTTCTTAAGGTGGTGGACATATTCTAATAGGGCGCACTTTGTTACCTGTTTTGCCATTTTCCCTTTTTCCCCCACTAACAGGGGGGACATACATAGCTGCTGCCCAACTTTTAATTATACTATAGCGCAGTGAAAGGGTATCCCCTCTATTGTCCAATATATATATATATATATATATATATATATATACTGGTAGCTGACTATGTTCTGACCTACTTGGCAGAGACTGCTTTCAACGCTGACTACCAGACTCCTCAGATGGCTATGCTCCTTGATAATGGTCCATGATTTGGACCGAAACGTCGGGGCTGTCATACATTGTACCCTTTCTGTCTTTGCTGGACTATGATGACTCTTTATTAAAACGATTATTGACTACCTTGGATTTCACAAAATTTGTTTTGTGACTGGAGAGTGCTCTCCTTTCTGCTCCTTGTGTCACACCAGGGGGCTTAGTCGACGAGACTGAGACCTCTGGTGGGGACCTGGACCGGTACCTGAACCGGGGAGGTTGGAGAGGACCCTTGCGCATGGACTGCGCGACAGTGCACCCAGAGCCAATAAGCAGTCAGAGGTAAAATACAACCGAGTTTATTTGCAGATGGTTGTAATATGACAGACAGTAAAGTATGCAGGAGTAATGACAGTTCATGCAGATTGCAATACTTTACGGATGAGATGAAATGTGGTATCGATGGTGGAACATCGGATCCGGGTATCGGATGTGGAGACTGTGGGTCCGGAATGACGGACGGAAGACTTGGAGCTTGACTGTGGGTCCGGAATGATGGACAGAAGCTTGACTGGAGGTCCGGAGTATCGGACTACAGACGATGGTAGAACATCGATGGTGGATGGTGATGCTGGAGCATCGGAAGGACCAGAGTCCCGGAGCTAGGCTTGGTCACTGGGCTGACGAGGCAGGATCACAGGCGATGGAATAACCTGGACTTCACAGGAGATGGAACAACCTGGAACACACTGCAGCATGGAAGACAACACCAGCAGAGAAATACACTTGCACGGAGACAAGGACAGCTGACCATACACTGGAGACAACTGAAGCACTAGCAATGGTTCTGAGAGCTCCCAGCATACTTATCCCCACTGGGTGGCCAGGATTGGCCGAGGAAGTATGACAGGGAGATCAGAACCAACAGGATTGGACAGCACAGACATGTGACTGGAAAGAACATGGCAGCCCCCATGTCTGCTATGGCGGGAAAGTGTGTTTGTGCACACCATGCTGGATACTGGGAGCAATGGCGGCGGACAGGTGGATTGCCGTGCACTGGGGACTGTCACTGGAAGACAGGAGGCCGGCAGAGATGACGTCTGGACCGCAAGCTGAACCTGCGGAGGCACTTAGCCGGTAAGAAAGTCTGTCTGACAGCTCAGATCGTGACAGCACCCCCCCCCCTTTAAGGGTGGCCCCAGGACACCTTTTAGGCTTGCGGGGAAACTTGGAGTGGAACGCCCGGATGAGTCTGGGAGCATGGACATCGATGGCATTGGTCCATGATCGCTCTTCGGGGCCGTAGCCCTTCCAATCGATCAGATATTGCAGACGACCATATCGGATGCGAGAGTCCAAGATCTTACTGACCTCATATTCTGTTCCACGCTGGGTGCAAACCTTAGGAGCCTTGGGGAGCTTGGAATGAAAGTGATTCAAGACCAGCGGCTTGAGCAGCGAAATGTGGAATGTAGCTGGCACTTTCAAATAGGGCGGCAACTTGAGCTTGTAAGCTACTGGATTGACGACTCGCTCAACTGGGAAAGGGCCAATATATCGGGGAGCGAACTTCATCGATGGCACTCTCAATCGAAGATTCTTAGTTGACAACCAGACACGATCTCCTGGACGGAGGGCTGGCACAGCTCTGCGTTTCCTGTCGGCAAATTTTTTGTACCTGCTTGAAGCCTTCAGAAGTGAAGAACGAATGAGCTTCCAGGATTTGACGAATTGCCGGATGGTCGTGTCGACCGCTGGAACAGAGGACACAGGTTGCAGAGTGAAGTCAGGAACTCGAGGATGAAACCCATAATTGGCAAGGAATGGAGTGACATTTGATGAAGAATGATATTGGTTATTATGGCAGAATTCTGCCCATGGAAGGAGTTGAGCCCAGTCATCTTGGGAAGAAGAGACATATGTGCGGAGAAATGCTTCAAGGTCCTGATTCACCCTCTCCGTTTGGCCATTGGTTTGAGGGTGGTAGGCTGTGGAAAACTTTAACTTGATTTGAAGCAGGGAGCACAGGCTTCGCCAGAACTTGGCTACGAATTGGACGCCTCTATCGGAGATGATTTCAAGAGGCAGCCCATGAAGCTTGAATATCTCTTTGATGAATAGCTGGGACAGCTTGGAAGCTGACGGAAGACCGGTGAGGGGAACGAAGTGAGCCATCTTGGTGAACCGGTCAACAATCACCCAGATGGTGGTGAATTTGTCAGACTCTGGAAGATCAGTTACAAAGTCCATAGAAATATGCGTCCAAGGACGATGTGGCACTGACAGTGGCATCAATTGCCCAGGAGGAGACTGACGACTGATCTTGTGCTGAGCACATTTAGCACAAGAGGAAACAAAGTCCTGTACATCCTGTTTGAGGGACGGCCACCAGTAGGACCTGGTGATAAACTCGTAAGTTTTCTGAATGCTTGCATGGCCAGCGAATTTTGAAGAATGCGCCCAACAGAGCAACTTCTTTCTTAGAGCTGGCTTTACATATCTTTTCCCTGTAGGGGGCGTGAGATTTGAAACTCTCGTTGCGGAGAAGGCCACTGGATCAATAATAAAATGTTGATGTGTGGACTTAGACTCACTTTCTTGCTCCCATGAGCGGGAAAGGGCATCAGCTTTTCGGTTTTGTGTCCCTGGACAGAACGACAGCTTGAAACGGAACCTGGAAAAGAAAAGTGTCCATCTGGCTTGACGGGGATTTAAACATTGAGCAGACTTGAGATACAGAAGATTCTTATGGTCTGTGATAATTGTGATCTCATGAACAGCGCCCTCTAGAAGATATCTCCATTCTTCTAATGCCAACTTGATGGCGAGAAGCTCTTGGTCACCGATGGCATAGTTACGCTCTGCAGGCAGGAACTTACGGGAGTAGAACCCACAGGGATGAAGACGACCATCGGGCGCTTTCTGCGAGAGGACTGCCCCAACACCCACGGAGGAGGCATCAACCTCGAGAATAAAGGGCAAGGTGGTATCAGGTTGTCTTAAAACAGGAGCGGAAGTGAACCTCTGTTTCAACAGATGGAAGGCTTCGATGGCTTCTGCCGGCCACTTCGCTGGATTAGACCCCTTTTTCGTTAAGGCAGTGATGGGAGCCACAATAGACGAGAAATTACGAATGAATTTTCTGTAATAATTGGCAAAACCCAGGAAACGTTGAATACCTTTCAGCGAAGAGGGAATTGGCCAATCTTGGATGGCCTGCAGTTTTCCTGGGTCCCTTTGAAGACCAGAACCGGAGACAATGTACCCTAGGAAGGGTATAGACTTCACCTCGAAGACACACTTCTCCAGTTTACAGTAGAGATGATTAGCCCGCAGCCGGGACAGAACCTCTTTGACCCAATAACGATGTTCTGTGATGTTATTGGCGTAGATTAAAATGTCATTGAGATATACAACTACGTGACGATACAGAATGTCCCGAAAAATCTCATTGACATAGTGCTGGAACACGGCTGGGGCATTGCTGAGCCCGAAGGGCATGACGAGGTACTCATAGTGGCCGTCTCTGGTATTAAACGCCGTCTTCCACTCGTCGCCCTCTCGTATGCGGATGAGATTGTATGCACCCCTCAGGTCGAGTTTCGTGAAGATGGTTGCACCGCTGACACGGTCAAACAGCTCGGTGATGAGGGGCAACGGATATCGGTTCTTTACTGTAATGTCATTGAGGCCGCGATAATCAATGCAGGGACGTAGGCCTCCATCCTTCTTCTTTACGAAGAAGAATCCTGCGCCAGCAGGAGAAGTCGAAGGACGGATGAATCCCTTTGCCAGATTTTCCTTGATGTAATTGGTCATGGCTTGAGTCTCTGGAAGAGAGAGAGGATAGGTTCTACCTCTGGGTGGTTCTTTGCCTGGGATAAGTTCAATAGGGCAATCCCACGGTCTGTGAGGAGGTAGGACATCAGCGCCAGACTTACTGAATACATCCGAGTACTCTTGGTAGGGAAGAGGCGGAAGGTCTGCTGCATCGGCTGAAGAATGACGAGCTGGGAGTACCTTTTGGAGACAGGTACCGGAGCAGGAAGGATCCCAGGAAAGGATTTCAGATGTCTTCCAATCAAGACGAGGATTGTGAAGACGGAGCCAGGGTAAACCCAGAACCAGAGCGTGAGTGGCTCGGGGTAAAACCAGGAAGGACAAAAGTTCAGTGTGCAGGACTCCCACTTTTACTGTAAGTGGCAAAGTTCTGCGGGAGACTGTCGCATCAGGAATCCTACTGCCATCCACAGCAGTAAGGAAGACAGTCTTGGAAAGACTTTCAGTGGGCAACCCCCACTTGCAAACCAGTTCTACGAAGTTGCCAGCGGCACCGGAATCAAGAAGTGCGGAGACAGTCTTGAAATGCTGACCAACTTGTAGGGAAACTGGAAGGACGCAATCAGTTGCTGATGGAGAGGACTTAATTACTCCTAGCCTACCCTCTCCTTGACGGGCTAGGAGGAGGAGTTTTCCTGACGCTTTGGGCATGCAGAGATTTGATGTGCAGGATCGGCACAATACAGGCAGAGCTGTGCCAACCGACGACATCGACGTTCTCCAGGAGACAAACGGAAGCGGTTTATCTCCATTGGTTCTTCTTTGGAATGGACTACGGGAGCAGTGGGTAAAGAAGGTGGAGGAGTTGGCACTTTAACTGGAGCGCTCTTGTGACGTTCTACAGCCCTTTCTCGGAAGCGTAGGTCTACTTTGATACACAATGATATAAGGTAATTTAGACCTGAGGGTAAGTCTCTGGTAGCGAGTTCATCCTTAATATGATCAGATAGGCCATGCCAGAAAGCTGCGTACAAGGCCCCATCACACCAGGAGAGTTCAGACGCCAGAATCTGGAACTGGACCAGATATTGCCCGACGGAGCGGGATCCCTGTCTGAGACGGAGGAGTTCAGTGGAGGCAGATGCTGATCGCCCAGGCTCATCGAAGATACGCCGGAATGTTGACACGAAGTCCTTGTAATTGGACAGAATGGCATCAGATCTTTCCCATAAGGGAGACGCCCATTCTAACGCTGCTCCACACAGGAGGGAGATGATGTAGGCGATCTTGACCCTTTCAGTAGGGAAGTTGCTGGGTTGCAGCTCGAAGTGAATCTCACACTGATTGAGAAAACCTCGACAGGTCTTGGGGTTCCCATCATACTTGGTGGGGACAGAGAGATGAAGGCGAGGTGCAGCAGCCATTACAGGAGGATGAACTAGACTTGGAAGTTCTCTGACAGGCTCAGGGCCACTGAGAGTGGTCTGTAGCTTATCCAGCCGGGAAGACAGATCTTGCAGACAATGAATCACTTGGCTCTGCGCAGCCTCTTGCTGATCCAAGCGAACAGCCAGTTGCTGTACAGGGCTGGGTGGAGATGCTTGGTTTGCGGCTGGATTCATTCGGCTAGTCCTTACTGTCACACCAGGGGGCTCAGTCGACGAGACTGAGACCTCTGGTGGGGACCTGGACCGGTGAGGTTGGAGAGGACCCTTGCGCATGGAGTGTGCGACAGTGCACCCAGAGCCAATAAGCAGTCAGAGGTAAAATACAACCGGAGTTTATTTGCAGATGGTTGTAATATAAACAGACAGTAAAGTATGCAGGAGAAATGACAGAGTTCATGCAGATTGCAATACTTTACAGATGTGATGATATGTGGGATCGATTGTGGGACTTCGGATGTGAAGACTGTGGGTCCGGAGTGACGGACGGAAGACTTGAGCTTGACTGTGGGTCCGGAATGACGGACGGAAGCTTGGTTTGGAGATCCGGAATATCGGACTATCGATGATGATGTGGGAACATCGGATTCGGGTATCGGATATGGAAGATGACTGTGGGTCCGGAATGACGGACGGGAGATGACTGTGGGTCCGGAATGACGGACGGAAGCAGGAGATTCGGAATATCGGACTAACGATGGAACATCGATGGTGGATGATGCTGGAGCATCGGAAGGACCAGAGTCCCGGAGCTAGGCTTGGTCGCTGGGCTGTAGAGGCAGGATCACAGGCGATGGAATAACCTGGACTTCACAGGAGATGGAACAACCTGGAACACACTGCAGCATGGAAGACAACACCAGCAGAGAAATACACTTGCACGGAGACAAGGACAGCTGACCATACACTGGAGACAACTGAAGCACTAGCAATGGTTCTGAGAGCTCCCAGCATATTTATCCCCACTGGGTGGCCAGGATTGGCCGAGGAAGTATGACAGTAGGGTGGCCAATCCCGGGATCGGCGGGATCCCGGGATTTGGCCCCCAAAACGCCGGGATTTCAATCCCGGGATTGGAATTTCCAATCCCGGGATTTCGGGATTAAACTGCGCATGCGCAGTTTAATGCCGGGCAGCGTCTGAGCACTCAGACGCTGCCCGGCTTCTCCCATACCCCGCAGTGCGCAGCGTGATGAGGTCACGCTGCGAGGTCACGCTGTGCAGGGCACAGCCGCACGTCCACGGCTGCCCGCCCGCCCGCCCAGCGCTCCCGGCCACCCGCCCCCCCTCCCACCCAGCGCTGACTGCCGGCAGCACTCACGGCCGGCCACCCGCCCGCTCACCCACCCAGCGCTCACGGGGACCCAGCGGTCCCTGTCCCTGCCACCCACCCGCCCACCCAGCGGTCCCTGCCACACACCCGCCCACCCAGCGGTCCCTGCCACCCACCCGCCCACCCACCGGTCCCTGCCACCCAGCGGTCCCTGCCACCCACCCAGCGGTCCCTGACACACGCCCACCCACCCAGCGCGCGGGCGGCCAGGGTGTTTTTTATTATTAGGGAAGCCAATCCCGGGATCCCGGGAATCCCGGGATTGAGCATTTTTCAATCCCGAATCCCGGGATTGAAAAAATGCCCCGGGATTGGCATCCCTATATGACAGGGAGATCAGCACCAACAGGATTGGACAGCACAGACATGTGACTGGGAAGAACATGGCAGCCCCCATGTCTGCTATGGCGGGAAAGTGTGTTTGTGCACACCATGCTGGATACTGGGAGCAATGGCGGCGGACAGGTGGATTGCCGTGCACTGGGGACTGTCACTGGGAGACAGGAGGCTGGCAGAGATGACGTCTGGACCGAAAGCTGAACCTGCGGAGGCACTTAGCCGGTAGGAAAGTCTGTCTGACAGCTCGGATCGTGACAAGGGGGCATTGGGCTGAATGAAGGGGCCCTGATACATAACTTCCAGAGTGGTAGAGGATGTTTAATATGCGGAGGAGGGGTGTATAGTGGAGTGGGCTTATTATTCATAATTTTCTGGTGGGAGGAACTTGCTTGACTGCAGATATCTCCAGTTCCCAGAAACAGATTTCTTAGATTTTAATGGAATTAAAAATGAGACAATCCCACCTACCAAATGGTATTGGGGACTAGGGGATCAAAGTTCAGGAGGCAGAGCAATCTGCCAACGAGTATGTAAAACTACATACCAGGAGTGTGGAGCTGGAGCAGTAACCAGCTGCTGGAAGACTGATATCTCTGGTTCTGGGAACAGTAGAGACAAGCTACTAGTGTCCATCAAAGTTGGAGAGTCCCAGCTTTTGGAATATTCCCTCAGCACTCTAAGGAGGTTATTCTGATCGGTGCGGCCAAACGTGCGTACGTTCCATATTAGCGTACGCTCTCCGTACGCGGCCGTTGAGGTTAAGTCCACCCACAAATCAGCCGCATACGTACGGCCAGAAACAACGTCGAAGGGGAGTGGCGTACAATTGAGCGTACGCCAACGTACACCGACGGCTCACCCCTTAGACTTCGACAACTGGCGTACAACAGAGCGTACGCCACCGTTTACGGACGTCTCTCGTCCGTCTTCCCACCGACTTCTTGCGGCTATCTGAGCGTACGCCAGCTTGCACGGACGGGTCCCTATTGTTTTCAATGGAAAACTCAGCTTATGTCACCGCTCGTGAGAGTGAGCGTACGTCCGTGCACGCTGGCATACCCTTCACATATATGGACCTGCAAATCTTGCCTTTCAACTATAATTCTGACAATTAATTAATTATTCTATTTGTTATTCAATTATTGTTTTCTATTAACTCAATTGTCTACCTTAATAAAGACCCTAATAAAACAACATTTTAACCCTCATTACATGTATATTTGTTATGTTCTAATGTGGCATTTTAATCACTATCTATGTGTCCCCACATTGCTTTTACTTGTAAATAAATTTATGTTGGTGTTTGTGTGTATGTACTAAATTATGTCCCTAATTAGTTTGATCTGATTTTTTTAACATGTATACCTACCCTGATGTTATGTGTGATGTTTTCATCTAACAACAATAAAAAATCATGCCTTTTCACTATGTGTTATTTCACCCCAAAACACACACATTCACACATCATTCATTACCCCTCACCTCAAATTACCAATATAACTTACATGACACATCTGTATGTACCTGCCCTTACAAACCCTCTCACATATTTATGATTAAAAACACAGCCAACTTCTAACTGAACATCAACTTTTTTTATTAAGTATAGAAAATAACAATCTGAAAAAAAATTAAAGAAGGGCCTGCAGTTGGCCGAAAAGAATATTGAGGTAGAGGATGGTCAGGAACATTTCCACTACTATATGGGCCACCTCCTCCTGGTGCTGTTCAGTGTCTGTAGTGAAGGGGAAAAACACATTATAATTAATATATCATATACATAAATGTTTATTGCATTGTAACATAATATGAATTTGTGAGTTAAGTGTGAAGGCCACATACATTTTTCCACTACATTGAAGATGGGTATGCTGTAAACATGGTCCAAAATACTATTCTGTTGACACACACATACTGTACATATTACATAAAAATATAAAAATTACTCCTTATTGGATGAATGTATGCTGTATCCCAATTGGTAGTTTGGTTTTGGGGGACTCACCTCTAACCTCACAATTAGGCTGTGCTATTTAAGGGTTATGACATTGTTGCGGCTTAAGCACTCCTTACTATTTTAAATTTAGGACATTGCTGTACAAATTATAGGCCTAAAGCTATGTTTGTAAAGCATGCATCCGCATGGCCTCACACACTATGAACAAAACAATCTATAAATTAATGTTGCACATCATGCTGGGAAGTGGAGTTACCCAACACCTGGACCCACATAACTACAACACCACTAATGTCGGATATCTCATTGGATGTACTGTTATGTAAATTATTCAAGGGGTGAGCCATGGCCACACTCCAAAAAACCACCAAGGGGACCCTTGTTCCTGGAGAAGGACAGGCCACACCTCATGGTCGCCCTGCAGTGATATGTTGCAACTAATGTTGATGTTGGATACACATATGTGGTTGTTGTGATTGTTTATGTGTAGAAATGTGTAGGTAAACATTAGACACATTATTTACTTACGGCTAGTTGAGCCATCCTGCTCGCCGCTGGTTGAGTGTCCGGTGGTTGGGGGGGTCAGGAGCAAGGGGGATGGGATAGGACTTGGGATACAGGTAGTGGGTTGGAGTGGGGATTGGAGAGGTTTGGGGGTGGGTGGTGGAGAGGTGTAGGGGGGTTGGAAATGGGGTGGGGAGGGGGTAGGGGAGGGGGTGGGGGTAGGGGTGTGGGTGGGGGTAGGGGTGGGGGTGTGGGTAGGGGAGGGGTGGGGGTAGGGGAGTGGCTGGTGGAAGGGGATGTTGAAATTTGGTGGTCACCAGCAGGACCCATAGTCTCCTCCTCTTCCTCCTCCTCTTCCTCCTGGGCTGCCTGCTCCCGGGCTGCCTCCTCCCGGGCTTCCATGCGTGCCCTTGCCCGTGCTGAAATGTTCATGTTGATGGCATAGAAATCGAAGGTTGGGTTTCATAAAAATGGTGGAAAGAAAAATTCACATTAGTCATGCTCATAACCTTACAAATTATCATTGCTGTTATATTTCAGACATTTATCATGCTAACTAATTGATATGCTACACCCAAAAACAGAGCGACTACTTATACCCCCCCTATACACCCCATATACACCCATATACACCCCATATACACCCCCTATACACCCATATACACCCCATATACACCCCCTATACACCCCATATACACCCCCTATACACCCCCTATACACCCCCTATACACCCCCTATACACCCCATATACACCCATATACACCCCCTATACACCCCCTATACACCCCATATACACCCCATATACACCCCCTATACACCCCCTATACACCCCCTATACACCCCCTATACACCCATATACACCCCCTATACACCCCCTATACACCCATATACACCCACATACTCATGAACATATTTATAAAAAGTACAGAAATCATTGAAAAAAAACGCAGACATACTAGTTAATAAAAACTTACATCGGGCAATATGGCGGCGAATGGAACTCAGCATCACTGGCTGGCGCCGGCGCAGGTCAGACCAGCGCCGCTCGACTTGTGCCAGGCTTCTCTGTACGCCGGTCCGGGCGTATATTAGCCGGCGGGCAGCATTATATGCCCGCCGCTTGTCCATGTTGGACACATATGGGCCCCAGGCGCCGGTCCATGACCTCAACCAAGGCCACCAGCTCCTGGGTAGAAAACGCGCTAGCCCTGGTTGAAGTCATATTGGCAATGGCGCAGTTATTAATTGCAGGTACATATATCACTTTTGGTGCTTGCTGATTGGTCTAAAAAATTGTTTGTTTAGTATTAACTTTATTAATCCTTCTTACATTAACAAACTGGATGCGAATAGAAACTTACGCGGACCGTTCTGATATACACACACCATAACCAACAGCATGCTTTCAATGTATAGAGAGACGTACTGTATATACAGTGTGCTGAAAATAATACACGCAACCGTCTACTAATAAATACGCTGCTAAAAAAGGCACAATGCAACATGTTGGTGTATGACAATTTCATACTCATTACATATGTAAGGAAAGCATTATAACGTGATGTTTTGAAATGTGACTCAGAAAGCATAAACGAACTCCAACAGATACCAGCTGACAACACTCATCATTGGAATGACAGGTGCACACATTTCACCATGTAGCACACAATGCTCCACAACCTGTGTATGTGCATATACAGGTGAATGATCAGGTGCGTTGAGACCTGCGTAATTTAAGCGGGAATTATCGCCGGGAAATATCGGCGTAAATTAGCTACTACATTGCGGGGAAAAATATACGCCCCCTTGTTCATGGCGGGAGATTACCATATAAATATTCAGTCAGATGCAGGCCAGAATTGCTGCAAACATGTCTAGCTCAGATGATTCCGCAGCTGAGGACGCTCTACAGAGAGCTACAGCAGAATCCCTGCTTGAAGCTTTGCAGAAGAGGGAACAGGAGCGGAGAAGGAGGGCCCAAGAGAGAAGTAGCCTGCAAGACCAAGCTGGCCCCTCACTAACAGGCCCTGTTCAAACTCCACCAGCTCCACAAGGGCCAAGCAACCAGCCAGAACAAGAGGTTGCATCTCTCCAAACAGGTGTGACCCAGCAGGTGCATGGTGAGAGAACTGGGGCCACCAGAAAACGAGCTGCAACATCTAGGGTGAGGACTGAGCAGGATACCACCACCAAAAAGAGAAACCCTGCATTTGTAGAGGCAGAATTGAGAATTTTAGTGCCCAGGGCACGCGAATGGATCGAATTGCCAACCAGGAAGCCGGGTGCCAGTGCAAGGAGAAACCTTTGGGACAAGATCACAGAGGAAGTGAACCAGGTGTCACCAGTGGTCAGAGATTGGCTAGCGGTGAAGAAAAGGCAAGTGTGTTTGTCCCCCTGATAATGTCATATGTGTGTACATATGTTACAT
This sequence comes from Crinia signifera, assembly GCF_055691185.1. NCBI lineage: Eukaryota > Metazoa > Chordata > Amphibia > Anura > Myobatrachidae > Crinia > Crinia signifera. The sequence goes on from NC_139217.1 coordinate 373,450,092, forward strand.
GTATGTTTTGAGAATAATAGAAAGGTGTGTTTGTAGATAGTGCTACACTTCAATGTCACATGTGAACACAACCATGTCTAATAACCCACATTTATATATGAAACATGCACCATTGGTGTGATGTGAGGTTATGGGCACAGTTCTGCTCATGTGAAGTATGTGAAGTATGTGATGGGACAAGAGAAAGTGTGTTTTTGAAAGAGTTGTTGTAACATGTTCCATATGATGCTACTGAAACAAGAATGACCAAACTGTGCACATGTAGCTGGTGAGAAACTACACATACCAGTATGCCATCCCATAGTTAAATTACTCCATAATAACCACACTGTCAAGCTATGGTGGAATGTGTAGTTTCACAACAGGTGGAGGTGCATAATTTGGCCATGGATGATGTCATTTCTGCATAGTGATCTATGTATGTGCATTTAGTGGCCTAATGAATGAGATGAGACACTGAAATGCCTCCTAATGGAGACATTAATGTGTGTGTGGGACACATATGGCTAAAAAACATAAGATCACCCACACTAGGAAATGTAACGTAGTCATGATGTTCACTAGCACAGTGGTGCACATATCTCATGGTGATATTTGTGTTTTTAAACTTGTAGGTGGACAGACTTCAAAACGACACTGAAGAGGAAGATGACTGACCGGTACAACCACAGCATGTCCACCGGGAGGGGGCCTATGCCAGACACCTTGGAATATACCCCCCTGGAGCAGGAGGCCTTGGATGTAATTGATGTGGCCGAGGTCAGGGGGATATCCAATATGGATAGTGAGCTCCCGGTGGAGGTCTTTGCTGCTGCTTTTGATGGTAAGTCACAGTAATGCATTGTATTTTGAAAGATATTTTTTAGTGCGTATGTGATGGTGACATTGTTTTCAATTATTATCCTAGAAGAAGCAGAAACCCAGGATGAACCGGCAGCATCTTCCTCTGCAGAGCCACAGGTGGAGCAAGTGGTCCAGCCTCCACCAAGACGACACCCCCAGCCACAGGACACATGGGATGCCAGCTTGATGGTGATGCTGGAGAGGATCGAGAAGCAAGGGGTGGATGCTGCGGTCCGTCAGCAGCAGGTTGGGGAATTTCTGGCGGATTGGAAGGCCACAAACAGGCAGCAGTGTGAGGCCTTCAACCGCACGAATGACACTCTGGCGGCTGGCATGCAAAGCATTGCCCAACAACTCAGCCGCCAGAATGAAATTCTTGCGGAGCTGCTGACCACCGCCAGGTCCCTAAGGGACAATCCCCCATCTGCTGGCCCACCCCAAGCTGCTCCCCAACCTTCCACCTCTGCTGACCCTCCTGTGTCCACTAGGGGAAGACGCCACAAGCCATCTGAGCCAAAGGCCCCTGTCCCCAAGGCCCCATCTAAAAAAGGGAAAAAAGGGCCCAAATAATGAGACCTGGTTCACTTCCTCTGTGGTTGGACCCCAAATGTTTAAATTGCACTGGACATCCACTTCCTGAGTTGGCCATCGATCCATTTTCGTGCCATGGGCATTAAAGTTCTTATTTTGACCTCTACAAATGCAGGATACATTTTTGGTGGTGTGTATCTTGCTTAGTATTCACCCTGGTTGTTGCAGTACGTATTCTGGTGTCCCCATTTCTTTCACCATTACATTTGCAGGGTAACACATGTTTAGAGATATGCAACCTCTTGTTCTGGCTGTTTTTTTTATTTTTGTGTACATTTTATTTGTTTATTTGATTTATGACATTAAAGTGTCAAATAAGCTGTGATGCTGAACAGCAAATAAATTTATTTTACCAATTAAAACACAATTGTTGTATGTGTAATTTCTTGTGTGAAACAAATACTACATTTATGTGTACTTACTGACCAGGGTATTTTTGAGCATTTCTTGAAGTGTGGTAGAAGTTTCCCATGTGTAACCCTCTCCATGGCCATTCACATTTTCCCTGCTAATTAGTTTGTGTCAGCACATGTGCAGAGCAACTTAATAGGTGAGAAAGCAGTTTGTGTGCAGGTGAGGTAGCTCCTACATTAGTAGGTAAAAGCAGGTCCAGAACAATGCTTTCCTCATGGAGTGGGTGAGGTAGACAAACAAGGGTGAAAAGGGACATTTGTGTAGGAATGCATATGTGTCCTCCCTAAAAAAAGATGTGTGAATCGGCCAAACATGATAAAATTGCTTGTGGACAAACATGTTTAACTTTGTACATATATATAATTTTACAGTGTCATAAGCAGATGTAGGAATCCTTTGTTAGAGAGATGTGAGTGCAATAATGTGATTGGTGGCATCTTACATCCAGAGTGTAGTAAAATCCAATTCATAGCAGATCAGATAGTGGTACAGGTCTGTATTTTGGGTACTATACAAAGATTGTGTGCAAAATAGTGGGCATGGGCTTAAAACATTGCTGAAACATCCTTTGTAGGTGTTAGATGTGGTTTATGTTATTGTATCATAAATACAAAACCTATGTTTGTATTAGAGTGAACACGTTGACACATGTCGACTTGTGTAGATTGAGTGTGCTACTGTGTAAAGTCTATGAAAGCACGTAGTGAATGTGTATAACTGTTTAACAAATACCTACCTTAGCATATATAAGCAGGTCTTAAAAAGATTATTACCTTAAATTAAACAAACCTTTAAATGTCGAGAAGTATAGAACAGGGTTGCCGACCCTCCTGGAATTCCCGGGAGTCTCCCGAAAATCGGGTCCCCCTCCCGGCCCCCCGGAAGGGTGGGCAACCCTCCCGGAATCTGGGGGACCCCCCTGAACCCACCGAATCACGGCATGTAAATGCCGCAATCCGGGGGTCTCAGAGGAGGGGGCGGAGCTAAAATGGCACAATTGCGTCATTTTAGCCCCGCCCCCTCCATGGATATCAGTAATTTCTGCTATTTCTCGTAGTGGGGGCGGGGCTTAATGACGTCATCGTCAAGCCCCGCCCCCGATGGGGTAAGCAAAGTCTCCTCTCCGGGCTTCTCCCGGAGAGGAGCATTAAAGAGTCGGCAACCCTGGTATAGAAAGATAAGCTTCCAATGTGTTTGAGTGCTGTGTGTAGGCTTGCAGGTAGTGAAATCATGGTTTGGACTTAATAGACTGCAGCATTGCTTATTACATTCAGGTGTATGTGTTTGAGTAGTAATCAGCGTAAATTAGCAAACCCAGGCGCACGCTGGCATGCGGTATCTGTAGGGGTGGTCTGAGGTGGCGGTTGGCGACCGCCTGTTTTGTGTCCGAAATGAACGGTGCTTTAGCCGATCGTGCGGTAGTAGCACCGTTCATTTTTGGTGCACACCCCCGTGTACGCCCATTTTCCCTCATTATTTCGGCCGCTCCCCTCATCACGCCCCTATGCCGCCCCCAATGCCCGTACTCTCGCGTACAGGTTTTTTCGCACGGAGAGACCCGTCCGTAAGCGTTGTGGAGTGTTCGCGCCTGCGCATTGGAGATGGTACGCATGCGCAGGTCATTAAATACCCCGGAACGTACGCGTATGGGCCGGCCGCACCAACCAGAATAAGGCCCTAAGTCAGACAGAACCTGAAATATCTGACTGGGAAGAGCAATTAACAGGCTTGGATGGGGACCACTGCTTTGAAGTCAGATATCTCCGGTTCCCAAGAGCCGATTTTTAAAATTCTTGTACCCATGGAAAGAGGGGACCGTCAGCTTTCAGTCTAGGGTCCTTAGCAGTGGCGTAACTAGAAATTTTGCTCCCCCCTGCCAAAATAAATTCTGGCGCCCCCCCCCCCCCCTATTTTTGGTAAAACAAACAGGACTGACTCTTGGTAATTCGGTTCCCAGCGCGACCTGTAGAAATATCCCCTTATAAACTTTAAAAA